>NW_006159616.1:16224726-16235907 GCF_000334495.1 Tupaia belangeri chinensis
CCAGAGCGGCGCCCCAGAGGCCCCGCGGGCTCAGAGCTGGGTCCCTGGGGCGTGAGTGCAGAGCGTCAGGGCGTCGGCCAAGGTGGGTGGAGGATGGCTGGGCCGTGCCTGGGTCAGGCGGCTCCCCTGGGAATTGAGGAGCGTCCACGGCTCCCATTTCTGCGGCGCCGGGCTCGCCTTCCTAGCTGGAGATAAGTGGCCTCTGCCCGCTCCTTGGATTTAACCTCGCAGTCCCAAAGTTCTAGCTCCGGTGTGCTCACTTGGCTCCTTCGGTGTAATATCCCCTCTCCTACCAAGCCCAAATCCCACCTCTCCATGAAGGCTCGACATCTCCCAGCAGCCTTCTGGGGCATCCCTAGTGACACCACCACCCTTTCTCCTTTCACGTTTGTAACCCTGCCGGTATTCACTTGTCACCCACCCGCTTGCACATGGACAGTGCCTGACCTAAAGACTTGTGATGAGGCCATCATTTTCTCCTCTTTATGTTGTCAATTATCTTTAAAATCAACTACGTCTCCTATCATCTAGGTTAAAAAGAGTCTCAAAGGCGGGGGTGGACTCTTTTGGGCGCTTACCAAAACACCAAAACAGCTACAAACTTTTGCACAGCCCTTCAGCCTGAACAAACAATAGTGAATCTTTGGTTAGAAGTCAAAGGACATTATGAAGAGAACAGGGTCCTGTCCTGTGCCCTCACTTCTGAGCCAGGAAAGCATGTAGGTTGTGCAAGGTCTCACTTGGGCCAAGCACTCTACCTAAAGCTGAGAAAGTCCCTCTCCTGCTCCCAAAGTGTGCTCTGGCAAAATCCAAACACCTTTACATGTTCACAGTCCTGTTCTGGGCCATTCATATTCCCACTCCCATCTCCCTGTGTCACCCACCTCTGCTTATGACCTCCTCCCCTTTATCTGCTAAAGGGACTCCTATCCTGCCATCGAAGCCTCCCTCAAACCTCACCACCCCTCTATCTGACACTCTGAGCAGGGAGCACTATTACATATTGGTGTTGCAGTTCATTTCAAATTCATTTTGCTTGTTTCCAGGGGAAGCAATGAACAGGTAGTAGTCAAGGACATGTGGGCTCTGGAGACAAACTGCCCAGGTTCAAAGTCTAATAACTGTGTCGCTTGCTAATTATGTGCCCCCATCTCTGACCCTTCATAGCAAGGGGTGAGACTCAAATGAATCAATAGATGTGAAGTGCTTATACCAGTGCCTGGCATATAATGCACATTCCGTAAAAGTTAGCTTTGGGGGGAACCAGCAGTTAGTGTAATGGCTATGTCGCTGGACTCCCACGTAGTCGACCGCGGTTCGCATCCCGGACCCGGTGGCTTAGAACTCACGCCGGGCACGTGTGCGCGCGTGCCCAAGATCCCGAGAGGAGAATGGAGGAGAAGGGATTGCGGTGTGACCATCCCCCCGGGGGGTGATTTCTCGCTTTCTGTCTCTATGTCTCTGTCTGTCTGGCGAGCGCACGCGCCCTATAGCAAAAACCTCTCCAAAAAAAAAAAAGTTAGCTTTGGGGACCAGCAGTTGGCATAATGGCTATTTTTCTGGAATACCATGTAGCCGACCATAGTTGGAGTCCCAGACCCAGTGGCTTAAACTCACGCCTGGTGTGTGTGCGTGAGTGCCCAAGATCCCAAGAGGAAAATGGAGGAGAAGGGATTGCGGCTTGGCCATGGTGATTTTTCGTTTTCTGTCTCTCTGTCTCTCTCTGTCTTCCTGGCGAGCACATGCACCCTATAGCAAAATCCTCTCCCCTCCCCCCAAAAAAGTTAGCTTTGTTGTTAGCTGCTACATCAGGTACTTTGGGGCAGTGAGTAAAGACTGGAAGCTTGGGGAGATAGGGTAGCTTCTGGGTTTCTGGTAAAGTTCTATTCTTGACGAGGCACTGGTTTTAGTCAGTGAAATTCATTGATTCGTGCACTTAGATATGATTTTCCATATGTATTATATAGTAAGAAAAAGTGTAGTTTTTTTTATTAGCTCAGAGCAAGACAGCTCTAATCTCAAGAGTAGGGACAAGGTTGGGAACCAGCAGTTAGCGTAATGGCTATGTCGCTGGACTCCCACATAGTCGACTGCAGTTCGCGTCCCGGACCCGGTGGCTTAAAACTCACGCCGGGTGCGTTTGCGTGCGTGCCCAAGATCCTGAGAGGAGAATGGAGGAGAAGGGATTGCGGCATGACCATCCCCCCTGGGGGGTGATTTCTCGCTTTCTGTCTCTATGTCTCTCTCTGTCTGTCTGGCGAGCGCATGCGCCCTATAGCAAAAAACCTCTCCAAAAAAAAAAAAGAGTAGGGACAAGGTCTTAACTTACCCTGAGACTTTGTACAGTGCTGGCTGGGTGCAATGTAAAGTGCTCAGCAAATAGTTGCTGAAATGCTCTAAGTGAATTGCGTGCAGGAGACCCATGAGGAGAAGACGAGGACCTGCCTTTATACTCTAACCTGTCAGTAAACTTGGCATGATTTGGATCCAGGGTCAGGCACCTGCACCCCAGCCAAAGAGAAGGGATCTCTTTCTCTCTGATGGGGAAGTTCTTTTTTCTGGGTTTATTTAAAAAGGCAGAGACAGGATTCATCCTCAGTCCCACATCCACCTGGCACATGACAGGTGGAGTCCTGGCTGCACAGGAAGCACTGGTTGAGCCTTGCAGCTAGGCTCGGGGTCTGGAGCCTTGGGCTTTCCTTTCAGGCAGCCTGAGGTGACATTTCTGCAGTGGAGGTGTCCTCTTACTGCTCCTTGGCTGGGCCCATTCTCCTCCTGGAAGGCCTGCCACTGAGTCTCCATTGTACCAGAGGAACAGGAACCCCCCTTGGGCCTGTGTGTGGAAAGTCAGATGGAGCTGGGGTGGGGTGAGCTGGGTGCTTCTGAAGGAAGCTCAGAGCTCTGACAGCATGCTAGAGCCAGATGCCCGTGGGGAGCTGTTTCTTGTAGGCACTCCTATAACTTCCTTTTAAGTTACAAGATGAAAGGGAAAGGCATGTGGTTCACACAAATCATTATACTAGGTTTTTATGGGCTTTTGTGTGTACCTGGGTCATTTTGAAAATCAGAGAAAAATAAAACTTCCTCAGTGATGAGTCCACTCAGCAGCACCTAGACCAAGTGCAAAAAAAATTTTTATAGATTTTTTAACCAAAGAGTCCATGTACTCGCTGCAGAGAGAGGGAGAGAAAGAGAGAGAGGAAATGAAAAAATGTGCCCCCTCCCCCCAAGAGGGGATGCCCATATTGCAATCCCTTCTCTATTTTTCACTCAGGATTTTGGGGATACACACACACACACACACATACAGTGTGATTTCGCGCTCCGGGTCCAAGACTCAAACCACGGTCAGGAAACCGAGCACCTTAACCACCATGTGGTGGTGCACCGGTGGCTCCAAGTGCAATTTTTAAGATCTTTAAAAGTACAGTGAGTAGGTATCTCAATCCTGACCTCTGCCGAGGGTCTCATGGTGAATTTCACAAACTAAAACCAGTGCCTCATCAAGACTAGAACTTTACCGGAAACCCAGAAGCTGCCCTCTCCCCCAAGCCTCTAGTCTCATGATGAACCAAGGCAGGGTTCATCCTCAGTGAACCTGTGACCCCTTACCCTTTCTCCAGCCACCTCCCGGCTGCCACGTCCACCTGACACACGAGACAGGTGGGTTTGTGGCTGATGCAGCACAGGAGGCAAGGGGGGTAGACCCTGTGGCAGAGGAGGAAGAAAGGAACTACAGTTTGGTGGATGCCTGTCATCTGCCTGCCATTGTGCATGCACGCACGTATACTGCCGCTAATGCTCTTACAAGTAGGACATTGTATAGAAGATAAGACAAAGGCTTGACAAAGTCGGATAACTTGGCGAAAGCTACACGCCTGGTAAAAACCAGAGCCGGGTTTGAAATCCCAAGCCTGTGCTCATTCCGCCCTACTCTTAACACCTAAAAAGCCCTACCATCATTTAGATACCAATTGTTTAAGATAGCAGCCTGAAAATCTCTACAAAGGAGTTTTCAATGATTATTTAAAGTTTGAGACACACAACAGAAAGTCCAGTCAGCTGATTTCTTTTTTTGGAGAGGTTTTTCGCTACAGGGCGCGTGCACTCGCCAGACAGACAGAGAGAGACATAGAGACAGAAAGTGAGAAATCACCCCCCAGGGGGGATGGTCATGCCGCAATCCCTTCTCCTCCATTCTCCTCTCGGGATCTTGGGCACGCACGCACACGCACCCGGTGTGAGTTTTAAGCCACCGGGTCCAGGACGCGAATCGCCGTCGACTACGTGGGAGTCCAGCAACATAGCCATTACGCTAACTGCTGGTTCCCCAGTCAGCTGATTTCATTCAATACATTCTAAGGGAAATAATCATCATTAATATTATGCACTAAATATCTCTGGCTCTCATCTTTGGGTCTCTTTTGCACTGGCCCTAGTTCTCTGAAGTTAGATATAACCATGTGTTTGGCCGGTGAAATGTGAGTAAAGGGGACAAGGAGCATTACAGGCATTTTTTGTTTTGTTTTGTTTTGTTTTGAGAGATTTTTGTTATAGGGTACATGTGCTTGCCAGAGAGACAGTGAGAGTGACAGAGAGAAAGAAAGCAAGAAATCATCCCCTAGGAGGGATGGCCACACTGCAATCCTTTCTCCTCCATTCTCCTCTGGGCACACATGCATATGGCACGTGTGCTCGGTGTGAGTTTTAAACTGCCCGGTGTGAGTTTTAAGCTGTTTGGTCTGGGACTTGAAGCGTGATCAACTGTGTGGGAGTCCAGTGACATAACCATGACGCCATCTCCTGGTCCCTGGACAAGCAGCATTACACACAGTAACTTTAAGAAGCAGTAACCAGCCCACCACATTCCTTTCCCCAGCCCTGGCAAGTTTGAAAGCTCATTTCTATAAAGAGGTAGCCTTTACCAGACTAGTTCCCTAGGTGGCTACGAAGAGTAGAAACCTCCCTACCAATTGGCACTAGACTGTGCCGTGAGTGAGAAATAAACCGCTGACATCGAACGGTCTGTTACTGCAGCATAATCTAACCTTGCCTGTCTGATGAGAAATCAAACATGTTTTTCATATGTCAACTTCCAATAGAAGGAAAAAAAATGATCAAGTGAGATCCTGCTCAAACCGAGTGATAATTTAAAAATAAGTGTAAGATGAATATTCATTGCATCTTTAAGGTACTGAGAAGTAAAGAGCATTTTAAAAAAAAACCACAGATATGTGGTGACAAGGTAAGTCAATGGAAAAAAAAAAGTCTTATCAACAGATGAATTTGAGACAACTGGATATTACCATGTAAAAGAAGTTCTATTCCTCCTTCACCCTATATATAAAAATGAGCTCAGAGTGGATCAAAGACCTAAATAGAAGAGCTATAACTGCAAAACTCTTAGAAAACAACATGGCAACAAATCTTTGTGACCTTGGACTTGGTAATGGTTTCTTAAGTATACCAAAAGCCCAAGTATCTCCTAAAATAGATAAATTGGATTTTATCAAAATTAAAAATTTTTATGCTTCAAAGGACACCATCAAGAGTGAGAAGACAATTCACTGAAAAGGAGGAAATATTTGTAAGCCCTGTATCCAATAAATGACTTATATCTAGAATATAAAAAGAATTCTTGCAGGTCAAAAATATAAGAGAAAACCTGCAATTTTAAAAATGGGCAAATGATCAGGATAGACATTTCTTCCGTAAAGATATACAAGTGACCAGGAACCAGCAGTTAGTGTAAGGGCTATGTCACTGGACTCCCACGTAGTCGACTGCGGTTGGTGTCCCGGACCCGGTGGCTTAAAACTCACGCCGGGCGCGTGTGCGTGTGTGCGTGCCTAAGATCCCGAGAGGAGAATGGAGGAGAAGGGATTGCGGCGTGGCCATCCCCCCTGGGGGGTGATTTCTCGCTTTCTGTCTCTATGTCTCTCTCTGTCTGTCTGGCGAGCGCACGCGCCCTATAGCGAAAACCTCTCCAAAAAAAAGAAAGAAAGAAAGAAAGAAGACATACAAGTGACCAAGAAGAACATAAAAAGATGCTTACCATCTGAGCAATTCTAAGTCACTGAGGAAATGTAAATGAAAACTGCAATGAGATACCACGTCACACCCACTAAATGACTATAATCAAAATGACAGACAATAACAAATGTTGGCAAGGATGTGGAGAAATTGGAACCCTCATACCCTGCTGGTGGGGATGTAAAATGGTGCAGCCACTTTGGAAAACAGTTTGTCATTTCCTCAAAAGGTTAATCACAGAGTTATCATATGACCCAGCAATTCCACTCCTAGTTATATACCCAAGAGAAATGAAAACAGATGCCTATACATATGGACATTTATTTGACAATAAAAAGAAATGAAGTACGGATGCATGGGACAACATTGATGAACCTTGAAACATCAGGCCAAGTGAAAGAAGCCAGCCAACCACAAGACCACACAGTGTATGACTCCACTTACAGGATATGTCCAAAATAGGATGGGGAAAGAAAGGAGATTAACACTTGCCAGGTGGAGGGGGGTTGGGGGAGGAAAGGGGCTGGGGAGGAATGGGAAGCAACAGTTAATGGATAAGGGTTTCTTTTTAGGGAGATGAAAATGTTTTAAAATTAGTTTGTAGTGATGGCTTCACAACCCCGTGAATGTACTAAGAAACCTCACATTGTACACTCGAAGTAAATTGTATGGTATTGCTGTTTATTACATATCGATAAAGTTGTAAAACGCACAGAGCACACACACACATACATACACAGAAGAGAAAGGGAATGAAGAAGTTTAGAAAAGAAATCAATAGCTTTAACTCTAGAAAAGACAACTGATAGACAGGAAGAAGGCGCAGGTCAGGAAGGCCCAGTGGGTGATCTGCATGTTGAGTTGGTCTGTCCTTACTCCCTAAGCCCTCTGTATCTAGTCTAATATGGGGAACAGGGATGGACAATCTGGATAGACAGGGGCCTGCTCCATGCCTACTAAACGGGGAGATGAGACTGATATAAAAGATCCCAACTCACGTATGGTGACTCCCAGGGCAGAAAGTCAGAAGCTAGGTCATTTCTAAGGGTGCTTCTGGAGGGTTGCAAAAAGCCGGGTATGAGACTGTCAAATTCCTGCTCACCATGATTGCCTCCTTAACAGCCAGGGATTCTGAAGAGAAGAACGTCTTGAACTTGGGGCTCTCCAAGATCACAATAGTTAGCTGATTCAGGGGCTAAGGTGAGCTTTGCTGAGGACCTCAAACATGTCCAGCTGAGCTGAAAATGTCATTGGTCAGGGTTCTAGGTCTGTCCAGTATGAAGGAGGTACTGACAATAAGGAGAAGGATTCTGGCCTGCAGACAGCAGCCTGGGCTATGGTTCCACCACTGACCACCTGGGTGGAAGCTCCTTTCCCTTCCTGCACCTGTTTCCTCCTCTTACAGCCTAAACACAATTCTTTAAAAATCCTGCTTAAGCCAAATCCATTGTTACTGCTGAAGGGACAGGTCTAAGGCTGTGCAGAGGTGGTCACAGTGCATGTCCAGCCTGGCCTGATATAGCAAGTGCCCCTGGGCTTTGGTTGCAGAGACCCTGGATGTCAAATTATCAGTCCTAAAATGAGGTTGCCAACCTACAGCACCAAGAGAACCTATGCATTCTGGTTTTCAACCACTCAGCTTTGGGAAGGCTTCTTATACCACAATGGATAACTGGCAGTCAGTGATGGGGAGGACGGTGGGGAGAAAAGGCATTTGCTACCAGGCATACCATGATTGACATCAGCCTGAGAAGACTGTCAGCTTTGATCTGGAGGCAGAGGTGCATTAGCCATCAGCTCAAGAACCAGCAGATTCTCTTAAGAGACATGATGCAGAAAGAGAATCCAAAGAAGCTGTGTGAGAACACCTTCAACTTGTTCTCCCTAGTGACTTACAGGCCTACCCCCCAACTCCTTAATATTATATACATGTTGGATGATAAAACATGTGACTGTTAGCTATATTAAAGGGGAAACTACAGAGACATCCAAAATAAACTCAGGGGTAGGAATGAGTGGTAACAAAGCACCCAGTGGGCTTCGACATTAGATAGCTCTTTGTTGAATCCCCACCTGTGTGACATAGCACACAACACTTGACCCTCTGAATTCAGGATCTTCTTCAGCAGAATGGGAGTGGAATCACCTCCTGGAAATATAGCGGAGATGAAATGGGATAATGAACATAGGTGGGTAGCCTCAGGCCTGGTGGGTGTTCAGTGAGGGCTTCGAGAATAGAAGCAGGGATGTCGTGATCACTTTGGGTTTTACTGTCTTCGTGACATATTCCAGGATCTTTGAGGGTGGCAGATCCTTTCCTACCACAATTCACTTCCTATGCTGTTAAAATGAGCTTGCTTTTTCCAAGTGCATGGTATCAGCATAAGGGAGCTGGCTTAGATGCCACAGGCATGGCCCAAAATCTCACACAGATGGAGGAGAGGTGCCCTAACTGAACTCTAGGCAGTGACTACTCACAAGTTGGGTCGAAGGCCTCAGACAAGATCTCTTAGCATGGGCCAGTTTAACTCATGGCCCCCAGTCCCCTTGAAACCTAGCCTGCCCCTGTGGACTAATACAAGTTCTTTCTTCTGGGCCCAAATCCCTACACTCTCGTGCATCTCTTTAACTGGCCAAGGGTTTCCAGACACTCCTGTGCAGAGTGTATGCGCTGCCACAGCCTCCTCTATGGCTCCCTGCTCAAGGCTGCTCTTGCCACATAGGACACAACCCCCCATCAGTCCTCCTAGAGAGGAGCTAAGAAAGCCCTAGTCTTCCGGCCCCAGAGAGCATCACAGGTCCCAGAAGGCTGCCGTTGACCTTTCCATGAGGCAGGAAAACCCAGCTGAGCCTTCAAAGAGGATCACAGCTGAGTATGGGCATTTTAATCAGAAAGCTGAGCTCAACAAATGCACTTCTTAAAATTGCCATGATGTGCTTTCTTACAAAGTAGATACCATTTTTTAAGTTTCTTTTCTAAAATTGTTGGTGCTCACCAGAGAGAGAGAGAGAGGGAGAAAGCACCTCCCAATGGGACATGGTCATGCCACAATCCCTTCTCCATTTCTCTAATCTTTCAGGAATTGGGACATGCATACGCACACACCTGGCATGTTTTTCAAGCCCTTGGGGATGGGATTCAAGCCACAGTCAACCATGCGAGATCAAGCTCCTTTAATCACTACGCTACAGGGCTGGCCTACCATTTATTATTATTATTATTTTTAATGTGAGTAAAGATCAACAAGTTTTCTCACAGGCAACAATGGGATCAAAAGACCCAGAGAAAACCATTTTGAAATCATCATCAAAGTCCATCATCAAACGCCAGTGAAAATCAGAGCTGGAAAGTTCCCCTTTTATTGAGTCGTCCAAAAAGTTGTGATGGGTTTTTCTATGCAAAAATGCATCAGGATTTTTCCCAACGACCCAATAGAAAAGCAACTAACTACTGCCCCAGAATAATGAGTACAGAGGTCACAAGGGGAAGAGTTATACTGTGCTACCAAAAGGAGAAAGAATAACCAAAAAGGAATGCCCAATTATGTCCAAGAGCTGACATACTTAGCTCAGGGAGAGTTGTTGACACTTTAGGTGCTAAATGCTATTACTAAGGAAAAAAAAAAAGTGGCAAGGGAAAAGCATGCATATATTACACACATGTGTTCCCCATGCCCCATGGGTCTCTGACAGCCTGGGTCACATTTCCACTTTGGCCCCTTGAGGTGCAGCCCATCCCCACCCAGGTCAGCTTCTGGGACCAATGAGGCAGATTCTTCCCTTGCTAGGCTTTGCTGCCCCGGAGTTTGAGAAGCACAATCTATTTCCAAAGTCACAATCCCTGGATCGTGCTGTCTCCAGAGTAGAAACGAGAAACGCAGCCCCACCCAACGATCATGATTTTAACGCACTTTCAAGTGACTTGGAATAATGCCAGGGCCTCTCATCAAATACAAAATGAGCACCCACTCACTTTCTTACTGGGAATAAAAAACGAGAACGCCAGGGGAGGAATGATGTCTGGGAGTGCAACTGGCGGCCTAGGTGTTTGAGACTTCCTGCTGTACCTTCTGCTCTTTGCTCACAGCTTGCTCTTTCCTGCTGCTTCATCCTGTTATTTCTAAGTTCTCAAATATTGGGGGCTTCAAATGTATCAGGCCCACCCTCGAGGAGCTATATCTGCAATATTTTTTTTTTTTGTAAAATTTAACTGGTTCTGTTTCGCCATTCCTAGATTGCAAATAGATCACTGTGTACTTTTGTCACCCACCAATGTCAAGTCATGAGTTGAACCAGTTTATTACTGTTTTAGATCTTTTTTCTTTCATTTTTTGGAGAGGTTTTTGCTATAGGGCATGTTCGCTCACCAGAAAGACAGAGAGAGACATAGAGACAGAAAGCGAGAAATCACCCCCCGGAGGGAATGGTCACGCCGCAATCCCTTCTCCTCCATTCACCTCTCGGGATCTTGGGCACGCACGCACACGCACCCGGTGTGAGTTTTAAGCCACCGGGTCCGGGACGTGAATCGCAGTCGACTACGTGGGAGTCCAGTGACATAGCCATTATGCTAACTGCTGGTTCCCTATCCGCAATATTTCTGAGCTGAGTTCATGGCCTCCATACGATCCCAGTTCAGATCTACATGTTCACTTCTACCGGCTTTGGCTATTCCTAGGTGACCCAGACCAGGCCTTCTGAAGTCATAATAAATATCATCAAGCTTATAAAATTAGAGCATTGATGTATTTTTTTTTATGCCTTAAGAATCACATTGAGTTGCTAACATCTTAGAAGATGGCTGGATGCTGCATCTATGGCTTTCCTTCCTCTCTCTCTCTCTCTCTCACTCTCTCTCTCTCTTTTTTTGGAGAGGTTTTTGCTATGGGGCGCATGCACTCACCAGGAAGACAGAGAGACAGAAAACAAGAAATCAGCCTCTAGAGGGATAGCCATGCCGCAATCCCTTCTCCTCTATAATCCTCTCGGGATCTTGGGCATGCACGCACACGCACCCAACATGAGTTTAAGCCACTGGGTCCAGGACTCGAACTGCGGTCGACTACATGGGAGTCCAGAGACATAGCCATTATGCCAACTGCTGTTCCCCCTTTCCTATCTCTTAAAGATAAATTCTTGAGCAGGAAT
>NW_006159616.1:16235921-16238070 GCF_000334495.1 Tupaia belangeri chinensis
GAGCAGGAAGTCTCTTTTTCTAGGCCCCTACTGTGGCTCAGAGATCCCCCTCTGCATCCCGCTGATCTCATTTGTAAGGCCAGATCCATTCCCATCAGTGCTGGGGAAAAGAAGAGGAGCACTATCGGAGGAGGGTGGCCACTGAGGGGAGGACACTGGCTCTAAGGCTTCCTTCAGGCTCCCAGCCCCCAGCACAGGAGAAGGACAGGGAGAGAGAGGGGAAGCTGGGTGGCTCAAAACAGAGTTGTTCACAACACTGCATCAGCAAATGGAGCCATCAGGAGAACACTTGGCTGAGAATAGAACATTGCTTGAGCCAGGGGTGCCGTCTGCAGGATGGAGATGGGATGCAGGTTTGTTTCCAGAGCATCACAGGCCATAGCACAGGTGAGCAATTTAAAGAGGTGATTGATATAATACATTACGATAATAACCTTAGCAGTCAAAGGCTATTGAATTTCTCATTTGATTTCACATTTAGCTGGACTGATCTGTAATCTACTTAATTTCACATCTCTGCCCACAAAAACTTGAGCTTTGCACAATACTCTCTGCAGAAGACCAAGTATTCAGCCAAATAATTTTTCATAATAAATGATTTTTTTGGTCCTATGGAACTGCTAAACTCTACTCAAGATCTGTGGGCAATATTTTAAAAGCAGTAAGAGAAAACATCTTAGACACACAAAACTATTTCTTTCTTTGATAAAGACACCAAGAGTTTGGTCTCTGGGGTAGAGCAGGAGAGGTGAGGGTAGGTGGAGACAGCAGAAGGGGAAGGTCCAATTATGTGTAGTAAAGTATTTAACCTTGCTAGAGAGAGGTTTGGCCTTAGTCCTCACCTGCCTGGAATGCTCTAAGCCCTTGGACTATCATGCCTGATCTTGTGAATCTTTGTTTCTCTGGGGCCCTTGGGTCACGGAACAGTTTTGTTTTGTTTTGTTTTTAAAAAGAGATTTTTGCTATAAGGCATGTGCTCTTGCTGGAGATAGAAAGAGATGGAGAGACAGAAAGCAGGAAATCACCCTGGGGGGGGGGGGGGGGGAAGGAGAGCGCGGATAGCCATGCCGCAAACCCTTCTCCTCCATGCTCAGGATTTGGGGCATGCTCACATGAGTTTTAAATCACCGGTTCCAGGACTCGAACTGCGGCTGATTACGTGGAAATCCAGCAATGTAACCATTATGCCATCTGCTGGTCCCGACTGAATAGTTTAACAATGTGAACTAGGAAAGGGACTGGCCACATGGGATAGTTTTAGGGTGGGGCTGGCCATGCCAGACTGACAATGTAATTTAGAATAGAAGTTTGGATCATGTGGGATCAACTGACTCTGGAGGGGCCAAAGACCGAGATCAGCCATTTGACCAAACAATCATGCCTCTGTGGTAGAGCCCCAGTAAAAACTCTGGTCACCAAGTCTCAGGCGAGCTTCCCTGGTTGGCAATATTCTGAGTACTGTCACACCTCAGTGCTGGGAAAGTAATGCTACTCCTGACTCCATGGGCAGAGGACAGCAAAAGGTCCATATTTGGTATCCTCCTGGACTCGGCCCTATGCATGTCTTACCTAACTTTAATCTGTAAACTTTAATGTAATACTGTCACCGAGTGTAACAGCTTTCCATGAATCCCGTGAGTTCTTCTGGTGAATCATCAAACCTAAAGGTGGTCTTGGGGGCCCTTCAGCCTGGGGTTGGTGTCAGAAGGAAGGTCTTAGTGCATTGTGTCCTCTCTAACTCTGAAGTAGGCTACCTCTTGTACATTTTTTCTACATATGAAGAAGATTCTTGTGAGCAAATATTACAGCTTTCATGTAAGATCTGCCCCTATCAAGTGCATTTCCCTCCTGATGGAGGCAAAGAGGGTCTCCCCTGCCCCTCTCATGCCTCTCCTAATACCCACAACCTGTCTCTATGGGGCACTCATCACCCCAGTTGTGTTGTCCTGTTTCTCTCTTACCCTGGGCTGTGAGCTCCTGGGGTGCAAGAGAGACAGAAGTGTGATGGGTTGATGCACAGTTGGTTCCAGAAGAGAGCTCTTCAGGGGGTTGAGGATCAGCAGGTACCACAGAACAAAAGGAGGGTGAATGGACTGCTTTCTATCAAGGCTGTTTCTTCTGTAGTGGTTTATGAACCAGTTGAAGGGTG
>NW_006159616.1:16243117-16255436 GCF_000334495.1 Tupaia belangeri chinensis
GGGGGGAAAGAAAGGAGGGAAGCCCCCGGGGGGGGGGGGCGGGGATAGCCATGCCGCAAACCCTTCTCCTCCATGCTCAGGATTTGGGGCATGCTCACATGAGTTTTAAATCACCGGTTCCAGGACTCGAACTGCGGCTGATTACGTGGAAATCCAGCAATGTAACCATTATGCCATCTGCTGGTCCCGACTGAATAGTTTAACAATGTGAACTAGGAAAGGGACTGGCCACATGGGATAGTTTTAGGGTGGGGCTGGCCATGCCAGACTGACAATGTAATTTAGAATAGAAGTTTGGATCATGTGGGATCAACTGACTCTGGAGGGGCCAAAGACCGAGATCAGCCATTTGACCAAACAATCATGCCTCTGTGGTAGAGCCCCAGTAAAAACTCTGGTCACCAAGTCTCAGGCGAGCTTCCCTGGTTGGCAATATTCTGAGTACTGTCACACCTCAGTGCTGGGAAAGTAATGCTACTCCTGACTCCATGGGCAGAGGACAGCAAAAGGTCCATATTTGGTATCCTCCTGGACTCGGCCCTATGCATGTCTTACCTAACTTTAATCTGTAAACTTTAATGTAATACTGTCACCGAGTGTAACAGCTTTCCATGAATCCCGTGAGTTCTTCTGGTGAATCATCAAACCTAAAGGTGGTCTTGGGGGCCCTTCAGCCTGGGGTTGGTGTCAGAAGGAAGGTCTTAGTGCATTGTGTCCTCTCTAACTCTGAAGTAGGCTACCTCTTGTACATTTTTTCTACATATGAAGAAGATTCTTGTGAGCAAATATTACAGCTTTCATGTAAGATCTGCCCCTATCAAGTGCATTTCCCTCCTGATGGAGGCAAAGAGGGTCTCCCCTGCCCCTCTCATGCCTCTCCTAATACCCACAACCTGTCTCTATGGGGCACTCATCACCCCAGTTGTGTTGTCCTGTTTCTCTCTTACCCTGGGCTGTGAGCTCCTGGGGTGCAAGAGAGACAGAAGTGTGATGGGTTGATGCACAGTTGGTTCCAGAAGAGAGCTCTTCAGGGGGTTGAGGATCAGCAGGTACCACAGAACAAAAGGAGGGTGAATGGACTGCTTTCTATCAAGGCTGTTTCTTCTGTAGTGGTTTATGAACCAGTTGAAGGGTGGGTGGGTGGGGGGTGGAGGCAACTGCCTAAGAACAAGGCCAAAGGAGGTAGTTGTTATAAGGTTTCAATCGGTCATGACTATGAAGGTATGTGCCCTGCCTGGTAGTTTTTGCTGTCACTATCACAGCAGTGTGTTTTGGTGTGTGGAGTTCCATGGTGATTAGAAAGGTTTAAATAGGAAGGTTCTCATGAACCTCCAGCTCTGCTGTTCATTATTTACCAGGCTAAGGTGGAACTCTGTCAAGCGATGGAGAGCAACGGGGTCACAGGATCACATGAGGCCCTCCTCCAGGTCTCCTGGGCTGTAACACACCATGCAATGACTCATTAAGGACCTGAATGGCAGTTCCCCTTCTCACAGGGTAGATAGATCTGAGCAGCTCAGGGAAGACAATTGCCTTTTCCCTCCCTTTTTCAACTCCAGAGAGCTGAGGGGGGAATTTTCTGTCCTTCATAAACTCTGAAGACAGCCTCAGGGCATGCTCATTAAAGAGATAGTTTAGGGTCAATCCTCTTCCTTCTTGTCTTGGTTTCACATGCCTGAAGTTTGTACAGTGGCAAAGAGACCAGAAAGGGGGTGATGGTTTCTGGTCAGTTCTAGACACCATCCTGGCTCTGATGTCAGAGAGAACCAAGGCTGCTGCAGCCTAAAACTATTGTCAGTCAGCAGTGAGGCTGATGAGACATCACCATGTCATCCATCTATCCATCCATCCATCCATCCATCCATTCCTTGAAGAAACATTTATTGAGAACCTTCTATGTCCCTGGCCTTCCTATGGCAGACATTGGGGTACAATGATAATTAAGACAGAAGATCATGGCCTCAGGACTTAGTAATAGCTCACCTCTGTTTATTTCATCGACGTCACTGGTGCATTTACCCAATGCCACTCCATGCAGACATTTCACAGACGTCTCTCTCTTGCCGACTTGTTTCTGAGTTCTGGAGCCTATGTTCACTTAGACTGACCTTTCACATGGAGGATACAAAGGCCCTAAAATTCAGCCATGATTGGTCCTCTGCCCAGGTAAACAGAGCCCCCATAGTTAATCCATCCACATGTCCTATGGATGCCACCTTCTCAAGTCTCTTGACTGTCCTCTTCTCCCCAAAACTGCCAAGTCCACCATCACCTCTAGCCTGAACAATAGACTGGTCTACCCTCACCTGCCCTGGCCTCCTTCAATCTGTTCTACACATAGAGGCCAAGGGCACTTCTCAAAAAGCGAAACTAGTCATGTCACTGTCTTTCGAATCCTCATTGGCTTCCTCTCCTTGGATATAAAGCCAGCACTCCTCAGCCTGGCTACATGACCCCCACCTGAATGCTCCTCCAGTCCCTACAAGCCCCTCCATCCTGGTCCATGTTTCCCTCACTCCATTTCCTGCATTCCCTTAGCTCATATAGCCCCTTACAAGGCTCCCTGCTACCCCAGAGCTATGCATGTTATTAACTTGGCCTGGAATGGTCTTGTCTTCCCTCTTCATAGAGTTAACTTCTGCTGGCCCTTCAGATCCAAAGGTCATGTCTTCAAGAAACCTTCCTAGAACTCCCTGAGAGATCATCCCTAACCCCAACACATGATAAGCTCCCCAAACACTTGTTTGTGCAAAGGCTGGGTGGTCAGTTCAGATTTCTCCTCTAATAGACAGCACACTTGCTGAGCACAGGGACTCCATCTGTCCTTTCTCTGAGACCCAGCACCTGGCATAATGCTTGGCAACTAATAGGAACTCCATTAATAGTTACTGACTAATTACAAGTTATGGAATAAATCTTTTTTTATTTTCATTTTGAGAGATTTTCGCTATAGGGCGCATGCGCTCGCCAGACAGACAGAGAGAGACATAGAGACAGAAAGCGAGAAATCACTCCCCAGGGGGGATGGTCACGCCGCAATCCCTTCTTCTCCATTCTCCTCTCGGGATCTTGGGCACGCACGCACATGTGCCCGGCGTGAGTTTTAAGCCACTGGGTCCGGGACGCAAACCGCGGTCAACTATGTGGGAGTCCAGCGACATAGCCACTACGCTAACTGCTGGTTCCCGGAATAAATCATTGTTAATGGAGGCATTTACAAGGTGTGATAGGAAAGCTGAAGAAAAAAGATTACTTCATGGAGCTAGCGCAGGGAGCAGGAACAAGGCATGCCTATACCTCTGGAGGGCAGCTCCAGAGCAGCACTGCTGAAACAGGGAGCAGACCTCATGCTGTGGAGGTCAAGAGCAGATGACGCACTCCCTCGGCACTACCCACTCACTGTCTGAGGGTCACCATCTGTGGGTTGGAGGACCTTGTAGGTTTTTGGGAAGGCCGCGTGAGTCAGTGCACATGAGTGCTTCATGGACAGGGCCTGGCAGGTGGTGAGCACTCAAATGTCAGCTGCCGTTACCCTGGGGTGGGCAGCTCTGTGCCAGGAGGTGGGTTTTGCCAAAAATACCATCACAATAGCTCAGAAGTCTGCCGGCTTTACTATGTGTCCAAGATCAATCAACGCAGCAATGCCGCTTGGTGCCACTGAAGTGATGCAAGATGTGATCAGCTCTTCTAGACACCACCAACTAGGGGGAGGGACTTGGGTGGAGGTCCTTGCTCACATCCCAGTACACCTCAGGGCCTCCATGGGGGACTTCCCCATCTGTTGATGACAGAACAGGTTCCTCTGCATGAGGGATGGAAGCCAGGACACTGTGCCCTCTCCAGCTGTTATGAATGCTGGGAAAATTAGCACATTCAGCCAGGACACCTGAGGCAAACCTTGACCTGAGCAAAGAAACCACGATCAGTCGCATGGCTCAGGGTTTCTGGCCAGCTTATTTCTCATTGGCTTTTGTGTACTGGCTTCTGGAGTTCAGGTGAATTTGACTGGGGGATAGAGAAGCGGAAGCAGATGGGAGGGAGGAGAGGGTATGGAACTAGGAGTTGACGTGGCTTCTGTCCTGATTCCGTAATGGTTTGGGGCAAGTCACTGCTCTTCTTGGGGCCCAGGTTCTTTACAGAAAAAGGAAAAGTTTGGACTTTGTTTCTTTCAAGTTCTAACTCTTTAACAGCCTAAGTTTGCTTCCAGTATACAGATTATGTCCACTCTGCCACTGATGTTTAAAAATGTCTCCTATTATTCATATTCACTAAGTATGGAACATGTGACAAAGATCACTTTTGTCTGTGTGTTTTCTCAAAGGTCTGTGAGTTCACAAGTGGAAAGTGCCAGCAAGATACTGCAGTGGAGGAAGCTGATCTTCAGCTGTCAAGGGCTATTCTGAATGTTCTAGTGTCACAGAGGCAGGGAACAAGGTTGCTGGGCTGCTCAGAAGGGGATGGAAAGGTGCATATTTTTAAGAGCTTTTAAAAGGAGAGGACCGTCTTTTTGGCCTGAGTCAAAGGTTGAGCAGTGCCTTCTCAGTCCTGAGTGGAAGTAGATTGGGTGGCAGGTGTTTCCTCTCACCTTGCTCCAAGTCCTCCAGGAGCTCACTTCATCCCAAAGTCTACCTACCCCTGCCTCTTTCCATTCTTGATGCTGATGTTCTGAGTCATGCAGTTCCAGGACCATTTCTTCCCACCTCTGGATACACAGACAGGCATCTGCACTCTTTTCCAAAAAGATGGATTCTGGGAACCTGGTCCTAGGAAAGGTTAAGGAAGCCAGCCAAACGCTGGCCTGGCCTGGCCATCTCCCCAGACATTGCTGGTCTCTCTGGGGTCCCAGCCTTGCCAGGAGGCCTTGCTTCATAGTGATGCTTTCTGGAGAACAGCTGACCTGCATCCAAATGACGTGGTAGGATAATGGAAGTCCGATGTAATTGATTTAGGAGCTGGTATATAATTGCCCAGCAGGCCTGCCAGGCAGTCATCTGGCCCATCTACAGGATTCCTGCATTCCAGCAGCAACTAGTGGTCAGGAGCCTAGAACCATCCCCACTGAGTCTGACATCACCATTCCATCTGGACATGAATCCTAGTTTGGGGCTCACCTCCCCTCACCTGCACCCCAGTGGGAAGCAACAGAGAGGAAGTCTGACTCTAGGACTCAGGGCAAATGTGGATATCCCATGAGCCCAGGGACCGAGAGGCTTCCTTTCTGGGGCCTGCAGACCTATCAAGGGTTAGCAGGACCCAGCCTAGTGCCATAGTCAGTAGGAAACTGAATTGCAGTGTTGGAAGTCACATGGGTCATCATGGGTTCAGATTCCTAGGGTGGCCTGAGTGCATGCTCAGGATCCTGACAAGCTGGATGGCTGGGGAGAAGGGGTGGTGGCATGATGAGACCCAGTGTCTCTGTCATGCATGCACAAGCACATAAACTCTCATTCATGAATAAAACAAAGTTTTAAAAAAGGAGGATTGGAGAGGCTAATATTAGATATATTGGCAAGGCAGAAAATGCAGGTCCTAGGGCCCTTCTTTCTGCTGCATGAGAGTGTGGAGCAGCAGGAGGCACAAGATCCAGGCCAGGTAAGAGTCAGAGGGTCCTGCCTCAGATTGGGAAAGGCTGTGGCTTAGAGGAAAGGCTGTGGCTGGGACAGGTTTGGCACTGTCTTAAATGGATGTTTCAGCCATTTATCTTTGTTCTTCAAACTCATGGGCATCCCTTTAACTCAACGATCTTCCTACATGCAATTTCCCTTTAGCTACAAAGATCTTCCTCATCTTTCCACTTGGCATTTATGTAAGTTAATTTATTTCTTCTAAGAAAGAAAGAGAGGAGAGAGAGACTTCCAATGGATCCAATGGTGCTCACATTGGATCCACTCCCAGCCCCAGCCAGCCCTGACCACAGACACATGAGCACACATCTGAAGTACACAAGAGGATCTCAGAGCAAGCCCCGGACCTTCCCATGTGGGTTTAGCACTGCAGAGCATTGTGTCACCGCTGTACCACCATCTGGCCCTTCCACTTGGCCTTTGTCATGGTTGACCACATCCTTTTTTTTGAAACACCCTCTTCTCTTAGCCTCCTCAGGACCACATCCTTCTGGTCTTCTGCTGTCCTGCTGGCTGCTCAATCCTTTCATCAGCTCCTCTTCTGCTTGATATCCAAATTTTGGGGCAGTGCCGACTAATCTTGCAGCCTCTTCTCTCTTTCATCTCCACTCTTTCATGGAGCGATCACATTTAGACCCATGACTTTAAATATCATCTATAAGCTGATGACTCCTAAATTTCATCTCCATTCTGGATCTCCCCTTGGCCTTCATAATTTCAAACTCAACTGTGACCTCGGTGTCTCCAATAAGGTTATCAACCATAACATAACCCAAATCAAACTCTAGATTCCCCTACCCTCTTCCCCCAAACTTGCTTCTTCTCCCAACTTCTCCACCTCAGGAAATGGTCCACTCTCCTTCCAGTTGTTTAGTCCTGGAATCTATGTGTTTCCCATCACTGTCCTGGGTCCTTTGACTTTACCTCCAAATTATGTTCCTCAGAATTCATTATTACTAGTCTTGTCAGAGCCATTATCTCTTGCTCAAATGGATGCAAAAGCCTCTGGAATGATCTCCTTGTGGTGAAGACACAATTCATTCTGCACGCAGCAGCTGGGATGGTCTTGAACATGTACACCCAAACACGTCAACTCACATACTTAAACATGCTCTGGAACCTGCCAGCTCATCTCCTGTGGCTCCCCACTAACCTAAGGATAAAAGCCCAGCTCCCTGCTTTGGTTGGCTAGCCCCATATAACCTCCATCTCCCCTTATTCTGGCCACAGTGGCCTCTTCAGCTCCTTCAAAATGTTGGGTAAATTCTCTCCCTGGGGACTTTATTCTTGCTAGTCCTTCCACCTGTAATGTTCTTCTTGTGATCTTGGCATGACTGGCTCCTTCTTGTCATTTATATCCCTCAATATCACCTCCTCACAGAGGCTTCTTGTAATATCTACAACCTAAAGTAGCTACCTGGTACATTCTCCCAGACACCCAGCACTCATCAGTATCTGATATTTCCTTTACAACTTGTTCATTACCTTCCTCACTCACGAGAATATAGACTTCACAAGAATAAAGACTCTCCAGAGTCTCAAACAGTGCTGGGCACACAGGACAAGCTTAGCACCCATTTGTGGGATAATGGAAGAATGAGCTGCCCCAGTGGAAGGAGGTCAGAAGACTGGTTAGGACATGTGAGATCATTTTGGGCTGAATTACAGTGATGGCAGAGAAGACAAAGAGAAGTAAAGAATGTGGGAGAAGTCAAGGGGAAAAAAGCACGAGACTGGTGCTGGGATGTGGGGAGTGATCGGGGGGCCTCATTCCAGGTTTCCAGGTTGGGACCATTCACAGAGGATGGGAATGCTATGGGAGAGGAAGATCTGGGAGGGGGATTGGGAGTGGCAACCCAAAAATGGCTGCAAGTCCCACCTGAGACATGTGGACTTGCCCAAGAAAAGTGTGATCAAACTATCCTATGGGCAGTTAGATGGTTGTTTCTGAGTCTGAGAAGACTACAAAGGAGCAGCCATCAGTGTACCCCAGAAGATGGAAAAGACTGCCATTGGTGGGGCAGTTTAGCCTTTGGGGAGGGTGGGTAGAGGGAGAAGAGAGTAGTTCAGGAGAGAGCTGGCTACATGGGCCTTTACGGAACATTCCAGAATCAGAAGCTGGTGCTAGAGATGGAGAAGGAGCAGTTAGGGGACCTGAAGGAGAGTGCAGAATTGCAGAGTCAGGAGGAGAGGGCTTTGCAAGGGGAAATTGGTAGTCAATGGGGTTAGAGGTGCTGGAGGCCTCAAGCTGAATAAAGACCACACAGGCCATGGGGACGACAAAGACATGCTGTGATCTTGGCTAGGACCATGGTCAGTGTGTCTGTGGTGGGCAGATGTGGAGCCAGAAACTGCATGCCAGTGCCTTCCCTAGCCTGCTGCCCCACAGCCACTCTGAGTACCCCAGCAAGAAAGGGTCCTTCCAGCAGCTTCCCCAGGGCAAGAGCTTGTCTTTCCCATGTCCATGCCTTTCCCCAAACAGGTTTTGGTGTTCACATAAGACATACGCTGCAAATGAATGAAAGTGCACTTCCTATTATGCACCTAAAACCATGCCACCTTTGTTTACAGGACTGCTTTTGGTTACAGGACTGCCTTTTAACTCCCTGACTGAAGAGCCAGCTCCCAGAGACTGAGCCACACCCTGTTCTTCCCCACATCTCTCACAATGCCCAGATCAGTGCCCCATGCAGAACAAATTCTCAGAAGGCTTCTAGTGTTCTTTATCGGTCAGCCCTGTCTTCAGCGAGGCCAGGACCATGCCTGGTGCTTTTCTGGATTTCCCTTAGGATGATGTGCTGGGCTGAATAATGTCCCTCAAATGTTCATGTCTACCCAAAAGCTTCTGAAGGCGACCTTATTTGGAAGTAAGGTCTTTGCAATTAATTACAGTTGTAATTAGTTAAAACAAATTCATACCAGGCTCTAATCTAAGGACTGGTGTCCTTCAAAGATAAGAAAATAGACACACAGACACACATCGAGGGAGGATGGTCACATGATAATGGAGGCAGAGATCAGAGTTATGTTGTCACAAGCCAAGGAATGACAAAGATTGCGAGTAGCCACCAGAAGCTACAAGAGGGAAGGGAGGATTCTTTTTTAGAGACTTCAGAAGGAGCATGGCCCAGCCGATACCTGAATTCTTGGATTGCTAGCCTCCAGAATAGTGAAATTTTTGTTTTAAGCCACCCCATTTGTGGTCATTTATTTGTATAGCAGTTACAGGAAATGAGTACAATGGTTGGGGAAAAGTTGGTTGATATTAACCATTGAGTGTCTGAGCCTTGCACATTCAGGCTTTGGAATGAATGGTCTGACCTCCAGGTAGCTGAGAAGCCAATCCTGCAAGACCGGCCTGCACCTGCCCAAGTTCTGGGACTTCCTCCACAGTATCTACTTTGTTCTGGCCCTAACAGCCAGGATGAGGTGGCAAAGGCTGCCTCCTCAGCCTCTGCAGAGAGGCTGAGCTTTCTCTTAAGTGCCATTTCTCTGCAGGGCACCATTTGTCACTGCTGCAAGGAGGCTGGGCGAGGCCCAGCTCCAAGGTGACCCATTCCCTGCCACACAGGGGAGCTCTACACAGATCTCTTTGGTGTGGCCCCAGTTGCAGACAGCAGAAAGTCACTTCCCCAGCAAGCATCTGAGCTCCATCAGCTGGGTCCTGGGGCCTCCAATAGCGAAGGTGCTCCCCAGTCCAGATGCTGACCACTCCTGTCCCCCTGGTCCTGAGGAAAGCGTGCCAACAGAGAGCAAGCACAGAGCCGAGGACACAGACACCTACCCCAATCTGTGTTGAAGTGGGCCCCATAGGGAACAAGAGAGACTGATTACGAAGAGGGACCCTGTGCTGGTGCTCACGTTTTGGAGCAAGGCGCTGGCTGTGCTCAGAGAAGACACTAAAGACACTATTCTTGTCATTCACTTTCAATTTGGGGTATACAACAGGGTTAACTGCTATGTGTGAAAGTACCCAAAGATTCCTGAGCTAACCAGCTTGTGTTTGCCCCAGACCTCACTCCAGCTGGATGCTAGAAAGTTCTCAGCAGGGCCCTCTTTTTATAGTGCAGTACCAAGTTCAAGGTTTCTTCAACTTCCCCAAAGTGATCCTAGAGGCAGGAGAGGATGAGTGTGGGCCCTTGGGCTGTGACAATGAGGGTATTACCTTTAAAATTCTTGTGAATTTTGCATTCTACTCTATAAAACTAACTGCAGTTGTTTTAGTAAAACAATGACATTTTAAGTTATTTAATAACAAAATTACTTCACTTTTGCTTCTCCTTCCTGTACCATCTGGGAAAAAGTACCACCTTCGGAATTTATTCTGTTTTTGCTTGGCTCTGTGTGTGGTCTCTTACAATGTCACACAGTAGACCCAGCTAAGGGTGACTACACAGTGGGCTGGGCAGTTCTGTAGGAGGAAGTCAGCCGGCACAGGTCCACTCATCAGAAAGCCCAGACACTCCAGTGATCAACATTAACCAACTTTTTCTGGACCACTGCATTAATTTCCTGTGGCTGCCATGTCATACAAATGACCACCATGGAAGGAAAGCCTTCTGGCGGCCAGTGTCAGAGCTGGATGGCCTCTCCCCTTCTCCCACACTACACTTGGAGCCTCTAGGTCAGTGTGCTATCTCCTAGCTCTGGTGGGTGGAAGTTTGTATTAGGATCCAGTTAGCAGAAGAGAGGTGACTGAGGCCACAGTCACACACCAGGGACAGGCCTTTTTGCTCATAGGTGGAGACAGAGCTGGCAACCAGCCTCCATTTGTTAGCCAAGGGGTTGGTCAGACCAGAAGCCAATCCAGGAGGTCAACTCTTGCCTCCCCTTCTCTTTACTTCCTTAGATGGGAGCAAGGCTCTTAGTCTTCTTAAACAGCTAACCAGAACCAGGCTGCCCCAGAGGTCAGAGAATAACCAAAGAGGGAGGCTGCCTGGGGGTGTTCCCCGTGTGCCCTGAAGCTTGCACAGGAAGCAACGCCCTGAAAATATTTGAGCTCTCAGTCCCTACTACTCTGCCAGAGATAAAAAGGTCCCTCTCCAACCCCTGAGATTACCAGAGCCTGCCCAGGTAACCAGCCAAGCCAAAGAAAGCTATGTTCATGTCTCACGCCAATCCTCTCACACAGGCGGGAGGCTCAGTTGCTGGAGAAGCAATTGAAAATAGATTCTAAGTGTAAGCGGCTTAGTGGGGCAAGTGTGGTGGGGGTAGGAGACAGGGGAACCCTGAATCTCTCCACCTGGCCTTGGGAAAACTGAATGACTTCGAGAAGTGAAAGAACAGGCACAAAAAGTTCTACTCACCTTCTCTTCCAGGGACAGGGGTCACTGAAAGGTGTCCCCAGTGCCCTTCTCCAGATGAGGGCCTGCCCCAGTCCCTCAGCTCCAGGGCTGCAGGGTTGAACAGCCTGGGCTTATTCTCCGTGCAAACACAGGCACACAGGAGAGTCTAAACAGAGGAGCTTGACACAGCCCTGCTGCTGGTATCCGCAGGATCCGTGGCAGGCAGAAGTGACATTCCCTTGAGGCCCTCTCCAAGAGGTTTCCAAGGTAAATTTTGTTGCCTGCCTACCACTAGCCTGGAAAAGGTCTCCCTGTGTCCCTGAAGGAATAGCTGGTCTGCTCAGACCAACTTGGGGTCCTGTGCAAATAGCCCGGGGGGGGAGGGGTTGGAATTTGTTCTGAATCCAGACTTTTGGAAAGATTTGTCAAAGTGTCAATTCCCAGAGTGACTGGGCCAAAGGCAGCTGCCCTTTCCCTCCATTGCTGTCCACCTTTCCCGAGATACTCCATCTATTCCTCTTAGCCTGGATGCTGCTCATGCTTCAGGTCTCACCAAAGGGGCTTCCTCCACAAAGCCTTCCCCACCACTAGGGCTTCATTAAGCTCTTTTGACGTGTCCTTCCTCACTCATTCATCCATGTAATCATGTCACAAACATGTACTACAGCCCTCTGCTAGGAAGGCTGTGCCCTACTGTGAACAAGAGAGGCAGAGGGCCTATCCACTCCCCAGCCCCCAATCCCCAATCACTGCCCTGCAGACAGGGCCTCTTGGCCTTTCCACTTCACAAAGGGAGACCAGGAGCACAAGGAAGCCCCCTAGGTCTGGGGGAGGCTCTGCACCTCGGCGATCCAGAAGGCTGTGCTCCCCCTCCATGACTCCGTCTCTCTTCCCTGTTCTCTCACCTCACCCCATCTCCATGCCCGGTGTCAACCTAAATGGCCAAGCGCAAACTAAGATTTTGGAGACTTGCGGAGTTGGGGATCGTGGCGGGGTCCTGTTCCTTCGGCGGGGAGGATCACCACCACTGCGCAAATAAAAGCCGCATGGTGGGAACAAAAACTGCGCAGCGGGGACACAGGCCGGACCCTGGGGATAAAGACTTAGCCGTGAGGACAAAGGTTTTGCCGCAACTGCTGCGCGTGCGCGCGCAGGTTAGTTGCTCTCTGCCCCAGGCCCCCCGCCCGGTCTTCAGTCTCGCAAACAAATCCATTTTTCAAATCAAGCGGAGGCAGAAACCCCAAGGAACATTTCCCCTTCTGGGCCGCCGAAGGGGCAAAGAGCACTCTCCGAATTAGGAGGTGGGCGACGAACCGAAGGAAACAAAGGCTCGCAGCCCGGACTCGGCCGCAGGACCGAAAGCCGCAGCTCCAGTCCTGCGCGGCTTACTGCGCCCAGGGCTGGGGACGG
>NW_006159616.1:16255463-16256848 GCF_000334495.1 Tupaia belangeri chinensis
GGGTGTGTGTGCGCGTGTGTGCACGCGCGCCGCCCGGCCGCTGTGCCCCACTTTGCTCGGCGCTGCAGTCCCCTCGCCCCCACCCCTTCTAGCTGCACTCCTCCCCTCGCCACAGCGCACACATCTCCGCTTCCTGGCGAGCTCTAATGGAGAATTTGCCCAGTAACGTGGGGGCGGGAGGGGCTGAGCCAAGGAGCTGCAGAGACGCGAGGGAAGGGGAGGGGACCGAAGGGGAGAGGAGATGAGAGCTAGGAGATGGTTTACCTCCGCCCAGCCACTGCAGCAACTGCCCCCGCACAAAGTTCAGTGTCAGGCCAAGGGGTTGGCCAGAGGCCGGGGAACCCCCCCCCCCCCCCCCTGGTCCTGGAGTGCATGAGTCACTTGGGTTCATTTAGGGGAGACAGAATACCCAGGGGAGCTCCACTCTTCGCCAGGTGGGATCTGGCAGTCCTCCGCCCCTCCCTTCCTCCCTTCCAAATACTTGAAAGGACATCTGGTCAAGAACAAAGGAAAAGGACTCTGCTTTATGTAGGGCACCTGGGCAGCGGTGGGTGGCAGGCTGTCCTTCCTGGGCCTAGCTAGGCCCAGAGCCCCCGAACTAATCTGCTTTATGTAGGGCACCTGGGCAGCGGTGGGTGGCAGGCTGTCCTTCCTGGGCCTAGCTAGGCCCAGAGCCCCAGACCTAAGCCGCTGTGGAGCTGATGTTTTCCTGTTGTGCCTTAGCCAATGGGAGCAAAAGGCGGGTATGGCTCACACACCCAGGACTTGATGTCAGATGGAGGGTGGCACTGCCATGTCTCTTCCCTAACTTCTGTCATCTCTCCTGTGTATCCTATAGGGACCAGGGGGACACTTATGGCACTTGGAAGCCTGCAAAGGTCAGAGCCACAGTCCTGGGGGGAGTGAGCTGTTGAAGAACAGGTGCCCAGCTTGGCAGCAGGCCCATATCTGGCCAAGGATCCAGGTGGCTCCTTTGTCCCATGGTCTCTACCACAGCACCCTCCCCTGCTGCCTCTCTGGGCTTTCAAATGTTTTTGTTCTGCTCACAGGCACTGCCTGGTTAAGACTGGCTCTCTACAAAGGCTCCGTCTCCCAGGCAGGGTCCTACACTGGTCCCAGCATCTTTCATCCATCTAGTGAGGCCACCCAGGTCACTTAGGGAGAGTGAGGCCTCTGCAAAGCTCCCTGCTCCATTCCTCATCTGTTCTGCAAAACTGAAACCGGATTTCCTGAACAGGAGCTCCTGGTCACCCTGCCCTTCTCTGTTACATCCTGCAGGTCATCATCACAGCTCTGCTGGCTTCAGCCTCCGCCAGGGATGCTGCCAAGGCCAGCACGGTGCTCCCAGGCAGCCACTGCCAGGGGGCAGATGGCCGCTGCCCCAC
>NW_006159616.1:16257691-16269896 GCF_000334495.1 Tupaia belangeri chinensis
CCCGGCCGCTGTGCCCCACTTTGCTCGGCGCTGCAGTCCCCTCGCCCCCACCCCTTCTAGCTGCACTCCTCCCCTCGCCACAGCGCACACATCTCCGCTTCCTGGCGAGCTCTAATGGAGAATTTGCCCAGTAACGTGGGGGCGGGAGGGGCTGAGCCAAGGAGCTGCAGAGACGCGAGGGAAGGGGAGGGGACCGAAGGGGAGAGGAGATGAGAGCTAGGAGATGGTTTACCTCCGCCCAGCCACTGCAGCAACTGACCCCGCACAAAGTTCAGTGTCAGAGCCCAGGGGGTTGGCCAGAGGCCGGGGACCCCCCCCCCCTCCTGGGTAGCTGTTCCAGCTATCCCCTTCACGAAACGGGCAGACTACGCCCCTGGACCCGCTGCTCCAGTGCCCCTCTCCCTCTCCCAGCTTATTATCAGGCTGGCGAAGGGCTGGGAAATGGTCCTGGAGTGCATGAGTCACTTGGGTTCATTTAGGGGAGACAGAATACCCAGGGGAGCTCCACTCTTCGCCAGGTGGGATCTGGCAGTCCTCCGCCCCTCCCTTCCTCCCTTCCAAATACTTGAAAGGACATCTGGTCAAGAACAAAGGAAAAGGACTCTGCTTTATGTAGGGCACCTGGGCAGCGGTGGGTGGCAGGCTGTCCTTCCTGGGCCTAGCTAGGCCCAGAGCCCCAGACCTAAGCCGCTGTGGAGCTGATGTTTTCCTGTTGTGCCTTAGCCAATGGGAGCAAAAGGCGGGTATGGCTCACACACCCAGGACTTGATGTCAGATGGAGGGTGGCACTGCCATGTCTCTTCCCTAACTTCTGTCATCTCTCCTGTGTATCCTATAGGGACCAGGGGGACACTTATTGCACTTGGAAGCCTGCAAAGGTCAGAGCCACAGTCCTGGGGGGAGGGAGCTGTTGAAGAACAGGTGCCCAGCTTGGCAGCAGGCCCATATCTGGCCAAGGATCCAGGTGGCTCCTTTGTCCCATGGTCTCTACCACAGCACCCTCCCCTGCTGCCTCTCTGGGCTTTCAAATGTTTTTGTTCTGCTCACAGGCACTGCCTGGTTAAGACTGGCTCTCTACAAAGGCTCCGTCTCCCAGGCAGGGTCCTACACTGGTCCCAGCATCTTTCATCCATCTAGTGAGGCCACCCAGGTCACTTAGGGAGAGTGAGGCCTCTGCAAAGCTCCCTGCTCCATTCCTCATCTGTTCTGCAAAACTGAAACCGGATTTCCTGAACAGGAGCTCCTGGTCACCCTGCCCTTCTCTGTTACATCCTGCAGGTCATCATCACAGCTCTGCTGGCTTCAGCCTCCGCCAGGGATGCTGCCAAGGCCAGCACGGTGCTCCCAGGCAGCCACTGCCAGGGTGCAGATGCCTGCTGACCCAAAGCTACCTCTGGGAAGAGCTCCTGAGGGCTCACAGGCCAGGTCAGCTGCCAGGCACCCTGTCATTACTGGGGCAGGGGCAGGGGCAGGGGCAGGGGCTAGGATATGGCTAAGGTTTGCACACTGGGTGCTTTGAGAATCATTGTTCAGAGCATAAACCCAAGCCCAGGACTCTTCCCGGCAGCCATAAAGGAGGGGAGGTCTGAAAAGGCTGCAGTGGGTGGGGGAAAGGGTATTTAGTGAAGCAACCCTATACTCAGCTTAGCCAAGACCCCAACATCCAGAACTGGTGACAGAGTACCCCATAGACCCCTCATCTCTGTTGAGCATCCTGATGCTGAAGTCATGGACAGTCATCCCTCCCACCATGTCCCCTGTGCAGAGAATAGGCTGTGCTCAGTCTTGCAGACCTTTGCCAGCTCTGGGCTTCCTCGTGTAGGCCCAGTGTGAAAGGGCAGCCGCTCACCAACCCCAAGGACAAGGGCAGTGGCTCCTGGAGCCTCCATGGCCAGCAGTTGCCGCCTCTTTCCTCGAAGCCCCCTCGAAGCCCACTGGGGCTCCCAGCCCTCCACCCTCTGCCACAGTCATGATCTTGGGTTTGTCTCAGAGGCATGGGTGAGAACAGCTGAGAAGCATGGATTGACAGCTATTTAAAGGCTTTCATGAGAGGGTTTGACTAGTTATCCCTTAAAGGCTGAAGCACTCAGCACACAGTTCTGGCTGCCCAGTCTTCCAAATCTAAAAGAAGCCAGGCTGGCCAGGATCTCCAGAAACTGTCTTTGCTTGGAAGAAACCATGGAAATAGCCCTATAGGGACATAGCAGGTGCTTGGACCTTGCTACTAGAGGAGTCTGTCAAGAGAGGGACCTCTTAGCTCCCACCTCTTAGTGGCTTTTCTGGCCACTCAGATAATCCAACAGGAGTGATGGCCACAAGCCACAAGCCCAAGCTCACATACTTCATCTGTCCCTGGGAGGGACTGACATTGAGAATGGGGCCGGCCAATGGTTAGCCACAGGTACCCAACTGCGTTGACATTCACAGCCTGATGCTAGAGACCCAGACGGCCTTCTTTTGGCAGATGCTGGTACCCCACTCCCTGTCCCTTTTTGGGTGTTTTCTCTTTTTCACATCTTATGCACTGGGTCCCTAAGTGTCCCTCTCCCTCCATGCCTGGCAAGTGCTGTTCTTACCGTCTAACGATAGCCAGTCGTGCTGAGAGGAGGGGAGCGTGGGCAGAGCCCGAGCTTTGTACTCAAACACCACCGAGTTAGAGATGATCTGGTTGTTGAAGGCAACTTGTAGGGTCACAAGACCAGTGTCATGGGCTGAAAGTGAAAGAAAGAGAAGTTAAGTCAGGGAGTGAGTGAGAGCCCTGTAATCTGGTATACCACGGGATGCCTGGGAGTCTTGCTCTACTCCCCCTCCCTGCTATACTCGTCAGTAAACTCGCCCAGCCTACCAGCCTACGCTTGCTCATTCCTTCAGCCCCAGATGCATTGCTGCTGCTTCTGGGAACCTTCTCTGGACCCCAGCTTCAGCCAGGCGCCCTGTGGTCCCTCCTGTGCATCTATATTTTAATTGTCTGTTTGCTCCTCTACTCTCTGGTGAAAGCAGGGACTGGGGTGCCCCTGCAGACTGGCTGAGCAAGTGAATGAGTGAATGAGCGTCCATCCTGCACTGCGATTGGTCAGCTCCTCCCCTTGTCCCACTCATTGTAGAGCATTTGCTTTAGACTTCTCTGTGCTCATCTGTTTCACCTTTTCCTACAAGTGGTCCTGATTCACTGAGTGTGGCACCCCCTGTAATTTTAGAGGTTGTTCTGCCTCTCTGATGCCAGCAAGAGCTTTGGCTGTGCCTCTGTTATTCTGGTCCCTGCCAGTGTGGGATGCTGTGGAACCATTATGTGCTGAGCTGGGGATGCTGGCACGGAGGTGAGCCTACTGGTGGCCACACAGTAGGCATTGCGAGGGCAAGGCCCTGTGGTGCTCATTAACTGCTCTGGCCCAACACAGGGCTGAGCCGACACTGGATCTGTTGAGTTAATGGAAGATGTCCTCACTGAACAAGAGGAAAAACAGCTTGGGTGGAGCCCTGCTTTAGGTCTGGGCTTGGGGCTGCTGCTCCATGCCTTGGCTGGTCTCTTTTTTTTTTTTTGGAGAGATTTTCACTGTAGGGCGCGTGCACTCGCCAGACAGACAGAGAGAGACATAGAGACAGAAAGCGAGAAATCACCCCCCAGGGGGGATGGTCACGCCACAATCCCTTCTCCTCCATTCTCCTCTCGGGATCTTGGGCACACACGCACACGCGCCCGGCGTGAGTTTTAAGCCACCGGGTCCGGGACACGAACCGCGGTTGACTACGCGGGAGTCCAGCGACATAGCCATTACGCTAACTGCTGGTTCCCCTTGGCTGGTCTCTTGGGGGTGGCCTATGGCCCATGCAGCTGGCCCGTGGGCAGTGGTGAGTGTACAGGCCACCCCGCCTCTTCCCCTGGTAGACATCATGTCATGTGCTCTCTAACGCCAGATACCAATATCCAAGTCCTCCTCAGGACGGATTTCCAGGGAGGACACACATGAGGATCACATTACTGTTGGGGCTCTTGATTTTCAGAAGGTTACCGACTTGAGGAAGCTCTCCAAGTCAGCTGCTCCCTGGGACAGAGTAAAGCTCTGGCTTTCCTCTGAGGACGCTGCTTGTAGAGGCCACTTCTGACGGGAAAAGCGACTCACTGCTCAGTGGCCTTTGTCCACCCCCGGTGTACATATTGAAACAGCAACCATCTTGCCATTGTCCCCAAAGAAGGTCTTTGGGATGTCACTGCCAAATGACCAGTGGATTCCTCCCTGTGCTTTCAGTCCTACTTTGATTCCTCAGTACCAGGCTGCAACCTGAAGCAACAGGCTGCATGAAGGCTGTAGGGGCTTGGGGGTGGCTGGGGAAGAGGGTTGTGGAGGACCTCCCATAGTGGAGATCGCCAGCCAAGGCCAGAACCTCCTGTGGCTCTGACAGCATCCCCAGGCAGATCTCCAAGCCTGTGGTCACTCCCCTGCCCTGGAGATTTTCCTGGTTTACCAATAGGAAGGAAGGGTGGTCAGCACGTGCACCCCATCTTAGCCCAGCCTCCTGGAGAAGGCAACATCAGTACACCCAAGACCTGTCCCTGCTGGGATGGTGTTAGGGTGACATTATGCCAGTGCCCCTACATAAAAGCAGTGGCAGTATGCTGCCCAAGGAAGCCCGATCCTCTAGTCAGGAAAGATTGACCCTCTACCCTCTCCCAGTGGTTTCCCTGCTTCTGTTCTTCCTCCAGTCCAGTCTCCCGTATACCCAGAATTATTTTTAACTTAGATCAAGCAATCCCTTGCTTAAAATTGCCAGATTCCTATCACAGATCAAATCAAACTCCTTCCCATGGCTTAGAAAAATGAATAGGAGGGAACCAGCAGTTAGCGTAATGGCTATGTTGCTGGACTCCCATGTAGTCGACCACGGTTCGTGTCCCGGACCCGGTGGCTTAAAACTCACGCCGGGCACGTGTACGTGCATGCCCAAGATCCCGAGAGGAGAATGGAGGAGAAGGGACTGCGGCGTGACCATCCCCCCTGGGGGGTGATTTCTCACTTTCTGTCTCTATGTCTCTCTCTGTCTGTCTGGCAAACGCACGCGCCCTATAGCAAAAAAACCTCTCCAAAAAAAAAAAGAATGAACAGGACTCGTTTTAGGTCCCTGCCATCTTCTCCCACCTTATCGTGTCCAGCTCTTCCCCCACCAGCCCCCAAGTAACTATCCTGCAGCCAGCCAGCTGGCTTTACCCTCCCCTAACTCAACAAACCTCTTCCTGCCTCAGGGCCTTTGTGCTGCTTTTGCCCTCTGCCAGGCTTGGATGTTCCCCTCCCCAACTCTTCCCAGGACTGGCTCCATCTCGTCATTCAGGTCCCAGCCCCTGAGATTTCTTTCCTTCTCAGTCTGTCAGAAGGAACCTCCCACTTCCCAAGCTCCTTTACCATATTGCCATATTCCCCTGTTGGGATGTAGCTTTCACTAGTTACGTTGGTTGTCTCCTGTCTTCCTGCAGTAGAATGTTAGCTCATGAGAGGGGCATCAGGTCCTGATCTTTATGGCCACTCAATAACTGAGTGGCCATTGTGATGCAGAATACTCTGGTTCACCTCATTTTGAATTTCATCTTTTGCCTTTTGGTCCCCTCCTAGGACTCCAGGGTGGGGCTGCTGGCCAGCAGAGTCTTCCTGGTAGATTCTTTTATCTTCTCCTAAGCCTGGGGGCCTCCTCCCCCACAGCTACATCCTTGGCTCAGTGCCCTGGCTAGGTGGATTTCCTCCTGACCTGGAGCACCGCTGGAGTCTTGCACAAGGCAGGGTCCAAGCCTGTGTGTCTCTTGGTGCCAGTGACGGTGTGAGTGCTGCCCAGATGGAGCCCTGCTCTGGGTCAGGGTCGGACCACCTCACGCTGTTGCTCAGGCCGGTGTGTCAGGCAGGGGCAGTTTCTGTTTGCACTCCCTGTGCTCCTTCCTCCCACAATGACCCCAGCCCGCAGTGGTCTGGCAGGTGCTCTCTCACAGGCCCCTGAGCCCTTCCTTCTGGTAATGCCAGTTTGATTTTGGCGTCCCGTGTTCATCCTTCAAGCTCAGTCTCAGTGATGAGGTCCCCAAGCAGCCAGTGTCACCTTCAGTTTCAGCAGTGTGCCTGCATGCTATTTTCCCTGGACTGAGTGTTCCTGGACCAGGGGTCTGTGGGGGCTGGGCCTTATCCTTTGCTCCATTCCAGGCACCCACCCAGTGCATGGCAAGCAAGAGATACTAAAAATCAATTTGGTGAATAAAGTAATGAAGGGATGAATGAATGAACATACCCAGCACCATTTTTCAGAGTGATAGATTTCAATTTGGGCCTTAAAACACAGATGTCTAAAGGGAACATTTGTGTGCTGCAAAACTGAAGGGTGCTATAGCAGAGGGGCCCCAGCTCTCACCTCCCTCGAGCCTGTGGCTTCTAGTCCTTCGATCTGACATTACGTAAGAAAAGCCTGATGGCTGGGAGAGGTGGTGGCCTGGCCAGAGACCCTGCCTGCCCGTTCTGGGACTCAGAAATGCCGTGAGACCAGGAGGACTGACTGAACAGCCCTGGCACCCTCTCCACACCCCTACACTTTAGGGAAGAAAGTGATGAAGGCATCACTAGTGGATCACTTTCCTGAGTCGATCACCTGAGCCAGGTGTTTCACAACCTTCTCTAGTTAATGCTCTCACCCATAGGCAGGTGGTTTTGTTTTGCCGTAGGGCAGGTGTGCTTGGCAGAAAGAGACGGAGGTAGTGAGAGGGAAAGTGGGAAATCGCTGCCCAGGTGGGATGGCCATGCTGCGCTTCCTTCTCCTCCTTCCCGTTCTTCTATGGGATTTTGGGCACACATGCATGCATGCTTGGCGTGATTTTCAAGCCACGGTTCTGAGACTTGAATCATAGACAGTCATGTGGGAGTTCTGTGCCTTAACCATCATGTCACCTGCTGGCCCTTGCAGGTTTTTTTTTTATTCCCCCCAGATGTAGAAATTGAGGCCCAGAAAAGTCAGCCACTAAGCTACAGTCACAGATGGTGTCTAGCTGATCTGGGATGGACCCAGGTGTGACCGACTCCAGCCCTTAGATTCTCCAGGTCCTGACCTGGGCCATCATCCAGAGGGCATTCAAAGGCCAGCCCCTTCTTTTTCGGAGGAGTCAGATAACCGAGGGCAGGCCAGAACCAGGTACAGGAAGTAGCGTCTATTTATAGGCCAGGCGAGTCCCATTCCAGCAGCAAGTGGTAAGTGGACAGTTTAATAACATGCTGCCCTCTCCCCTGCACTGCGATGGGCTGACCCAGCCCAAGCTGGCATCCGGGATGGCTGTGCTCCAGGTCAACCAGGGCTGCTGGGCGCAAAGGGGACTGGGGTGGGGGAAGGCCCTCTGGAGTCGGGCAGGCAGCCAGTGAGGGCAGGGCCAGCAAGGGAGGCCACCATGGACACAATCTGTCTCCCTAGGGTGTTTATGGTGAAGGAGGTCCCGGGTTCTAGTACTGGCTGGGCATGTGAGGCCAGCTCCTGGGGCAAGGGCATTCCACTCTGAGGGTCTGCAAGGGGAGACTGAGTAGGAGAGAAGGAAGCCCCAGGCTGGAGGGCACAGTGTAGGGGGAGACAGAGCCGGGGCAGCCAAGGCTCAAGTTGGAACACCCCAGGTAGGAGCAGGGAGAATCCTGCTAGCCTGCCCAGCACCACCCTGCTCTGCTTCTGCCCTGGGGACTCCCACCCCGACTTCTCATCCCCATCCCTAGCCCTCTAATGTGAAGCATTCACCTTTCCTTCTGCAGGCTCCCTGACTTCAGATAGCATGGGGTGCACCCCTCCGCCCTTTGCTGCCCCTACCTTCTCATCCTGCCTCTCCTGTTCATTACCTGGCTGGCTGGACAGGCCTCCCTAGAGGTAATGAAGCATGCGTGGGTTTGCCATGGGGTCCTCCCAACACCAGCCCAGGGAACTAAAACTTAAGCTCCAGAACTAACTTTGAACTCCTAGAGGCTCATTCGCTTTTTTACAAATATCCTCTTGTGACATGCCAGGGACTTTGCTAGCCCTGGGGACACATGGCAACCAAGAAAGACAGTCCCTCTGGGACTAGCAGGTGGTGTGGTGGTTAAGGCACTGGACTCCCACATGACCAACTGCAGTTCGAGTCCTCGATGTGGCAACTTGAAAATCACTCTGGCTGTGTGGGCATATGAGCCCCAAATCCCAGTAGGAGAATGGAGAAGGGATTGCGGTGTGGCCATCCCCCCTGGGGGGGCGGTGGTTTCTCACTTTCCCTATCACTATCTCTCTCTGTCTCTCAGGTAAGTGCACATGCCCTATGGCAAATACCTAAATTAAAAAAAGAAGAAGAAAAAGAAAAAAAAAAGGGACCAGCAGTTAGCGTAAAGGTTATGTTGCTGGACTCCCATGTAGTCGACCACGGTTTGAGTCCCAGACCCGGTGGCTTAAACGCACGCCGGGCCCCGTGCATGTGTGCCCAAGATCCCAAGAGGAGAATGGAGGAGAAGGGATTGCGGCGTGGCCATCCCCCCTGGGGGGTGATTTCTCGCTTTCTGTCTCTCTGTCTCTCTCTGTCTGGCGAGTGCACACGCCCTATAGCAACCCCACCCCCCACCCCCCAAAAAGAGAAAGACACAGTCTCTCTCCTGTTGGAGCCAAAAGGACAGTAGAGAGGTACTGATGGCCAGAGGTCAAGGACCAGGTGACCAGAGTGGGACACCAAGCTGAGCAGATTATGATGACACCCTGGGGGTGGGGATGGGAGGAGGCCAGAGCCACAAAGGAGCACGGGAGGGGGGGCACTCCAGATTGGACTTCTTAAGGATCACTGAGCCCCTGAGGTTGAAAGCAAATTATGTTGGAAGCACTTTCTTGGGCACATTCTCAAAAAGGTTTGTGCTGACTATTCTTCCTTCCCCTTTCCCCAGCAGGCCATCTGCATTCTTCTCTGACCTGCTCAGTGCCACAGGGGGACTGACCCTGTGCGCTTCATGGCCTGGACCCTCTTGGTTCTGGCTGGCTTGGGCCAAGGCAGGCAGGCAAGAGGAGAGAGGCCTACGTTGCTGGAGAGGTGTCCTCTGGCTCCACATGTAGCCCTGGCTGGGCCCTGCTGCTTGGCCAGGCTTTCACCAGCTCTAATAACCCCTCAGGCTGAGGGTGGTAGCAGCTCGCTGCGGGCCAGTCCTGGGTACCTCACCTGGCTTCCTCTCTCTCTACAGAGTCCCCTTGTGGTGTTTTCTTCCGTATTCCTGCAGAGCGTGCCTCATGTCCCTGTTTCGCATGGGGCCCATGAACCAACACAGATGACATTAAAACGGAGATTCTGGGACCCATTTCACAGCCGAGGAAACCGAGGCCAGAGTAATCACCTGACTTGTTCAAGGTCACCCAAGGCCCATCTGGGGTCCAGCTCTCCTCAGGGCCCTTCTCACCTGGGCAGTAGCAGCGCAGCACCCCTGGCTGAATCAGGGAAGCAGGCACTGAGATCTGGTCGAACAGGCAGCTGTAGTTATTGCTGGCTTCTTGCCACGGGCCTGTGATGAGAACCTTCACTCCTCCCTGGAGGGAACAGAGACCAGCAGAGATGGGAGTGAGCACGTGTGTGTGTGGGGGGCAGCACTGGGAAGGCCCTGCAGCACCCCTCAGGTGGGCCCGCACCCCTCCCCCGCACACACATTCACAGACCCTCCATCAGCCCTGACTTTTGAAAACCACTGTTGGGGGCTGCAGCAAGAGTCCCCACGACCCTCAGGAGGACCAGCTGCCTTCCTCAGCTGGGGACCAGAACGGGAGTGGGCCGTTCTGACCCCTGCTCCCTCCTGTGTAACGTGCAGTTCCAGGCAGACGGGAGCATTGAGATTTTCAAACATTTTCAGGCCAAGATGTGCCTGGGAACCGGCCAGGTGGGACGCCAGGAAGCGCAGGTGTGTGTGTGTGTGTGGGTGTGTGTGTGTGTGTGGGTGTGTGTGTGTGTGTGGGTGTGTGTGTGTGTGTGGGTGTGTGTGTGTGTGTGGGTGTGTGTGTGTGTGTGGGTGTGTGTGTGTGTGTGGGTGTGTGTGTGTGTGTGGGTGTGTGTGTGTGTGTGGGTGTGTGTGTGTGTGTGGGTGTGTGTGTGTGTGTGGGTGTGTGTGTGTGTGTGGGTGTGTGTGTGTGTGTGGGTGTGTGTGTGTGTGTGGGTGTGTGTGTGTGTGTGGGTGTGTGTGTGTGTGTGGGTGTGTGTGTGTGTGTGGGTGTGTGTGTGTGTGTGGGTGTGTGTGTGTGTGTGGGTGTGTGTGTGTGTGTGGGTGTGTGTGTGTGTGTGGGTGTGTGTGTGTGTGTGGGTGTGTGTGTGTGTGTGGGTGTGTGTGTGTGTGTGGGTGTGTGTGTGTGTGTATGCTCTGCAATTTGCTTGTGGATAGATTGGGATGTTTTGAGTAGTCCTGAGCATCTCAATGCCACCTGAGACCAGAAACTCTTGTGAGGAATTGAGTAGAGACCTGGAGTCCCCAGGGTGTGGCATAACAAGGAGAGGAGAGGGGCTCAGAGTTGGTTAGGCTCAGACCTGGCCCTGGGAGCTCAGGGTTTGGGGCTCAGAGACGGTAGTTAGGTACAGAATGGGACTGGACATTGGACCCCCCTGCCTCGGTGCTGAGCCATCCAAGGCACTTGTGTCTGTGCCACTGACCACGCCTACACAGCTAGACCTGGGATTAGGAGGGGGCGTCACAACCCAGGCACCGACTGTGAGGCCTGGCTGGGAGGGGCCTCGGATGACCTTATTCAGCTCCAAAGAAAAGGACTCCGCCCCCAGGATTCCTGAGGCGAGGCAAGAGATTTGGAAAGGCTCCGGTTCTGACCTCCCGCTCAGACCAGCGCGGGTGCACAGAGATCGAGGCCAGTCTCCTGTCCCGGTGCACGGGCAATCTCGGCCATGGCCTTTGTTCCTGCTTGGTGATTAGTAGCACCTCCTCTCGCTCTCTATGGAGTCCGAGGTGGACTATACATCAAGGCCGGCTACTTACGGCTTAGGAGAGAAGAGAGCCTGGGCACTCGGAGTGGATGGAGACTCCCCTGGGGATGCAGAGGGTGGGGATGCTGGCCTCTTTAGCTCTCCTGGCTAACCTTGGGTGGTCCCATCCCCAGAGGCTCCATCCACCCCTCCGCCAAACTAATAAACACCTTTTTCCGCAGCGTGGAGGGGGAGCGAGAGCTGCTCAGGTCAGGGTGGAGGGCGCCACCTAGTGTCCAGGCCGCAGAAGACTGAGAGGAGCTCCATGAGATGGTGAGGTGGACCAGAAGCGAGAAGCGGCTCGCCTGAGCACCCCCACTCCCTCCCATTCCAGGCCAGCGTGCCAGCCTTAGCTCTCTCACTGCTGTCTGCCACACTTGCTCTCCTGTTCATTCTTGCTTGGCTTCTCTTTGGCATTGCCCATCCCTGCTCTGGAGGGGACCTTAGCTTCCAAGGCTTCCCACAATGTTCCTGGAACCCAGGGCTGGCCCTGGGCATCAGGAACAGGAAGGAGTCAGATAGACGTCGCCTCTCCAAGCAAGCACAGAAAAGAGCCTTCTCCCATGGGAGGGGACTGGAAGATGTTCATCCTGTGCTGGTGGGTGACCCTTCCTCTGGGCCAGGATCACTTTGGAGAGGTCACTTTGTTACTAGGCACCCACAGTATGGGGACAGTGAAGAGAGTTCAGGCCCTAAAGCCAGAGATGGGAGGTCTTCCCCTGCCCCTCAGTAGCTGTGTGTCTTCAGGCACGTGGTCCAACCTCCCTGAGGTCCTTTGGCCCTAACATCCTTTGGTTCTGATCTACAGCTCTATAGGCAGATTTGGAGTTATGTCCAGGGCATGGTGTAGGGAGCTGGAGTGGGTGCCTGGCTTTGACGTGAGCCAGGTGGATTTGGGAAGGTCTGGAAGCACCAGAAGGCCAACTCAGGGCACCAGCCTCCTTGGATCCTGGGAAGTGAAAGAGCAGTGGCTTCAAAAGGCCAAAGGCAGTCATCGTGTGAGAAAAAAAGGAAAAAATAATAACCCTAATCAACAGCTGCTAGCGTGGAGCCGGGGCTGCTGTGGGGAACAAAGAACTGCAGAAATGACTGGAGAACATCAGGACCTTCTCCATGGAAACCGCTGCAGGACGGCTCTGCATCCATCAGTTCTGGGGACGGTTCCCATAGCAACCACTGCCTGGCTGCGCTGAGCTGAATGGTTGTGACGCGCATTCCTGACGGCTCTAATTGCAACCTCGGTGCAGC
>NW_006159616.1:16269971-16281126 GCF_000334495.1 Tupaia belangeri chinensis
TGCACCAGGAAGGTCAGTGGTGGCTGATGACGCAGAAGGGCTTGAGGGGTGGGGCGGGAGCAGCAAATGCCCCTTCAGGGCCTTGTGTCCTGGGAGTCCTGAGATAAAGGGCAGGGAGGGCAGATACTGGGGCCTCAGGGGCACCCCTGGTGTGTGTGTGTGTGTGTGTATTGGTGGTGAGCAGCTGCAGCTAGAGGTGAAGACGTGGATAGAGGCAAGAAAAATGGGAGTGGCCCGTGAGAGGGAGGACCACTCAGACAGGGACTGCCTCCTACAGAATTGAGGATGGAGGGGCCCCTGCTGTTGGCTTAGACAGTGGCCTGGATGGGAGAGGAGCCGTGGGGGGCTCTGAAGCCTCCCTGGGGCCCAACGGGATGGTTCCTGTGCATTCTCCAGATCAAACCGAATCTGAGCTGCTTTTGTTTTTGGGTAGCTGGAAACATCCGAGGGCTACTGGAAAACCAGCATTGGACGCTCCCTCCACGAGGCCGCCCAGACTACCATTGCTTTTCCTGTTCTGGGCCGCCCTCGCGTGGCCAGCTGCTGAACTGACTTTTTCCAAGCTAGAGTTTAGGAATCTGCAGGCCGGTACAGAACAGAGGGAGGGAAGCCTGCTAATATCTTCCTCACCAGTGCCCTCCAGACCCAAGGAGGCTGGAGTGCTTGTCTGACCCAGCTCAGGGCCCTGTGCTTGCAGGCTGAGGCCCCAGGCAAGAGTGCATTCTCCTCCCACTTCTACTTGCAAGACTTCAGGTCCGGGGAACCTGTAAGGGTCTCGAGGGTCAAATCTCCCAGGTCCTAGGACTTGGAGTGCGTTGAGGCCATCCCCTGTCGGCTATTTACAGCTAAGGAAACCAAGGCCCAGAAGTTAGATCTCAGAGTCGGGATCAGAAGACAGCTCCAGCTCCAAGATCTGGCCTTTCCACTGCACCAATCCTAGCCCTCCTTCCTGATTCCACCAAATCGCTTCCCCAAGCTTAGGGGAAAGGTTACCCAGCTGGCCTTTGAAGGGGACATGGACTATGGTGGGCACAATGACATTTCTGCTGAGCCCAGTGTTGTTGACAACGGTCAGAGACCTGGTTACACCAAACCATGACAAGAAGACCCTCAAGGTGGGGGTGGGAACAAGTGGGCATGAAAGAAGAGGTAGGCACGTTCCTTAGGTAGTCTCCATACCAACCCAATGAGGTATTATTCCTCCAATTCTAGAGACAAAAAAGATGGCTACCTTGCCCAAGGTCACCGAACAGTAAGTGTGGAGCCAGGATTTGAACCCAGACTGTCCCTCTACACATACTCCTAACCATATACATAAGCTCTCAACTTTTACCATGTGCGGTACACAGACGTGTGGAGTACGGGCAGCAGCCAGCCTGCTTGGATGTCTGCCTTATTCTAGATGTCTTCTACCTGGGCTGATGTGTAGCTTTCTGAGAGCTGGGGCATCTGTACACAGATTTCTTAATCCAGATTTGCCACAGGGAAGGAGGGGGAGAAGTATGAGCCCCCTCTCTGGGTGTCCTCCAGAAGCAACACTCATCCCGGCCTCTAGAAAATGTGGCAGTGTACTGAGGGAGCCCAGTGTACTGGGCAGCTGCCTCCCAGGGAGGCCTCCCTCCAGGCCTATGGAGGACATACTGCTCTCAGAGCACCTGGCAGGTAAGCTGGGTAGAGTCAGGGAGTGTGTCCTTTGTGTAGTAGGGTGTTTAGGGACACTCAGGACACTGTGCCCCCGGCCTATGCTACTTTATGGGAAAAACAAAGGCTCCTGGTTAAATATCTGTGCCCTGAGGCAAGACCTGGACTTCCCTGCATTCTGTTCTTCGGAGTAGTGGTTCTCCAAGTAAGGTCCCTGAGAAGCTGGGTCAGATCTGGGGGAACAGAATGGGCAAGGCTAGAAATTGGAATCTTGGATCATAGGACCCATCTTTGAATTTAGAGATAAACAGATTTCCTTAAAAAAGCATCTGGTGAGCCCAGATGACAGTACAGCAGTGCTGTTTTGGGTGGGCATGCCTGTGATCTGGGCTGGCTGAGGCTGAGGGCAGATCATGGCACCAAGACCCTCTTGGAGGTGCCTCATTTTCTCTCTCATGAAAGAAAAGAAAAAGAAAAAAAGAAAAGAATTTTGAAGATTACTCTTCAGAAGCTGTGTCCTCTCTTCAATGAGAGGGTTTTGTTTGTTCTTGTTAGGTTTAGTGAGGCAAAGTAAGAGTAAGGATATGGAGAGTCTATGGTGACTTCCAATTTTTTTTAAAAAGTAGCCCCAGGACATCTTTTAAAAAAAGAGAGAATAAATAAAATTAAAAGCAATGCAAAACATGGGTGGACTCAACACAAAAGCCAGGGAAGAGCAGACTGTTCTGGCTGGAGCTGGGAGGGTCTTTTCCTCCAAGTGCACCCCTGACTTTAGAGCTACTTGCTCAGTGACGTTGGAGAACCACTGCCTGAGAGATGGAGGTGCTTCAAGCACTGGGTGGACAGAGGGAGGGGAAAGCTGCATCTTTATGGTCCAGAGCTTCATCCAAAGGCAGTCACATGCAAATGAGCTTCCTTTGGCTACACAATGGTGCTGGGCAGGTGAGGTGGATGGTGGGGAGGTGACACTAGCCGGCAGCTTACCTCCGGGTAAGACCACTCTGGGGAGTAGTCAGTCACCATGAACACCCGTCCACTCTGCTGCAGCATCCCCAGGGTGCCCTGGGCCGAGGCAGCGGAGACTACCTCAGCAACATGCATGTAGGCCATGGTGCTGGCCCCGCCCTCAGCACTGCTCAGCTGGAGGCTCCCCTGCTGGGGACTGCAGCAGGGGATGCACATCTCTGCCTGGGTGAAGGGGGCTCGAGCCCCATCTTCCGACTGCGAGAGCGCTGTATTGTCCCCCGACACCAGCTGGTGCCCATAGATGGTGCTGCTGCCCCCCTCCACAGAGATGAAGTCATTGATCAGGTCAGAGAACTGGTTGCTGAAGGAAATATCAAAGTGGTCCAGGCTGAGCTCCATGTTGGAGGCATTGCCGAGGCTGGGTTGGGCCACCGGGTAGAGTCCCTGCACCACGTTGCTGGGGAGGATGGGGACACCGCCAGCACTGCGGATCACCCCATTGGTCTCAGGCTGCAGGTAGTGCTCAGAGCTACAAGCCTGCAGCTCCCCAGACTTGAGGAGGACCTCACTCCCTTCAGCCGCCTGTGAGGTCTCCATGGTGACCTCTCCTTCCGCAGTCATGGCCTGGAAGTTGGCCTGGAACTGCATGAGGTGGAGGGAAGATGTAGATTCTATCCGCGTCTCTACATGGCCACTGCAAGAGCTGGTCTGGGACGAGGCCTCTGTTTTCACTGTGGGCATTACAAAGGTGCCCCCAGAGTCACTCAGGCTGCTATGGGCATTCTGCTCGATGGGGAGGGGTTTGCTGGCGTCCTGCAGAAAGAAGCTTGGGGAAGGGGTCTGGTGGATATGGGGACTGTGGCCCGTCTGGCTAAAGCTGGACGTGTAGTCCTTGTTAGAGTCTATGGCACTGAAGTCCATCTGCTCCAGGGTGGTGCTGGGGCTCAGACCACCACCTGAAGGCAGGAGGCTGGAGCCGGCGGTTAGGGTGAGGGAGCTGGACGCCGCGGCTGCCGCGGAGGAGGAGTACGCTTCTTTGGCCATCTGCTGCTCAAACGAGGTGTCCTCAGTCTTGATCTCCTTGGTGAGGACGGTGGTGAAGCTGAAGCTCCTCTCCACAGGGGGTGAGTGTCGGATGTTGGTGCTCACCATCTCAGCTTTCAGGCCTCCACCCCCATACGTCTGGCCCTGCTTTGGGTTGTTGAGGAAACAGTCGGGGTCAAAGTTCATGGTGGTTTCTGGAATCTTCCGACCACCATCGAGGGTGGTGGAGAGGACCAACTCTTCAGACACGTTGGCAGGCAGCATGGACAGGCTCTCCGAGCTGCCTGTGGTGGGGAAGGCGAACTTGTGGCCGTCAGAACTCACGGCCAGGACGAGGCCCTGAGAGGCGTCAGGTGAGAGGAGGTGGTGGTTGGGGCCGGCAGTGGGGGACATGGTGTATACAGCCTCGTTGGTGACCTCCGACATGAACACTGTGGCGCTTTGGGACAAGCTCCCCATCACAGAGGCCACCGCCATGCTGGACACACCTGTGACCACCGGGCTGTCCACCATGTCTGGGTCACTGTTGAGCCCACTACTGATGGACACAGGGGAGCTCTGGGTGGTGTCGGGGACCTCCACCTGGTTGGTCGAGGAGACCTCGGTGCTGTTCTGGTGCAGCAGCACGGGCTTGGCCACCTTGCCATTCCTCTTCTCGCGGCTCGAGCTCTTGCTGTGGCTGTGCTCGTGCTTGCCCTCGGACACGTCGTTGTGCTGCACCTCCGAGTGGCTCCCGTACCCCCCCGTCCGCGGCTCCACCTTCGGCGAGATGATACGGTGTTTGGCACTGTTACACTTGTGATGCACGCTGCTGCCCGCTCCTGTGGAGATCAGAGCACAACACCCACACACAGGCACGCACACGCACATGCACACACACGTACACGCACACACGCACATGCAAAGGGGAATCAGAGTTGGGACTGTGGAGGACCCTGTCCCTGAGCAGCTGGGGCAGCTGGCATAGTCTGGGCCCGGGGGTCCAGGCAGACCACAGACCTCATGCCTTGGATACTCAGGGTTCTGAGCCCTGGCGCTCTCCTATGCTCATTGTGACTATCCTCTGAAGACCAGGGGCATCTATCCTTGACGTGCTTTTCTGATAGCCACAGTGGCATCCCTGCACATGGGAGGCTGAGGAGGAGGGGGAGACAATATATCCATCCAGAAAAGCCACCTCTCCTTAGAGACAGACGCCACTCCCCTGGAAGGGCTCTTTCTGGCCAGAGGGGCTCAGTCCAGGGATGGTGGCTGTGTCACTCTCCAACCCCCAACTTCCCATACAATGATTCAGGAAGCCCTTTCCCTTGAGGTGCTCCAATACAGAGCACCCTTAACCTGGAAGCCAGAGGTCGACAGCAGGGAAAATGCACTTCTTCTGGATCGGCTTGCAGGCCCCATGACCAAAGAGGGTGCTAGGCTCTGCTCCAGAGGCAGAAAGGTATTTGGGCCCCTTCTTGTACTGTTTAGCTAAGTCAGGGTTTGCCCTCAGATCTTTAGGAGATGAATGTCCTAAGCAAAGAAAAGCCTGAGGAGCTGAGCATTTCTGAGCTCTGGCCAGCCCCACTTGCAGCCTTCCCTGACAGGCTTTGGACCCTGGACTAGGCAGGCCTGGGTGGCTCTTCTCTCCCACTCTGTCATTATTTTTAGTCCACCTGATAAGGGGCACTTCGCTTTTGATGAAAGGATGAATTCTCTCCTGATTCTGATATAGCCTCACCACCAAGATTCCTAAATGAGTGAAGGCTTTGTAGAGTAGTAACATGACCCTCTAATGGAGATATCTAATTAAGGCAGCCAAGGGAGTGGGGAACATGCATTTCAATGAGCAAATACCATTATCAGAAAAACAGATGCATTAGGATAGAGAGTGGAGGACGCTTTATGTTCCTGGAGGAGACAGAGGTTAAAGAAAGAGGTTCCACTTGAGTGGTCCCATTGACTCCAGGCAGGCCTCCCTGAAAAAGCCCAGGGCTTGAAACCTGGGCCTTCTGCTGAGGGTGCCCAAGAACAGGGCACACCCCTGTGAGGGGTGGACAGAGGTCTGGGCCCAAACCTCTGCTCTCCACTCTACTCAGCTGCCTGCCAGTTTTTGCCTCTGATCTTAGAGAGAGCTCTCTCTAAAAATTGCCCTCTCTTGCCCAAAGAGGGCTGCCTAGCTAGCTCCATGGGGCAGGAAGAGGGTGGAGGGCCTGCTTTGTGCCTGTCCTGGGTGCTTGTGATGTCTCCTGGTTCTTAGAAGACATCCTCCTCCCTCACTAGATGTCATGGCTACCCAAGAGGAGGAGAGCTATGCCACTGCCTGGCAGAGCCCCTCCGGGCCCTGCTGCACCCACTAACCCCCGGAGCCCAGGCTCACCCAAACTGCCGGTGCAGAGGCAGTTGTGGGTCCGCGGCTGAGGCTTGGTCTGGTGGCTGTCGAGGATCTGCTGTACCAGCTGCTCCACTGAGAAGCCCGAGCTGCTGTTCCCATTGCTGCAGGTCCACTTGATGCCATGGACTGTGGAGAGAGAGGCAGAGGCACCATCAGAGGCTGTAGGCACAGGGGAGGCCTGGGTGGGAACCGATGAGCATGAGGAAGGAGGACGGACGGAAACAAGGCCGTTCCCACCACTGAGTGTCCTGAGCTCGCCCTCCACTACTCCCACCCCTCCTGTATGCAGCCTGGGGAGGGGACCACCTGGAGTCTTGCTTTTGTTTTCCAAAGTCCAAGTGCAAGAAGTGACTCTTCAAGGGGTTCTGGAGTGGAGGAGGAAGAGAGCATGCGGACCACCCCTGGAGCACAGGGTGAACAGCTGTGCAGAGGAAGCCAGACCCCACGTGGCCAAGCAGGGTTCAGGTCCTGACCCTGGTTGCTTACATGCCAGGCACATGTATGTGTCCCAAGGAGCTTGCAGGCCCCATGACCAAAGAGGGTGCTAGGCTCTGCTCCAGAGGCAGAAAGGTATTTGGGCCCCTTCTTGTACTGTTTAGCTAAGTCAGGGTTTGCCCTCAGATCTTTAGGAGATGAATGTCCTAAGCAAAGAAAAGCCTGAGGAGCTGAGCATTTCTGAGCTCTGGCCAGCCCCACTTGCAGCCTTCCCTGACAGGCTTTGGACCCTGGACTAGGCAGGCCTGGGTGGCTCTTCTCTCCCACTCTGTCATTATTTTTAGTCCACCTGATAAGGGGCACTTCGCTTTTGATGAAAGGATGAATTCTCTCCTGATTCTGATATAGCCTCACCACCAAGATTCCTAAATGAGTGAAGGCTTTGTAGAGTAGTAACATGACCCTCTAATGGAGATATCTAATTAAGGCAGCCAAGGGAGTGGGGAACATGCATTTCAATGAGCAAATACCATTATCAGAAAAACAGATGCATTAGGATAGAGAGTGGAGGACGCTTTATGTTCCTGGAGGAGACAGAGGTTAAAGAAAGAGGTTCCACTTGAGTGGTCCCATTGACTCCAGGCAGGCCTCCCTGAAAAAGCCCAGGGCTTGAAACCTGGGCCTTCTGCTGAGGGTGCCCAAGAACAGGGCACACCCCTGTGAGGGGTGGACAGAGGTCTGGGCCCAAACCTCTGCTCTCCACTCTACTCAGCTGCCTGCCAGTTTTTGCCTCTGATCTTAGAGAGAGCTCTCTCTAAAAATTGCCCTCTCTTGCCCAAAGAGGGCTGCCTAGCTAGCTCCATGGGGCAGGAAGAGGGTGGAGGGCCTGCTTTGTGCCTGTCCTGGGTGCTTGTGATGTCTCCTGGTTCTTAGAAGACATCCTCCTCCCTCACTAGATGTCATGGCTACCCAAGAGGAGGAGAGCTATGCCACTGCCTGGCAGAGCCCCTCCGGGCCCTGCTGCACCCACTAACCCCCGGAGCCCAGGCTCACCCAAACTGCCGGTGCAGAGGCAGTTGTGGGTCCGCGGCTGAGGCTTGGTCTGGTGGCTGTCGAGGATCTGCTGTACCAGCTGCTCCACTGAGAAGCCCGAGCTGCTGTTCCCATTGCTGCAGGTCCACTTGATGCCATGGACTGTGGAGAGAGAGGCAGAGGCACCATCAGAGGCTGTAGGCACAGGGGAGGCCTGGGTGGGAACCGATGAGCATGAGGAAGGAGGACGGACGGAAACAAGGCCGTTCCCACCACTGAGTGTCCTGAGCTCGCCCTCCACTACTCCCACCCCTCCTGTATGCAGCCTGGGGAGGGGACCACCTGGAGTCTTGCTTTTGTTTTCCAAAGTCCAAGTGCAAGAAGTGACTCTTCAAGGGGTTCTGGAGTGGAGGAGGAAGAGAGCATGCGGACCACCCCTGGAGCACAGGGTGAACAGCTGTGCAGAGGAAGCCAGACCCCACGTGGCCAAGCAGGGTTCAGGTCCTGACCCTGGTTGCTTACATGCCAGGCACATGTATGTGTCCCAAGGACCTGATATGATGAAAAACTGGGGCAGGGGGAGGGTTGCAGTATGACCAGGCCTCCCGGGGGTGCTTTCTCTCTCTCTTTAGCGCACGTATTCTCTGGCATACTTAAAACAAACCAAAACAAAACAAGGCCAGGGTAGGAGCACTGATGCAAGGCTGAGGGTCCTCCCCCAGCTGCAAGCATCTCGTGAATGCTGAGAGGATGGAGGGTGGTGGGTTCAGCAAACGGGAAGGGGTCCCCCTCCCAGGACTGTGTGGGGAGGAGCCCCCACCCTGGAGAGGAAGGCTTCAGCTTCCTGCCCTTCCCAGCCTTCTCTGCCCCAAAGGGGTTGCACGAGAGACCTGGGGAGAGAAAGGATAGGGCTGAAGGGCCCACGTGGCCCAGGCAGGGGGCCTCAGCGCCCAGCGCTGCCTGATGACAGGCCATCCCAACAACCACCCTGGGGTTTCAGTTCACCCTCAGCCCTGGCCTTCTGTAGTCCCTGGAGTTGAGTGCAGGCCCAGGATGACTGAGGTGGACTCTTGCCTGACTGGCAGGGTGGGAGCTGAAAGTCTAGAATGAACTGACTTGCCCAACTGAGTGTGTGAACTGGACTCCAAAGGCAGTGATCCACAGCCCCAGGGCTGGAGCCGGGACTCCAGAGGGGACTTGCCACTGTGCATGGGGAGGAGCACTTCTTACAGCTGGGAGAACAATTTCTTTCCTCTTTTGGCTGAAGCTTCTCTCATGCAGCCTCCAGGGGAAAACGTGTCACAGCTTGCAGTGCCTGCTCTAGCTGTGTGAAGGGCTCCAGAACACATTCACACGGAGACCGTCTACACGGTGGGGAGGAGCTGGGCGGGAGTCCGTCTGGAGTTGAGTCCGGGTTTTGATCTTGCTGTGTGAATTTGGGCAAGTCATTTAGCCTCCCTGAGACTCAGTTTCCTCACGTGTAAAATGGGAATGTAATATTTCCTGACTCACCGGTTGGCCCGGAGGAAGCATGATCTGTGTGCTTTCATTTCGTTCACACCAACGGAGTAGCTGTAACTCTCTGATGGTGCCGATGCGAGGGCGGCGGCATGAAGCAGGCAGTGTCAGCTCCGCCCTAGGCCTTGGCTGCTGCTCTGGGATGGCTTAGACAGAGCGCTTCTTGCTGTGAGATTGCAGGTGCTCAGCCTTGCCGTCCTGGGGACAGAGCTCAGCCTCTGTTCCTCACCAGCACAAGTTATTTAGAACTTCAGAGGGTTTTCAAAGACACGAACCCATGTGTGAGAATCGTGATCCAGCAGGATGCCTCCGGAGTGCTTTCCTTCTTTGTGTGTGCTGCTCACCAGGCCCGGGTGTTTGCTCACCTTCCGGGCCCTCTGCTCCCCTCAGACGAGGCTCCTCTGGAGGTCCACAGGACCCTGCCTCCTGCACCATTGCCTGTCCCCTTGGGTCCGGGGTTCTGGTGAGTCATTGCGAGAGGACGGGTGGGCTGAGTGTACCTGCCCCTGAGCTTGCTGAGTGACTCTGCTTTGAGAGCTTTACATGACAGGCACATGCAGGAGACAGTGGTGTTTACAGTCCACCTCCCACCTTGGGCTCCATGGCGGAATTATCCAGCAGCCCCCGGAGGCCTTTGCTCCTACTGACTCAGGCCCTCTTGGTCGGGGTTCCTCCCTGAGCACCTGCTTCTCAGCAGCTGGAAGGGAAGATTCAGGCCAGGACTTCTTAAACCTCGGCATAGCTGTGAGCCCTTTTCTCGAATAAACCTCTTCCTAGACATCCAATGTAGATGACAGAGAGCAACAAAAGGGGCCTTGCAGAGGTAGGAATGAGGGGTCAGGGGCTCACTAGCCTGCCCCATGCCCCGGGTCTGCTTGGCTGAGGACTTTTCCAGGCTCATTTTACAGACGAGCAAAGGCGCCAGCAGAGGTGGTGGCATGGGCCAGAGGGCAAGACTCGCAACTCCCGTCTTCGCCGCAGCACACGCAGTCTGTCCCGGCTGTCCGTTTTGTTCTGTGGCTGTGCTTAGGCCCCAGTCTGGAGGTTCTGATGTCATTAGCCTGGGGTGGTGCCAGGTATTTCTAAAACTCCTCGGGATGGGGAATACAAGCTCTGTCGTAAGCCTGGTCTCAGCAGCAACTGCAAATCCAGGAGCAAAGCACCCTCAGAGCTCACACCAGAGCTTCTGCCTCTGGGAACTCAGAGCGGACACTCGCTGTAAAGCCAGGCCAGATGTTGTCCAGGAAGCCCCTACCGAGTGTGAACTGGGCCCTCTGGAGAAAGTCCCAATCCTACCTTCTGGCCCCCTGGCCACACCTCACCCAAGGGTCTTAGATCTTGGGATAAAGGGAGCTTGCTCACCCTTTGACTGGCAGAGTCTTCTGGCATTTCAGACCAGGGCCCCTCTCTGCGCCGACAACTGCCACTTGGTCCAGGCTTCTCCTGCAGCTCCCGACGCGGGTAGGGCAACCCCATTCTCCCTACCTCTTGCTGTCCTCCTTATGTTGTGAAGGTTATAAAACGAAAACCCAGTGAAGGGTGACAGATTGCAAGCAGAGAATTTCTGAATGCTTAATGCAAATTACCTACTGTCTTGGCACATCCAATATGCAGATTGTCTCCCTCCCTGCTCTGGAGGGGGGTGTCGGAGAGAAGCCCCCTCCTTCGAGGTGGTGAGTTGTTAGTACTGAATATCAAATACTACCAAGGCGGCTTTTAACATGTCATGCTCTGCTTCCTGACACGTAATGAATCAGCGGGAAAGGAGGTTTCTATAGGGAAAAAAGCGCTGTATGAAAGGAGGGTGAAAAAACGTGGACGCCAGCCTCCCCTTCCTCGGTCCCTCCACATCCGTGAGGGCAGTTAAGAGGGAGGCTGCGTTGAAAGTACACTCCATCACCTGACCACCTTGATCGCCTGCACCGATATGTCGCCTTACATGCACGCACTGCAAAGAAGGGGGTGCATAAAGAGGGGAATCCCCAGAAAAATCACCTCCCGGTGGCTCTGGGTCCCAGCCGTCCCCTCCTGCTCACGGGCCCTCACCGGAGGGTACATGCCCGACCCCTTGTTTCTTCCTGGGAGGCTGCTTGAGCATCTCAGCCCAGCCTGAGCTGAATCTCAGACAGCTCTCCCTTCAGCTTT
>NW_006159616.1:16281486-16293966 GCF_000334495.1 Tupaia belangeri chinensis
TTTCCCTACCCGGGTTCCGGGTGATGTTCCCTGTATCGCTCAGAGGGTGGGGAGGAGCCTGTGTACCCAGGAAGGCTGAGGCCAGGAAGTACCAGAGAGGGAGACGGGCAGGAATGGGTGGGATAAGCTGCCCCCAGTGTGGGTCTCCCCTGGACAGGAGTGGCCAGAATGGCCACCTTGGCCCCCAGGAAGCAGGGTGCTTAACAGGTGCCCTCCTGCAGTTTCCCCAGCAGCCTGGCTACTGCCCTGTGACACGGCAGTCACGGACTGCGCTGTTTTTGACCGGGCTGCCTACCGCATGGCCTGTGTGAGGACCAGCCGGCAGAGCTGAGCCTGAGGGTGGCTGTCACAGGAGCCCACGGGCCCACTCGCCTGCTGACCGAGCCCGTAGATGATGTTTACCCTAATTACAGCCCACCGCAAGGCAGCAGCGCTTCCACTAATAGGAATAATCAGAATAAAATCGATGACAACAGCATGTAGCCCAGGCCTTGGAGAGCATCTTCTGAAGAACAATCGACGCAAGAGGTGGCCAACTGCCGGGCGGAGAGGAACTGAGATCTAGAGGAGAGGGCTGGGGGATCGTGTGAGGACTGCACCCCCGCATGAGGCTGGCTGCCAGCTAAGGGCCTCTCGGATCATGATGTTCCACTCCAGGCCATTGGGAAGAGGTAGAGAGCCGGAGCCCCAGTTAGGGTCAGAACTGTGAGCCCCACACTCCTGCTTGAAGCGCTAATCCCCAGTGTGACTGTATTTGGAAAAAGATCTTTAAGGAGATAATTAAGATTAAATAGTCATTGAAGGTGAGGTCCTAATCCAATAATAACAGTATCTTTATAAGAGAAGGAGACGGCAGGGGTGGAAGGTGGCCCTCTGTAAGCCGGGAAGAGAGGCCTCCGCAGAAACCAATCCCAGTGCTACCTTGGTCTCAGACGCCCAGGTTCTAGAACTGTGAGACCATACATTTCTATGGTTTACGTCCTACCGTCTGAGGTATTCTGTTATGGCAACGTCTTTGTCTGCTGTGTGCTGCTGTAACAAAATACTACAGACTAGGTAATTCATAGACAAACAAATAAAAACCAGAAACACATGGGCTCAGTTCTGCAGGCTGGAAATCCAATACCAGGGTACAGCATCTGTTGAGAAACTTCATGCTTTGTCATCCTAGGATGGAAAGGCAAAGAAAAGGAACCCCTTCCCAGAAGCCCATTTAATAGCAGCCTTGATGGATTCCTGAGAGCAGAGCCCCCTGAGGCCCCACCTTTTTTTTTTTTTTTTGGATAGAGATTTTTGCTATAGAGCATGTGTGATCACCAGAGAGACAGAAAGCAAGAAATCGCCCCCCAGGGAGAATGGCCATGCCACAATCCCTTCTCCTTTGATTTCTTTTTAGGATTTTGGACACACTGTTGAACATGTGGGAGTCCAGCGCCTTTACCACTATGCTACCTGCTAGTCCCAGGCTTCACCTCTTCTTTAAAAATAATTATTTTATTTAAATTTATTTATTTATTTATTTATTTTAATTTGACCAGAGAGGGCCAGAGAGAGAGAAAGAGAGGGAAAGTGAGAAAACAAGCTGCCAGGTCTGAACCACGATCGTCCATGTGGGAGTCCAGCGCCCTTAACCACCACGCCATCTGCTTGCCCTGGCCCCCCTCTTAATACAGTTGCATTGGTTAAATTTGAACATGAGTTTTGGAGGGAACAAACATTCAAACCATAATAGACAGCCTGAGGACACTATTATGCCCCTTATTGGGGATCAGGTCTCTCACATCCCCAGACCCCATGGCTGGTGTCCTACAAAGGCTTAGGAGAGACCACTCTGCCCTGTGTATTGCATACTTGGGTGTGTGTGGGTGTACAGTTCAAGGGGCCCTCGCATCAGGGGCTTTCCAGAATTCCTCCAACCACTACCACTTCCTTTATTATAATTTACTTATGATAGCATGTGCATGCACACGCAAGAGAGGGAGGAAATGGGAGTACGAGAAGAGCACCCTTGACAGGGTCTTGTCATGCTGCAATCCCCTTTCCCCAGCCCTCCAGCTCCTCAGGATCCTGGAAGCCTGCCTGCACATGTGCCCATACCTGGGATCCAAACCTGCAGTCACCATATGGCTTCCAGCACTGCAGGGCACTTGAGTTACCACTTGAGTGCCCCAGCCCTGGGCCAACTCCTCTACCACTTTAAATCCTACTCTTCTTTCCAACTCAGTCCAGCTCAAGCCCTCACCTTCCCTTGGAAGGCTTCCTTGCCCCCGTGGCTCTCATTCCTGTCCCCACTGGAACAGAAGTCTGAATCATGAGGGCAGAATTTGTCAAGTCGCTCACTGCTCTATACTCCATGCTTGGACACATAGTACATCTTAGGTTGGTTGAGTGAATAAGTAAGCACTATCTCTCTCTCTCTCTTTTTATTTGGGGGGGGGTAGAGGTTTTTGCTATAGGGCACGTGCACTCGCCAGAAAGACAGAGAGAGACAGAAAGCAAGAAATCACCCCCTGGGGGGATGGCCACGCTGCAATCCCTTCTCCTCCATTCTCCTCTCAGGATCTTGGGCACACATGCACACGCGCTTGGTGTGAGTTAAAGCCACTGGGTCCAGGACTCGAACTGTGATCAGCTACATGGGAGTCCAGCAACATAGCCTTTATGCTAACTGCTGGTCCCAATAAATAGTATCTCAATCAATCATGCCTTCTCTAGCACTGTTACCTTTTTATTGGTTCACTGTTTTCCCCCATTGAGTGGAAAGCAGAGCTCACATCACAATACAAATAAGCCTTACACGGCACTCTACGTGAGGTACCATGAGAGCGCTCCACATTAAGCTGCATCATAAGAATAAATAATAGCACATGCACTCTTGATCGAGCATCTACTGGGCACTCCCACATAGAGCACTGGTTCTCAGAGTGTGGTCCCAGAAGCAGTATAACCACCCAGGGACTCAGACGCGCACATTCTCAGACCTACCAAATCTGGAACTCTGTGGGTGAGGCTCAGCCTGTGTCTTTACATGCTCTCCATGGGATTCAGATGCCTGCTCAAGTTTGAGAACCACTGGCATAGAGGTATCTCTAACCTTTTAGTGACTCCTGGAGGTAGTATTATTCCATTTTATTAATGCAAAAACCAAGAGTCAGAAAGTGGGGGTGGGGAGGGTCTCGAGCTCTTCCCACTGAGAAGCCGGCCTGGCCTGTGTTCTTCCTGGCACAGGCTTCTAGGAATGTGAAGAAAAGCTGGATGACTGAGGAGCAAAGCTACCCCAGATGGAGATGGAGGCTCCCTGCCGTGAATGGGACTCACTCCACTTCTCAGAGAAGAAGAAGACAGACGCTCTGGGGGGTGGTGGCCCTGTGGAAACTCAGAAACCCAGGGATGGGCCAAGTGCTGCTCATCCCAGGTGGAGGCCCCCACTCTATCTCCTGCCCTCTCTGACTACCTAGAACGGGGTGGGGATGTCTCCAAAGCACCAGGTCTCACCTTGCTGGCTGGGGTCTGTGGGGACAGAGGCTCCAAAACCCTGGCTTCCTCACTCGGGTTGGGCCAGCTGGCTAAGACACCCAGACCACGCAGAAGAAATCTCCCCTTCACCTTCAAGGCTTCAGCGGAGGAACCAGAAGGCAGGGCCTGCTTGGGACCTGCCTGGGACCTGCTCTTGGAAAGTGCAGAGCAAGCAAGAGACAGAGTGAAGGAAATCCAGGAGAGGCCAGCTGCAAGGAGCGCCTCAGCAAGGCTTTGGAAACCCATGAAGCTCAACGTCTGCACCTGGGCACTGGGAGTTCCCAGAGTTGTGCCCTGGCCTTGTTGACTGCAGCAGACAAGGGTGTCTGGTTAGGGCTGCATTTAGGAGAAATCTCTATAAAAGACAAGGAATCCAAAGAACAGCTTCCTCCAAGGCAGTACAGGATTTGTGGGGCAGCACTAGGCTCTGAGACAGGGCCTCCTTGCTTCTCTTGCTTGTCATTGGGGGAAGGGGGCTGTTGGGGAGGGAACTCCTCTGAGTGACAGTCTCGGGAGGCCAAGGGGCAGCCTCCTCTTGGTGGTCTCTGGAAGCCACAAATATTCATTCCTTGTGTGACCACCATGCACGGTGGTGGAGCTTGACTGAAGGGCAGGGCAAACCCTGAGCTGAACTTCCCTGAATTAGCTATGGTGGGAAGAAGGGCTGGAATTCAGAAGGTCAAGGGCCTATGGGAGACAGGGTGGCAGGCCCTCGCTGGCTGGGATTAGGGGCCCCGGAGTGGCTGCAGCTCTTGGGAAGATCTTTGATTCCTTATCTGTACAATGGGTGTTCTCCCCTCGATCACCTGACTGCATGCCATTGTTCCCCAAGGGACTTTAAAGACATACAGATAAGTGGGCCTCCTGCCTGGGATTTTGAGTTGGTGGCCTCTGTGGGAGATCTGAGGCAGGCCAGCTTGAAAACCCTGAATGAGAAGACACTTCCTGCTCTGAAAAGTGCTGGGCAGACTTTGGAAAGGAACTTGACAAGGAATCGGGAAGGAGAACTCAGGAAGACCCCCTCAGCCTGCAGCGAGCAGCCCCAGGAGCTAGTGAGAGCCAGCCACCTGCTCTCTGTGCTCTTTGGGGTAGTAACTTCTGGAAGGATGGCAGGGCAATCCCAGCTGGAGTTTTGGTCACCACGGCAACGGCACAGGCAGCACCTGCTAGAATTGACACTTGGCCTTTCTTTGCACGGGAAGCGATTTCTCTGTGCTAGGCAAACAGGTGACAAGGACGAGTTGGCTGTGGGGGGGCCCCTTCCTCTTCTTCAGCCGGGGCTAATTCAGTACTCCCACCCAGGTACCCACTCCCCAAGACTATAAAGAGGGTGCCTGTATAACCTGTCCAAAGGGGCACCGTATTTATTTGTCCAGACAGTGCTATAAATGAGGGCGCTCCCAGACCACTGGACACGTGGTCTCCCTATGCGTGAACCACAGGGCGAAGGCGGGCGGTGGGGGGCAGCTGCGTGCCACTTGCAGAGTGAATGAGAGCCCCTTTGGGTTCCTCCATGGTGTTGACACTAGAAGGCTGTCTCCACGGCAACAAGGTCAATGGGAAATGGCAGCTGCGTTGGTTTAATTTTCACTGTATTCTTGTTGACAGGAATAAAGGCCCGGCTTCTGATTTCTTGGTTCAACTGGATGAAATTTTCATTAGATTTAACTTCTCATATCCAGACACCCACATACTATTCAATTTCCCCATCTCACCACTCAACTCTCATTCTCCGATTGGTCCTGAGGACGAAATTTTCAGAAATCTCATCTTGAGGAGTGCAGAGGCTCGAGGGGGACAGGATGGAGTGCGTGCTCGTGGCACGTGTGCAGGGACATCTGCGCTGGTCCCCGGTGAGCTGGCAATTCCTGCTTGGTCTCCCTATGCGTGAACCACAGGGCGAAGGCGGGCGGTGGGGGGCAGCTGCGTGCCACTTGCAGAGTGAATGAGAGCCCCTTTGGGTTCCTCCATGGTGTTGACACTAGAAGGCTGTCTCCACGGCAACAAGGTCAATGGGAAATGGCAGCTGCGTTGGTTTAATTTTCACTGTATTCTTGTTGACAGGAATAAAGGCCCGGCTTCTGATTTCTTGGTTCAACTGGATGAAATTTTCATTAGATTTAACTTCTCATATCCAGACACCCACATACTATTCAATTTCCCCATCTCACCACTCAACTCTCATTCTCCGATTGGTCCTGAGGACGAAATTTTCAGAAATCTCATCTTGAGGAGTGCAGAGGCTCGAGGGGGACAGGATGGAGTGCGTGCTCGTGGCACGTGTGCAGGGACATCTGCGCTGGTCCCCAGTGAGCTGGCAATTCCGGCGGGGACGGGGGCATCCAGGTCCCCTCTTCTACCAGCAGGCTCAGGCTGCGCTTCGGCATCACACGGCCCCTGGGCAGAGGTGGAGCTGGGCGGTTGAGAACTTTGCCTGGCCCTCTCCTTTCAGGTGAGATGGAGCTGGGAGGTGAGGGGCTTGCAGGCAGCTCAGGCAATGACTCCAAGGTCAGGGAAGCCCGACCCTGTAGGGTGCGCATCCCCTTTGCCTCTGAACTTGGCCTCCCAGGCAATCTCTGAGGTGTTCGGTGACATAAAAGCAGGCTTGGCTGAGCTAACTGGACCAAGGATGTGGCATTTCATAGTGCCCCAGGCTCTCCGAATCTCCTCCTGATTTGCTAAGTGGTCAGAAATTCCTTGCACTGTAGCAGAAGCTTGAATGTGCTAGAAGCCCTGGTGGCCTAGCAATGTCGGAAGCGCAAGTTGGCAGTGAGAAGCTTCAACAGCTACCTCCGTACCCAGGGGAGTAAGGTGGCTCTGGAATACCCAGCCCTGCTCTCTGTCCAGCCCTTGCAGACCACTTGGAAGTGGGGCAGGGGACTGAGTGGGACTCTGGACAGTTTCCATCTTGCTTTTTGTACGACTGTGCCAGGACCCTGGGCTCAGATGCCTCCTCAGGTGTGCAGAGGTAGTGTGTGCAGGGAGGCAGGTTCATCCAAAGGGTAGCTGCCTCTCAGTTTCTAATTATGTAGTCCAAAGCTTCCAATTTTTAAAGGGAGACTGCAAATCTGGAGACTTAAATGTTGGCCATAAGTACTAAATGTAATAAGAACCACCCCCTGGCACATAGCAGGGCTCAGGCTCCGCTCTGGCCCCCGACGTGGGTAGGGCCCTGTATTGCCAAAGCTAACACAGAGGTGCGCCCCCCCAAAGCTCTTTGAACTGGTGAATGGTTAAGATGGAAAGGGGGCGGGGCCCCAAAGCAGCCCTCTGAGTGACAGCAGCCCCCTGAGTGGCAAGGAGCGAGGGAGAGCCAGGAAATCTGAAGTCTTTCTCTTTCTGTCTTACTTGGGGCTCAATCAGCTCAATAAATTATAGCCCGAGGGAGAAACGAACATTTACAAAACAAACTGCTGATCCTCGAGGCGGAAAAAGGAAGAAAGCCCCAAACTAACATCAGCCTTGCCTTCGATGCCCACTCTGCTCTCCTGCATGCCAGGACAGAGTTCTGACAGGAGCAGTGGCTGGGGCTGGGGCCCACCTGCCTGCTCCCCGTGCTGCAGCCCCTCACCAAGGGGCAAAACAAATGGCGTAGGGAAATCTCTAGGTCATTCTGAGCAGCCCGGCCTTCTCCAAAACTCCCAGTTCCTACAGGCAAAGGCAGAGAGCAAGGGCTCTGCGCTTAGGGACGGAGCAGCCACTCCTGGCCCTGGCTCTGCCGTGGGGACGCAGACGTGCTTCCTGTTACAGGACTCCAGGTTTTCTCACAAGTTCACCGACGGTGTCTGCCGAGACCGGGCCCTGTCCCGGCACCAACATGCTGGAGTCTACAGGGAGACCTCATGGGTCCTGGGCCACCCAGAACTTGTACGCCCTTTCCTGGTGCACACGTGCGAAGGCCGCCCTTTGGGAGAGTATCTACACTGCACCCAGCCTTGCCTCTGATGCCTGCCTGCCTCCCACTGGGTGTAAGGACCAGCTGGCCCGTGGCCTCCGAAGACGCTGGCCTGCTCTCCAGGGGAGGGCTCATCGGCTGGCCGCTCTCCTGCCTGCTTGAGGCTGGAGTTTGTCAATAAGTTCCATCCTGGGCCCCCGGCACAGGGACCTTGCTCGTTAAAAGTCAGGCGTGGAATGAGCATGTCTGGGCAGTGGCCTCAGAGATTGCCCTTCATTTATTTTTATCATTATTACTATTTTTAGAGAGAGAGATTTTTGCTGTAGGGTACATGTGCTCACCTGAGAGACAGAGACTGAAATCATCCCCCGGAATGTGGGTGGGGGGTTGGCATGCCACAATCCCTTCTCCATTCTCCTCTAGGGATTTTGGGCGCATATGCAGACATGCCTGGTGTGTTTCAAGCCACCAGGCCTGGGATTCAAACTGCAGTTGACCGTGTGGGAGTCCAGCTCCATAACCACTACGACTTCCGCTGTCCCCGGAATCTGCCCTTTAACAACCTCTCAGGAGGTACCAAAGTGAACCACTGCTCCCAGTACTGAGCCGGCTGTCCCTGCCCCAGCTATGCAGGGCTGCAGTGGATTCAGGGTGAAATGACAGCTGACTCCTCTGCGCCTTGGACACGGCAGCCCCCGGGTGCCCAAATTCACTCCTGACTTTCTGTCCCTCACCCCCAAACTGAGAGTCTCACCTCAGGCAGAGACAGTGAAAATGCTTCGGAGCGAGTGCTTCTGGCCGTAGAGGGGAGCCCTCTAACCCTTTCCAGCAGCAGCTTCCCTGGCCGGCCTCCCCATCTCCTGACTGCCCACACTTGCAGCTCCACGGGGCAGCGTCTCTGCAGCCTTCCTGGCTAGCTGCCCTCGTTCCGCCACTGGCTCTGGCCGAGGCTTAGGAACATATCTTGCCAGTCAGGGCACAGAGCCCAGCCCCTTAGCCCTGCAGCCAGCCAGGTGATACCTGGGCAGGATAGTCCCGGTGGGAGAGAACAGGCGAAGCACAAGGCCCTCTTCTGCCCTTCCTCAAATCCCACCATCCCAGAATCGCTGACTAGGCCTCCGACGGCCTTCCATCATATCCCAGACACCAGGTCCAGGTGTGAGGTGGTCACAGTGCCCTCACCATCGCCAGCTAGAGGCCTGCTCCCCAGGGGGCTCCGATCTCTGAGCTGGTCTGCTGCTACTGGCCACCAGGTGGCGCTAATCGACCAGGAACGGGTTTGGCGATTCCCCGGAAAGAGGAGCCTTTTGTTGATTTTACTTCTTGATATTCTATAATCACCAGGATTACAATCTAAGCGAAAAAGCAAAACAAATAAACACAGCCCCCTCCCCCTTACTGGGTGTTTGGTCTTTGTCTGAAAAATTATGAAAAAACAAGAGTCGCACTGAAGGTACAACCCAAGGCTAGATGTTAGCAGCAGTGAGAGGTGAAGGAAGGGGTGTGGGTTCTGGAGACTGAGGGGTCTCTGGGGTTAGGAACTCCTGGGAGAGGCAGGCATCTGCTGATCAGCATGACTGATTTCTCTGCTACAGCAGCCACTTCTCAGCCACAGGGGTTCCCTGTCCACAGCCACCCTGTCCACGGCCTTGGCTGGGCCCCTAGAAACTTCACAGCAGTTCCACACAGTTGCACAGAGGCTGGGAGGGTGCTCTGAGAGAGCATGCAGAGGGGCTGAGACCCTGGCTACCGGAAACCCCAACAGGCCGTGGGTAAGATCCCACGGCGGGGTAATCGAGGACAGCAGGAAGCCATGGTACCACAGCGAGGTTGTCACCACCAGGCTGACTATGGCCTCCCTCTATCACCAGCATGGCCTCTGTTGCCTCACACTCAGCACGGTGGCCTCCGCCCTTACACTCAAGATGGCCTTGATCACCACACTGCGCGGCCTCTGACCCCACGTGCAACATGGCTCCCACCACTTCAGAAGCAGTCAGCCCTGCTGGCCTCCCTCGCCACAGCCCTGCACCATGTGCTTGCATTTGCTCTGGTTCCTCCTTGGTGCCGTTCCGTACACACCTGCCCGGGTGCGCCGCGGGCTCCCTGAAATCCCACACACTGACCAAGGCCTGAGTCAAGTACTCGTTCTAGCGGGATGACTCCCTGACGGCTCCCACCCTCAATTTTCTTTTTTTTTTTTTTTTTTTTTTTGAAGGGGTCTTGCCATACATTTTTTTTGCTATAGGGTGCATGCGCTCACCAGACAGACAGAGAGAGAGACAGAGAGAGACACACACAGAGACAGAAAACGAGAAATCACCCCCCGGTGGGGGGGGATGGCCACGCCGCAATCCCTTCTCCTCCATTCTCCTCTCGGGATCTTGGGCACGCACGCACACGCGCCCAGCGTGAGTTTTAAGCCACCAGGTCCGGGACGCGAGCCGCTGCTGACTACATGGGAGTCCAGCGACATAGCCATTACGCTAACTGCTGGTCCCAATTTTCTGAATTCTTGGTGACTTGACTTGAAGGCAGCACCTCGATGCCACCTGCTGATTCATTAGCGGTGCTGCCCCTTCAGGCTGTTTCCTGATTAGCCTGTGGGCTCCTTGAGGGCAGGGCCTGGGCCTGCTCCCAGCCGGCATCTTCCCCGGCGCCCAGCACAGGAGTGCTGAGAGCTTGTGTCCAGCTGGCCTTTGGTCCACCCTCAGTGCAGTCTGCATGGGCCAAGTGCTCAGTGAGGCTCAGCCTCCAGAAGGTTCTGGCTTTGGATGTATCCTCTCATTGTGCAGCTGCAGTCAGCTAGGTCCTTCGTATCCGTGATGGTATTTAGTGGTCACAGCGACCCTTGGTGGCAGGGCCTCTTATCATACCTCCCCAGGAAGGAGGACAGTGAGGCTCAGAGAACTCAGGTGACAGCTGGTCTTGTGCTACCTCACCCCTGTGCCCAGTAAGACAAGGAGCTGGGTTCCCTTCAGATCGCATCTCCACACTGACATTGCAGCCTCTGCTCCGTCCTCCTCAATCAGGCGTCCGTCCACTCCTGGCAGCCCCTCTGCATGTCCTCCCCTCGCCCTCACTGCTGTTGGAGCCCATCTACCCACTTTTCAGGGGACTATCGGGTGTGGTCCTGGCCTGGACAGTGCCCATCTCTCCACCCGAGCGCGGCTGGCCTTGGCTCCCAGGCAGCCAGGAGAGGCTGCTTTTGGGGGAAGTGTCAGCGATGGAGGTGCTGGAAGCCATGCGTCATCTCTGTGGAGCTCACAGGTGTGTTCCCACACACGCATGCCCGTGGGTGGCGAGAGCCGCACTGTGTGCCAGCACGCGAGTACGTGTGGGCCTGCGTGGAAGCACGTGTGCAGTATGGGTGCAGCCCTCTTGCTGTACCCACCCAGCGCTGCTGGGGACGTCGGCCATGGAAGCCTTGGGACCCTGAACCGATGTCAGAGGGGGTCCAGGGAAGGCAGTTTGGGAGGAGTCAACCTCATGATCTTGGATGGCATGGAGGCCTGCAGGAAGGCCCAGCCTTGCTCAGAGATGCAGGGCCTTCTGGCCAGCCAGGACACTCTAAGAAGAGCCCCTGGATGAGACAGCTGGGGCAAGCTTTATCAGATCCTTATTTCCAGAGCTGTGCCTCTCCAACCAGGGAGAGCTGTGACTACAGCTTAAATCATGCCCTTATGCCTCCCTCCAGATGGTATAACTCTCACCTTGCTGGGAATTGGCTGGCTTGTCCATCTGCCAAGAAATGGGGAGGGCATGGAACAGCAGTTGGCATAATGGCTATGTCGCCGGACTCCTATGTAGTCAACCGTGGTTCGAGTCCCGGACCCGGTGGCTTAAACTCATGCCACATGCGTGTGCATGCATGCATGCCCAAGATCCTGAGGGGAGAATGGAGGAGAAGGAATTGCACCATGATCATCCCCCCTGGGGGGTGATTTCTCGCTCTCTCTCTCTCTGTCTCTCTGTGTCTTTCTGGTGAGTGCACGCACCCTATAGCGAAAACCTCTCCAAAAACCATGGGCACCTAGAGGGAGAGGATCTGCTCCATGGAAACTGGCCCCACCCGGCTCTCCCCACGGGGGCTGAGGTGGCAGGTTTGGGGCGCTGTGGTTCAGAACCCCTGTGGTCCTCTGCTGCCAAAGATCACTGAGTCAGTTTCCCGCCAAGCGGGCAGGACAGAGGCACAGAGCCCGGCCTGGCAGGTGGGTCTGCCCAGGTGAAGCCATCTCTTGGCAGTTAATCTGAGAGGAAGGCCACCTGCCCGACCCCTGCTCACGCCCTGCGAGCCTGCCAGGTGGAGAGCTAGTTCTCCCTCAGACCAGCTGCGTTGGAATGCACCCCGGAATTTCCAGGAGGAGATGCGCTGAGCTTTAGATCATGCTCACCTGAGTTCTATAAACTCCGTCTCTCAGACACGGCTCTGGCAACATCCCCAGGCCTTGAACTGAGATGAACAATTCTGTGCGCTATGAACCAAAACTCTGAAGTTTCCAGGGGGTCTCAGGCTGAACTCAGCACTACTCAGCCCTGAATGACTCAGAAGCAGAAACTGATTTCCCAAATGGAATGTGTTAGGATGGTAGTGTTTAGCAAAAAACTGTACTTCCCAGATTGCCTTGCAACTACAGGTGACACATCATAACATTCTGGGCAATGAAGTATGAGTGGAAATGATGTGTGCGATTTCTGAGCCCTGTCCTCAAAAGGAGGGAACTTGCCCTCTACTTTATCTCCTCTTCTTCTCCCTGGTTGGGATGTAGTTGTGATGGCAGGAACTCGAGCAGCCATCTTGAACCATGTAAAAGAGGATAACCTGTTAGCAATGGGATAACAACCAACTGAAAGGAGCCTGGCTAGCTAATACCTGACACTGTGAGGTTGCCCTGTCAACCCCAAACTGCTATATGAAAGAGAAACAGATTTCTGTTTCATTTAAGCCAATGGTATTTTGGTCTTTGTCAGAGCAGAAGGACCTATGTTCTAACTATGACAAAAAGAATTATAAAAGACAGGAAGGTCTTTGGAAATATACTTGCTTTTCCTACTAGACATTTTTTTTT
>NW_006159616.1:16294081-16303678 GCF_000334495.1 Tupaia belangeri chinensis
TTGGCGGGCTTGTCCATCTGCCAAGAAATGGGGAGGGCATGGAACAGCAGTTGGCATAATGGCTATGTCGCCGGACTCCTATGTAGTCAACCGTGGTTCGAGTCCCGGACCCGGTGGCTTAAACTCATGCCACATGCGTGTGCATGCATGCATGCCCAAGATCCTGAGGGGAGAATGGAGGAGAAGGAATTGCACCATGATCATCCCCCCTGGGGGGTGATTTCTCGCTCTCTCTCTCTCTCTGTCTCTCTGTGTCTTTCTGGTGAGTGCACGCACCCTATAGCGAAAACCTCTCCAAAAACCATGGGCACCTAGAGGGAGAGGATCTGCTCCATGGAAACTGGCCCCACCCGGCTCTCCCCACGGGGGCTGAGGTGGCAGGTTTGGGGCGCTGTGGTTCAGAACCACTGTGGTCCTCTGCTGCCAAAGATCACTGAGTCAGTTTCCCGCCAAGCGGGCAGGACAGAGGCACAGAGCCCGGCCTGGCAGGTGGGTCTGCCCAGGTGAAGCCATCTCTTGGCAGTTAATCTGAGAGGAAGGCCACCTGCCCGACCCCTGCTCACGCCCTGCGAGCCTGCCAGGTGGAGAGCTAGTTCTCCCTCAGACCAGCTGCGTTGGAATGCACCCCGGAATTTCCAGGAGGAGATGCGCTGAGCTTTAGATCATGCTCACCTGAGTTCTATAAACTCCGTCTCTCAGACACGGCTCTGGCAACATCCCCAGGCCTTGAACTGAGATGAACAATTCTGTGCGCTATGAACCAAAACTCTGAAGTTTCCAGGGGGTCTCAGGCTGAACTCAGCACTACTCAGCCCTGAATGACTCAGAAGCAGAAACTGATTTCCCAAATGGAATGTGTTAGGATGGTAGTGTTTAGCAAAAAACTGTACTTCCCAGATTGCCTTGCAACTACAGGTGACACATCATAACATTCTGGGCAATGAAGTATGAGTGGAAATGATGTGTGCGATTTCTGAGCCCTGTCCTCAAAAGGAGGGAACTTGCCCTCTACTTTATCTCCTCTTCTTCTCCCTGGTTGGGATGTAGTTGTGATGGCAGGAACTCGAGCAGCCATCTTGAACCATGTAAAAGAGGATAACCTGTTAGCAATGGGATAACAACCAACTGAAAGGAGCCTGGCTAGCTAATACCTGACACTGTGAGGTTGCCCTGTCAACCCCAAACTGCTATATGAAAGAGAAACAGATTTCTGTTTCATTTAAGCCAATGGTATTTTGGTCTTTGTCAGAGCAGAAGGACCTATGTTCTAACTATGACAAAAAGAATTATAAAAGACAGGAAGGTCTTTGGAAATATACTTGCTTTTCCTACTAGACATTTTTTTTTTCCTTTTTCTGTGTTTATTTTTTTAATCTGGAGGAGGCACTCCTCAGATTCCCTTCCCTTGAAGGGAAGTCCCCTTCTGATTAAGGGCACTGTTGAAAAATCAAGATGGGATTTGTGAGATTCCCAAGGCATGAGAACAATGAACCCCCATCTCACAACAGGTGAGGCGAAAGCTGCGGATCAGAGTTCCCCTTCACCACCGATAAGCACAACATTTTGATTAAACCACTGACAACTCTGCTGTAGGGCAGAGAAATTTGGAAACATCAGGAAATCAAACTGTGAAGTCTTTGAAGGAATGTGATTTATGTGAAAATGTGATGAAGCTAATGTGTTTGGCTCCAGCCTTGGGTGGCACGCCTGATTCTGGAACCAAAGCTGATGCCTTCTTGGCTCTCCGCACACCCCCGCCTTCCCCAAACGCGCTTAGCTGGTGCCCTGTGTGCTCCCAGCCTGATCGGCATCTGAGGCTTTATCGGAGCCGTATTTCCAGGGCTGTTTCCCGGGCTGTGCCTCTGCACCAGAACCGCGCACACGCATGCATGCCCTGAGTAATTGCTGCTCTGCTCCCCAAGACACCAGCGAGCCCAGAGTTATTAGATTTATGGGGAGTTTGTTGTCGTTTTACATAATTTTCTTGATTCACTGTAGGTTTTCAAAGAGACATTCGTGGGTCCTTCCAGTGAAGTGTTGGAGGACAACTCGGGTCTGGTTTCCAACTCCAGGGGCTCATGCAACCCAACCCCCCCAACCTAGAGACAGGTAGCATCCTGTCGGATGGACTGGCAGCTCTTGCATGGGGAAGGTGCGAGAAAAAAAGGGTCATTGTTATGTAAGGGGAAGGGCTGGCTGTGTGTGTGGAGAGGTGTTTAGGAAGGCCCAGGCTAGAGGCCTCCTGAAAGGCATCTCTTCCCTTGGGAGCATCCCTGGGGCTAATCTCTGGGACTTTTGCCAGAACCCAGCTGGGGCCGGGGCTGCCCCCTGGGGCCGGAGGATGGAGCCTTTCACCAGCAAAAGGGGCCTGATTTGCCAGTAGAATCTGATATGAGAAACTCCTAGCAAACTCAGAGAAAAGTATGGCAGGCCCAGAGAAGCCAGGAAGAAAACTCTTCCTCCTAATCGAAGACACTTTTTGGACATTTGCCTCCTCTCTCAAATGGTGAACACGGAGGAGGCGGGTAAGAGCTGCAAAAGCACCTGGATCTGCCCACTCCTTCAAGGCAAGAGTCCTTATTCTGGAAGGATTGATTAGGCCCAGGGACAAGGCCTCAGATCTCCCCGTGGATAGCACCCTCCCATAGTCAGTCTCTTCAGGACTAATCCAAAACACTTTCCAGAAAATGGAAGGAAATAGCAGCCTCAGCCCCTTGGACACGTATGCAGAGGCCCAGGAACTGAGCAGGGCCCTGCTGAGCTGGCTGGAAGGTACTGCTGATGAAGAGGGTGCTGGGACTGTTCTCTCACTGCACAGAAGGGGAGCCGGGGTACAGAGGGGGATGGGTGACCGGCCTCAGCCCAAATGGAGCAGCAGCTTCAGAACTGGGACAAGTGCCCCAGGTCCTGATGCCCCATCCCTGGTACTTTCTCGTCCCAGCCAGGGCGTTTGCTCAGGCCCAGCCTACATGCTGCTGAAGGGAGAGCGTGCAGGCCTGGGAGGTGGGCTGGGCAGCTCGCTACCCGGTGCAAGTCCTGCACATTCAGACACTACGTGGGTGCCAAATCAGAAGGGGGAGCGGGTAGGCCTGACGGTGGGAGCCCTGCCACCACTGCCTTGGCACCAGAGCCCATGGCCCTCTGGCCTGGTCAGGGAAAGCTGCCACTAAGCAGCCTGGTCTCCCAGGGCCTGGGTGCGGGCAGTGTCTGTCCATGGCTCAGGCCCCTGTGGGGAGTGGGCTGAAGTGGGTCCGCTCGCAGTTCCTCAGGTAGTTACAGAGGGCCCTCTGCGTGCTCAGCCCCGTAGAGGAACCTGTCACTGCTGGGAAGTAGCCAGAACGCGTTCTCACATGTCTATGTCCTGCGGAAATTTGAAGAGGCTGATGTGGCCCCTTCTGGGTAAATGTGGGAGGCTGATCTCAGACTGACGTCTCCCTTGTTGGATTTCAAGGAGCTCTGGGTGCTGGGGTGTGGGGAGCCCCAGCTGAGTGGTCAGGAAGGGGCTCTGAAGAGCTGATACTTAGACCGAGAGCTGAGGATGAGGTGTGGCGAGCGGACAAAGATGGGGAGAGCGTGGGCAGAGGGCAGAGCGACGGTTCTGGTGGTGGAATGATGACAGGTGGGGTGGGGTGCAGTCCCAGCAGGGCAGAGGCCAGAGGCGTGGGCAGCGCATGGAGCCCTGGATGGCTAAAACAAGCGGGGAGCTGGTCAGAGCTATAAAGAGGTTCCAATGGCTGTAGCTGGGCTGGATGGCCTCAGGGCTGCTGGGTTCTAGGTTCCAGGCCAGAGTGCCAAGGCCGAGCTGGCTGGCGCCCCCCAACAAGGCACTTGGCACATGTGGAAGCTCTGTCTTGGGGTTGAGCCCGTGGGCGTCGCCTCTCAGGGAGACTTCCTTTCTATACAGAAATCTTTGTCTTTCCTGACTCATTTTCCATCTTGAAGCTGGCGGAAGGGGCCCTGGAATCTGAGCGCTGAGGGGACTCTTAGGATTACTGGTCACTGCAGTCGGTACTGACCTTGGGTCTTGGGTTGGACCCTGCAGAGAGGATATTTTAGTGGCCCCTTGTATATGGTGGCCCACAGCTGTCTCTTCCCTCCAGCCCCCAGCCCTGCCCCAAGGACAGGAATGGTTTTGAGTGTCCCACCGACCCGCTCTGGAGTCCTGGTGAGGGCAGGTCTTTGTCTTGAGCTGTAACGATCAATACTCCAGCAGCCTGTGGGGCTTGCATCCAGCACCGGACGGACCTCTCCTCATCTCAGGTCTGGCAGATCCATGTTCGCTCTGCCCAAGGCCAGCTGCACAGCGGGCAGGAGAGGCCTCTGAGAGCCCCCAGGTTCTGCTGGGAACTGAGGCCCGTGGAAAAGAGCTACCAGCTGAGCCTCAGCTCCCTGGACTCACTTGCTGTTTTGCATTCAGTGATTTGCACCTGACAGATGCTTCAGAAAGCATCACTTTGCTGACAAAATGAAATCCAGCTCAATTACCATCAACCGTTTGCCACCCAGTCTGGGAGCCGAGGCAGGCCCGTGTCTAGGAGGCGGCGGCGGAGCCCAGAACGAGCACAGATGGGCCGAGGGCAGCAGGCAGCCCGGCCGACCAGCTCCCCCCTTCCCCTCTCCTGCCTGGCCCTGGAGTCGGCCCGGGGACCCTGTCTCGGTTCTGCACCTTGCCGATGTAGTATTCCGTCTCCAAATCTCTCTCCTCGTCTCTCTTACGGGTGTGACACACTCTGCCCTCCCCATCACAGAGGGGCTTCTGAGGGTCTGGGGAACGTAGGGACAGGGTCAAGCTAAGCCAGTACAAGTTACATTCACAGCGGCACTATCATCTGAGCAAAATGCGGCCCTGTGGCCAGGTCCCCGGACCTCAGGGGACTATCCGGGCCCCCTCGGATGATGCCGCCCTGGGTGCCGTGGTGGGCACCAGGCGGCGGAGGCTACTCACACATGGGCTTCAGCTGCCCGATGAGCTCCTCTTTCGTCCATTTCGCCCACTCCTTCTTGTCGGTGTTGATGGAGCAGAGGATGGGGCCGCAGGGTTTGCCGCAGTCCTCGATGGCCGGCACGTTCAGGTAGTGCACCAGGACGATGTCGGGGTTCTGGGGGGAGAGCACAGATGGGCAGCATGAGGGCAGCACTGAGCTCGTCCGAGGCCAGGGATGCTCCTAGCTCCACAGTAGGCGCAGGCAGGGGCCGAGTCCCCACAGCCCAGGCTTTGTAACCTCAGTACAGCTGACATTTGGAACCCACTGGTTGTGTGGAGGGGCCATCCGTACACTGTGGGAGGCTTAGCAGTTTCCCCGTCTCCACCCACTGGGTGCCCGTAGACCTCTCTCTGCTCCAGGGTGACAACCAGGAAAGTCCTCAGACATTGCCCAAAGCTCCCTGGGGGCAAAGCCTCCGCCCAGCCGAGAGCCACTGGCCCTTACGTCAGCTGGTACGGGTGTCACTGAGGCTCTGTACCCAGCATCCAGCCGTGCCTCAGTCCTCCCGTCTCGTGCCTTACCGCTTCCTCATCACAACCGGCTGGAGGTCCTGACGCGGCATCATCGCCCCTTTCCACTCGAGAGGCCAGAGAGTCCTCAGAGTTTAAGGACCCCTGCTTCCAAGGACTGGGGTCCCTCTGCCCTTCACCCTTCTTCCCCACACACAAACAGCCCCACAGCACTTTCATCTAAGCGAGATCCAGGAGGCAGCTGCCACCAGAATCTCTGGACACTCTCCTTAGAGGCCCTTTGGAGCCTTAGAGTAGAATGAAGTCCCGGTCTGGAGACCTCGAAGGTACAATTTGTCCCCAAATGGTTCCATTTTAAGGGGTCAGTCTCTTCCCATCAGATTCAATTCAAAACGCCCTCCGTTCCTTTGTGCCCACCGCTGGCTCTGACAGTGACGAGCGAAGGGGCTCTGCGGGCAGCGGCTTTGCTGCAGCAAACCCAGAGCCTTCCAAGGCCTTCCGGGGATTACCCCACATCAGGCACGACACGTTTGTTTAAAAAAAATCGTGTTGATACATAAATAAATGCTATAAAGGATAATCATGTCACTTACAGATCCATCTGGATCAAACCCCCCAGCCCCCCCCCCAAATCCTTCTAGCTCCACCAGAAGGGATTTCTTGTTTCCCTTGTATTGTTCTAAGGAAATACAATCTATCACGACACGGCAGGTAAGTATGAAACAAGCCACGTGGAAGGCCCCATCCTGTGCGTCTCTTCAGATCTAGCGCCGCTTCTCTTCCCGACTGACATTTAGCACCAGCCCCGGGATGGGCAGGACCCCAGGCGCAGAGGAAGCGCAGTCCACAGCTGCTGTGTTGGATGTGGTCAGAGCAAGAGTAATAGACGCCTATAGGAATCAATCAGTCCATTAATAAATAAAGACTCGCGACTACACCAGGGCCCACGTAAGAAAGTAGGCTGGCATCATTTGAAAAGATTTTCAATAAGGGTTGAAACAGTTTTTTTCTTGCCAACGCTCAGTTAACCAGGAAATTAAATCACCAGGAACAGGAGCCTCTTGTTAATGGCAGCTTTTCTGGATTGCGGTAATCATGCTCCTTAATAATAATGATAATCCCTGACATCGGGCGCAGCACTTTCTTCTTCCCAAAGCGCTCTCCAGCCATTATCTCATCTGGTGCTCACGCTAGCCAGGGAGGCGGGCAGGGCAGGGCAGGGCGCCCTCCGTCTAAATAGAGACCGAAGCTTAGCAAAGCTGTGACTTGTCCAAACGCATGTGCCTGGACAGGGACAGAGCCTGAGCTGGCAGCCAGGGTGCGGCTCTCAATTCACACCCTGACAAGACACCTGGTGGCCTCTTTTTGCTTGGTTAAAGTGCTTTCCCACCTCCCATTTCACTACGCCCAAGAGGTAGGTGGGTTGGGGAGGTCTGCTGCGCCCACCACAAGGATACCCCAAGCCCCGGTCCCACGTCCCTTCTACAGACCAGCACACTGGCCTCCCCGGGGCTGCGTCTGGCTGAAGGCTGTGCCTCAGTCTGGACCTGGCCAGGAGGCAGTGCCAGCTGCTGAGCAAGGCAGTAAGGATCAAAGAGCTGCAGGGGACAGCAGGCTACCCAGGGCCTCCTCTGATCCCAGCCCCTGGGGCAGGAACCTGGCCCCGCGGGAGGGAGCTGGGCTGTCACCCCCAGGGAGATGAAGGGCACACTTCCCTGCCCCCAAGCCCTGCTGAGCAGGCTGTCAGAGGCCAAGGTGGTGGGTGGGCAGGCAGGTGCTTGTGAAGCAAAGGCCCTCATTTACCACAAACCCAAACCCCAAACCTGGAGCTCCTGCACCGGAGCACCCAGAAGGCTCCTATTTTAGGAAGCTGTGCCATCTGCCTGCAGGGCTCACCCTCCGTCTGCATAACCATCTTCCATCTGTTCTTTAAGGACAGTCACCAGGAGCCCTTCCTCTTCCAGGAAGCCTTCCCTGATGCCTTATCCTCTCTACCTCTATCATAGCAGGGAGGCAACTGGCTTTGTGTCTAAAAAGTCTGTTCATCTACTTTATCTCCTCAACCTAGGGACAACTCCCCGGCGACAGTATGGTGTCAGGCAGTAATCGGAGCTCGTTTGGGGTTTGTAGAACTGAATTAGGCAGAATTATAACCTCCCGTCCTTACCCTTTCCAGATTGACGGTCTCCTAACATCTGGTTTTAGTTTTCTGGGTCTGTGTAGGGCAGCGATGTTTTACTGAACACGTCCCAAGGAGGCTGAGATGTAAGGTTGGCTTTTAATCTTGTTTGGGTCTGGGGCCTCTTTGAGAATCTGGTAGGGCTGTGAATGTGCTCCCCTAGCTCAGAAAAATACCCCCGAGGTGCGAAACACTCCACCTCAGAGGTTCACCACAGATCCAGTGGGTTCTCGAGCTACTGCCCCCTTCAGGACACACGCTAAACAAGGAGGTGCTTGCAGAGGCCTCCACTTGGCCCTCTCTCCTTTGGGCTGACACGGGTAGCCGAGCCCCAGCCCCTGCAGGGTGGAGGAGACCGGGTTTGGGATTAGGACATGCAGAAGCAGGCGGCTTCGAGGTTTACGACTCTAACAGATTCCATCCCAGGGCCTGGAGTTCCTGCTGCTGGAACTCCTGTGCTGAATGTTAAGTAACGACTTCCTGGCTCGGGGCTGGTTTTAAGACACAGAGTGATGGAGGTATTTTTGGAAATTTGGGGCACACATCGCTTCTTGGCAACGTTGTGATTTTATTCATTAGTTGTACATTTTATTGGGTGTTTTTGGCAGAAAAATATATTAGCCTTAGAGTCCTAATGTATCAGTTTCATGGAGTGCTCATAACAATGTCAGATTCCTCACTGCCCCGGCTCTGCTGGCTGTGAGCTGGGCTCTGTGTCCCGCCGGTAGGGCGGGCTGGGAAAAGGAGTCCGCGCCCGGAAGGCGTGGCCGGGCAGACAGCAGGGCGCTTTCTGATCCCAGACAGCCCAGTACCCTGGCTGCCTTGCCTTGCCTGGGCTGTGCTGGCATTCTCCAGGGTTCACCACCCAGGTCAGGCCTTGTGGGCTGGGAGAAGAATGGAATAGGTTGTTGAGAGGCTCCTCCCTGGGCTTTGGAACTTCCGGGAGATACAAGTCTGTCCCCACAATGACCTTACAAGGTGAACCCCTGAATGCCCTGGAGGCCTGGTCCATGTTAAAGGGCTGGGGAGAGAGCCCCATGGGGTGGATAACCAGAAGTCTCAGAGAAACTCCAGAAGCTTCCGAAGGGAGACATGGACCAGGGATTTCCATCTCTCTCAGTGCCTCAAGTGCCTCCTCTAGGGGAAAACAGCGCCCCCTGCCTTTCCCACCAGGGGTGCTGTGAGGGGTCCCTCAGGGCCTTTGAAATGCACCAAGTGCCATGTGAACTGAGGAGGCCCTGCTGCTGTCACCACCAGCTGCCACGTTGAAACCAAACTGAACCAAACCAGAACAAAGCCCTGATATTTTTCCTGCAAGGCTGAGCAGAGCTAAGCCTCGAGCAGGCAGATCATCCACTTAAAACTCACTTTACCTTCTGGCAGCCCCGGTCTGCCCTGGTTCTCTTACTGCATTCAGATGCCCTCTCCCCACCACCTCTCCGGTGACCTCATCGGGCATCCTGGCCTTAAGCCTGGCAGATTCCGAGGACTCCTAGCTTCCTCTCTGCTCTGTGCTGGCTCGCCCGACTGCCCGTTACAGCTCCCCTTGGAGGCCTCAAAATTATTCCTGGCTTCTCATGGCTGAGCACGACTCCTGAAGTACACACGCGGAGGACCTGGCCCGCCCCAGCCTTCTCCCGGTGAGAATTGGCACTGCCTCCCACACCAATGCAGGTCTGGACCCTGGGAGTCATTTTTCTCCTGGTCTCCCTCTCTTCCACAGCCTGCTCATCCCTTGACATTGCCAAGTCCGGGCAGTCTCCTTCCCCAGTCAGCCTGGCTCACCCATTCAGCCCATGAGCCTGTGCCCAGTCCAAGCCTCTGTCCTCTTGGGTGGACGTCAGACGAAGCCCCTTGCCCTGGGCCTCCCCAGTTCCTCTCCCTCCTCCCCATTCTTCAACACTAGCAGGTGTGACCTGGTGATTCCAGCTGTGGCTCCCTGGCTCTGAGAATGAAACTCACA
>NW_006159616.1:16304305-16306537 GCF_000334495.1 Tupaia belangeri chinensis
CCCGGGCTCTGAGAATGAACCTCACATTCCGGCTGTGGTTACAGGCCAGCCCTCTGTGTCTCGCCAGCCAGCCCTTGCCTCACACTCCCCTGGGCGCTCTGGGCTCTCTCTGGCTTCCCCCGACCCTGCACCCACCGCCTCTCACATCAGGGGCCTACGTCTCAGGCCGCGTCCTCATGGAAACCTTACTCAGCGTCCCACCCTGCTCGCCCTACCTGGCCCCAGACCCTGCTGCCTTTGCAGTCTCGGCTTTCTTTGTAGCAAGCACCCCTCAATTTCTGCCCAACCAGCACTTGGGTTTTCCCAGTCACAAGCATGAGCTCCATGTGGCCAGCTCCCTGAGCCTAGAACCAGGGGGGCACCCAGCAGGACTCTGTCCTACCTGGTGAAGGCTAAGGCGTGCAGGGGGTGCCTCTGAGCTGCCCCCAGGACACAGGACGGGACACCTGGTGCAAGGGCCCCAGAACCCCTCCCTGATAACAGTGACTCAGGACCAACCCTGGAGAACTCCCACATGTGTCTTCCAGTGGGACCAATAGACTCAGAGCAGGAGAGAAGTGGGCCTGCCCCGGGCAGGATGGGAGGGAGCCGCAGAGGGATGGCACCTGAGGGGTCCAGGAACCCTTCACGGGGGTGCTCAGCTCATCCATCAACCCAGCCGTGCTTCTGTGTTTTCTGAATTTTTTTAGGAAAAGAATTACTTGTTGAGTTGTCGGGAAAGTCACAATGCATTTTTGCATAGAAAAACAGAAAAACATGTCACGACTTTCTCAACGACCTAATATTTTATTTATTATCACTATTTTAAAATTTGCTATACGGCATATGCTTTTGCTGGAGAGACAGAGAGACAGAAAGTGAGAAGTCACCCCCAGAGGGGATGGCCACATCGCAATCCCTTCTCCTCCATTCTCCTCTCGGGATCTTGGACACATACGCACACACACACAGCTGGTGTGAGTTTCAGGCTGCTGGGTCTGGGACTCGAACCACAGTTGAACATGTGGGAGTCCGGTGCCCCAATCACTATGCCACCTGTCGGCCCCTATTATTATTATTTTTTTAATTTGACTGGAGGGGTAGTGGGGATGGGGGTAAGTGAGAGAATAGGTCACCAGGTACGAGACTCGGACTGCAGTTGACCATGTGGGAGTCCAGTGCCTTAATCACTTGCTGGCCCTGATTGTGTTTTTAGATCTGAAAATGAGGTCTAGGTTTGCAGATCTCCCTAGTTGTAGATTCCTAGGACTTTTCCAGGCAGAGGACTCTTGGGCTGAAGGTGGCAGAAGAGCATCTCTTGGGAGTCAGAGTCAGTTGGTCTCTTAAGGTACCTTTCCTGCTGGCACCTTTCCCTTGACCATGGGGACAGAGTCCAGAGGCACAGGAGATGTTAAGAGTGTTTTTCTAGGAATGCTTGCCCAAAGTTAAAGAGGCAAGTGAAGGACTTGTCAGAGCCTTGATGGTGTAGCAGGTAGGCTCTCTCTGTGGCTTTGCAGTCAGTGGGCTTTTCCCAGCCTATTTAACCATGAACCTGGGCACCTCCTGGGACCCTCGTGTTCTTTGGAACACAGTTTGGGAACCCCTGATAAAGTTCAAAGCCAAAGGAAACAACATTCAACAACCTCTGAAAGACAGGCTCCCTCACCTATTCCTAGAGTTTCTGGGGAAGCTGAGCTTCAGATGCCCGAGAACAGCCTCCCGTCCCCTCAGTCCCACCCCCACCCCTGGCCTGGCCTGCGGCTGTGGGCACAACTTGCTCACTTGACATCTAAGCCACTTTCAGGTGCCCCCTGGGCCCATTTGCTGCATGGTCCACATGGCTCCCAGCTTCCCAAAGTCCCCTTTGCTGTGGCTGGTGCCACCTGGGGTAGGGTTTCCATTTGGGAAGTCTGAGGCCCAGGAATGAGGATAGGGTGAGGTTTCTGTCCCCCTTCAAGTGTGGTACTCAGTCCCCCTGCCCTGGTACTGCGGGCCGCGGAGTCCTGGTGGGAAAACTTCAGGACCAGGGCAGTTTCTCCACTGTGCTGCGCGTCTGAGGCCTGGAGGTGAGGCAGGCGTGGGTGGAGATGAGCAGTTGGCTCGGTAGTAGGGTGCCATAAGTAAGACTGCAGCCCGACTTAGTCTGCTTAATGACAGGTCATGGGGAATTTGAGGAAATGAAACCACTTTGAATAAGAAAGCGTCACCTTCTCAACAGAGGCAGCCAGGGAGCCTGCTGAGATGGCAGCTGAG
>NW_006159616.1:16306681-16310373 GCF_000334495.1 Tupaia belangeri chinensis
CGTCCCAAAGTCCCCTTTGCTGTGGCTGGTGCCACCTGGGGTAGGGTTTCCATTTGGGAAGTCTGAGGCCCAGGAATGAGGATAGGGTGAGGTTTCTGTCCCCCTTCAAGTGTGGTACTCAGTCCCCCTGCCCTGGTACTGCGGGCCGCGGAGTCCTGGTGGGAAAACTTCAGGACCAGGGCAGTTTCTCCACTGTGCTGCGCGTCTGAGGCCTGGAGGTGAGGCAGGCGTGGGTGGAGATGAGCAGTTGGCTCGGTAGTAGGGTGCCATAAGTAAGACTGCAGCCCGACTTAGTCTGCTTAATGACAGGTCATGGGGAATTTGAGGAAATGAAACCACTTTGAATAAGAAAGCGTCACCTTCTCAACAGAGGCAGCCATGGAGCGTGCTGAGATGGCAGCTGAGGGGGCCCGCCGGGCGCCAGCAGCAGCTCCCGTGATCCAGATTAACTTGCAGCAGCTTCTGCTGCAAACCCTCCAGATTTACAGACTCTCCCGCCCGGGGAGAGCCCAGGCACACAGCCCAGGGGCGGCAGTGGAGATGGCTGGACAGTTTCTCTCTGGTTGGTCCTTGCTGACCTGGGGGCCTCCGGCTTTCCAAGCAGGACCCCCAGCTAGGGTAGCTGGATTTGACCCCTTCATGGCAGAACCTAGGCCTGGACGCAGAGTGGCAGAGAGAAGAAGGAAGAAGGGAGTGGAGAAGGAACAGAAAGGAGGGAGGAAAGAGAGAAAAAGAAACCTAGAAAGACACGGCTTGGGGGTTTCTGAAAGGTGAGGGGTGGGATTCAGGGGCCAGGGAGAGCTGGAAATGGGGGCTCCACCTAGGGCTGGCACATGACCAATTGCACTTTAGTGCCTGCTCTTTAGAATAGGGGAGATGAGCATACCTGGCCTGAACCTTGCTGGGAGGCCTGATCCCAGCCGGCTCTCACCCCCAGGGCCACGGACAGGCTCCTAAATGGGTGTTGGGTGATCTGTCACGGGTTTGATATGGGGAGGGAGGGTAGGGGGATATTCCGGTTGGAGCCCTGTGCCTTCTGTATGCTGAGCCCACCCCACCTAGGGCTCCTACGACAGGCCTGGAGGAGGGTTGACGGTACGACAGTGACCTTTCACCCAAGCCCTACAAAGGGGACCCAAATTGCCCAGAGTAAGAGTGCTGGGGATCTCACACCTCCCTTCTGGCTGCTCCCAGGGATGGGTGCTGGGCAACTCGATGCCCGGCAGGTCTCCCAGCCCTGACTCCTCCACCTCCACTGTGCAGGGGGAGGCCCGGAGCTCACACCCCTTTCTGTGGAGTAAGCAGGACAGCAACGCAAGAAGTGGTTAAAAATGCAAAAAGCTGTTGGTTTTGATAAAGAAAAATGCAACTGCAACATCTGTTTGACTCTTGTTTGCAGCTTCATCAACGCTAAGTGGTCAATAAATCAGAGTGGCATGGCGTTCCGTTTCTTCTGTGGCTCAGTCATTAATCTCGTGCCAGTTCTCATGAAAAATGAAGGAGAGAGGCCGTGTGATAGTGAAAATGTATACATTACCCAGAAAGTCATAATAGCATGTAATAGTGCCACACTCCTCCCCACTTGCTGCTGGGGGCGCGGGGGGCGGGCCTGCGGGCCCAGTCAAGGAGGAGGGAGACTCGCGAGTAAATCAGCATCGTGTATGTCACAAGCCCATTCCGTGGCTGCCTTTGCCATATTAGCACCATTTACTCACATTCCGAAGGCCCGGTAAGCCTGGTCTTAAAAAGCACAGCCTTCCTTATACCTGGGTGCTTAATAAACAACGAGGGTAGAAGCCCATAAAACGGGAGTGCAAAGCCGGCAGGAAGAAGGGCAGGATTTATTAGGGAATGAATAAATGATGACAGCAGGCAGCTCGGGGCTGTGGGTGTCACTAGGCTGCAAGGCAGAGAAAAATCCTTCTGCCCATGCTCCAGCTGGCCCAGACAGGCCTCTGTCCTCTCTGCTCTGGATAAAGATACACAGTGAAGTCCCTTCTCACACTGGTCCCACCAGAAAGGAGGTTGGTTATGAAGCCTTTGGCAGTTTCCAACAACCCAGCTTGGGTTGTTGGAAAAAGTCATGACATATTTTTCTGTGCTTTTCTTTGCAAAAATGCGTTATGACTTCTTCAACAATCCAGGATTTCCATTCCTCTCTGTCCCCAGCTGAGGGCGGCTAGCAGGCAGGAAGAGGGGTAAGTGGGCTGATGGCCAGGAGCTGGCCCAGAGGGTGGAAAGAACCCCAAGAACTATGCTCTCCAAGATGGGCCAGGCCTGCTGCCCCTGAGGCTGCCATCCCTCCCTCTTAGCTCTCGTTCCTGTCTCAGAGGGGAACTGGGCTCTAACGCACGGAATTGCTGTGCTCTCCTGCCATCTGTGGGTGTGTGTGGGATGCTCCTTTTGGGGAAGGTGTCTGCCTATGCCCCCAGCACACACCTCCCAGTGGGTGCCCCTATTTTCAACGACTGATTTCTGAGTGTCAGCTGTGTGCTTTTCCTTGTTTAGTGCCTTTAATAACTCATGGATACAAGTGCATTGTCTCCTTTTACAGAAAGGGGAGTGCATTCCAGGGATGAAAGTCTTGCTGCTCAAGCATCTCACGACTCAAAGCCAGCCCTGAGCTGAGAGCCTCTATCTCCATCCCTTCACACTGCCACCCAGGGGTTCTGCAGAACTCATGGGCTGTGGATGGCTGCCCTGGGCAGCAGCAGCCCGGACCGCACCTGCACTGACACAAAAGCTGGGCCAGTGAGCCCAGCCAGGCTCTGTGGGGTTCAGACACCCAGCGGAAACAGGGCGAGGCTGGAAGACTTACGTGCTGGTTTCTAAGCTTCTCAGGGCTGGGCTGACGCCACAAACAACCCTGTCTCCATGTCAAGGGCTCGAAGTGGTCAGGACAGCCTGCCTGGTCAGGAAGGGGTGTGTGGAGGAGGGTGGAGGACAGCCACGAGGAACCTGGCCTAGACCTGAGTACCTGATGGCTGGGGGACAGACCTGGGGCCCCAAAATTGAAGGTGGTAGAGGAGAAACAAAGAGAGAAAAGGCAAGGACAAGAATAGCAAGAGGGACTCTGGTGTCCGCCATCCTGCAGTAACAGGCAGGGCCATGGTAAACCCCTCTTTCTGGGAGCTAGGCCTCACAGCACGTGCTGGGCACTGGGGACCCTACTGCAGTCCAGCGTGGCAGGGCACATGGGAAATCTCTTCTCCTTTACCTGCGCTCAGCAGGGCCGGGGAACCCCGAACAGTGACCAGCAAGAGGTTTGGAGCACCTGCACATGGGGCAGAGGCAGCTTGCCCTGGGGAGTTCCCGTGGCCCCTCAGACAGGCTGCCCTCATTAAATGAGCGTGCACACAAGTGGGAGTCTGCGGCCGGCAGCCTTTCCCTGCTTTGGAGGGAGGCTGGGAGACTTAATTAGTTAATGTGGGTAAAGTGGTCTGAAGATGAAAAACCCTGGGTAATTGCTGAGTGCTGCTGCTGTTGTTATTACACAATTACCAGAATTTTCCAGTCATGGGAATATAGTTAAACAATTTCCACCTGGTGCGAGGTTCCGGGAACCATGCCGGCTTAGGGGCTGGCTTACTCTGCCTCCTTTAGCCTGAAGGGGATGAAGAAAAGTGGCATGAACGGTGGTAAATCATGCTTGGCACAGTCCTGGGCACTTCCCAGACACCTAGAGAATGCCG
>NW_006159616.1:16310510-16324694 GCF_000334495.1 Tupaia belangeri chinensis
GAGGTCAAAGACAATTCACACTGTCCCTGAGCAGAGAAATAGGTATGTGTTTAAAGAGAAGCCAGAGGACACCATCTGCCTGAACTTTCCAGAAGCCTCTGAGAAAGTTCTACCCAAAGGCCCCCAGAAAGTCAAGCCATCCTGGACAGATGTTGCTGGTGAGAACTTTTCTTCATGCATCAAGACCTCGCTGCCCAATGGCACATGTGGGGTGGGGGTGTGCGGGCACACGGACAGATGGAACCTGAGAGATTCACAGAGACTTACTGCCTTATTTTAAATGGTTATAAATGAGCTGGAGGAAGAAGCGTCCAATCGCACTCCCACATTCGCAATGATGCTGAGCTGTTATGGGTAGCGAAAGATACCACGTGTTGTGTCAATGGGAGGAAGAGGGACAGATGGGTCTCGTCTTGGTGAAGTGTGAGGCAGTGGGCTTAGGAGGACTGAAACAAATTGCCCATGGGGGCTGGTGGGCCCGAGCAGCAGGAAGAGCCCTGGGACTCACAGAAGTCACTGATTGTGCCCCAAGGGACTCAGCCGGGAGAGGTGGACACGGCCCAGGATATGGAAGCCAGCAGGCTGTCCTTGTTACAGACTGGAATAGTGAGAGGAGGAGCGAGGAGGGGAGCATCGATTGAGGAGGCACAGACAGTCCCGGAAAAACTAAGATAAGGATTTTTCTGTCCAGAAAGACAAAAGAAAGAGAAAATGTGATTCAAGTCTTTGAGGCTGGAAAGGGGAGAAGAAGGTGAAAGTGTGCTTTTCTCCTCCTGATTCCTGAATGCTAAGGATAAGCCCCCGCCCCCCGGAGCTCAAGAAGGTAATTTTAGCACAATCAAACCACACAGCGGGCAGTAAACGTATGAGACTCATTATCCCAAGGGAGACATGGGCTGAAAACTATAAAGAGATTTAAAAAAATGGGTGACATTAGTTCCTGGATGGCTGATCTCTGAGTTATGAAGTGAGACCAGGATGTTGGGGTTACCTTTCTCTGGGACCCAGATCCAGGAGGTGCCAGGATGCTTGGTGGCCCCTCCAGAGTGGAACCCAAGGCTGGAAGTGTCGGCTATGGTGTTTAGTGTCCACCCATCAGTCTTTGCTTGCCAGGTTCCTCAGGGATGCGGGTGGCTTATGCTCTGCAGTTGGCAGAGCTTGAGTTTGGATGAGATTGTTGGTTTGAGTCCCATTCGTCTCCTGCTTTCACCTTGAACTAATTTTTGATTTATTAGAAATCACTGCACGAGTTACTCCAACCAGCCCCAGAATAAGAAACCATGGGCCTTTTACTGGGACACAGAGAATTTCTTTCTTTTCTTATTTATTTATTTATTTTTTGGAGAGGTTTTTGCTATAGGGCACTTGCCAGAAAGACAGAAAGAGACAGAGAGACGGAAAGTGAGAAATCATCCCCTGAGGGGATGGCCACGCTACAATCCATTCTCCTCTCAGGATCTTGGACATGCATGCACACGCACCCAGTGTGAGTTTAAGCCACCGGGTCCAGGACTCAAACCGCAGTCAACTCGGAAAGTGAGAAATCATCCCCTGGGGGGATGGCTACAATCCATTCTCCTCTCAGGATCTTGGACACGCACGCACACGCACCCAATGTGAGTTTAAGCCACCGGGTCCAGGACTCAAACCGCAGTCAACTACATGGGAGTCCAGCAGCATAGCCATTGTGCCAACTGCTGGTCTCAACACAGAATTTCTATAGGGAAGGATCCTGCAGCCCTGGCCTAGCAAAGAGACCAAGTGGGGTGCATCAAGGTGATCAGGTCTCAAAGGGCTGCAGCCCCACTCCTCTGACCTCTCCTCCTTTCCTAGGAGCCAAACCCATGGGCCACGTGACCTTGCACCTCAGAGAGGTCCTGCCTACAGCTTAGGCTTGGTCATGTCCTCCCAGAAGGCTAGCTGCCAAGTCTACTGCCCTCCCCTGTCTTCCTCCACTCTCCAAGGACATGCACCCTACTCCTGCTCCTGGGGCTTGTGTGCTCCTCAGAACCGCACCCCATTAGGCAGTGAATCCCCCCTATCAGATGACAGTGGCACCAGTCATTGAGGTGTCTCTGTGGTGACTGATGTGCTCTGGAGCCTTTCCTGTCCGTCTGCTCCCTACAATAGCTCTGGAGGAAGCTAGGCCTGTTATCATCCCCTCTGGAACAAATGTGCTCAAGGCCACACAGATAATGGAGCTGGACACAACTCTAGTGCATGTGGTGTTCTTTTGATAAGAGTATCCAGATTTCTTTTAGGAAACCAACTGCTTCTCCTCTACTTAGTCCAGGGATAGAGGGTGGGTCTCAGGCTGGCCAATTGGAGTACTGCATTCTCTGGGCCACGTTGAGATAGTCTAGTTCAGAGACAGACTTATGGCCCCACCAGAGACCATCAGAGCTAATTCCTGGGCTTGGGCTGCAGCTACTGGGAGGCAGGGATGTTCTTTTCTGCTGGACTTGAACCTTGGAGGATTAAACCGAGTGCTTCTGGAAGACGTCTCTTGCCACAAAGTGGAGTCTGAGAAGGTACCTGGCACAGACGAGGCAGAGCTGAGGGAAGGAGACGCTAAGCCTCAACGCCATTGATCGAACCCCCCTGGATCGAGTCATGCCTGAAGCCAGCACACCTCAAGACTGTTTAATAACTTGAATTCCCAAAATTGCTCTTATCCTAAAGAAAGTTCAAGTTGAGTTTTCTTGCACAACAAAGAACCCTAACTCCTGACAAAGATCGTATGTCTTCTTCCTGCTAAGCCAGTAGCTTTCTCCACTCTACAGTTCAGACTGTCCTTTGGTTATACCACCACCACTGTGTTTACTGAAAATGGCCCTTTCTTTTCTTTTCTTTTCTTTCTTTCTTTCTTTCTTTCTTTCTTTCTTTCTTTCTTTCTTTCTTTCTTTCTTTCTTTCTTTCTTTCTTTCTTCCTTCCTTCCTTCCTTCCTTCCTTCCTTCCTCTCTCTCTCTCTCTCTCTTTTTTTCAGAGAGGCTTTTGCTATAGGGCATGTGCACTCGCCAGAAAGACAGAGAGAGACAGAGAGACAGAAAGCGAGAAATCACCCACCGGGAGGATGGCCATGCTGCAATCCCTTCTCCTCCTTTCTCCTCTCAGGATCTTGGGCACACACATACATGTACCCAGCCTGAGTTTAAGCCACCGGGTCCGGGACTTGAACCACTGTTGACTACATGGGAGTCCAGTGACATAGCCATTACTCTAACTGCCGGTCCCTGGCCGTTTCTTTAGACCTGTCTGTTCCAGGTGCTGGGTGCTGAGTACATCACTGCACTTAGCTCATTTAATACAACTCCATAAGGTGGGGCTGGTTATGATCATCTCTGTTTAACACATAAGGCACCTGAAGTGTGAAGAACTGGTTCTCCTGTCAAAGCCTCGTCCTGTGAACCTAGGTCAGTCTGAGGCTGAATAATAGGCAGTTAAGAATGTGATGCTAGGGATGATTTTCTGGGTGTGAGTCTGGGTTCTTCTGCTTCCAAGCAGTTGGTTTTGGGCAATCACATCTTTGTGCCTCTGTTTTCTCACCTATAAAGCAAAGAGAATACTACTACTTCCTAAGGTTGTTGTGAACGGAAATGAGATAAAGCATTTGCAAGTGCATGGCACGTGGCGAACCATCAAACTGCCAGGTATGCTTATGACTGACCTCTCAAACCAATGCTCCTTCCTCTCACGCTATCGCTACAGTTTCCCGAAGATCTTACAGCACTTTTGCTCCATGTGGACCAAAAGCAAATGGATTCAGATGTTGCTTATTTGGGAGTTATAATTCTCTAAGACAGAGCCTGTCTAGGCGAAGTTAAGAAATTCTTTCAAACATTAAGGAAGCATCATTATCTCCATTGGATACTCAAGCCACTGGAGGGACTTAAATTTATTTTTCTTTTATTTATGATAGTATATATGTGTGTGAGAGAGAGAGGGAGGGAGAGGGAGGAGAGAGAGGGAGGAGGGAGAGGAGGAGGGGGAGAGAGAGAGAGAGGGAGAGAGGGGGAGGGAGGGGGAAAGAGAGAGAGAGGGAAGAGGAAACAGGGAGAGGAGGAGAGAAAGAGAGGGAGAGAGGGAGGAGGTAAGAGGGAGAAGAGGCAGAGAGGGAGGGGAGAGAGAGAGAGAGAGAGAGTGAGAGAGAGAAGCCCCCGAGCACCTCCATGGGGCCTGGTATGCTGAAGTCCCCTTCCTCTGGTCCTTTAGCCTGTCCTTAGTCCTTAGGCCCTCACGTATATCTGGTGTGTTTCAGGCTGACCGGGCTTGAGATTCAAACCATAGCTGCCATGTGGCATGTGGCCCCTCTTGAGCAGCGTGTGACTGCTGCACAGTGGGGCCGGCCCCAGTAGAGGGGTTTTCATGACCTAACACCAGTCATTCTCATCCTGTCATGAAAACCGGATTTCTCAGATAATTCTTGGCTACCTTCCAAACGCTGGAAGTAAACAGAACTATATTTCCTGGAAAAACATCTTTAAGTCTCCATGAATTCAACGAGATCAACAACTCACCCCATCCTGCCACATTGCTGGAATATGTGGGATCCTCCTGGGCCACTGGGATAACTTCTAGTCTCCTCTGGATGTTACGGGCATCAAGTGGCTTGCAGGTCCTTGAGGAACCTCAGTCTTTCAAACCCTTCTCTGGTAATTATTATTTACCTCCTCCTCTGGATGCTTTCTGAATTTTAACCCATGCATGAAAGACTCTGCAAGCCATGGGCCTCTCAAACTCTTCTGGATGCTAAGGGTTAGAGGGACTTAGGGATCGTCCAGGCCAACCTACCCATTTCCTTCCATTTCCAGTTGGGAAAACTGAGCCAGGAGAGATTGTGACTTGCCAGTGTCACCCAGCAGACAGGGACAGAGTGGGGGTGCTATACCCAACCCCCACCCTCTGCAGACTTCCTAGTTTTCCCTCTTTCCTGATGTTCTGGGCCACCTTGAGGCAAACGGTTGTACTTCCCTTGCTTTGCGGAGAGATTATACAGCAGAAGGGCAGAGCTAGCTGGTTGCTGGTCACCCAAAATGGCACCCAGAATAAGGCTGACTTCCCATCCAACGTCCTCCTCCACCACCTTAGCCATGAACAGGCCACCAGCCTCTTTGGTGGGCTGGAAAGGGCTCTGAGCTTAGCTCTGTGCAGCTCCTGTTTCTGTTCAGCATCTTCCTGGTGGCAGTAAGGGTGGGACAGGTGTTCCAAACAGGGAAGTCTAGGAGGCTGGGACCTAGGCCACCCTTCCCCAGCTCTGGGGGGAGTCCCGGAGCGCCTCTCTACTAAATCCTGTTAAATATACAAACCCTGAAGCTCCCCCTTGCCTGACGAACGGGTCGTGCGGAGGCAGCAGAGGATGAATTGTGCCCGGCCCGCCGAGCATCTATAGGATTTTTATGCTCTGGCAACTGTAACGGTGAGATTCCAGCAATTGTTTTAGAGGGAATCATGATTAAATTGGGCTGTATGTTTTTTTAATGTGTTCCCCAGTTCCTCTTTAATACCTTGGTAGGACAAGATAAAGTGTAATCACTGAAGTAATTGTGGCCCTCAACAGTTTATGTCTTGAAAGAGTGACTGGGGGTTAACAAAGCCACTGCAGGGCAAGGTTTGGATTAGAAAATACAGTTTTTCTTTTTGTTATTTTCTTTTTAAATCCCTCTTTATCTTCTTCCTTTCTCCAGTGGCTCCTGGAGCTCGCTGATAACCTGTAAGCCTCCTCGGGTAATCACGGAACCCGCTGTCCTAATGACACAGGCAAATCCGGGGCCGCCCCCTCTGCAGAGCCGCTGCGGCAGGCCTGCCCCTTCCCCAGAGCACGTGCCCTTGCTGGAAATGCCAGCTTGTCCCCCAAACCAGCAGGGCTCGACATCTGAATACCAATGCTGTTCAAGACCCCATCTTCTTCTCTGCCTTCTGAAACCACGGGCTGGAGTCAAGGAGTGAGGCTGTCCTGACACCAGCCCGGTACAAACGGTGGAGGGAATAAGCTTACGACCTCGACACCACCTCCAAATGTCCCCTCCCAGGCTGGCCAATGGCATGGTGGTTACGATGGCTGGATTCCCACATGGCTAAGTGGTGTGAGTTCCAAACACAGGAGCTTAAAAAACAGATAGGTGTTGGGCCTAGCAGATGGTGTAATGGTTACACTGCTGGCCTCCATTTTGCTGCACTACAGTTTGACTTAAAACTTATGCCGGGCGCATGTGTGTACGTGCCCAAAATCCTGAGAGGAGAATGGAGGAGAAGGGATTGCTGTATGACCATCTCGCCTGGGGGGTGATTGCTTGCTTTCAGTCTGCCTTTCCAGCAAGTGCATACACCCTATACACAAAAATTCTCTCTAAACAAAACAAAACAAAACAAAACAAAGCAAAAAGTAAAAATACAAATACAAATACAAATACCAATACCACGTCAGGTGTGTGCATGTGCCCCACACTCAAGAGGAGAATGGAGGAGAAAAGACTGCAGTGGTGCCATCTCCCCAGGGGGTCCTCTCTCACGCACTCTCTCTCTCTCTGTCTCTCCAGCAAGTGTATGTGCCCTATAGCACATTTTTTAAAAAGTCCCCTCTCCTGGCAGATGCCAAAGACACCGTAGGGGAGGTGTCTGTGGCCTGCAGAGAGCTGACAACCCTGTCCACCCCCACTTTGGATGACTTGATGGGAAGACTTGGTCCTTGTCAGTTTCCTCTGGGCGTCTCTGAGCATATGCTTAGAGACTAAGACCCACATCTGCCGGTGGGGACAGAACTGAGCCCACAGAGCAACCACGTGGCCATGTCTCCCATGTCACTGAAGTCTGAGGTGCTGGTAATGTCAGCTGAGCTGGAAGAGGGGAGAAATGTAGGAAGGGATGAGACTTTTCTCTCTGCCCTAGCCGGACCTCATTGCCTTACTTGGGTACCCTGGCACCTGAGTGGCCTATAAGCTAGAACCTTCCATCTGACTCTTAGAGCCAATTCCCAGCTCTGATGTGCCATCTGCTGCTGACATCCTATGGTTTCTCATTTCCCATGAATGTGACCTCACTCCTGATTACACGGGCTTCCACAGTTGGCCCATACATCTTCCATCTACCCTCCCATGTACCTTCTCACCCCTTGGCTCGATCATCAAGATCCTTAAGCCTGCTCTGCCACCCACTCTGCCCATTCTTCCCAAGGCCTTCAATCCCACCACATTCCACCTATTGCCGACTCAGCCCAAACTACATTGCCCTTGAGTCTCTGTTCACCCTTCCAGCAAAAAAATAATTGGGTTCTCCTTGGGATTCCCAAAGCAGCCCTCAGTGCCCTTCTCACAGCATCAGCTGCTCCTGTCCTTTTTCACTTACCCTTGCACTGGGCTCTACATTCTGCCCCAAGATCCCAGGCTTCCAGAAAGCAGAGGCTACATGAGGGGAGTCGCTCCCAGCAGGCAGCTAACAGGTGCTGCTCGGATCAATGGCAGGGTGACTCCATCTGCCTTGGAACAGCGCTGAATGGGCGTGTTAGGCCTGGGTCAGCTACTGTGGAGAGCCCCTGTGCTGGGGGCCAGGCAGAGCCTTTTGGCGAGAGCAGATGCATTGGTTCATCAGGGGCCTGAACACTCACTCATCATCCTCTCCCTTCAACTCTTCCATCATTGTTAAAGCAGAGCAAATGATGCGACAGGGGCTTGCGGACTTCAGCATGTGAGCTCATTTTAACATGGCTTTTCCTCTGTTTTTACCTGTGAGAGCAGGATTTGTTTCACCCTCATTCCTGCTCTTCATCTTGGTCCTTGGAATTTTGCACTAAATCCTGGTGGATGGCACTTTTTCTTTCTAAGCTCAGACGGGGTTCCAGAAATCTCATAGCAGAGTTCTGGCTTGCTGTTACCAATGGGTCCACAGCAGTGTGGGGGGCAAATGTGGCCATCAACTCTGCACACTCACACACGCCTGCCCACACACCCCTTAGCCAGGAGACCTGAAGCTCTCTCCCCTGTTTGTTTTTAGGTCTCACCACGGCTGCCTTGAAGCTGAGAAAACAGACGCTGGGCCGAGGGCCTTGGCACTGGCCCAAGGTAACTGGGACACCCGTGTTTGCAAAGAAAGCATTTGTGAAGTGTGAAGAAATCAGAACAGTGCTGTTCAAAAACTGTTTAAATTTTGCTCAAAATGTTCTATTTTGTGTAGGGGGATAGAGTCCCTTTGGAAAAAACACTTGCTGGCATTTGCAAACCACTGTTGCTATGGAGTTGTTAAGAGACGTTAGCTACCCAGGGATGGCAATTAATTCTGGTGGTTGTAGGTAAATCAAGCCAGTAGCTCCTTTGGAGAAAGCTGACGGGAGAGAGGAAGCTGAAAGGCCACGTTGAAAAAGCACTTCTTCTGATTGAGGGTTTCAGATTTGCCGGGGCAAGATGTCTTTCTGAGCCTTTCTTTGTGCTTTCCTCACTGTCTAGGAGAAAGGATACATGCTTAAGCTGATGAGGAAACAGGCTTTCTCTTCAGTTAACCTGAGAGGCTGACAGGGTGGGGAGGGTGTCCTCATTTACCCACTCACCATCCGGGTACTTTGGGACAGGATTCTCATTCTTTTAAAGGAACAGTTTCCGGGACCAGCAGTTAACGTAATGGCTATGTCGCTGGACTCCCATGTAGTCGACCACGGTTTGCGTCCTGGACCTGGTGGCTTAAAACTCACCCCGGGCACGTGTGCGTGCGTGCCCAAGATCCCGAGAGGAGAATGGAGGAGAGGGGATTGCGGCGTGGCCATCCCCCCTGGGGGGTGATTTCTCACTTTCTGTCTCTCTGTCTTCCTGGAGAGTGCACGTGCTTTATAGCAAAAACCTCTCAAAAAAAAAAAAAAAAAAAAGAAATAAAAAAGGAACAGTTTCCTCCTCTACAAGGTGGGGATAACTGGAGAGCTACTGTCATAGGGTGTTCATTCATTGACTTGTCCATTCATTTATTCAACAGATCTTTCTTAAGACCCATGATACGCCAGAACGGGCCTCGTTTGGGATCTACCATGAATGAAACTAAGTCTTTGTCCTTGAAGAGCATGGAAGAGATAAGCTATAAATATCTGAAGAAAGAAGGAACTGTCTGGACCATGAACATAAAAGGACAGGTTGGGACCAGCAGTTGGCGTAATGGCTATGTCGCTGGACTCCCATGTAGTCAACTGCAGTTTGAGTCCCAGACCCAGTGGCTTAAACTCACACCAGGCACGTGTGTGTGCATGTGTGCCCAAGATCCCGAGAGGAGAATGGAGGAGAAGGGATTGCGGCGTGGCCATCCACCCTGGAGGATGATTTCTCGCTTTCTGTCTCTCTGTCTCTCTCTGTCTTTCTGGTGAGTGCACGTGCCCTATAGCAAAAAACAAAAGCAAAAACAACCCCCCCCCCGGAAAAAAAGACAGGTTGATGGGAGGGGGGTGGTGGTGGTGGAGAGCTTAGCCAGAGAGTTCTGGGCTCCTTGAGCTACATCTGAAATGCTAAGAAGCCAATGGTGGAGAGGCCTGGGGGAGCAAAGGGTTCAGGCACAGGGACCAGTAACAAAGATCTCAGGACAGATTTGTCTGAGCATTCAGGAAAATAGCCATGTAAAAGAAACACATTTGAAGTCAGCTAGGTAGTATAATGGTTCAGGCACCTAGATCCCACATGGCTGACTGTATGGTTCTAGTCCCATACCTGGTGGCTTGAAAAACACCCCTGGCACTTATGCACGCATGCTCCAAATCCTGGGACAATAGAGGAAAAGGGATCGTAGCATGGCCAGCCCTCCTGGGAATGCTTTCTCACTTTCCCTTTCTCTCTGGTGAACACGTGCACCCTACAGCAATTTTTTTAAAAACAAAACAAAACAGACAAAAACAGAAGAAACAGGTATAGCCTGGAGGGCAGAGAACAAGGGCTGATAAGCGCCAGGCTCCATGACAGTGGTTCAACATCTGCTTTGCTCACCCATCATCTAGCCTGGCACCTGGCCCAGAGCCGGGCTAGGTAAATATTTGTTGACTAAGTGAAATGGTCCAGGGACACCTTAATGTTGAATGAGCCTCCACATTGAACTTATGATTCACTCTCTCAATGGGAGAAAAACCAGCCTCCGCATTTTGAGATCCAACTGCCAGGGAAGACCCATACTAGCAGCCAAGATGCAGCACAAGATGAAACACAATTTTAGCCACTAGGGAAAAAGTTACCAAGGTTTCAGTTGTTTAAGGCTTGCTCTGAAAGAACAATCTGTTTTGTTGGCTGTTTGTTGAATGAAGGAGCAAGAGATGGGCACAGTGAAGTCAGCTACTTTCAGAAGTGGACACTAATTTTGGAATGAAGAGAAAGCGTACACCGATCTGTTATCTTGCCTGTAGCCAGATGATGGAAAATACTTGGTTGGGGAATCAGGCCTTGGCTCAAATCTCACCTGGGCCGCTTTGAACGCTGTGTGATCTTGGGCAAGTTACTTAACGCCTCTTGGGCTTAGATTCCTCCCAGTAAAACGGGGATCATATCTATCAGACAAGGTCACTGTGAGAGTTAAAAGGGGTATAATGGAAGGCACCCAAGACAGGTTCCAGCAAGCAGGAGCCACTCAGTCATTGATTAATGAGCTAATGAACAAACCAAGCTCTCCCCCCACCACCTCCATACCTCCAGGGTCATGAGCTGAAAGAACAAGGTCCGTTCTACCATGCCTATTTTTGTTTTGGGTTTGAAGGTGGCTAATTTCTCATTTGACAGTTGTTTCTTCAGAACTAAAGGTCTGATGTGACTAGTGTCACATGAGGCCACCCAGATAAGATGCGTTGTATTAGCCTCAGAGTATTCTCTCTAGAGGCACCGGGGAGCCAACGCGTGACAGGACTGAGTCGATGCCTGGAACTTTACGACAAACCATAGCCAGGTGAACATCCAAGTGACCTTCTCAGGAGCGATGGTTCCAGGGTCAGTCCGTGTTGCTGGGCACCCCTGCCCACTCAGGATTGCACAGATTGTTCTATCCCTTCAGCAGTCAATTTCCAGAAGGGCCAGCACAGCGCTTGGTACCCTCCACCCCATCCTCCCACTTCCCTCATAATTTAAATACACTCCTGGTGATGGAGAACGTTGAGCTGTCACTGCAGGGCAGAGGCACCTGACGGGAAATTAATTTCTTAGTTTCTTATTAACTTTGAAGGGTATCTCTGTTGAGCAGTGCTGCCAGGACAAGGTTCACCAAGGCTCCCAGCGCTTGTGATGCTGGAGCTGGCGCCGAAGCATGTGTCCAGCCTCTCTTGCACCTTCCCAAGCTGGCACCTGGCTTAGCAAATGTCTCTGGAGTGAGTGGAAAATTCCTGGCACCCGAGACTACAGCCTCTGGTGACAATTCTGTTGATGCTGATAGGTGACAGTGACAAGATATTCCGGCTGTGGTCTGTGCCATGAGATGGAAGGGCTCTCTGGAGCCCTTGGTGGGGATCCTCCTGGAGCCCTCTGCTGCTCTGCATCCTGCAGCCCCTCTCCTTTAGCAGTGTTGTCCATGAGGGGGCCTCTTGCCCCATTTTTCAGCCCTGCCCTGCCCATTCTGCAGCCCCCGTCAGGGCTCAACGCCTCTCCTGACTCGTGCCTTCCTCGCTCTTGCTTCTGACCCCTGCTCTTCCCATCATTAGGCAGAGCTTTGGCAGAGTCCACCCTCGGTCCTTCGGCCTCTCCTTAGTTCTAGTTCTCCTCGCAGCTCCACCTTCCCGAGCCCGAGCCTGAGCCCACTTATCTTGCACCTGTCCTAACGGATGCCACTTCGGATGCCGCTCTCTGCCTTTTCTTGTCAAAAGACCCTTTGGCTTGGTCTAAACTGTCAGGTTCAGTTTCTTCTACCTTTGAATCCCTCTGACCCATCCTTGAATGGTCTTTGTTCCCCATCTAAGAATTAGCTGCTCTCAGCCCTAGCCTCGGTTTGCCTGAAGGTCTTGGCCTGTCAATCATACCCTCTCTATCCAATCCCAAACATTTCCAGCAAAGCCTTCCCCCTTCCCTCACTCCTTCCTCCTTCCAACCTACATTCATGGGACACCTACTCTGTAAGTGATGGTGCAGGTCTGGCGATGGCTAAACAGGACGCTCCCCTCCAAATACTGGCAGTCTCCAGGGAGATACTCATAGAGAACAAGGCAGAGGGGGATATATTATTACACTTTTTAGCTAGAGGGAAAGGGAGTTCTGTGAGAGAAGGGAAGGAGGAAGAAATTCTCCAGCTTCTAGTCACATCTAGTGGGCAAGCCACCCTCCTCTCCCCACCCCCACCCCCCCAGGAAGTAGAACATCATGGGCATATTCTGGATGCAAGCAAGGCTTAAACAAGGTTTCTCAACCTCACAACTACAGACCCCGAGGGCTGTCCTGTGCATTGCATGATGTTTAGCAGCACTCCTGGCCTCTGTCACTAAATGCCGGCTAGCATCCTCTAATGGTAACAACAAAAAATGTCTGCAGACATTGCCGAATCACCACTGTTTGAGAACCACTGGGCCACACAGGGGCCAGAGGTCCTGCTCTCTCTCCTAGTACCGTGTTGATCAATTTTTTTTACTCTTTTATTTTTTAGAAAAAGTTTTTTTTTTTTTTTTTTGGAGAGGTTTTTGCTATAAGGCATGTGCGCTCGCCAGACAGACAGAGAGAGACAGAGAGACAGAAAGCGAGAAATCACCTCCGAGGGGGGATGGCCACGCGGCAATCCCTTCTCCTCCATTCTCCTCTCGGGATCTTGGACATGTACGCACACGTGCCCAGTGTGAGTTTAAGCCATCGGGTCCAGGACTCGAACTGTGGTCGACTATATGGGAGTCCAGCGACAATAGCCATTACACTAACTGCTGGTCCCCGTGTTGATCAATTTTTGAGACTCCAAAAGGGATGGGGAATGGTGAGACTGTCCTTAGAGGAAACTTGGGGTAAGCCTAGCAGTGGTCTGTTCTGAGAGTTCATTTTATTGCCTTTTACCCCCGTTTTTTTCAGTTTCATATGTATACATTTATTAGAAAGTATTCAACATTTAACAAGAGCATTACATAGTAGTATGATGTACGCTGCTACATTGCCTGTATAGCATTTATTCCTTACTAAATCCATTCCTCCTTTAAGTAGCCCTGAGCCTCAGGGGTGGGGTGGGTGAGCCTACTTGGCCAAATGTTCTCCCACCCCTCTTGCTGGGGATCTTTCAGGAAGGAATATAACCCATTCTGGCTAATGAGGGTTTCTATGGGAGTATTTCCTCTAGCAGGAGCCACACGATGTCTCATCCCTTCTTCCTGTGACACTGACATGTGTGCCGTGAACCTGGACCTACTGCAGTTTTCGAACGGTGGTCGACTATATGGGAGCCCAGCGACAATAGCCATTACACTAACTGCTGGTCCCCGTGTTGATCAATTTTTGAGACTCCAAAAGGGATGGGGAATGGTGAGACTGTCCTTAGAGGAAACTTGGGGTAAGCCTAGCAGTGGTCTGTTCTGAGAGTTCATTTTATTGCCTTTTACCCCCGTTTTTTTCAGTTTCATATGTATACATTTATTAGAAAGTATTCAACATTTAACAAGAGCATTACATAGTAGTATGATGTACGCTGCTACATTGCCTGTATAGCATTTATTCCTTACTAAATCCATTCCTCCTTTAAGTAGCCCTGAGCCTCAGGGGTGGGGTGGGTGAGCCTACTTGGCCAAATGTTCTCCCACCCCTCTTGCTGGGGATCTTTCAGGAAGGAATATAACCCATTCTGGCTAATGAGGGTTTCTATGGGAGTATTTCCTCTAGCAGGAGCCACACGATGTCTCATCCCTTCTTCCTGTGACACTGACATGTGTGCCGTGAACCTGGACCTACTGCAGTTTTCTTGCTCCCACCAAGAAGCCAACACTAAATATGGCACAGAAAAGATCAGAAAGAACCTGGGTCTTTGGTGACATGGCTGAGCCCCTGAACTGACTAACCCTGCAGCCTGTACTCCCTCTAGCTTTCCATGTAGGGGACCCAATTGATTCTATATTAAAACAAAATTGATATCTATACTGCTTAAGCCAGTTTAAGTTGGGGTTTTTCTCTCAGGGGCAGGAATACCTTCTCAGGGCATTATTCGGTAGCAATTGTACACAGGAGAGAGAGAGAGAGAGAGAGAGAGAGAGAGAGAGAGAGAGAGGAGTTGGACTCTAGTTTTTCTCTTGAGAT
>NW_006159616.1:16324972-16347725 GCF_000334495.1 Tupaia belangeri chinensis
GGGGGTATATGGGAGAAATAGTACACAGGAGAGAGAGAGAGAGAGAGAGAGAGAGAGAGAGAGAGAGAGAGAGAGAAGTTGGACTATAGTTTTCCTCTTAAGAACTGGATCTCATGGTCAGCTCTTCATTCTTTCCTGCTCACATTGGGCAAGACCAAGAGGCCTGCCTGCTTCCCTGGCCCCAGCCGCTCTAAAATTTGTTTGAGATGCAAATTTCCTGATCAAACTCAAACAAATTTTTTTTATTTTCCTTCCCTATGTCTAATCCAAGTTCAGGTGAAGAGAAAATTAAAAAACCTTTCTGGAAGAAATGAATGGCTCTAAATTGAAACCTAAATAACATAACCGCTTTCAAACTGGCATTTGCAATTGGGCTGAGCTAACCTAATTCAATATCAAAGGAACGGGGAAGTATTTTAATTATCTCGTTCTCATAATGGGAGAAGAAACTGGTTCCATGGGAGGTAAACACCCTAAGCCACAAGGTTTTCATGTAAATTACAATGCTCAACTTGAGCTGACAAGGAGAGGGGACATTTCTTCCTGTTTGATGGCATTCCCTGATGTGTGGCCTTTTACTATAGTCATAAAAAGGCAGTAAATTAGGAAGGCACTGTAAAATATCATCGGAACCGGCTGGGACCAACCACATGGAGCCACATTTCCAGCCAAAGCCTTGAAAATGAGGGAGACATAAACAGCATAAAGACAGCCTTTGGGGCAGAAGCCTCTAGCTGGGGAGAAAGTGGACCCCTTTTCCAAAGGGTCTGGAGCCCAGCACAAAACCAGCTGACACAAATTCCGGTCTCCAGAAATAGTGTCTTTGACATGCCCATGTGTCTGTGTGTGTATGTGTGGTGACCAAAGTCCTTAAGGTAACCCTATGAGTGAGACATCCACCTCTCCTGCTGTGTCCTTCCATGAGTGTCTTGAGTGTCTGGGATGAGAGGGAGCCCACTCCCAGGAAGTGGTCATCTGGTAGGGATCTGCTGAGGTTGGTTAAAAGGTACAATCTGGTCTGGCTTGGGAGGCAACTCGATTTGAGATGCCAACTTTCCATGTGTCACTCAGCTGACACATTCTTGAGTCATTATGTGCCAGGCACTGGAGATGTAGAGGTGGAAGAAGAACTGATTCCTGTCCTTAGGGTCTAGGTGAGAATACAGATCATGTGCCCACTGTATAGTCTGTGATCAAAGTTAGTCAAGGTGACAATAAAGGATGATGATGGCCATGATGGAGGAATGCCCAGACTGCTCTGGGAGCATCACATCTTGGAAACAGATGCTAGTCCATCTGAACAGCTTGGAAACACCCACTCTGTACATGGGGCAGAGCTGAGTTCTTATCCCACCTGTGCTAGGAAGAGCTGATATGAATCTGTGCCATGCATGGGCTGCAGACTATGCTGCACTGAATTCTCCTGAAGGCTTTATTATGATCAGCTCTACTTTAGAGCTGACAAAATGAGCTCAGAGAAGTTAGCGAACTTCTAGTCATCATTTCATATGAGAGGTGCCAGTGCTTGAACTCAGAGCAGTCTCTTTCTGCTCTACACAGTCCCGCTCTGGTGCTGGACCTATGAATGGGTGAGGTTCCTCCCTCTACATTTGCTGGACTATCGCAATCAAGAAGGTTTGGGACCTGTGAACAAATTCCTTTGCAAAACACAAATTCTGATCTCTAGAAATAATGCCTTCAATGGACGTGTGGTGTGACCGAAGTCCTATAGGTGACCCTACCGGTGAGACATCCACCTCTCCTGCTGTACCCTCCCATGAGTATCTGAGTGTCTGATTAGCAGGGGAAGAAACCATTCCAAAGCTTGAGTACATCAACTTTGAGGCCTCACTTGCTCTGCTGACAAGGGATCAGAGAACCTGAGGACAGAGGACTCAGATCCTTTTGGGAATGTTCCCCAAGCTCCTGAAGTCTCCTGATCCTTCTCCTGGCCCTAGTAAGGATTGTCTCAAGCCAGCTGAGGCAGACAGGTGTCCACACGTTCAAAGTTTGCAAAGGAGCCTCTGCATTTTTCTTCCCATCTCACCTGATTCTTTGCTTCTACACCTTTGTACTCTCTTATATCTGCCCCCACTGGAGTTGGAGAGGGCACCTGACAGAGGATCCTTCTTGATTTTTAAAGACAGAATTTAGAGACTTCTCAGCCACGACCAGCGTATGTCAGCTGCCTTGATCCAGGACACTGCACAGCCCCAGCAGCCTCCTGCCTGGAAATGAAGGTCAAGGCCACCAGAGCAGCCTGGATCCTTTTGGCCTCCAGCAGCCACACTTCCCCCATGGGAGGGCCTATTTATAAAATAGAAAGAGCAGTTGCCACCAACTTGTCTCTGAGAGCTCAACCCTCCATGTCTTAGAGGGAAAACTCCCCTGCAGGTGACACCTGTGCAATGGTGAGACTTATTCTGGAGACAGATTTATAATAAACAGCCTTATTTTATAGAGCCCCAAATATTTGCACAAAAATGAGCCCTTCATATAACTTGCTCCATTTATCTGCCTGCTGTCACCGGGTGTATCTCTCTATTTTATTGCTTTATTTTCCAGTTCCTCCAGCTTCTGCACTCACCTTTCTCTTCTCATTTCCACTGCAGCTGTCACTCTGGTAGGCCGTCTTCCCTCCCTGCCATGCTTCTCCCTGTCTCCTAGTGCCCTGCCCCCATCAGCTCGCACAGGGGCTTGGCCTGTCCAGGGCTTCTCTTCCTCCCCTCCAGGACTCTAGGAGGCAACCGGAATGTGCCCCGGAGAAGGACTCCTGTCCAAACACCCTTCAGTTCCTCCCTGGGGCTTGGCCTTCCTTTTCAGCACTCTGGACAGCGCACCAGTGGCTGTCACTTTAACAGACTTGGCCTTGGCCCTGCAGGCCTGGGCTGACCATTTGGAGTAATTTACAACGCCTTCCTGCTTCATCTCTGAGCTTTTCTACCATTACGAAGTAAACCCCAGTGGTTTCTAACCTCTATGACTATCCAAGACACAGGCTTGAAGACAGAATGAGCAGTGTATGAAAAAGGAGTGATTTTAATTTCAAAGTTCTGCTGACATTCATCGAGTGTTCTCAAGGTTTATATAAACAGAACGCCCTGCTTGAAATATCACTTTGAATTCCGTTTGTGCAGTGGCGCCTCTAATAGTCTGCTGTTTTGCTTTCTCTCAGCAATGTGAGCCTTTGTGTTTTAATATTCAGAGGCACGAGGAAGTAGGAAAATTATAGCTGGGGAAGCCCGAGCTTGGTTCTTCATCATCTGAGTTAAATTTGGCTGAATGGAGGGAAAACATCCTTTTAAAAGGGTGGTAAATGGGAATAATAATCTCTTACATTTACAAAACACTGGGTATTTCCAAGGCTCTCTCACATTCATTATCTTGTTAGATTTTCACAACAGTCTTGTTCAAAACGTTTCACAAATAGCTACCAAAGGTGCTGGATATGAATGGCAGGCCTGAGGAGTCTTTCTCGGCTAATGGAGAAACCGAGGCTGAGGGAGGGTAAGTGACTGGCTTGAGGTCGCTCCACAGTAGCAAAGCTGGGCGAGGTGGCTGAGACCAGGAAGCTGTGCTAGCCACCCCAATTTGCAGGCTGCCTTCTCCCATGTAACCTCTTCCATGCCCCCATAGTGACCTTTCTTTCCTTCTGCCATCGGATATACCTTTTGCAAACTGAGTGACCACAAGAACCCCTCACAGGGGCTTCTGCCTTTTAAGGAGAAGTAGAGCCCCAAGCAAAAGAAGACTAGGCTAGGATGAGAAGCAAAAGAAGAGAATCCCTGAGAATAGCAATGGTCTTCACCTACTGAGCATTGATTTTGGGCCAAGAAGTGAGCTCTCTCCTTGACATGCATCTTATTTGACCCTCTTAATAACTCTGAGGTTTTAGTCCCATTTTATAGCAGAAAACTGATAGTCAGAAGGTTAAAGCTAGTCAGTATTATGGCCAATTCCACACTCGAGGAGATGGCTCCAAAGCCTGAGTGCCCCTCACCCCCACTATGCCACATACTTCCTGTTTGTCTCTGGGGACCGTTTTTAGCATCAAGACTTGGGTGGGGTACGAGGCCTGCTTCGCCTTTCTTGTCAGATGCCAGGCGTTTTGCTTTCTGTAGGTGCGCCTGGGACAGAGACCTGAGCATTGCAGGTTCTAACATGCCGGGTCCCGAGGCCGCCCCTTGCCTGGCATTGCCATTGCCACTTGGGATGGAAACCACTGCACTGTGTCCCGTGCATGTCCCAGAGAGCATGCGACCTCATGATCACTTTAGGAAAGTTGCCGTTATATGGATGAATGAACACATGAATGAATGAATGAGGAAAAGGGTTCAGCTCTTTTGCAGGTGTAGGGATGCAGGGCTCTGCAGCAGGAAGAGCAGTAGCTAGGAAATGTAATGCCCGCCCTGGCTGGAAGCCCTGAGCCGGATCGGAGCACCCCTTGCAGCATAGACAGCTTCTGATGGGCAAGGTAACACAGATGTAGGTGGAACAGGCCTCTTGGGGGTCAAGGTGAGTGAAGAGGAAGGAGGCCTGGGGATGGGGACGCTGGGGATGGAGGCACAGGGGGCCCATCAGATAAGCCTGATTTGATGTTCATGGCCTAGCCTGGGCCTGGCGAGCTGATGGCAGACTGTTCTGGGCTCTGTCTCTGGGGGTGGTGTCATTTATAGGTTCTTGAAATTTGTTACTGTTGATAACAGTGACGAGCCATAAACATCCCCAAGTGGGGAATGTTAATAACACGGGAGGCATTTTTTAAGTGGTGGCTTTGGGGAGCCTTCAGCGTGTCAGCACAGAGGGGGCTGTTGTCACTGTCATATATCTGGGAAGTTATTCCATGAAGGTCGCGCGGTGACTCGATTGTCATTACATACAAAATATTTCAATTTTCCAGAATAGAGTTGGTTCTGGCATCAATGAATCTTCATCTCTTCTCCTTTTTATGTCTTCCTGTTTGTCTCTGGAGTCTGGTTTTGTGTGAGCAGAAAATGGACATAAATAGGTGGGTCAGGCTAGAGCGAGATGCCTGTGACAGGGGAGGGGATCGAGGGACCAGGAATAACCCCTGATATCCTCTGGGGGCACAGGGCACAGGGGCACTCAGGACTCTGAACAGAGCCCCTCTGAACCACCTTCAACTGCTCCAGCCACAGTGTTCACTGGACACAGCCCGAACCTTCTGGCCTTGGGCCTTCGCTTCGCGCCATAGTCTCTCCTACTAACATCCTCTCCCTAAGGGGGAGCCTGGCCCACCACCATTGCTCTCCTTCGACTGAGAGCCTGTGCAGTGGGTGTGATTCATCTGGCACTAAATCACCTGCTTTCCTGTGCCACCGCTCCCATTCCCTGCTTGGCAATGGGGCTTAAATCTTGTTCTATTTAACTTGTCCCCAATTTGTCACCACCTCCTTGTGGGCAAGGACCATGCCATATATGCTTCTGCACGACCCGCCGGGGCTGGCTGCTGCCTCTGTGCTCCAAGCACCCTCTCCCCTGCAGCCTGGCTAACTGCTGATAGTGCTGCAAACCTCAGTTCTGACTCTACCACCTGTCGGGACCACCCAGAATGGCTGGGACCCCTCCTGTGTGCTTCTGGACCAGCTTAGGCCGGTCATCACTCCAGCCTGGACCCTCTGTGTGGCACCCTCCCCATGACTAGTCTGTCCATACTAGCACAGTGCCAGCTGCCCACTTGGGATGGAATAAATGAGCAGATGAACAGCAAGGCATTAGCATGGGACTAGTGGGGGCTCCATGGCTTCACTCTGCATCCCATTTCCAAGGTGGAATGCTGACTGTGTGGCCAGACACCAGAGTCTATGCTCAGCCTGGGCTCCTCTTGGGTCAGACACAACTGAGCAACGTCTTTGTATCAGGCTCTCCTGGGCCCTTGAATCTATGGTCATGGTCTAGTTGGGCACCTCCTGATGTCATGGGAGAGGGAGGAAGGCTTCTAAAATAGAGCTTCTTTCTTTTGGAAACACACAGCTGAATGAGGAGACAAGATGGATATGCCTGGAATGGTTAACAAAGCACATGGGCCCTTTGGGTGGAGAGGACCAGTCCACAGGAGGGGTAGGGTTTCCAGGAGAGTGGGCATGCCTAAATGAGGAGGCTCAAGGTCCAGAATCTTTGCTTTTTCAGGCTCCACGTCCACAGCTTTTTATCTCTACCTATACCTTTCCTTTGTTTTTGTTTGTTTTGTTTTTGTTTTTGTTTTTCTTGAGAGATTTTTGCCATAGGGCACATGTGCTCACCAGAGGGATAGAGACAGAGAGAGACAGAGAGACTGAAAGCAAGAAATCGCCCACTATGGGGACGGCAATGCCTCAATCTCTTCTCTTCCATTCTCCTGGGATTCCTTTCTTTCTTTTTTCTTTTTTTTCTTTTTCTTTTTTGGCGTGCACACACACACACACACACACACACACACACACACTTGTGCCTGGCATGATTTTCAAGCCACCGGCTTTGGGACTCAAACCATGGTCGGCCATCAGGGAGTCTAGTGCCTTAATCTCTATGCTACCTTCTAGGCCCTGTACCTTTGCTTTGAAATGCCATAATAATATGCAAAGGACAGTCATGTTCCCTAAGGGCCCCCTTGGAGTGACTCCAGTCCTTTGAGTGCTGGCCTTGCTCAGTCTCAGAATGGCCACCCCCGGCAGGCACTCCTCCTCCCCTGCCCACTAGGTTCAGTGAGTAGGTGAGGCTAGTCCCTCGCAGGCCAAGGCAGGGGACTTGGCAAAGCACAGGAGAACAATGGGGGAGAGGCAGGGGTGAAGGGCAGCCAGAGGCAACAGCAGCCCTTGCTCTACCAAGCACAAAGGACTCACTGGAGATGGGCCTGCTGAGCCTAGGAGGTGTGGGAAGACCTCTGACAGTGAGGCTGGAATGAGCCTTCTGCTGCTGTTTGGCCCAACACAGCCCACCTGACATGTCTCAGCATCGGGCTCAGCAATGCCTCCTGCTCGCTCAGACCTGCTCCGCTCAGGCCCAGGCCTCTGGGCAGGAGGGGGACCCTTTCCCACCCCTGAAGACCTGGCTCAGAAAAGGGACCTATGCATTTTTCTTGCCTCCTGCTCCTCTGATCCAGCTCCTGTCCTGGACTTGAACACCTCCTCTATATTGCCACCACGCCCAGCCACATGGGCAGGACAAGGCCCTGTCCTTGCTTTATCAGTGCTGCAAGGCCACTCAGGGAGAAAAAGAAAGGCTGAAGGCTTCCATAGCACGGCTGAATCCTGCTTCTGGGGAGGGGGCAGAGGCCAGGTCTGGTCCCTGTGAGATCTTGTGACTGACCACCCCTGCTCCTGGGGCCAGGATTACATGTAAGCCCCTAGTCTGCACTTTCCTCCTGCAGCCCTTGCTGACAGGCCACTGGGAGCTCCCTGCGCCCTTCACTTTTGAATGGCAGAACCAGGCTAGAATGCCTCATGGAGCCAGAACACTTGAGGGCTTAGGGATTTAATCTTTTAGTCTATTGCTTTAATTCTACAGAGGAGAAATGGAGGGGGCAGAGGGCCACATGGCTAAATGTACAGAATAGGTATTGCTCAGTGTTTCATCCCCAGTGCTCAATACAAATCTGTAAGTTCCTTTCATTTGGCCAATATTTATTAAGTGCAAATTTGGTGCCAGGGGTCGTGTGCATGAGACAGACAGGCTGGTGATGGAACAGACCCAGCTTTTCCTGCAGACGACCAGGGGAAGGTAGAGAGCAGACCAGGGAAAGAATGGAACCCAGATAACCCAGCTCTTCCCTCTGAGCTCCATCTTTAAGGTTCTGTGTGCCGAACTAGCTTTGTGTGTTTCAGAGTTCTGCCTGTGCCGCCGTGGGTGTGTGCGTGCACATGCGTCTGTGTGTTCATGCCCTCAGGGGGCTATGCAATCTGGAAAGGCGGGGCTAAGTCTGCGCACCCCCGAGCTTCTCTGTCCTATAGTCTGGCTAAGAAATGTCCCAGGAACCTGTTCACTAGGCAGAGGTCCCCTCCTGTGGACTGTACTCACAGTCTGAGCAAGGCCAGAGCTAGGCCGTATTTCAGGTGAGGAGACTTGGCGATCACCCAGCTCAGCCCTCTCATTTTATAGGTGAGAACGTGAAGACCAGGCGGGGTGCAGTAATAGCAGTGACCGTCAGTAGCTACCATGTTTGGATTCTACCCGGTGTGCCCTCTGGAGCTCATGCATGTTTACAGGTGCCCTGTGACACAGCAATGCCCACTTGATTTCTCAGACAGGACACAGGCTCCGAGAAGCCATGTGACCTGTCCAAGGTCATGGCACTTGTCTGTTGGCCTGTGGAGGGATCTGTGTAGGGTCCAAGCACTATGACTGGAGGCTTGAAATCTAACATCCTTAGCAAGGTCACCAGGACACGTGGTGACAGCTGGGACCCTGGGACCCTGGAGCCCTACTCCCCTTTCCATTTGTGCTGTGTCTGGGTGAAGCTGGCTCATTCCTGTGGGGCTGGGCTGGGACCCCGAGGGAGAGTCAGCAGACCCTGAGCATCCCTGTGGGCTCCGAGGCCAGGGCCAGGGCTCGCCTTCCTACTGCCTCTCCGCTCCCTGCTCCGAGGGGCTTTGATTTGCTGTTAACACCCAAAGTTGAGCAAAGCCTCATGAATCATTCATGAAGGTGCTCCAACAAGATCATTATTTTGAGTGTTGAGTGTCAGGAAAACAGTGTCTGACGGGTAAACATGATGTCTGATGACAGAACAGCCGATGGGGTGACCCAGCAGCCGGGCAGCCCCACCGGCGGGGCCCCTGCCACGCTGCTGGGAATTTTTAAACATTAAAAAAAAAAAAGCACCCAGGCTCAGGGAGAGCAAGCCATCTCATCAGAAACCCCTGCCTGTCGGCTCCTGAGGCCGAGGCTCTGTGCAGATGGGCAGAGCTGGGAGGGACAGCGTGGAGGGGACAGAATGTCCTGGGAGCCCGTCGGCCTGTCCTCTAACAGGAAGTGACTCAGCACCACCCCCAGCCCTGTGGGGGGCCAGGCTGCTCCAGAGACTCCTCTCCAATAAGCTACGCAGTCCTTCCAGTCAAACAGCTCCTGCCCTCGCTTTCTCTCAGAATTTCCCAATAGAATGTCTTTCTGGAAAAGGCCAAGCAGGGCTCGAGCTCCCATCCACCACCTTGGACCACGCCAAGGGCTTGGCCTCTTCTTGGAGACCTCCTGATCCAGTCACGGGCAGGACCTGTGACTGGCTGAAGCCCCGGGGGCCCTCCCAGGCTTCTGGCAGTGTTGAAGCCACTTTCTAGTGGATGACAGATTGTCGATAGCTTCACTACCTGCATTATTTAAGCAGACCAAGGTGAGCCTTGGTTGCACCCTTGAGCTCAGATCAAATTCATGGCCAGAGTGGAAGCTACAAGCAATTAGATTTTTAAAGAGAAAGATGCTGTCAGGGTGAGAGTAGAGGCCAAAGGGTGGGGGGTGGCCATGGCTGCCTTCCCTGTGGGGGATGGGCCCTTGTGCCATCCAGTATTGGACCCAGTTTCTTTTTCAGACCTTTTTCCTTTGGGCCCTTTTCTTTGTAGGGGAGAGGATGCCAAAGACATACCTCCCCCACCCCAGGGAGACCTCAGGTGGTGGGTCTGCCTGCCTTCTCTGCCTGCATGCTCTGCCCTGCTGTGCTCAACCCATTCCTGCAGGGACTTTTGGGCAGCACTTTCTTGCTTGCTCTCCCCACCCTTACCATCTCCTTTAGGTCCAGGCCTCCTGCCTGACTGTCACATGCTTTCTGTCCTCTCTGCAGACCAATGTGCAGGCTTGCTGAGGGCACTAGGACAACATCTGGGAGTCCCATCAGAGGAGGAGCAGGAACACGGGGGTCTGCAGCCAGAAGAGAACACCCCCTGTGTGGCTGCGGCAAAGGCACAGCCTGGTCCCCTGCAGGGAAATTCGGGGAAGATTGGCTTCTTGACCCAGCTGAGGATAGAGGCTCAAAAGGATTACAGAGGTTCAGAGATAGAAAGGTCCCTGAGGTCGGCCTCCAGCCAGCCCGAGGATATCTTCTACTACTCTTGCCTGATTCCCCTTCCTTGCTTCCAGAGTTAGGGGTTTGCTTCCTCTCTACATGGGCCATTCCACCAAAAACCAAATTGGGTCATCACTAAGTTCTTTCTTACCCAGAGTCCAATCTGATTCACTAGAGAATCTATGCTTTTACCCTGATCTACAGAAGGTGGAATTCCACTCTGCAGGATGTGATAGTCTTTTATAGATTTGAAGAAAAGTGTCACTCTGCCATTCACATACTGATCCATCCATCCGTCCATCCATCAACTTACCCATCCTTTTACCCACCACCTATCCGCCCACCCATCTGTACATTCACCTATCCATTCATTTACCTGTTATCCTCTGCACATCCACCGTTATCCATCCACCAACAGTGCACTTACTCACCCATCTACCCCAGCCATCCATCCACTCATCCATCCATCCACTCATCCATCCCCTTTTCTGTTCACATGTATTGAAGACTCGTTAGATGCTGGTGCCACTCTTGACATTGACAGATGTAGTTCCTGGCTTCAAGGTGCTTACTCTCCTGCGGCTGAGGCAGACAAGTATCTAGAATCACATGATCATTGCGCGCTCCATGAGGGGAATGAAGACAGCATCTGAGGTGTCTGCAGCTCAGCACCTCCCAGTTTCTTTCCCTGAACATCCCAAGGACTCCAGATGCCCCTCTCTGATTAACCTTTTCTAGATGGCTCCTGGTCAGGACACTATCCTCTGTGGGCAGGCCAGGCCTGAGGCCAGGGGGTGGTTCTTCAGTTCAGAAGGTGTGGTGGGGCAGTGTCTCCCAGTGTTTGAAGCGAGGGGTGGGAGCCATCCTCCACATTCTCGTCTCCTGAAGAGGAGAACATGTTTGTGTCCTAACATGAAACACTCTCCTTTCGGCTCCTTCACAGATCACGTCTGGTGCTTTTTGATGCACCAAAGAACATTTCAAACACGTCCCTGGCGGGCTTGGTTGGGAAGTCCTTTTGGCCACTTAAAATCTCAGCCTCTGAATGTAAGGCATGCTGGCAGTAATTGTTCAAGAAAATCAAATGAAAGCAGATATAGCAAGTTTCTGGTTATTTATCAACCATAGATACAGGCCACTTTTCATCATGCTGAGCCTCAAGAAAAGATAAAAGCAAGAGAATTGATCTGAGCCTCTCGTGGGAGAGAGGCTGGCAAGTAAGTGCCATCTTAAAGGAGCCATTCCCTGGCCTGCACAGTGTCCTGAGCAGCAGCAGCTCGGTCTCAGGCCCATCCCAGTGCTCCTCAGGAGAGGGTGCCTTTGATCTCTGGCATTCCTTCTGCAGTTTCAGAGCACCTACAGCCAGCCTCAGCCTGGCTAAAAGGGGCCAAATGCTGGGTTGGCGTGGGATCTCGCTGTAAGATCAGAGCTTGGGGACCTGTCAAAGCCTCTACTAACTCTGCTGGCCTCTCTTCCCCTAGGCCAATCAGGAAAACCTTCTTCCCTGGCCAGGTTCCTTGCTGAGTCAAATGACTCCCAGGGCACTAGGCTCTGATGGGGTGCCAGGCCTTTGCTGAAGCCTTCCTGAGAGCAGGAGGTCAAGGTGGGAGAGAGCAGCCCAGGCAGGGGTAGAACCATCAGACCTGAAAACCATGGTGTTACCACAAGTTTGACCAAGGGCATTTGGCTGTCTCTCCCTGTGATGGTTAATTTTTTTAATGTGTCAACTGGACTAGGCCATGGAAGCCAGATATTTGGACAAACACTAGTCTAGCTATCGCTATGAAGGTATTTTTTAGATGAGATTCATACTTAAATCGGTAGACTTTGGTTAAGCAAATTATTCTCATAATTTAAGTGGGCCTCTATCAATCAGTTGAAGGTCTTAAGAGAAAAAGATGGAGATTCTTTGAGGAAGAAGAAATTCTGCCAGCAGATGGCCTTCAAATTCCAGATGCCACGTCAGCTCCCCATGAGTCTCCAGCCTGTTGGCCTACTCTGCAGATTTCAAACTTGCCAGCCCCCAAATTATGTGAGCCAATCCCTTAAAATAAATATTTCTTTCTGTCTCTGTCTCTTGAGAGGTTATATACACATTTTATTGGTTGTGTTTCTTGGGAGAATCATGACTCATACAGTCCTCAAACCCTATACTTTGTTCCACTAGCCCCATGGGACACTCAGGGGCTGCCCAGCTCAGGGCCTAGTCTTAACTTCCTGTGCAGGTCTTCAGGCCAGAGTTAACAATCAACCAACCAGTCAATAATAAGAAACATCATGGCGCTCCCTGCTACTTATCAAGTATCTGTCATGCAGGACACTGGGCCAACACGTCACATACATCACCTCATCTCACCCTCATGCTGACCCCAGAGGGCAGGTGTCACATTGCTCCCACTTGGAAGCAGAGGAATGGAAGCTTGGCAAGGTCAAGCAATTTACCCAAAGTCAAGTCAGATCATAGTTGGAGCCAAGATTGAATCCAGCTTTGTCTGAGGCCCTTGTCAATGCAATGTTTTTTGTTTTGTTTTGTTTTGTTTTTAGGGAGTTTTGCTATAGGAAGTTTGTGCTCACTGGAGAGACAAAGAGAGACAGAGAAACAGAAAGAGAGAGATCACCCCCAGGGGGTATGGCCACATTGCTATCCCTTCTCCTCTATTCTCTTCTTGGGGTTTTGGGCATGCGTACATGCACACCCAGCATGAGTTTTAAGCACAGGGTCTGGGACTCGAACTGCGGTCAACTATGTGGGAATCCAGCAATGTGCCCATTACTCCATCTGCTGGTATCCCTGCAATGGGTTCTTGTTGTGGTATTTACTAGGAAGCCTGAAGATAGCAGATCAGTGGTATTATGAGCAAGGAGACCAGTATCTTAGGGCAACAGAAAGGATGAAGATACCAATAAAGATCAACACGTGGGGTCACTACCCAGGACCAGGGTAGGTACTCTATGTCTTCAGGCTCCTGGGGTGGCCTGGGGAACACAGCCTGCCCCAGGGGCACCAGTTCTGCTAGTGTTGCAATTTACTGAGTGCCTGTCACCTTGTCACTCTCTTCCACAGATAGAGACATGGGAGGGGCCCGGGGGGGAAATGAAATCTAAAAAGCCATGTCAACTTGAGTGATTCTCCAGCAGCTGGCTGCCCCTCACTGCTCCAAGAAAGGCAATAAAGCCAGGAGAACCAATAAAAGCAGTGGTGTGGGGCTTGACAGATCTGGCTGTCCCCGGCAGGTGACGGCCAATTCAACCAAAGAGGAAAATGGAAGTTGGAGCAAACTGGTCCAGGGAGCAAGTGACCCTGAGAAAGCCAGAACCTGCTATTCATCTGAGGGTCGTGCAGTTGTCAGCCCGAGGGGAGCGAGCCCCATGTACAGCCCCAGATGAAGGGCAGGCATCGGCCCGTGGACAGGGACATAAGTGCCTGTGATTAGCACATGACATGCTCCAGGAAACAAGTAAACATGAGGGTTGGGGAAACTCTGGGTCAAGGAGCTTTCAGCCCCACCAAGATTTGTTCCAAGTCAAACTATTAATGTATACCTTCTGAGCTAATCCCTTGTCCCCAAGATCCAGTTGCACCTAGCACAAAACAGGCTTTATTGAACTCTCCCTCATTTATATTAGGCCCTGGTCATATATTGGGTTGTTGGAAAAGTCATGATGCATTTTTGCATAGAAAAACATGTCATGACTTTTCAGATGACCCAATAGTTTGGCTGGATTGTGGATGGGGCATGCTGACCTAGGTCCCGCCTTGAACTGAGGTGGGTGGACAGACAGACCCTCAGCCTCCATTGGCTCAGTGAGCTTCCTGCTTCTCCTGCCAGCTGGCTCCTGGGCATTGCCCGACTGCTCCAGTGCTCAGCCTTGCCTCCTTCCAGCCTCCTCTGCAGTGCTCTCACTGACTTCCCACCCACCTACAAGGACAAAGAGGGGCTAGACGGTGCAAGCTAACTTGCTCAACTTGTTGCTAGAGTTGGTCCCCTAAGACGCGGGCAGAAGCTGAGAAAGGCTTTCCTAACTCTGGTCATCCAAGGGTTGCCAGGCCTTTAGCCAGGGTTCAAGTGTCCATGACCTCCTGTCTCTTTCCTGAAAACACTTTTATTTGTGCAGACACCTTGCCTTCTTGGAAGGCTGGCAGAGTTCTGGGGCAGCTGGGGGAGGGGGTATCCTCTGTAAGTGGAAGACCTTGCCAGGGGCCTGGAAACCGTGGGACTCTAAGCAGGGTACTTCCCTTCTATGGGCCTCTACTTCCTTAGTCACTAAAGGAGGGGTGATGGCTCAGGCCCGTCCAACAGTAACATTTCCTTACTGGATGTAAAATCATGACAGTGGAATGAGTTGGAGAAGCAGAGTGACATGGTGTCTCAAACTTCACTGAGCCTCAGAATCACTCCGAGAACACTGCAGAGAGTCTGCTCCCCCGCATCCCTGCTAGCCTGGAAACCTACAGGCTTACCAGGCACCCAGAAGCGTTGATGTGGGGTGGTAGCCCAACCCTCCAAGAGCTGCAGCAGCCTAGCCACATATCAGGGACCTGGTCCCACCTGGGAAACTCAGGAGACTACAGGTTTCTGCAGACCCCTCTGTGTTGGCTGGACGTGGGGGGTGCAATTCCGAAAAGCTGCCAGGTCATTACGATGCTCAGGGAGGGAGTTTCCACAGGAGGCCTAAACATGCAAACTTGAAGAGCACAGCGCTGGGATCCCTCCAAGCTCTGGAGTCCTGGCAAGATTCCTTCATTTCCCCACCTCTAAAATGAGGCTAACTATCCTTACCTACTTATTAACCAGCTTGGACCTCAATTTCCCCATCTCTAAAATGGAGGAAGTTGTATCACTAATGGGTGTGAAGATTAAGCGACACCAAGTGTCTGGAGCCATGGGTGGCATGCACAGGGCTGCCCTGGAAACATCCAGGCTCCGAGACGCTGAAGGAGAATCAACCTCCGGAGTCGGCAGAACCATGGGAGGAAACAGCTTCCCACCTTCTCCGACTAAAGAAGAACCAAATCAAGGCGCTAAGTTTATACATTAATTTTGCTACAGACAGGAGAATTTAAATAGCTTCCTAAAAGGTATTTTTAAAAACTGCTTTTCAATGCTCCATTAAAAGGCTCTTTGCCTTGCTTTGGAGTCTCTGCAGCTGCCAAAAATACTATGAAAATTACTAAAATGCAGTCTACGTTGGTTCTAAAAGGGTTTGCCAACTTGTTTCAAATAATCTAAAAACTGATCACATTTGGTCCAAGGCACAAGGCATTTTGATCAATATCATGATCCAGGAGCCTCCGTGAAGCGCATGCCTGTGTTTGGAGATTGCCTTTGACCTGTGGTCCCCTTCCTGTAATGCTCTCTCCTCTTGATTTCTGGAGACCTCATCGGTCAGTTGTCTCCTGAACCTTCTGATCCTCCTCTTCTTATTACCTGAAATGTTGGGATGTCCCTGGACTCAGTCTTAGACCACCCTGCCTTCTCCTCTAGGTGATTCCTCCGTCCTTACTCTTGGACTCCCTAATTCTTGTCTCAGGTCCTGACTTCTCCACTCAATTCCAAACCCATAGTGTCTACTGCCTTTCTGATCTGTCTACCCAGATGTCCAACAAGCCCCTTCATCTCTATATGGCCAAGGGGAACTTTTGATCCCCTCAACTTCCCCCCGCCCCCCGCGCCCTCCTCTGAGGACATGGCACCACCATCTACCCAGTTCTTTGGACTCTGAATCCAACGGTCACCTGGATTCCGCTCTGTGCCTTAATTTCACACCAAAATAATTAGCAAGTTTTGCCAACCTCACCTCAAAATAGACCTCTGTCCTTTGCCTCTCATGCTCCTGCCTGATCCTTGCCAACATCTTCTCTCAAGTGGACCCTGGGAGGGCCTTCTAGTGGCTCTCTAGGCTGCCCTTCTGGCCTCTTTACAAATATCCATTTCACCCAGACAGAGGGCTCTAAAAACACATCAATCAGATTGATCACCACCCTGCTTAAAATGCCCCAAAGTCTCCCCCTGCACTTGGAATAAAACTCGCCCTCTCTGCTCTGCCTCCAAGGTACTTGGGGCTGCTGGGATTCTGTGGCTCCCCCAGGACACTGTGGCTCTCCCTCTTAGCCCTTCCCCAGCTCACCGGGTCTAGCCTTTGCTTTCTTCTCCATTCCTTCCCACTTGGCTGGCTTTGCACCAGCTAATCCCTCTGCCTAGGGCATTCTTCTCTCAGGTCTTTATCAGCTATGTCTGTGTCATTCTGTCACAGCCCAAATGCCACCTCCCCAGAGAGCCCTTTCCTGACCCTGGACCAGGACAGGCCATAGAATATACACACTTCTGGCAGCTTCTTGTCTCTTTGCTCATCTTCTTGTTTCTTGTCTGCCTTCCCCGTAGATCACCTGCTCTGCGGGAGCAGGGCTCTAGGACCTGGAATCCCTCAAATCACACCGCAGACACTCTTCAACAAACACACCTTGACCAATGAACACAAGTCTGAATGGGCCCGAGCGACCACCTGTATGCCATCCACGGGCTCGATGCTTGCCGTTTCTCCTCCTAGACTGTCTCAACCAGCAGAACCCGGGCCTTTGCTAAGCTGCCTCTGGCTGCTTCCAGGGTTGGATGAGAAGTCACTTGCCCCAAGTAAAAGAGCACGAAGCTTTAAAAGACTCAGATGGCGGCGTGACCATCCCCCCTTGGGGGTGATTTCTCACTTTCTGTCTCTCTCTGTCTGGCGAAATAAATAAATAAATAAAAAACAAAACCAAAAGACTCAGATGGCAGTATAGCATGATGGTTTTAGAATGCAGGCATCTAAAGCCCAATCCTGCCACTTACACTCTGTGTAACCTGGACAAGTTCTTTAGTCTCTAGGCATCGGTTTGTCCCCTAGAGCAGCAGCCCCTACTTCATGGTTTAAATGAGATTTAAATGTGATACTGCATGGCTTGAGGTCACAGTGCCCGATCCTGCCCTGTTGTGGTTTGTGTTTCCCCAAAGTTGTGTGTTGATATTAGGCTAGGGAGGTATCAAGAAGGAACTTACCCCGAGGCGGCATTGAGAGGTGTGGTCTTTGGGAGGGATGGAGTGATGGAGGGGGGGTGGCCTGTGATTATTTCTGGTAGATGTTTAAGGAGAGGGAATGAGCGACAGAGCTCCACACGGACATGGACCATGCTCTCCAGCTCTCCACTCTGTCGTGATGAAGCCAGAGGACCCCCGCCAGAGGTGGTGCCTGGTGGGTTAAATACATCTTTTTTTTGGAAAAAAAGGTTTTTGCCTTAGGGCGTGTGCGCTCACTGGAGAGAAACACAGAGACAGTGAAAGGGAAAGTGAGAAATTAACCTCTCCCCAGAGGAGGTGTGGCCACATCACAATCCCTTTTCCACCATCCTCCTTGTGGGATCTTGGGCACTCATGCACATGTGCCTGGAGTGATTTTCAAGCCACCAGGTCTGAGACTTGAAGTGCAGATGGCCATGTGGCAGTCCAGAGATGTAGCTGCTATGCCTAATCTGCTGGCCTCAACACCTCTGTTTTTATAAATCACCCAGGCTCAGGTATTTTGTTATTAGCAGTGGAACAAACTAGACCATGACCAAATATTTAACAAATAGCTGCACCTGTTAACATCATTTTTACAGTCATTATTGATGAAAGACTGAGGTGCATGAGCGTTGAAAGCATCCTCATTTTCTTTTCTTTTCTTTTTTTTTTGGAGAGGTTTTTTCGCTATAGGGCGCGTGTGCTCGCCAGACAGACAGAGAGAGACATAGAGACAGAAAGCGAGAAATCACCCCCCAGCGGGGATGGTCTCACTGCAATCCCTTCTCCTCCATTCTCCTCTCGGGATCTTGGGCACGCACGCACACGCACCCGGCGTGAGTTTTAAGCCACTGGGTCCGGGACGCGAATCGCGGTCGACTACGTGGGAGTCCAGCGACATAGCCATTACGCTAACCGCTGGTTCCCTAGCATCCTCATTTTCTAAGGAAAAGGTCGCAGGAAGTCTTAGTTGTCCACAGTTAGGACATTCCAGGTCCCACAAACAGGGCACAGACTAGTGGGCTTCTGACCTGATCCAAAGCCTCAGGAGGCAACCCATGCAGTGGCGCCTGGATGCCCACTGCCCCACCCTGCACTGGTGAGCAGCTTGCAGGACAGCCAGGCCTCTCATGTGGCCCCCTGTCTATGAGAGTCTTTGCCATGGTCACCAGGGGACCCCCCCCCCCAGGGGTGCTGTTCCATTCCAATGGGACACTATTCATGGGACATGCCCAAAGGCATCACCAATTCAATCGCTTAAGAATAACCCTCATGCTCCTGTTTTGAAGCAGGCCCTCTCCAGCTAAATACTGGGGTACAACAGATCTCCCAGCCAGCAAAAGTGCCACAGGGGGCACACAGGCAAGAGAGATGTGGGCGAACGAAGATGCCCCAACCACAGCTAGCCCTGTGAGTGGAACGGAGGGGAGGCCCACGATGGGTGTGGTCAGGGAGGGATTCTCCAAGCAAGGGCTGCTGAGCTGAGACCCAGAGTGTGGAACGCGGCAGTCACAGACCAGGAGGAGCACCGCAGGCAGTGGGAGCAGCCAGGGCAAAGGCCTGCAGGAAGCAAAGTGGAGCTTGTGCGGCCAGAGCACTGGGGACCAAGGGCAGAGAGATACCAGGTGGGGTTGAAGAAGCAGGTGGAAGCTGGACGGCGTGGGGAGTAGATTATCCTGAGTAGTAATTTGCATTTTTACCCTGAAAACTAGAGTCAAGCAAAGGATGAAGGTGGCCACTGGCCTCTTGGACATGGGGTTTCCCAACCTGTTATCAGGAGCTTTTCTTGCCGTTAGATTTGTTTAAACAATGTAGAACTGATTAGAAGTTTTAATTGTCTCTGGAAAGTTTGAGGCCTTGGAGCAGTATGAAAAGGCCTACTTTAAATGTTTTACAATAACGGTCTGTTAACCAATTCCAGACTTAATTTATCCAAGAACTTGTTAAAATTCCCTCTGTGCAGCCACCGAAGGAATGCGCTTTTGAAGTCATTTACTTACCAATAAATTACAATGGTCTGAAATCATTAGCAGCAAAGTAAATTGTTTTAATTGATCTGAACTTCGTTACGACCCAGGGACTCCGATTCTGTGCAACTGCACTTTCTAAAGGTCTAAAATAACAAATTAATCTCTCTTGAATCCTGTCATCTTTAGATCAGTCCTTTCTCTCAGAGACCAGGAAGGGGAGAATCGGTGGTGGGAACAGCGCTTGCTGCACGCTCCCGAACTGCACAGATACTCGATTTGGGGTGGGGGTGGCTGGGGTGGAGGTGAGGGGTCTAGTCCTAAGTTACTCTTCCCACTATGGGGAACTAGGCAACTTCAGAGAACCAACCAGCACTAACATTTCTTACCTGTCCTGGGTTGTAGTCACATGTTTTGTGATTATTTCTTCACTGGTTTGTATGTGTTTCATGTACTTTTCAGTAGGTATATGTGTGACAATACAAACAAGAGCAGGACCAGCCTATGGCGTGGTGGTAAAGGCAGCTGGATCCCATATGGCTAACAAGGTGGTTTGAAACTTGGACCCGGTGGCTTGAGAAACATGCTGGGTGCATGTGTGTATGTGCCTAAAATCCTAAAGGAGGGAGAAATGGAGGAGAGGGGACTGTGGTGTGACCATTCCCCATGGAATGTGTGTTCTCGCTTTCCCTCTCTCCACCTCTTTCCTGGGAGTATGCATGCCCTTTGGTGAATTAAAAAAAAACAAACAAAAATGAGAGCAAATGCAAAAGTAAATATTATTTAAAACCACGTGGAGAGGCCTTATTAGTGCCCTTGATGCAGACTGCTTTTCAGGAAAGACCCGGATTGTGTGCTAAGCAGTTGGCACTGTGAAAACCTCTCTCTCTGGACTCCTCCTTAACGTTGCTAGAACCTGATGCCCAGTGGTCGGTTCCTCTGGGTGTGTGCAAAGTGCCAGTCATTATAAAAGCAGGTTCATCAAATGACAAGAACTATGCTTTGGGACTTGTGAGTCCTTTCCAAAATTAGCATTGGCTGGTTGGGAATGAGGGAGGTGAAGTACTCGGTTGCTGTCAGCCAGCTGGCTAGTGGGTGGGAGGCACCAGCCTCAGGAACCACCTCCCCTAAGGTGCAGGCAGTGAGGACAGACTGTCCCAGATCACAGTCCTACTTGCGGAGATGTCAGCCCATGGGGTCTCTGCAGGGCTCCCAGGCTCCCTTGCCTTCAATTCTCCAGAGCTAGGTGGGTGTTTGGGTCCCAGCATCCTTCAAACTGGTCCCGCCTGTGCCCTCACTCCCTGCTGTTTCTGTGGAATGAGCTGCTCTTCCTGCCTGGAATTTTCCTTTCTCTTATCTCATTGCTTCCACGTAAGAGGCTCGGAATTGGCCCTGCCCAGGGCCCTGCGGTGAGAGGCAAGGTCTTGATGATGGAGCTGTACATAAATCCTCCCAGTGATGCTTTTGTTTTCAAGGCAGTGACGCTGGCTTATGCTTGATAGACCCTCCTCATCTCCCTCCTAGGAAGCTGGGAGCCCTGGGACATACTACACAGGCAAACAGGGCTATTGGGGTTCAGGGTAGAGATTTCCAGAATCAAGGTCCACTCAGGCTTGGCCTGCAAGTTCCTGTTTTCAGAGCATGCTCAGTGCAATCCTGCCAAACCAGGGCACGCCAAGGGCTGGCAAATCCCATCTGCACACAGCCCTGCCTCCTGTAGCCTGCAAGGGGGAGGCAGATCAAACAAGAGGAGGCCAGGGCTGAAGCCACACAGCCAGGAGGGCAGCCGGCTTTGAGACTATCACAACAGTTTATCTTGGCAGCATCGATGGAGGGGCCCCAGGAGGTAACTGTTAAATTTACAAGTGGAGGACGATTTACATCTCAGCAAACCTTCCTCTTATTATTCCTGAAATACATTAGTCTCCCTCATCCGTGATCTCTCCTTCCACGGTTTTAGTAATATGCCACAGTAATCGACCACAGTCCAAAAGTACTAAAAGGAAAGTTCTGGAAGTAGACTGTATGTAAGTTTTAAGTTGAGTGCAGTTCTGAGTAGTGTGATGAAATCTCTCACTCAGCTCTGCCCGGCTGGGATGCGAATCATCTCTTTGTTGGGTGGAGCCATGCTGTATATACCACCTACTGGTGAGTTGCCATATGGGCTGTCAGGTTAAAAAAATGTATTGTAATCGAGTTGGGTATGATGTGGTTTCAGGCATCCACTGGGGGTCTTGAAACATACCCATTGCCAACAAAGATGGACTACTGTTAAAGGAAAATTGAGGCAAAGGCTTTAGGGCCTTGGGCAGCCACCTAACTTTCAATACCACTAGAGAATCTCTATGTGGAATGCTGAGCAAACCTTGCAGGGGTGACGCCATTGATGCTGAGCAAGAGAGACTGGGAAGAAGGATGGTGGAGGGGACCCTGCCAACCAGAACAGAACGACAGATAACACATGACAAGCTGCCAGTCTTGACTGCTCTCACTAAGGGTTTCTGCATTCCCAAATCAACCTCTGCTTCTTAATTTGGGAATGAGATAGAAGTGTCCTAAGAGATGACCCTGTCAGAGTAGTGTGAGTGGTACAGCACCACTACAAGAAACTGGAGAGGCCCAGGTTTGATTCCAAGACCCACCAGAACAGACCAGGCACAAGACCATGCTGGCTTGTAATCTTAGCTAACTGGGTGGCTAGGGCAGGTGGATCGAGGCAGGCTGAGACCCTGTGAAGAATGCCTTTGTCTCTCTACTCACCTCCCTCATTAAAAAAAAAAAAAAAAAGGCCTAGAAAGGGCCAGCCAGTAGTGTGGTGGCTAAGGCAGCTGGATCCTCCATGGCCAATGATGAGGTTCGAGTCCTGGACCCAGCAGTTCAAGAAACATGCCAAATGTGTGCACATGTGCAGCCAAAATTTTAAACAGAATGGAGGAGAAGGGATTGCAGCATGAAAATTCCACATGGGGATGCTTTCCCTCTTTCTTTCTCTCTCTTTTTCTGTGGGGAGCCTATAGCAAGCAAAATTAAAAAAAAAAAAAATGCCCTCAAAGAATTGGCTTGAGGATATTGCCTCTCAAAGCCTGAAAACTTGGGGCAGACATGTGGGAAGTACCTCCCAGGTGGAGTGGAAAGTACAGAGACCCAAGAAGAGGGCATCATCCCTCCTGAATGGACACCTCCCTGCTAGAGCTGCAGACAGGCCCAGTCTCCCCAGCCTCCACAGCACATCACGCAGCCCAGCGCTGCCGGGAGGAAGAGAAGGGACTGCACACCCTGACTCTATCACCCTCAGCACGGAACGGCTTGAAGACAAGTCCTCTTCCTCAAGAAGGAGAGAGCGAGTGGCCACCACAGTGTGGTCCCCTTCCCCCAGCCAAGCCCCAGTCTCATGGAGGAAACAAATGTTAATGGGAAGCACTTAAAATGGAAAGGGAGTCTATTTCTCCTTAACTGTCTCTGGCTGCACAAAATTCTGAGAAGCGATTGAAGGTAAATTGCTTGGTTTTCAATTTTAAGCTGCACTTATCCAAGCACGATCAGTCTTCCCTGATCGTGGCAGAAAATAATAAGCGCCTGATGCGGGGGTGCCCTGGTGCCCAATAACATGGTGGGATCGCATCCCCTTTTCATTACGAGAAGACAGAGTGTGCTTTAAGCAAGTTTATTGATATGATAAATTGCCCCGTCACTTCCCTTGGGTGAATCTCCTGCCTGGAGGCTGGATTTCCACTACTCCCCAGGGGGCTGGCACCCACTGG
>NW_006159616.1:16348306-16356208 GCF_000334495.1 Tupaia belangeri chinensis
TCTGACATGCTCGCTAAGAGCTTGGTAGTGACTCTGAGGTTACTCTGCAGGGGACAGGCAACCGCAGGGGTCACGGTGGCCAGGGCTGCTCAGAAGGCCCCAGCCTGGAGTTGGAGGTGGCCCTGCCTTAAGGGACTTGAGAGCCCACGGCCTGGAGTCTGCCAGGTGTGGGTTCAAACCCGGCTCCATGCACCATGTGACTGTGCGTACACCAACCTCTTAGTGTCCTTGACTGTAAAACGATAGTGAAGGCAGCGACCAGGCTCAGATAACACTGCCTGCAGAGTCACTGGGGTAGCTGAGGCCCCTCTTTGGTCTCTGGGGGCCATCCCCTCTGTACCGCAGAGCAGAGGACTCCAGACTGCAGAGCCCTCTCTCACAAAACCTGGTGGAGCCTGGGCCCCAGCAGGACTACGCCAGTTGGGGGCGCTGGAGGGCAGCAAGGACTGGTGTAGGGGCCGCTAAGCCATGGTGGCATGTCCCTGGGACAGAGTTTTTCCTGGTTTAGAGGACGAGAGGGCCCTCGGCAGCAGAGTCCCAGACGGGCAAGGGCAGAGCCTTCCTGTGGGATCTGAGCCCAGGGGCTCCACCAACAGCCTCGGTGACCCAGGGCAGCATGCTTGGCCTGGAGGACTGGCCCAGTGCCTACCCAGCACAGCACTGACTGAGAGAATGAGCACCAGAGACAGGCGCCAGCGGGAAATCAGGGACCTGTTCCTGTGGAGTGGCATTCCACCACGGCCTGGGCCCAGGGAGCAGGGTTTGGGGGCTATCTGGTGCTTTGTGTTTCCTTTCAGAAAAAAACATCTTAAGTCTCTGGACCAGACCTCCCAGCTCTGCTCTGGGGGCTCCTGTGCTCCCTACAACCCTTCCCTGGGGAGGCGGTGTCTCCAAGTGCCTGCAGACCCTGGGCAGAGCAGCTGAAGGAGGAGAAGCTGAGGCTTGGGGACGCCCAGGTGTCTCGAACCCGTCTGAGGTTCTCATCTCTAAACACTCACTATGAAGATAAATGGATCTGAAAGGAGCATTTTCCCCTCAACCATGTAAACACAAGGCAGCAGACGAGTAAGTAACATTAGGTCTGACACGGGGAAGCTGTGAGGTATTACTCACCCTGATAAGTTTAATGTATAATTTAGAAACATATCATCAAAATGGGAAAAAAAGGGAAGAACCTCTTAAATAACTCGGAAAGATATTCAGCTCTGAAATCACGGGCGGTTAGAGCTGAGGGTGTGCGGCAAACTCCCCGGCAGCACGCACCCCACACTTGGAGCAATTGGATTTAGATAGATTTGCAAGCTGAGCACTTTCAGAAGGAAAGATTCACCCTTTCCAAAGTGGGAAGCTGGGGCTCAGGTCAGGGCCTTCTCCTGGCCAGAGCCTGCCCAGTCCTGCCGGACAGAGCAGGGCTTCCTGCAGGAGCCCGGCAGGGCAGATGGCTGGGCTGAGCCAGCAGGCTCTGCATTCTCTGCGGAGCTACACCTGGAGACCCTGCCTTCCTTCCACTGCCCTCCCAACTCTGGCCAGGGAGGCCTCTTCCCTCTCACCAGACCTGCAGTGAGGGCTGGGGAAGGGAAGGTGGACAGAGGGATAGAGTGGCTTGGGGGCAGGAAGAATTCAAGGCATGCATGCTCCTCTTCTTTGGAGGGGCTAGTGGTGCGTGCAGGTGGTATAAAAGGTGGACTACATGGGGGAGGAGGCTCAGGGACATCGCAGACACCTGTCACGATAGATCTGGCTCATTTTGGGTTAACAAGCCCTTCTTGGGTGTTGAGTGCCCAACAAGGTGGAAGAGCCATGGCATGGTTGAGCTTCTCTGCACCACCAGGCACCGGAGCATCAGGAAATTCAGTTCCTAGCCCAGCCGCCATGTGACTAGCAAGCACTGAGCCCTGCTGAGCCCATGTGGCCTTCTCTGTCATGTCTTGGGGCTGTTGACACCCACTCCCCAGCCCCACCTTAAGCTGGACACGTGAGACAACGCTGCTTACTGTGCTTGGGCAGGGGTACTCTTCTCTCCTTTCAGGACTGCTGGGGTAGGAGGAAGCCTGTGAGTCCAGAAGGACTTGGTGGCATGGATCTAGGCCTTGGAGCAGGGGTTCACAGCCAGGCCACTGTCATCTCTGCCAGGACCTGGCCTGCCCTGGGTTCTCAGGTAGTCAGCCTGGGACAGGCCAAGCTGCTGGTATTGTCTGATAGCTTTTAGGTGGTCTTAAGGCGACTCCAGGGTTTAGAATTCCAGCTTGGAGGGTACAGTGTCCCTGCCATGGTGGGATTTATCTCAAAGCCCTGGAAAGTCTAGATAAGGCTCCTTTTCTGATAAGTGGGAGGACTCAGGCATTTGAACCAAGGACATTTCCCTAATTTCCAGGGTTTTATCTTCAGAGTGTGTCCACAGCTACCGTCTTGCTTGCTCAAACACAAGCCGGCGACACTGCTACTTGGCCCTGAGATGCGTCTATAGGAAGGCACTGTGCACGCTCACGGGGGCCCAGGTGCTGAGGGATGGACACAGCCAGGTGCCTGGCAGGAAATGGAGCCCCCTTCTCACTCCTCCAGACACCTCTGGTCCTTCTCCCCAGTTCCTTGGAGTCTGTTTCCCTAGGCTCTTCCCTGACTGCCCCTGCCTTTTCCAAGTAGAAAGAAGGGTTCTGCTGTGAACTCGTCCTTGCTCTGTGCCGTACTTGAAGAATGGGATGCAGGGACTGCAGGCTCAGCGCAGCCTTTGCAGCAGCTGGAGGACAAGAAAGGCTTACAGACCCAACCTAGGGGATCTGTGCCTGGGAGGAGGGGATGATGAGTTGGTGAGAGGCAGGCAAGGTGAGGGGGTGCCATGAACAAAGGCCCTCAGGCAGGCAGCCTGTGGTGGATTAGAGACAGAGCAGTGTCCCTGGCTTGTCTGAGGTTTAACCTCCATCTACTTCCTTTTCTTCCCAGGCGAGAGCCCCACTCCAGGAGGCATGAACCGGAGAACCCTGGATTACGGCCTTCCCCCGTTTGTCCCTTGAGAAGAACGAGAGCAGATGCTCTTTTCCTCTTCCAGCTCTTTCTGCAGCCTGCAGCCAGCATGGCCCCACATTTGCATTTCTCCACTGGCTTCCTTCTCACCCCCAGCGAAGCCCAAGTCCTTAAAGTGCATGGAGGCCGGGCCTATCTGTGTCACGTCACCTCAGCAGCCCGTTGCTTCCTGTCTCCTCTGTGGGCATCCACTAAAGGTGTACAGGCCGCCTGGCAGTTTCTCAAACATATCAAGCCACTTCCACCTCAGGACCTTTGCACATGCTTTCTCCTCTTTCAGGACAGCTTTTCTCTGGATATATTAATGACCCATGTCCTTCTCTCACTCAGGGCTCTGCTCAGATGTCACCTCTGCTGAAGCCCCGCCTCGGTCACTCTATCAAAAGCCCTCCATTATTCCTTCTCTCACTCTGCTTTGTTGTCGTTACAGCATTTATCACTAGCTGAAATTATATTACAGGCTCACAATCCAATTCCAAAATCCATAAAGCTCTGGAATCCAAAAGCTTGTTCGTAACTCATTTGGTGAGAAAACGTGACCTGAACGGATGTGAGGCTATTTATAGTCTTGGTTCATCCCACTTTGTGTGAATATTCATACATTTTGCTGTAGAAATATTAATGTGTTTGATTATGGGGTGCTACTCTACACCCTGCTGGGGACATTACATAATGTACGGTCCATGCATCATATTATGTTTCTAAGATGCACAGTCTGAATGCTCAGACCAGGTTTCTAAACTTGGCACTGTCGGCCAGGTAGCTGTTTGCTGGGGGAGGCTGCCCGGGGTACCACGGGATGTTTACAGCACCCCTGGGTTCGACTCCTAGATGCTAGTCACAACCCTCCTGTCTCCCAGCGGTGACAACAAACCAGACATTGCTCCCAGTTGTAATCTGGACTAAGGGGTTTCAAAATGAGGGATGGTGGAGCTCTCTCCGTTTACTTGCACGGAACGTAACTCGGGGACAGAAATTTCACTTGTCCTGTATCTCAGCACCTAGTGATGTGACACAGAACTGGCCCCCAATTCTGACAAAAACTCTCTCCTTTGTCTGAAATCTCAGTCAGACTCTCCTGAGTCCCCCGCTCAACTAGACCCAAGTCTGGGCTTCCTTCTCTGTCCTTGTGGAATCCAGTTTGGTCAAGAATCCTGCCAAGTCTGTTGAGAGAAAGGCTCCCACCCTTGGCATCTGATCACCCTGACGCCTTATCACCCAGGCCGGCCCTCAGCAATAATCCTATCAAGTCAGTTCAACCGGAAATTTTCCCTTTACACTTGGTCATTTCCTCTGTCAATTCTTACCACTGGCCCCACCTTGCTTCTTAAAAATCCCCACTTTTGGGGAGTTGGAGTGGAGCCCACTCTCTCTCCCACCACAAGGCTCCATTGCAGGGGTCCCCACACCTATCAACCATGACCCCCAGCCTGCCTCTTGAATAAAGTCTGCCTAACTTTTTTTTTTTTTCCAGGTTTTTGCCATAGGATGTATGTGCTTGCCAGAGAGAGACAGAGAGAGGGAAAATGAGAAATCATCCCTCTGCCCCCAGATGGGATGGCCACACCACAATCCTTCTTCCCCCAGGCTCCTCTCAGAATTTTGGGCATGCGTATGCACCTGGTATAATTTTCAAGCTGCTGGATCTGGGACTCAAATCATGGTTGGTCATGTGGTTGGCGCCTTAACCACCATATCACCTGCTGGTCAACTGCCTTATCAACTTTTTTTTTCTTTTTTTTAGAGAGATTTTTGGTATAGGGTGCATGCACTTGCCGGAGAGACAGAGAGAGACAGAAAGTGAGAAATCACCCCCCTCCACACACGCACCCTGGGGTGGGAGGAATGGCCATGCTGCAATTCCTTCTACTCCATTCTCCTTCCAGGATTTTGGGAATGCATGCACACATGCCTGGTGTGAGTTTTAAGCTACCAGGTTCAGGACTTGAACTCTGATCAACTACGTGGGAGTCCAGTGATGTAACTATTATGCCATTTGCTGGTCCCTGACTTACCGACATTAACAAGTATCACAAATGAATTTTTTCTTTACTAATACATAGTCATTATATAAAGACACTAAGTTCACCTGGCTTCTCCCGCAGGCACCTGGGGTCCCATTCTAAGCATTTATCAGATGTCTTTCAGACACTCCTCTCACCCTGAGCAGAGTGTCATGGACACCCTCCTCTCACCCTGAGCAGAGTGTCATGGACACCCTGTTCTCCTGGCTCCTCTCTAAGGATATGATAGCATTCCTAAGAGTCTGGGGACCCAGGAAGCTTCCCAGATCCTCCATCTGGCCCCACTGGCACATGGCTGGCCTCAGACAGATGATCCCTAGAGTGGGGACAATGACCTATGTCCACCTCATTAGAGACAATTCCTCACAAATGGCTGGACACTCATTAAGTGTATGGAGCTGAATTTCCCTTTGTCTTCTTGTGTGCCCGACACAGGTCAGGGCACAGGGAGGGCCTTCTGGACCAGAGCAGTCTGCGACAGGACAGAGCCTTCAGTTGACCCTCGGAATGTAAGGGTGATAGGGAGATCAGGGATTGGGGGGGGGTCTTTGATAAATGCTGGTCTCTGGATTTTGTCCTTGCAGATAGTGCTTGGGGCAGATCACGCAAGTAGGAACGCTGGTCGGTTTCCACCCCACATCTCTGTCCAGCAGTCGCTCAGCCTCTGCTTGCTGGCTTTCAGAGAGCCGGCTTTGTACTGGAGCAGCCTAGCCCACCAGGGGACAGCTCTTACAGGTAAGACCTTCCTCTCCTTGAGCTGAAATTCCGTAATTCTTCCCCACCTCACCCCTGCTCTCAAGACCTCGGAGCACCATATCGACCCCCACAGAAACCCACACTGTGGCCAGCATTCTTGGGACCCCTAGTTTCACACCCACATTAGGGAAGCCAGTATTCTTAGCTTCCCCAGGACAGTGGCAGTTTAACCTCTGCACCCTGCAACGCTGCAAGGGTGGTCACCTCTCATCTCTCTTCTCGCATATCCCTACATGATGTGGAATCGAGTCCCCTGTCCCTGGGAGGGTCAGGGAGGACAGCCACTTCAGAAGAGGCCAGACCTCCTGCTAAAAACACAGCCCAGTCACTGTCTCTTGGGGATGTGCCCTCTTCAGCCCGCCTTTGCATCCTTATTAGCTGATTGGCACTGGAGGTTTCTGAAGAGTGTGCACTCCAGGTCAAGGGACCACCTACAGTGACTGAGCTCTTGTCTAATGACAGACAAGCTGGGTGAAGCTGGAGCGAGGGGTGGGGTAACAGCTGGGATATCCAGCCATGCAGCCCATGCAGAGACTGACTGCTGTTATCCCTGAAGTCCATTTCTCTCTTTCCTCAGTGCCCAGTCTCCTGGGTACACAGCCACCTGGATGGCTGTGTAACAGTTCCCAGCTCCCTTTGCAGTGAGGCACAACCATGTGACTGAGCTCTGGCCAATGGGAGGCAAATGAAAGTGGCACGTGCAAGTTCCAGGAAACATTCTTACAAGGAGGGGCTGTACTTCCTTTGGGGTGCTGGGATGCAGACATGATGGCTCGAGTTAGAGCAGTCATCTTGGACCAGAAGCTGCTGGAGCAGATGTTAGAGCAACAGGAAAGAAGGAGCCTGGGTCCCTTGGAAATGGTATTAGCCTTAGGCTGCTTCTGTTTACAGGAAGAGAAATGAACTTTTATCCATTGAGCCTCTCGTAGTGTAGGTTTCTGTCCCTTGCACTGAACCAACACCAACAAATCCAGAGCCCAGGTAGATCTTCTAGCTAATCACAGAAGGCTCATTCAAAGCCACAGCCAAGAGAGCAGGGCAGGGGTGGCGGATGATCAGGGCAGTGAGGTCAGCAGGGGTGGAGGTGGGAGAAGATTTAGGCTATTAAAGAACTGCATCATGGGAAGAACAGAGAACTCCTGGCAAGTGTACAGGACACAGCGCTTGCTTTCTGTGAGCGACTGCCACATAGGCTGTCAGTTATGGGCGGAGCTGGCTCCGAGTAAAGAGGGCCCTGGAGATGGGCTTTGAGAGCAGAGATTCCAACTTCTGAGGACCAGAGGCAGCTCCTGCTGATGCCCAGGGACGTGGGTGTTACCAAAGCAGCAAATGCTGCCCTCGGTCCTCCAAGAGGAAGCACCCCCAGAAAGTTAACAAAAACAGAGATGAAACAAGAAGGCCGGGAGGAACCTGGCTGGCAAGGTACACCAGCCTCGCCACCCTCATGCCAACCTGATGGCCGCCGTGCCAGAAATATAGAGGAAGTACTCCTGCCCTCTGTGACAGATGAGGAACTGAGGCACGGCGGAAAGGAGGTACTAAAAGCCCTCTCATCTCGTCGTGTTGGAAACTAGAACTCAATGTCTGAATTCCAGAAACGGTGTTTTTTTTCCATTCCAGAAAAATCTCAGCAAGAAGATGCTAACTGACTCCTGGTGCCAGAGCTGCAAAAGCACAGGCCAGTGAGCAGAAACCCAGAGGACTTACCCAGGCCGTACTGGGAGGCTCATCCCTAAAGGCCTAAAGGCCTGCTCTTGGCCTGTCCCATCTCTGTAGGGCTGGCCTGCCTCCTGTGGACGAACAGACCTATCTGTGGCTCTCCGAGGTGCTAGCCTTGGGTTGGTCTGGCCTCCCATCTCTGGCGTCTGGCCCAGCCATTGTTTCTGTACTTTCTCCAAATTAAAAACCCATTGCTGCCCCTTCCTAGGTAAAAAGAGTTAATTTTCAATTCGAGTGTGTGGGAGGGTGTCCCCAGGGAACAGAGTAATGAAGCCGCTAGTGCTAGTTGCAAAACAAATAGATAAATCAATGTTTCAATTTTCTCCATGTGAGAGAACGGCCACTGTTGCTTAGCAATTCAGAGAACATTACTGCGGGCTCT
>NW_006159616.1:16356272-16362316 GCF_000334495.1 Tupaia belangeri chinensis
GACCTTTCCGGGGGGCCCTCCCGAGCCAGCCATAAACGCCACAGAGTTGCCGGGTTTGAGCCCTATTAGAAGGACAACCCAGAGGACAACCCAACGTGGCTTCCCAGGAGGCTGAGACCAGGAGGCATCTTTTGAACCCATCCTCGTACCTCCTAGGGCCTGGCTGTGTGGAAAGGGACCCTATGGGCGGGCTATGGGCCCAACAGAGTCCCTTCTGCCACCAGTGGCACCAAGAACGGCTTGGGTTTCTCCTTACCACCCAGGTGAGGCTACTCTAAGCCTTGTGGACAGGGACACCTGGAGGAAAGGGGGTTCCCTGCCTCCATGGAGTCAGAGACCTGGCCCAGCCCAACCCTGCCGGGGTGTTCCATCATCAGTCTTACACATCAACACTGGAAACTGCTTCTCTTCTGCTCCCACACCTTCCATGGCTCCGCAGTGCCCTTTCCACTGAGTTTCCAGAGCCGTACACCACACGGTGGCAGTTTTCTTAGCTGCACTTCACCTCGTTTTCTCAGCGAGCGTTCATGCTAGCTTCTATCGTTACCCTGTTTTACAGACGAGGAGACTGAGGTCTGGTGGTATTTGACCCTCCCAAGGTCAGGCATGGCGTCTGCGCTACATTTTCCCGAGCTATGTAAGGGGCTTGTGATGGGCACTGGCTTGAGAGAGTGCTCAGCTGGGGATGAGAGTCCAGCCACTCTCAGGACAAGGAGCTGGATCCCCAGTTCACAGCCCAATCTGCATGGCGCTCGGCACAGAGTCAGTCCACAGAGAATGAGTGGTCATCAGTCCCTGATGTGACTGTCCCAGGAAGGAGGGAGTGCCTGCACTTGTCAGTGGCTGCTCTGTGCATGGGTGTCCTGATTGCAGCTGGCCTATGGGTAAGGAGAAAAGGAGCACGGGTCTCCTCGCGGTGGCTCCCATGCCCAAGGTGGGGGCGGCTGCCTGTGTGCTCTCATCATGGCTCCCCACGCCTGGAGGGTCAGCCCCCTTCAGCCCCGCTTGCCTCCCTGCCCCTCCCCGAGGCCCCCAGGCTGCGGCGTCTGATTCACCCACCCCAGGGCTCTCTCCCTGGAGGGCCCTTCTATTTCTCCACTTCCCCCTAGTATCTTCCAGGTCCAGCTGGGATGCTGGCCCTCCCCAGGGAGCCCCCACTGGCTCCCAAAGGAGGGGTGTCCTTCCTCTTCTGGTCTGAACACATGGACCTGAGCTGCTCTGGCTGCCTCGGTTCACATGTCCGTCCCCTCTCTCACATCAAGGCCCTGAGGACAGGGACAGTCTCTTCTGCTCTAGGAAGCCCCGGCACAGAGACGAGGTCAGAAGTCAGCATGTGAGCTGACAGGGCAAAGTTGGTCCTGGTGCCTCCACCTGTCACAACAAATGTCACTTGAGAACTGCACCAGTGACAAAGCCAGTGATGGAGAAGGTTGCATTCTCCCAGAGTTCTGTCCCTCAACTTCAGAAAGTGGACATGGGACCTGCCACCACCTTGGGGTACTGAGAACTTGGCCAAGTCCTGAGCTCCCTCTCCCATTTTCCTCACCTCTACTATATGGTGGTTAATGGAGCCTCCTGCCAGGGCTGCGGGAGTCTCCTCAAGAGCATGCCGTGACGCCCAGGGCCCTCCAGTGACGCTGCTCTGTGGGGCTATAGTTACGGCAAGGCTCTGCACTCCTCTGGAAGCCTATCCGGGCCAGGCTGGGGACAGCTACTGCACCAGTGTCCGAGTGTTCAAAGACTCGGGCCAGCTGCTCTGCTCCCACTGAGGGGGGTGTGAGGACTGCAGGATGACCTGGGGCCACAGGAAGTGCTTGATTTGTCCTGGGCAAGCCCCTCTTAATTCTTTTTTTTTTTTTTTGGAGAGATTTTTGCTATAGGGAGTGTGTGCTTGCTAGAAAGACAGAGAGAGACGGAGAGACAGAAAGCGAGAAATCACCCCCTAGAGGGGCTGGCCACGCCACAGTCCCTTCTCCATTCTCCTCTCGGGATCTTGAGCACGCACACACATGTGCCTGGAGTGAGTTTAAGTCACTGGGTCTGGGACTCGAACCATGGTCGACTACATGGGAGTCCAGTGACATAGCCATTACGCTAACTGCTGGTCCCAAGCCCTCTTAATTCTTGACTCAGCCACTGCCCATCTCCTCCCTCTCAGCACCCAGTCTTTATCTGGCCTTTTTTTTTTATTTTTGGGAGCTCTTTGCTGGAGAGACAGAGAGATGGAAAGCGAGAAATCCCCAGGGGGAATGGCCAATCCCTTCTCCTCCATTCTCCTCTCAGGATCTTGGGCATGCATGCACACGTGCCCTGCATGAGTTTTAAGCTGCAAGGTCTGGGACTCGAACTGCAGTTGACTACGCGGGACTTCAGTGACATAACCATTATGCCATCTGCTGTCCCTTGATCTGGCCTCTTAATGTTGGAGTCTAGCCCGTTCTGCTTGTCACCCTTTCCTTAAACCTGAGGCTTCTGTACTCACTGAAGTGTGAAGGCTGTGCTCCCAGGAGAAGAGATGGTGGTGGATGACCTTCCCAGAGCACAATCTGAGTAATTTCACCCCATTTCCCTGGGGCCTGACCATCTTTTGCCACAAAAATGGGAGCAACTGGGAACCAGCAGTTAGCGTAATGGCTATGTTGCTGGACTCCCACGTAGTCGACCGCGGTTCGTGTCCCGGACCCGGTGGCTTAAAACTCACGCCGGGCGTGTGTGCGTGCGTGCCCAAGATCCTGAGAGGAGAATGGAGGAGAAGGGATTGCGGCGTGACCATCCCCCCTGGGGGGTGATTTCTCGCTTTCTGTCTCTATGTCTCTCTCTGTCTGTCTGGTGAGCGCACGTGCCCTACAGTGAAAATCTCTCCAAAAAAAAAAAAAAAATGGGAGCAACTCATATAGACTTGTGTGTTGTACTGACAGTGAGGGCTGAGGGCAGGTGAGCAGCCTTTCCCTAGCAGTGGTAGGGGACCCAGCCCTCACACCAACAGACCTCAGCCTTCCTGAGTCCTGGGGGGCTAGGGGAGACAGGCCACGTGTCTCTGTTCTTGGTGTTCTCAACTCCCTGGAGGACCCTGGGCCTTAGCTTTCTCTTGGCGAAACGGGGGCCATGACAGGAATGTTGATGCATGTGACCCTGGAGCAGGCCACGCCCACTTTGTCCTACTCCCTCCCTGCCCCCCAACTCCCTTCCCTGGCTGGACCAGGAGGTGAGCCGGGCTAGCAGAGGGGCCACTTTAGATTCTTTAGTGAACATCCCTAAACTGGGTTCAAGGGCGATGTTAACAGATCTATGGACGAAGGGGAAAAAGTTACCAAGTGTTTTTGGAAACAAGGTTTCATGGTCAAATAAGTTTGGGAAACATGCATAATAGCTCCCCTCTTAGGAATTGACAATGTGATGCCGACATAGTAAAGGGCTGGAAAAAACTATTAAGTTTGGTTTTATCCAGCGTCCTCCAGATTCATCTGACTACAGAACACTGTTTTTGTGGGATAGCCAGTAACAGTAACCTTGAAATACAGTTTTAGAAATAATGCCCTAGGCCAGATGCTGGCAAACTATGAATACATCCCATAGGCCACAGGTCCGCCACCTGTTTTTGTAAAGAAAGTTTTATTGGAACACAGCCAGCCCTTTTATGATGTATTATCTATGGAGGCTTTCCTGCTACAACGGCAGAGTCAAGTAGTGATGATAGAGATCTTGAAGCAGAAAAAACAATCTGGTCCTTTAATTTAAAAAAATGCTGACCCTTGTTTTAAAGGAAGGCCTTATGAGATCGTTTTAAAGAAATGCAGGCTGGTATGGGTATAAAGAATCTCAACCCATTTTAATATCACCAGGAGCACTTGCAGTTAGGAAGCAAATCAGATGCTAAAATAAAAGGCATCGCTTATACTCCATTCAAACAAACCCCTGGGGCCTGTGTCTGGATGGGACTTCTCTCCAGGAGGGCTGATCAGTCAAGTCAGAAAGGCCAGAGTAGCCAAAATCTCTGACGCCTCACAGCCGACCATTAGGGGGAGCCATGGCCTGTGTTGCCGACAAGGAGCCGTGACTACGATGGCCTTCGAGATGCCATGGCCTGGCTTCCTGGAGAAGGGGGCCGGTGAAGGATGAGCACAGGCTGGGAGAGCCTAGGCCTTCTCTCGAAGGCTGTTTATCATAACACAAGTTTAAAAACACAGCTGGAGGGACTTGAGAGCCATCCGCACACCCCGCTCTCCACCTCAGGTGTGCTCTTGGAGCTTGGGAAGCCCGGGTGCTGACAGGTGCAGGTGGCAGGGGCTTCGGACCATCTCAGCCAGGTCCCTGATCTCACGGCCATGAGCACCAAGGCTCAGGGAGAGGGGATGCTGACCTTGTCGACCTTCCGCCAGGACCAGCCACTGTGCTCTAGGGATGCTGCGCCCGCAGTGCCCCTTAACTTCAGCTCCCTTCTATACGTCAGAGAGGAAGACAGAGCCTCGTCAGCAAGTGCCCAGTATTTGAAAGGGGCAGTCCCCCATCTTCTTGCCTCCCTGCTCTGGTGGATCCTACACGGCCTGGTCAGACACAGCTTAAATGATGACTTTCCTGGTGTCATGCTGTTTCTCAAGGACTGTCGCTGGCTCTCTAGTACTGAACTGCAGTACCTGCAGTACCTGCTTTCAGCACTCTCTGGGGGTACGGCCCCATTCTACACCTCGAAGTCCTAAGCCATTCAGGCTGCTATGTGGGGCCTTCAAACAGTTTGTGGACGGTGTGCATTATGAAAAATAACTATGCATGGATTTCAAATATTTTTGGCACCAAATTGAATTTATACTTGAATTCCATCTTTCCACAGACTTTGTGAAGCACCCTTATACAACAGGCCACCATAGACTGGGTGGCTTATGAACAACAGAAATGTATTTCTCACAGTTTTATAACATAGAAAGTACACAATCAAGGTGCCCATAAGCCCTGTGTCTGGGGAGGGCCTGCTTCCTGGTTCATAGGTGGCCGTGCTCTTGCTGTGTTCTCATAGCAAATGGGGTCAGGGAGCTCTCTGGGGGCTTTTTTTTTGGCTATAGGGTGTGTGCACTCACCAGAAAGAGAGAGACAGAGAGATAGAAAGTGAGAAATCATCCCCCAGGGGGGATGGCCACACTGCAATCCCTTCTCCTCTATTCTCCTCTCAGGATCTTAGGCACGCATGCACACGCGCCCGGCGTGGGTTTTAAGCCACCGGATCCGGGACGCGAACCGCGGTCGACTATGTGGGAGTCCAGCGGCATAGCCATTACACTAACTGCTGGTTCCCTCCACTCAGGATCTTGAGCACACATGCACACACGCCTGGCATGAGTTTAAGCCACCAGGTTTGGGACTCGAACCGCAGTTGGCCACATGGGAGTTCAGTGACATAGCCATTACGCTAACTGCTGGTCCCAGGAGGCCTCTTTTTTTAAGAGAGATTTTTGCTATTGGGCACATGCACTCACTAGAAAGACAGAGACAGAAAGTGAGAAATCGCCCCCCAGGGAGCATGGCCACGCCACAATCCCTTCTCCTCCATTCTCCTCTCAGGATTTTGGGCACGCATGCACACATGCCTGGCAGGAGTTGAAGTTGCTGGGTCCGGGACTCAAATCATGGTTGACTATGTGGGAGTCCAATGACATAATCATTACACCATCTGCTGGTCCCTGGGGCTTCTTTTGTAAGTCCATTGATCCCAATTGTGAGCTCTACCCTTATTACCTAATCACCTCCCAAAGGGCTCACCTCCCAATACCGATGTGTTGGAGGATTAGGATTTTAACATATGACTTTGGGGGGTGGGGGTGGGGATGCACACATTTAATCTATAACACCGAGGTATTTACTAGTGCCCTCAGTGTGGGGGCATTTCATAGTCAGGCCCATCTTCCTGCTTTATTTCCTGATCACCTCCCTCTGTCCCCTACTTCCCTGAGGTATCCAGGGAGGCAGGATCTGGAGGGGCCCTTAGCAATCACTGAGTATGGGTGTACCAAATAGGCGCCTCACCTTCCCATGCCCACACGATGCCAGTCATA
>NW_006159616.1:16362509-16380469 GCF_000334495.1 Tupaia belangeri chinensis
TTTCCCTCTGAGCCAGAACTCAGACTCCCCCTTTGACAAATGCTATTAGAAGTGATGAACCCTGGAGAATGATGTAGATGGCAATATCTTTGATTCGATTATCACATACTGAATATGTATGCTTTGGAAGACCATATTGTGCCCCACAAAGATATACGACAATTAAATAGAAATAAATGCTAAAAACAAAAATGGTGATGAATCTTATTTGCTATGGTTTTGCTGGGGTGGAAACCGACCCTGGGAGGGGAGGTGACGGGCCTAAAGTCACATGGCCACTTGAGGCTCAGAGCTCCTATTTCCCTCCTCCTGGCCTGGGGTGCCACACAGGACAGGCCTCTTTCTGTAAGCTGGATCCTTCCTCAAACAAGCAGGAGGAACTTAACTCCACAGGGAGCCTGTGCTTCTGGGATGCAGTCTGATCCCCTTCCCTACTGGTCTGGGAGGTGTGATGCTGCTGCACTAAGATTAGGGAGGCATCTATCCAGAGGTGTGGAGTTGGGACAGTGGAGGAATCAAGTGCAAGGGCATGGACCGGGCTACTAGTCAGGCCACCTTGAGCTTGATCCCAGCTCATAGAGTTGGAGACTTAGTAAAGAGCAACCTAAGGGTGTCAGCTGGGATCTACCGAGCACCTGCTGTGGACCAGAGCCAAACACACACAAGGAGTTACTCCATGTGCTTGTCACTGCTCTCTGAGGCGGCAATATCAGCCCATTTTACAGGTGAGTCCCCAGAGGCACAGAGGTCTGGACTCCGCTGGGTCAGAGACAGTGAACGTGCACGAAGCAGCATTCCAGGGCTCTCCTGTGGTTGCTAATGGGATCAGTGCTATTATCGGTCTACGCTGAACTCTTTTCCTGACAAGGCCCTGGCTGGGTGGAGCATAGATCTCTGAGTAAGCCAAGAGGTGGTGGGCCTAGGGGCTGTGGGATAAAACTGGCTGGCATGCCTCATCCCAACCCATCCTTTGCCTCTCTGTGCTCGACCCCTGAAAGTCTAATGACCTTCTCTGGGAAGGTGGAGGAGACCAAGGGTGGGCTGGATTGCTCCATGAGGGACAGAGCTGGCCCCAGAGACCTACCCACATGGCATGAGGAGGGAGCTGAGTAAACAGCCCTCCCTCCCTGCAAAATGACCCTGCTGATCCCAGAGTTAAAAATAGAACCACATTGATCGGGAGGCTGTGCCCAAGCGCGACTTATCAGAGCTTCATTGGCAAAATGACTGGCCTGAGTCAGCCCTCAGGTAATTTATTTTCCTACTCAGCTGGCCAAGGAGCATCCCCTGCACATCCCTGCTGTGCAGATGGCACCACAGGTTCCCCAGCACCATGGCTCACTCACTAGGACACCTAACCGGGGTGGGCGGGATGCGGGATGCCCTTCCCTCCTGGTGTGGTTCAGCCATTTCCCCAGAGATTAATGCCTGGTGCAGGGAAATGGTCTGCCCAGAAGGAAGCCTGTTTTGCAAGTTTCCAGAGCTCAGCACACAGTGGCGTGCGCTCTTGTTATTACCGGAATGACCGTCTGTTATTACTCCACTGTGGCCTCTTGGGTAGCACCTGTGGAGAGAGCCTCTAGTTCTCCCTCAGCCCTGGTAGTGGTCAGACCTGGCTGCTACCCTGGGCAGACCCTCGGGCTTCCTGGAGAGGATCCCAGCTCATGGAGTGAGTCGGGAGACTACTCTAGTTGCTCATTCCCCAAAGACCCTGGATCCATGTTGTTTCCCGTCCTGTGGGTAATGCCTGGCCTGTAGTGCAAGCTCCCCCTCCAAGTGGAGCCCCTTCGGCGCTCCTCTCCCCTCTGGGGGGCTCTCCAGCAGGGATGTAGGTGTTGCCATCTAGCTGGTATAGTGGGCTGAACAATTTCATGCCCGCCTGCAACCTCAGAATATGACCTCATTTTGAAGTAACTAGTTAAATGAGGTCACACTGCACCCGGGCGGGTTCTAGATCTAATGGCTAGGGTCCTCATGAGAAGAGGAGAGACACAGAGGAAGGCCTTGTGATGACAGAGCCAGAGGCTGGAGTGAGGCAGCTGCAAGCAGAGGGGTGCCAAGTGTTGGCAGCAGCCACCGGGAGCTGGAGAGAGGCCGGGGACAGAGTCTCCCTCTGAGCCTCGGGAGGGATCCAACCCTGCTGACGCGCTGATTTTCAACTTTTGGCCTCCTGAACTGAAAGAGAATAAATGTCTGTTGTTTTAAGCCATCCAGGCTATGGTGATTTGTCAAGGCAGCCAAGGATCAAAATTCCCATTGTAGGAACACTGCGAAGCCCACACCAATGTGGCAGGGAAGCGGCCAGGGCCTCCAGAACAAAGGCAATCTCCAGGCGTGGAGTCAGAACCCTGAAGCTGAGGGACAGCTCACTTTCCAAAGCCTCAGTTTCCTTGACCCTAAAATGTGAACAATAATCCCACCTCATGGGAAGGCTGTGGCAAGAGCTTTGGAAATTCTTGATGAACTCAGCTGCAAAGGTGAAGAGGATTCTAGGGAGCAGGGCCCAGGCACTTGGGGGAATAGGTTTCTGTTCCTCCATCAAGCTGGCCTGGTGCAAGGATGTAACAGGAGCATGACTTAAGATGAAGCCATTGGTTCCTAGTAGAACTCGGGCCAGGGGGAGGACAGCTGGGAGTTTAGGCCCCAGCTGCCTTGTTCTCCAGAAGAGCTGGGGTGGGGCAGGGCCTGAGGGGAGGAGTTTGTACAAATAACTGGAGCACAGACACGGTTTCTTATCACACTGGTCAGGCTCCGCAACCTTTTACTTTTATCTTCCTTTTTTTTTCTCTCTCTCTCTTTAGCAGCCTTCCTCCCCATTATAGTCTGAATGTTTGTGTCCTCCCCGAAATTTGTTAAAATTCTAACCCCCAAGGTGACAGATAATATTAAGAGGCAGGGACTTTGGAAATTGATGAGATCATGGGGATAGAGCTCTCATGAATGGGATTAGCGCTTTTATAATAGAGGTTGAAGGGGCTGAGAGACCCTTCACTCTTCCTCTCGTGTGAGGACACAGTGAGAAGATGGCTGTCTATGTACCAGAGAGCTGGCCCTCACCAGACACCAAATTTACTTGTATCTTGATTTTGGACTTCCCAGCATCCAGAACTGTAGGAAAGTTCTTTCTACCTTTCTTGCTTTCTTTCTTTTTCTTTTTGTTTGTTTATTTATTTATTTTGCCATAGGGCACATACATTAACCAGAGAGAGGGAAAGTGAGAAATCACCCCCCACTCCTCCCCACCCCCCAGGGAGGACGGTCACACCACAATCCTTTCTCCTCCAGCCCACTCTTGGGATTTTGGGCATGCATGCACACGTGCCTGGTGTGATTTTTCAAGCTGCTGGATCTGAGACTCCACGATTGATCTCGTTGGAGTCCAGCGCCTTAACCACTGTGCTATCTGCTAGCCCAGTAAATAAATTTCTGGTTTTTACAGGTCACTTTATTATGGCAGCCCAAATGGAATAAGAAGCTTCAAATTCCACAGTACAGAGGAGGGCAGGGGAGGACTGTGGCAGAGCACTCACAGGTCTGACTCTGGGGACACCTCACCACCTTACAGACAGACCCCATTGAACCCACACATCTAATGAGACTGGATGATGCCCCTGTTTCATGGTTAATGAAACTAAGGTTTGGAGAAGTAAAGGAGCCTCCCAACATCACCTAGCCAGTTCATGGGGAGGTTGGGATTGAATTTCCTTTTCTGACTCCCAGGCTCTTTCAGCCTCATAACCTATGGCCTCACCACCATGATGACATGGAACTTCCCTCCTGGGGGAGGTGGGTGGTAGAGAGGAGATGCAAGGCAATAGTCCTAGGCAGAGTCTGGGCTGACCCAACAGAAGCCCAGCAGGAGTTTGGCCTCAGTGAACAGGGCAGTACCAAGCTCAGGGAACAAACCAAGTTAACCAACTATCAAGGTACCTCTGCCTTTCACTTTCAGGACAAAATTTAATGACACTAAAAGAATTTCCTTAATTAAAAACTGGTATTGGAACAGTTTCCAGGCCCTGGGTAAGGCTTGCTGGTGACTGCTGACATCCAGGGCTAGCCCTTGGCACATGCGCAGACTGAGAAGGGTTTGCCCCTGACTTCCACTCCCTGTGCTGCCTCTCTTCACCCTCCCAGTCCCTAAGCACTAAGTTATCTGACCCACTACAAAACAGCCCTAATTCATACTACAGTGGAAATGACCTTCAGCAGAATGTGGGAGTCCTCTCAGGAAGGACTGTATTTCATCAGGGATCAAAAACACAAGCTGAGAAATGAACTCTCTTGGATGAATTTCAGGATTGGATCAGAGGAAAGAGGTAGCGTCAGGTGCACCTGCTCCTGCAGGGAGCTTTGGAATCCACATAGTGCTCAGCAGGGGAACTCTGATCACCCACCCAAGGTCTCAGCAGGATTAAGCCTGATGGCCCTGAAGCCTGGAAGGATTCATAAATATCAAAGCAAAAGTCATTTTAAATCAATATACTGCCTTTAATAAGAGAGGGGGATGGACACAGGGTTTTAGAATCTTTTCCACTAAGAGTTAAAAAGATTAGGCAGGACAGTTAGCTGAGTGAGAAGACTCATTTCCTGACTGAGAGGACCTGGCATGGTGGCAGGGATTGGGGCTGCAGGGATGGGATGCAGGTTACAAGGTCTGCATCTGGGTGATGCAATGGTGATGATGGTGAGGATGGTAGTGAGGGTGATGAGGGTGATGACAGTGGTGGTGATGCTGATGGTGATGAAGATGATGCTGATTATGATGATGACAGTGATGATGATGGTGATAGTGATGACGGTGATGATGTTGATTGTGACGACGGAGGTGATGATGTCAGTGATGGCGATAGTGATGACGATGACAATGCTGACTGTGATGATGGAGGTGATGAGGTTGGTGATGGCGATAGTCATGACGATGACAATGCTGACTGTGATGACGGAGGTGATGATGTCAGTGATGGCGATAGTCATGAAGATGATGATGCTGACTGTGATGACGGAGGGGATGATGTCAGTGATGGCGATAGGGATGGTGATGGCGATAGTCATGAAGATGATGATGCTGACTGTGATGACGGAGGTGATGATGTCAGTGATGGCGATAGTCATGAAGATGACGATGCTGACTGTGATGACGGAGGTGATGATGTCAGTGATGGTGATAGTCATGAAGATGATGATGCTGACTGTGATGACGGAGGTGATGTCAGTGATGACAGTGATGACGATGACGATGCTGACTGTGATGATGGAGGTGATGATGTCGGTGATGGTGATAGTCATGGTGATGACGATGCTGATTGTGATGATGGAGGTGATGGTCATAGTCATGACGATGACAATGTTGATTGTGATGATGGAGGTGATGATGTCGGTGATGGTCATAACCATGATGACGATGATGCTAACTGTGATGACAGTGGTGATGATAGTGATGGTGAAGTTGATGAAGATGATGACGGTAATTACAACCATGGTGGCAGTGGTAGAGATGATGATTATGATGCTGCTGCTGCTGATGGTGGTGGTGATGATGGTGATAGTCATGATAATGATAATGCTGATTGTGATGGTGGTGGTGATGATAGTGATGAGATGATGATGCTGATGGTGATGGTGGTAGTGAAGATGATGGGAGTGATGGTGATGAAGATGAAGATGATGGTGATTATGATGATGGGAGTGATGATGATGATGGTCACAAGTGATAATAAACATTTATTGATCACCTTTTATCTGTTAGGCAATATTCTAAGAGTTTACCATATGTTACCTCACTTAATCCTTGCAACGGTCCAGTTAGGTAGATAATGGTATTATTCTGATTTGACTGATGTGAAAACAGACAGTGAGAGGCTAGATTGATATACCTGAGGCCACATAGGTAACAGAGATCCAGTTAGGTAGATAATGGTGTTATTCTGATTTGACTGGTGTGAAAGCAGACAGTGAGATGCGAGAGGATATATCTGAGGCCACATAGGTAACTGTGGCAGAGCTGTGCTGTGATCCTGGACAGTTTATTGGGGACCAGAGTCCTCTTTCTTTGATGGATAGTGAGTGATCCCAAGATTAAATGCATAGCTTAGACTTGAAGTCCGCAGACTAACTGCCTGCCCACACCACACAAGTAGCTTGTAATACAGAGCCCAGAGCCCCAGGTAGACACTCTGTGTCTGGAGCCTGGGATGGTGCACTTTTCATAAGGTCCTTGAGTGATTCTGACACAGCCAACACACAACCCTACTGGAGAACCACCAGTGCAGACAACCCACCAGCAAGCATGATGGCACATGGGCTGGGAGCCTATTGATCTATCTCCAAAGCACATCTCCTATCCATCCACTGGTATCCTGTCATCGACCACCACCTTGTTGATGCCACTATCACCCTATCCTGCAGCAACTCAGTTGGGAGGTTTGTAACTGCACATGTTCTTGGGGGTTCTCCTATGGATGGCCACTGTGGCCTTTCAGGCTCTCTATGGGCCAGCCCCACCAGGTCACCACCATTTCCCCTGTGGTTGTGACTGTCCTGTTTCTGAAAGGCATAAGCTCTCCCAACCTCAGGGCCTTGCCCTTCATTTGATGCTTCCAGCATGAATGGTCTTCCCCTGTCAGCACTGGCTAGCTGTTCCTACTCTCTCAGGTCTCCACTAGACATGGGGGTGCAAGTCGGGGGAGGGAGGGTCTCTCCTCCTGAAATGGGCACTGAGGCTGACAGACTTATAAATGTGACACAGCCTGAGAGGAACGCAGGGCTCCTGGCTTCTGTGAAGGGTTCCATGACCAGCCAGGCAGTGGTCTGGGCATCATGTCAGATTCTACCAGGTCTGCAAAGCTGTGACCATGAGATTCTTTTGGAACTGTGGCTGCCTGTTTGGGGCATAGGACCAGGGATCTCTACTTGTCCACACCATAGGAGTGAGGGGGCTAGAAGGAGTTCGGCAGGGTCTGGAGTCTCCTTGGTATTCTGACGAGTGCCTGAAATTCGGTAGGTGCTTAATAAATGTTTATTATGAGTAATAAAATCGACCTTATTTATACAAGGCCTGTCTCCAAAGACCACTTTAAATACTTAAAAATAACCTTAGTCATCTCTCCCAATATCCTGCAGAGACAGGGTTGACTCTACACAGTTTATAAATGGAGACAAGGGCCCAGAGGGGGAAAGCAAGTTCCTTGGGGTCACACAGGGGCCTAGCCCAGCTCACCCAGAACCCATGTCTCCAGTCTTTAGGGAGCACAAGATATAGGAAAACCTCCATCTCTCTTTCTAAAGTGATTTAAGGTGTTATGGACTGCATTGTGCCTCCCTAAAATCCATAAGTTGAAGCCAAATCCTAAATGTGACTGTATTTGGAGATAAGGTTTAAGAGGTAACGGAGGTTAAATAAAGTCATGGGGCAGAGGTCCTAACCCAATAGGAGTGGTGATCTTTTATTTCTTTTTGGAGAGGTTTTTGCTATAGGCGCGTGCGCTTGCCAGAAAGAGAGACAGAAAGCGAGAAATCACCCCCTGGGGGGCTGGCCCTACTCCAGTCCCTTTTCCTCCATTCTCCTCTTGGGATCTTGGGCACGAACGCACATGTGCCTGGCGTGAATTTAAGCCACCGGGTCCGGGACGTGAACTGCAGTCGACTACATGGGAGTCCAGCGACATAGCCATTACGCCAACTGCTGGTCCCAGGAATGGTGATCTTATAAGAAGAGTATGACCTCTCTCTCTCTCTCTCTCTTTCTCTCTCCCTTTTGCTCTCTCTCTCCCTACCATGTGAAAACACAGAGTGAAGACAGCCATGAGTAAACCAGAAAGAGGGCTCTCCCCCGAGTCAAGTATGCTAGCATCCTGATCTCAGACTCCCAGTCTCCAGAACCATGAGGAAATAAATGTCTGTTATTTAAGCCACCTAGTCTGGGGTATTTTGTGATGGCAGCCTGAGCCAACTAAAACACAGAACAAAACAGATGACGTGAAACAGCCTCCAGGAAACACAAGGGATTCCTTTCCCTGAGGAGCTTCACTGAGTGGCTGAGGCTCCAGGCAGCCTCCCCGCAGCAGCCGGGCCCGGTTCTCCTGAGGTCTCAGCCAGATGGGCCAAGGAGCATTCAAGAGAGATGCAAGGTCCCAGGCTTGGCCGTTCCTGTCTGGGTGTGCAACACAGGGTGACAGACAGGAACAGCAGCTGCCTCAGACCCTCCTATCCCCAGGCACCCCGTCAGTGCTCCAAGCCCCTCTCCTTTGGGTTCTTTTCCTTCCTGTGGGGCTTTCCCCTCTGCCCCCACCCTTTCCACCCTCGATCTTTCTGACTGTCGGTCATCTTCATCTTTCCTCTCTGACTCGCCCACCTCCCTTCCTTTCCAAAGCTCTTTCTCTCCTCCTTTCTGCACTCCTCTCTGTCTTGCTCTCTTTGTCTATGTCTCTATTCCTCACACTTTGTCTGGTCATTGCCTCTTGCCTGAGGTCTCTCTTGATGCCCCTTGTTACTACTTCAGTCTCCATATCCTTCCCCATCCTCACTCCTTGTCCACCCACAGACCTCCCAGGACTCCTGTACTCCTCCCCTGCCTTGGAGCCCGCCCTCCATGTGAGACAGGGAGGACAGAGGGGCTGGAGAGCTTCCTAGACAATGGCTGTGTCTGGAAGCCATGCACATGCAGACACCCACACTGGCATGACCATGCATTTGCACTCACACAAGCATGCACACATACGCATACCTACGCGTGACTGCAAACACGCACACCCACACGTGCATGCACGCCCTCTACTTCTAGTTGCTCCATCTCATGTCTGGTGCACGGGGCCTCCCAGGAAGCAGAGGACTGAGGGATGCTCTCTTACCACAGCAGCAGGGAGTTTAAAGAGCTTCTGAATAAACGAGCCTCAACCACTTGCCCGGTGACAACGCCACCCTCTCTAATTAATTTTCAGAGTTCACTGTAAACTGCAGAACATAAAATCCCCAGGCAGCTGTCCCTCCTGCGGCCCTTACAAATCACATCAGCAGTGATAATCCCGACAGCGTGCCATCTCTGGGACGGAGAAGATTAGAGTTGAGTTAGCGTTTCCTTCCAAGGAGGGAGAGACTCTCGCCTTGGAAGCAGCCTGGCAGGTGGAGAGACAGAGGTTGGTCCTGGCCAGAGATGGTTTCCTGCCCTTGCCAGCTGGAAAGGAGGGCCTTGGGAGGCCCAGAGGCAGGAAGGGGCCATCCAAGACACCACACCTCCCCTGCTAGATCATCAGCTAGATTGACATTTCTTTCTTTTATTTTTAGAGAGATTTTTGCTATAGGGCATGAGTGCTTGTGGGAGAGACAGACAGAAAGTAAGAAATTGTCTCCTGGGGGGATGGCCATACTGCAATCCTTTCTCCTCCATTCTCCTCTCAGAATTTTGGGCATGCATGCACACATGGCTGGAGGGAGTTTCAATTCGCTCAGTCTGGGCCTCAAACCGCAGTTGGCCACGGGGAGTGAGAGATGTAAGCACTATACCCTCTGCTGGTTCCACTAGACTGATGCTTCTGTGGAATAGCGCTTAACTTCTATTTGATCTTCTCATTTGAATTCTAACTTAAGGAAAGGGACCTGATAGACCAGTCAAGCCCAGGCCTCGGGCCTCACCCGCTCTCTGCCTTACATTGCTCTGCAGTACTCACTGCTATGTGCCCCCACATTGTGTGTGTCTGGCTCAGTCCTCCTGTTTCTCATGTCTTTTCTAGAATGTAGCTCTGGAGGGCAGAGCTTTTGGTCTGCTTTGTACACAAAAGGTACACAGTAAATACTTATACTTGCTGAGTGAGTGAGTGTGCCCCCATTCTGCATAGCTATGTAAGTCTTAGAATCTCAGGTTTGGTTTCCCCAGTGGGAAAATAAGATATGTGGTCCAGAAAGCTGTGGTCTCTCCATACATACTTGTATCATCGCCACTCCGTAAAACATGGCCGTGATCTCAACGTGGCAGCCAGAAGCAAACTGAAGCCAGTACTTTCCGACACCCTGATGTGGAAGTCCTTATTGCCACAAGGGTTGGGCTCCGTTCACTGGGAGGAGGCTGGCAGTGGGCTGGGTCGGCTGGCCCAGCGGAAACCAAAGGCACAGGGAGACACCGGCAGCCCCCAGTTGAGCTTTGCTGACCTCCTGGATCCCACTGTGCTGAAGGCCTCGGTCCTGCTTATTCACCCAAACGGGGTGCAGCAGGTTCTTTGAGCCAACCCCCATGCCTCCTTTTGGTAAAAAGCTGGGCCAGGCTGTTCTTTCCAACAGCCCAGCATAGACTCCCCCATGTACTTAGTGTGTTGACCCAGTGGCAAGCTGGTCATCTGCTGCCCGTGTGAGGAAGAGCCCAGAACAGAAAGGAGCAGGGGATGCGGGGCTTGGAGGAAGCTGCCCTGTGCCTGGAGGCTGTGGCCAGGAGGTGACTGGGGACACTCTGGCTTAGGGCTGAGTTCACCCTGGGGGTAAGGAAGACAGCAAGAGCAGGCTGTGGAGAGCCCTTTGTAGAAGGTGGGAAGGGGGGAGACACCCAGAAGGGTTTCTGTGCTGGTCTAGCACCCCAGATCAAATCAGGATTTAAGGACTAGCTGGATGAGGGGCCCATGAGCTGTCTAGACATAGACAGGGAAGCCCTGGGGAGGCTCACAGAGCTGGGTATATATAGGCTGCAGGTGAGAGGGTTGTGGAATCAAAGGCCAGCCACACACCTTGTTTGGAGGTCATGGGGACATGAAAACCAGAAGCGAGTGAGTGACTGGCTGGCATGGGTTAACAGATTTGGGAAAACACTAGATCCTTCTCCAGGTGGTGTCTCCGTGCCAGCAGGAGTTAGATAAGCCATCTGAGCAATATGTACAACAACTCAGGTATCTCTTAGACGGCTATGGGTGACATCTCCGAAAAGGAGGAGATAACATTTCTGGGAAGCACAGGTAGCACGACAGCAGCTACAGCAGCCTGTCAGGGGATCCGGTAGCTGTCAAGGGGATCAGTGGGCGAGGCGCCGGGCTGAGGCGCAATCCAGCCGGTTGGTGGGATGAGTGCAGGGAGCAGGGCAGAAGTTTCCGCATGGGAGGCAAACAAAGCTTAAATTACCCCAACTGCTGCGGCCTTTCCAGTCTGCTGCTATGAGCCGCTGATATCAAACTGAGTTATGCCTCTGAACTATGCAGGAAAGTGCTGAATTAAACAGCTTAGTGACTTTACATATTCAAACCAAGGCAGAACACCATAAAATATGCTGAATAACAGTTGTCTAATGCACATTCCTTAAAGCTTTTTGTTGTCGTTGTTGTTTCAATAGCGGATGTTGGAGCAGCCCAAAGCTCTGGGCCTGTGGCCTCAGGCCTGGGCAGCTGTGACCTGCTCATCTCAGGGCAGACGGTGAGGCTGGCAGGAGGCAGGCAAGTATGGCAAGGTGGCTTCTGTAGTGTTTCCTTTTTTAATAATAATTTATTTTAATTTTATTTATTCATTCGTTTATTTTAATTTGATGAGAGAGAGAGAGAAAGAAAGAGAGAGAGACAATGAGAAAGCAAGCCACCAGGTTTAGGACTTGAACCGTGGTCAGCCATATGGGAGTACCCAGTGCCTTAACCACCATGCCACTTGCTGGCCCCTTGGCCTGTCTTTTTCTGGGCCACAGAAGCTTCCTCTGAACACTAGCTCCAAATCATCATTTTGGCTGTGACCTCTTCATTGGGAGAAAATCCAAATAAAGCCTCCCCTGCCCGCTCCAGAGGCTCTGCACTTGCTCTTCTGAGCCAGGACCTAGGACCTGGCAGGGAAACTATGGAGACTAGGCAACTAGGTAGCTGATGACAAAGGCTGGTGAAGGCTGCAGCCACGGTGGCTTCCTCCTCCAGGTCATTGTGCAGACAGTGCTTGGAGTTCATTTTCCCTGATCTGTGAGCCATTTCTGCTTCTGGGAAGAAGCACGGAGCATCAGCCTGGTGCTGTGGCCTGGGGGTCCTGGGAAGGTTGTGCTCCCCGGTGGGCAGCGACATCCGCAGAGCCCTACACACTGAGCTAAGCGTGGAGCTGCACCGTCTCTGAGGGCGCTTGTTCAAGTCGGCTTGCCTCTCCCCTCCTCCCCACAATCCAGCCTGTCTCAGGGCCTGTGGGGAGTCGTTTGGTGAGGGGCTCCCTCCCCTCTCCTCTCAGGCTTATCCTAGAAGACACAGAGCTGGTGTAGTTGGCATGTGCCCAACAGGAGCTGGGAATCCTATGCCTTCCGGGGCCAAGTGACTCACAGGAGGAAGGCGCCTGCTCCCGCCTGCCTGCCATCCTGCCAGCCTCTCTGCCTGTCATCCCTCAGTCCCCCATCACCCCAGCTGGGCCGTGGGGGCTCCTCTGAGAATGATGACCTCAGCCCTGGTGGCTGAGCAGATGGCAGAGGGGCCGAGCTGATTAATACCAAGATCCAGATGTTGCTGGTGAAACCCAGCTGGCTGGGGTGGGGGAGCCTTTCATCCACCCCCTCATTTCCCCCACCCAGCACTTGGCTTTGCCTGGAACGTGCCAGGCATTACTTGGAAGGTGCAAAGATGAGCACACTGTAACACAGGAACTGCCTTCTCCGGGGCCACTGAGCTCAGGGGCCGGGACTTAAACATCCATGTCTGTCCTTCCCAGTCTGCATTAGTTACCTACACTGCGAAATTCCTGCCCCTAGGCCTGTCGGGTGGCAATCCTGGATGTACCTGGGCTACAGTGAGGTCTATACCCTAACTCTCCTTCCAGTCACCTCCACTCTGCCTCATTCTGCTCTCCAGGATTCGAGTCCCAGCCTCTCCTGGTTCTCCCCTCACCAAACTGCCCAGCTGGTCCCACGCTCTCATGGCACTCTCTGCTGGCAGCACAAATAGGTAGGTTGACAAAAGCAGCCCTGGGTGATTTTGGGAGCAAGCCAATGGGTTACAGTGCTTGGGGACACTGAGCTTCAACCAGCTGAAGTGCCTGTGGCCTGGTGACCTTCCAGCATCTCCTGTCATCTCTCGCTCCTGCTGGCCTGCCTTGGTTCAGCAAGCTCTGTCCCTGCACATCTGAAGGCCCCAACGACTGGTTTTGAGGGCAAGAACTTTCTTTGCAGCCAAGACGGTATGACAGGAACATGGACTGTTCTACCTCATCCCGGGTTCCTTTCATAGAAGAGGGAACTGAGGCCCAGAAAGGACAAAGACACTTTGTGTCCTGACCCCTGCTCCCTGCCTATGCCACCATGAGAGACCTGCAGGCCACTGTTAGTCTCCACTCAGCCTCTTACTCCCAGGGCTCAGCACCAGCCTGAGCTACGCAGTGGACCTCGGCACGTGTAACAGGAGACACGAGAGAACATGAGGATGATGCAGGCTGCAGGAGGGAGAGTGGGCAGCAACACTGGGGGCCAGAGAAGTGATGGAGGACCTTCCCTTGGGGACAAGGGACAGGGATGCAAGTGATAACCTGACAGAAGGCAAAGGCGGAGAATGGCCCTCCTGCAGCTGGATGTCAAATCCACACTTAGGGGACCAGCAGATGGCATAACAGTCACCTTGCTGGACTCCCTCATAGTCGACCTTGGTTCAAGTCCTGGACACAGTGGCTTCAAACTCACGCCGGGCACATGTGTGTGCGTGTTCAAAATCCCAAGAGGGGAATGAAGGAGAAGGGATTGAGGCATGACCATCCCCCTTGGGGGATAATTTCTCACTTTATATCTCTCTGTCTGTCTCTGTCTCTCTGGTAAACACGCATGCCCTATGGCAAAAATCTATCTAAAAAAAAAGGAAAAATCCACACTTGGAGTTGCTTTCAGCCTGGGCCTTCAACTCCCAGGGTCAAGGATGATTTTTTGGGGGAGAGTACATTTATTTTATGAAAAATCCCTAAAAAAAAAACAAATAGCAAAACCACATTTTCCCAGGAAAAGCAAAGAACCAGTCTCTCATGCAAGAACCAGTCATATTGAGAAACTCACTGGGAGTCTGACGCGTGCATTCTAGAACTCTCTCCCAGCCAGGACCCGAGGCCCCCACCCCAGACCTCTTGGAGGCTGGAAGATTATCCTGGGGGTGGCGTGGAGAACAGATGCCATGTTCTCAGGGCTCAGCTCTGGATCTCCAGGGGCTGGTTGCGTGCCCTTGCACCCACTATGTGTTGGGGAAGGCTTAGTGCACCCCCTGATGTCTTGGAAATCCTCCAGCACAGCCCCCAGCCCCATCACCCAAGACTGGGCTGTGGCTTTAACAGGTGCTGTGCAGGGCTCCCAGCTCTGTTCGGCATAGAAAGACGAGGCTGGCAGCCAGGCTCCCTGCTTCCCTTTGCTCCCTGATCCTTTAATCTGAGACTATTAAAACTTCATTCCACTCCTATTGGTAAACCATCAATCACCGTCACCCAGCAGCCCCTGGGTGTGAGAACGCGGCAGGGAGGGCAACAGGGAGAGCTGGGGAGGCCGCAGCCATTGAGGACCCTGAGGCAGGAGGGACAGCTTGGAGCCTCCCTCCCCTGGGCAGGGGCCATGTGCCCTGGAGAAAAACAGAGCTGCTAGGTGAAGGGACAGGAGGCAGAAGGCCTGTGTCTGGAGGTGTGTGGGAGGTTCCGGGCCTGGGGAAAGGCTCACAGCCCTGGGAACCCAGGGAGAGCGGCCCGTCCAGGTGGGTGGCAGCAGAGCCCACACCCAGCCTCCCAAACAGACAGCACCATCATCACCAGCTGCTACCCCCTTGCTGGGATGCAGACTGCTGGGGTGGAGGGGACAGCCTTGGCCTTTCTCTCAGAGTGGCTTCCTTCTCAGTTCAGATGCCCCACCCTGTTGTCCCTCCTCCCAGTGACTCGGGCCTTCGGATGGGAGGGACAGGGGTCTGAGGCTCAACCCTTTAAGATTAACTTGCAAAAAGGCAACACCAGCTCTGTGCTTGCAGGATTATGGGTCCTTTTCTTAATTAAAAAAATCCAATTAAATTAAGATATCAGAACTAAATAACGCTTGAGTCATTAGTGCGACTTTTATCTTAATGACTACAGCTGCCGAAATCCTTCTTTCGTTCTGACGGCCTCCTGCCACCGTGGCAGGCAGACGGGTGTTCATGGGATAGCGGCTGGGCACTGCAGACACAAGGCAGGGGTGTCGGAGCTAACCTGAAGTCCCCTGCTTACCCTCTGCAGCCCAGGCCTGACAATGAGGGGAGCTCGACGTGTATTGGGGCTGGGGGAGACAGGGACACGGCTGCGACTTCCCTTCCCATCTCATAGACTGTGCTCCCTGCCTATCAGCCCTGGAAGACTTAATCCACGAGGGCACCTATGAAGGAGTGATGGGTTCCTACACGCATTTTACATGTTTTCCCTGGTAAGGAAAGAGCTCCCTCCCACTGCTCTGGAGCCAGGAGAGTGCCTAGACCCTGCAGGGTAGAGGGGGGATGGTGTGCTCACTCCTCCCACTCCCCGCACCTCACACGTGTGGCCTTGATCCCCCTCTTTCCATCATGTCCAAAGGGAAGTGCCAGCCGTTTGGTACTGAATGCAGCCAGGAACTGAGCACAGGCCCGTGTCTGCCGCAGGGTGCAGGGTGCGGAGCAGATGGTGAGGGCAGAGCTCTGGGAAGCAGGAGATAAGCAGCTCTGGAGCCCCGCGGCCTGACGGGAATTTGGGTCACAGGAGGGTGGCTCGGGGGAAACTCAGAGAGCAAGCATGGAGGAATCCTGGTTATCACTTCACCCCAGCACTCCTCAGAAAGACAGAGGCAGAGACCAGAGCTAGAGGCTCCCTATGCATGGGCATGTGGCTGGGGCACCCTGGTCTTGCTCATCCAGCCCCGCCTCCCCCACCACCTCCTCCACCGCAGCCCAGACACTGCTCCCTCGAGCTTATTTTCCCCTCTCAAAGCTCAGACAGAGAAGGTCTCTCTGGCCCCTGAGACCCCTGGAATGCCTGCTACCTCTTCTCAACGGGATGCCATAGGGTCTGTGGCTGCAGTCCCCGAGGGCAGGACTGTGTCCATCTCATTGCTGCCGTTGCCCCGTGTCTAGACATACAGCACATGCTCAGTAAATGTATGGCCACTGACTCGCTGAGGGAGCCAGGGGAGGACTGGACTGAATCCTCCCATGGGTCTACCCTCTTGCCATGAATGTGCACCGCATCACTGGCAATTTCTAAAAGCAATGAAAAGGATATTGTCATTTGCTTTTCTACTAGAAAGTATAGACATAAAGACAGAGGCTATGGAACATTCTGGACTCTAGACTGTCACAGCTGGGTAATAGCTGGGAAAGCATCTAGCTCAGATCCTCACTGTTCGGCTGAGGGAGTAAAGGTGCAGAGAGAAGAGAGTGGATCTGGCTGCTCAGCATGGCTCTGGCCTCTGACTCCAGGCCGTCAAGGCAACATTCTTGTTTTGGGACCTGGCCGAATCTGGTTGGGCCCAGGTTAAGGCCACTCAGTGGGACCAGCTGTTGGCATAATGGCTGTGTCACTGGACTCCCATGTAGTCAACCGTGGTTCGAGTCCCAGACCCAGTGACTTAAACTCACGGCAGGCATGTGTGCGTGCGTGCCTAAGATCCCGAGAGGAGAATGGAGGAGAAGGGATTGTGGTATAGCCATCCCTCCCGGGAGTGATTTCTCGCTTTCTTTCTCTCTGTCTCTTTCTGTCTTTCTGGAGAGTGCACATACACTATAGCAGAAACCCCTTCCCACCCCCACCCCCCCCAAAAAAAGACCACTCAGTATCCCAGCTCATAAGGAATATCTAGCTTAGGCAGTTACCAGGGTGGACTCTGGTCCTGGTTCTGAGATAGCCTGAGCTGGCCAGGGGTGTGGCTGGCAGGGCAATGGCCTCAGGGGACAGGAGGAAGAGAGGATCTTTCTGTACCGGTTCAATACCATTCCCTCCAAATTCATGTCCACATGGAGCCTCAGATTGTGACTTGATTTGGGAAATAGTCATGGCAGATCTAATTAGGTAAATGAAGATGAGATCATATTGGATCAGGTAGGCCCTAATTCCCATATGACCGGGTGTACTTAGAAGGAGAGGAAATTTAGAAACACACAGGGAGACCATCATGCAGCAATGGAGGCAGAGATTGGAGTGATGCATCCATAAGCCAAAGAGTGCCAAGGCTTGCTGGCAGCCCCCAGCAGCTGAAAGAGAGGCAAGAAAGGCTCCTTCCCTGGAGCCTTTGGAGAGAACATGGCCCTGTGGACACCTCCAGAACAGTGACACTATAAATCCCTTTTTGGTCACTCAATTAGTGGTACTTTGAGGACACTAAGGCACCCCCAACCAGCATTCAGCATTGGAGAAAGCTACTCTCCTTCTCCCCCACCAGAAGATCCTCCACTCCTAAGCCCCCTGCCCTGCCAATGCTGAGTCTGTTACCCAAAAAAGAATATGGGAAGCCCGGAAGTGGGTTCAGGGCATAGCCCAGTCTCTGTGAAGGCTGAGTCTTGATTCTTTCCCCAAAAGATGACTCCTAGAGATGAGGGCAGCGAGGGAAGCACATAGGGATATTAGGGACTCTAGAGTGACATCAACCTAGCTAGAGATCCTGGTCCTGTCCCTTTCTCACTGAAGCCATTGAGCCTCCCAAACTCCATCTCCTCACCTGAAGAGTGGAGATAAACAAGAACATCTACCTCAGGGGTGACCATAAGGATTTCAAAACCTCTTTTGCAAATATTTATGGAAGGCCCACCACAAGCCAGGTGCTGTGATACTGTGATAGACGTTGGAGGTGCCATCATGAGCCTCAGTCTGAGTGTGAGGCCCTCCTGGATCTAAGACTCACACCAACTGAGGCCCAGGCTGTGAGCAGGGGGAGCCCAGTTCAGCCAGGATTCTTAGGCAGGGGTTGCAAGACAGAGCAGGTATGAGTAGGGGAGAGAAGTAGAGGCCCAGATAGATCAAGCACATTCCAGAACCTACAAGAAACCAGGGGTCTGCAAACTGGGTAGGAGTGCATTCTTGGAGAGCAG
>NW_006159616.1:16380934-16382835 GCF_000334495.1 Tupaia belangeri chinensis
CAAAGAGGAGCTTTTTATTCAGCAAGGAGTAGGTATGCATGTATGAGATGATCAGATTAGCCTTTATGGAGAAATGTGAAAGGGCCGGAGTGTTCTCAGGGCAACTTTTAGAAAGGGCCTGGGGAAAGTATATTAGTTATGCTAATTTATTTTCTGTACTTCATTGCTGTCTGCGGCCCTGCTGACCCTGGAGAGATGCCCTTCCCAGGAATAGTCAATTCCTAGAGAAGGTAAAGAGCTCCCTGACAGCTTGCCTTTCATATGCAAACCAACCAGCACAGATCCCACACTGGCCACCTCCTCTGCCAGGCTCTCATCTCAGGGCCAGGTAAACAACTAGGGGGTGCCCCTTTATGTCCCAGAGCCCAGATGCAATTATTCAAGCAGCTCCATCCTAAACCTGGTTGCCCTGCCTTGCCTTGGCCTTCTTTCCTGAAGAAACCATAGGAAAGGCCCTCCCCACAGTTCTCCATCCATCCCTCTGTTTCCCAGCTGACTCTGGTGCTCCCCCATGTGGCCCTGACATTGAAGGCCTGCCCTACCCACCCCAGTTGGGAACTGTAACAAACAAGACATCAGCCATGTCTCCTGATCTGTTGCCCTCACATAGCTGAATGTCAATGAAACCTACATTTAAAACAGAAGGACCAAGACAGCTCAGACTGGGGCTGGCAGTGAGATGGAGAACGTGGTTGGAGCTGAGTTGTTTAGGAGTCAAGGTGAACAGATGTAGTGGCAAGTTGGTGATGAGAGGGTGGAAAAGCTGGCTTCTGGGGTTAAGGATGGGTTTGGGGGAACTCATGCTGGGTGTTTGGCTGAGGCGCTAGGGCAGGTGGGTCCTGGAGCATGTGAGGGGACTCAGATCACGAAGATGGAAGGAGGGGTGGCCTTTTCCAAGGACCCCACTAGGTCCCTTGGGTCAGAGTTCCATGTTTATGGCTCAGTGGAGACCCAGGCCCTGTCCCTGTCTGCCTGGGAGGGGAAGAGGACAGAATGGTTCCCTGAGAGGAAACAGACCTGCGTCTCGGGAAGGAAAGAGAAGTCGGAAGAAAAGAAGGGTTATGTGGTGGCCATAGACTACAAAAAGTTCTGGTTCCAGCTTCCCTCCTGGGTCTTATCTATGTGCACCTCCAAAATAAATGGCACCACTTTAAAAATGGAAACAGATGCTCCCTTGCTTTTTGTAGAGCTCTCTCTGTCAATCGAAGCTGTCAATTTCCACTAGTTCTAAATAAGAGAAAGCTCAGTGGGTCCCATAAATAGATTTCCAAAACTGTAGGCCAATCCACTTCCCAGAACAGACCCCACCCAGCTGTAGGCCTTGCAGGGCTGCTGAGGCACAATCCCCTTTGCTGGAGGGCAACCCTGGCAGCAGGTTACTAGGGAATATCTGTGGAGGTTCACAGCTTACTGTGAAGTGTTGGCTTTCGCACATCATTACCAAATGTTGACAGAGGCAGCTGATAACTCTGGGAGCCCTATTCTCGCCTCCATTAGCAGATTGCTTGAAAAAAAAAATCAGGAAAATTCAGCTTTCAGATTTGGGCTCCCACCATCTGTTTGGGAAAGTCAGCTGGGTTTTGCTTCTGTCCTAGAGAGATCTGGCTCCTGCTTCTAGGGGATGGAGCAAACCTAGGTAAGGGGTCCCAGGAGCTGGACAACCTCAGAAAGTTATTGAGGCATAAGTACTAGGGGAGAAGGAAGACCCCCAACTCATGGTCAGAGGAGAAATATATACTCTCCTTTGTTTTTGTGACTGAAAATAGAAGAAAGAACCAATCAGGTTGGAGACAGTGACAGGCAGGGCAAATTGTTTCCATCTTATTCCACAGCTTCTCCTGACAGCTGACAGCTGCAGGGTCAGGCTGAAAAGGACCCTGAGACTTCATGCAGGTTCAGCA
>NW_006159616.1:16382866-16396771 GCF_000334495.1 Tupaia belangeri chinensis
GGAAAATGTGCTGTGATCCATTAGTAATGTCTGCCCTGGCATGGGAGGGAAAGGTGCCTGTTGGTAAATTTGTCATTCCTGAGTTTAAGGCAAGTGGTATAGAACGAAATCATGGAAATAATATGTCACCTTCCTGAAGATTCTTTTTATGTGGTACCTGGAATATGGGGTAAAGTGATGGAAGTGACCCAAAGGAACTGCTCTGTTTCTTGTGTTATTTCTGATGACTTCCTGATCCATGAGGGCAGGCTCTGTTTGTGATTCACAGTTACGTCGTCAGAACCTAGAACAATGTCTGACACAACAGAGGTCTCTAGAAATGTCTGCTAAAGATATCTGACTGAAAGAGTGAGGGACCACAGTGGACCACTTCTGACCCAGTGAGGGAGTTTAAGCCACCGGGTCTGGGACGCAACTGTGATCGACTACATGGGAGTCCAGCGACACAGCCATTACGCCAACTGCTGGTCCCTAAGATTTTCTCCCTCTGTGTGATGTAATGAGTCCAGGGAGAACTGCCCTCCCTTTACATTGAGGTATTCAGTAATTGTCAGCTACCACCACCCAGGGCATTCACAATATTAATTTCCCTCTTTCTTCCAGACTTACAGCTACCTCCCTGCAGTGTGCTCTAAAACAGAGTCCATATCCAAGAATTTTAGAGTACGGCACCCATTACTTAATGCCGAGGGAGGACAGCTGTGTTGGTCTCATGGCTTAGCACGGGCTGACAATCATTTATGATTCCACCCCTCTGCACTGGGATGCCCGTGGTTCAGGCTGAGAGCTGTTCAGACTCTTGAATGCAGGTGAGATTTTCTTGTTGAAGCTACCTGACCTAGGGTTCCTGGCATTTTTCCCAGAGATGTCTAGGAAGCTGCTTCTCCCTCTCCTGAGGCTTACACCAGGGAAGAAGCCTCTTAGTTTCTTTTATCCCACCCATCTGTGTCTCCAGATGTGCAGAACCAGCTCTCAGCCAGACTCTGTGAGTGGACAGGGGGCACCAGAGAGGGTCTGGGACCAGGTGCCAAGCTTCACTTCTCTCCTGTGAGCTCTGCGCAGGTGAGACCAGTGCAGCTGCCCTGCCTCCCAGCCCCAGCACACAGTAGCACTCAATCAACAGTGGATGACTTACAGGTGCGCATCTTTGGTTTTTCTTTTTTCTTTTTCTTTTCTTTTCTTTCTTTTCTTTTTTTTTTTTTTTTTGAGAGGTTTTTGCTATAGGGCATGTAAGCTCACTAGAAAGAGAGAGAGATAGAGAGAGAAAACGAGAAATCCTCCCCCCCCCGCCAGGGATGGTCACGCTGCAATCCCTTCACTTCCATTCTCCTCTCAGGATCTTGGGTGTGCACACACAAGCGCCCAGCATGTCCGGGACTTGAACACCGGTCGACTACTTGGGAGTCTAGTGACATAGCCATTAGCCATTACACAACAGAGGTCTCCAGAAATGTCTGCTAAAGATATCTGACTGAAAGAGTGAGGGACCACAGTGGACCACTTCTGACCCAGTGAGGGAGTTTGAAGGGAGATGACCAATGGAAATAAGGTTTTCTCCTTCTGTGTGAGGTAATGAGTCCAGGGAGAACTGCCCTCCCTTTACATTGAGGTATTCAGTAATTGTCAGCTACCACCACCCAGGGCATTCACAATATTAATTTCCCTCTTTCTTCTAGACTTACAGATACCTCCCTGCAGTGTGCTCTAAAACAGAGTCCATATCCAAGAATTTTACAGCCAACTACTGGTCCCCATCTTTGGTTTTTCTGAAGGACTGATTTCCCCACATCTGTCCCTCACTGCCAGCGTGCTCTCATCTGTCATGGGATCTTGAATTTACTCCTTCAGTCATTTGAGGAGCTTCGTGCATGCCAGGCCCTGTTCTCACTACCAATGTTAGGGCAGCCCTTTGCCTCCCTGCAAACCAGGTAGACCATGGTTATTTCCACTCCAGCTCCCGTAGTGTCTTCCATCCTCACAAGCCAGGAGAGGAGGGTTTGCCACGACCTCCCTACTCAGCTATTGCTTAATATCTGCAGGGCAAGAGAGCTCTGTAGTCACTGGGATATCACCTGCTGGTTCACCTTTGACCCTGCAGAGGTCACTCCTGAGACACAGCCAGGGGCTATGGCAGGGGCCTCCATAGCTCTCCTCTGTTGCTGACTCCCTGTTTTGCTGCATTGCACCAGTAGGGAGCTGGATGCGCTGTTCCAGAGCCAGAGCCTCAGCACGGAAGCAGCAGAGCCAGACCTCACCTGCCTTCTGCTAAAGAGGACACCTTCTGGACTCCTGTGGGCAGCAGTCCCAGTGGACGGGGCTCAGTGGCCAGGACTGGAAAGGCCTGGTGGGCCAATTCCCAGACCTCCTCCCACCTTCCCTCCAATCAGCCACTGCTCTGCTCCTGCCCCTCCCCTGGGTGTAAGGGGCACACACAGCATAGGTTTCCAGGGTTCTTTACAGGGTCTGGCCAAGACAGGCACAACTTCATTCAAGTGAACAAACTGGAAGTGGCTCTTGAGAGGATGAGGAGAGGAGCCATTGTGTGTCTGACCCTTTGCTGGGTGCTCTGCATCACATTTTACTGCACCTTGCAGAGGCCAAGTGAAGTCAGGGGTCAGGGGTCCTATTGTAAGACCCAGGGTCCAGAGGTGCAGCCTCACATGCCAGAGGCATCATTCTCTTGGTTCCGGACCTAGGCAGGAGGTTGGGTGGTGGTGGGGGGGACTGTGGCAACCTGGAAGGACACTTTCTCAGAACTGGGCAGTTCCTTTGGCCATCAGCCCTGCCCTGTCAAAGGAGGCTGATACCCCATGGAGCCAGCTCCTTGTCTGAATCTCAGCTCTACCATCTCTTGGCTGTGTGACCTCTTGGAAGGCACTGCAACTGTCTGAGCTGCAATCTTCGTGTCCAGATCGGTATACATAATGCCTATTTCTAGGATTGTGGTGAGGAATAAATGAGAGGATTTTGAAAAGTGTACAGCCTGGTACCTGGTCCAGGTCTGCACCAGAGTGCCAGTCATATGTGACTCTCCCTCCCCAGGTTTGTATGTTTGTTTGTTTTCTGTGCTGGGGCCATTTGGCCTAAGCGGAATCTAAGGTGTGGTCCCCATCTTTCCTCCCCAAAGGGAGGGAAGGAGCCAGCTGGGAAGACCAGAGAGAACTCTTTGGGGGAGCAGTCTTGGCAACAGGGGCCAAATGCTAGGACCTGGGCCAGGGCCAACACAGGAGGCCCCACTGGCTCAGGCAGAGCTGCAGGAGAGTCCGACTGCTTTGGAGCCCTCTCTGGAGTGTCAGGAAGCTTCTGGAGCCAGTGTTCGCCAAGCAGGGAGGGGGTGCTGGGAACCTGTGGGGAGTGTCTGACGTGACAGACAGGAAGCTGCCTGGAAGACCAACTTTCGCTGTGCTCCAGGCTACTTCAAACGTGTCCTGATGCAAATGGAGAGAAGGACCAAGGTCGGGGTGGGTGTCTCTGTCTTCTGTATTTCCACTCCCCCACAAACACCCTGTGCACACACACACACACACACATACATGTGCACATGCATGTGCACATGCATGTGCACATGCATGTGCACATGCATGTGCACATGCATGTGCACATGCATGTGCACATGCATGTGCACATGCATGTGCACATGCATGTGCACATGCATGTGCACATGCATGTGCACATGCATGTGCACATGCATGTGCACATGCATGTGCACATGCATGTGCACATGCATGTGCACATGCATGTGCACATGCATGTGCACATGCATGTGCACATGCATGTGCACATGCATGTGCACATGCATGTGCACATGCATGTGCACATGCATGTGCACATGCATGTGCACATGCATGTGCACATGCATGTGCACATGCATGTGCACATGCATGTGCACATGCATGTGCACATGCATGTGCACATGCATGTGCACACATGTACCTTTAGTCCTGCAGCATTTGTTTAGCTTTCAGAGTCCACTTGGGCTCCAGAATGTATGAGCACCCCCTTCCCTTCCCTCCTTCTACCCTCCTGGTGGGGGAGCCTGGGTGGTGGCTGGGATAGAAGGAAGGAAGCAGTGAGAACAAGTGACTGCTTGTGACACTTCCCTCCCTGTGAAGGTCAAGCCACAACTGGCCTTTCCAGGCCAATCTTGTGGGGTTCCCAACCTTTCAACAGAACACTGAGCGCAGACAATGCCTGCATCTGTTCCAGCCAGCACTTTGACAAGAATCCATTAAAACGCACTGGAGATGCTTTGCCTCTCTCTGAAGAAAGCCAAGGAAGAGTCCTCGCAGGGAGGAGTGAAGAGTGGCCCTGTGTGCCCGCTGGGCCAGGTGGAGAGAGGCCAGGTGGGAGAGAGCCAGGTGTGACAGGCAGCAGGAAGGCTCTGGGCACCTCCACGCAGGAGACCCTAGATCAGGGCCACACTCAAAGTAGAAACGAATAGGGGGCCCCAGGCTAATCCTTCCTCACCATGACCATCATCCTCTTCTTTCTCTCCTAGACCAGGGTCTCCAAAGAAGGGTCTACACTTGAAACCCATTCCCCATTAACCTGATGTAGCCAACTTTTCTTCCTGCCCCTCTCTGGAAGCTGTGAAGTCAGAGGTTTCAGACCCATGTAGGCTGAGCTCTCTCTTGCTTTCGGCTCTCTCAGCCTCACTCAAGCTCCTTGTAGAAACTAACCGGCTCCTCTGTTCTCCTGCACCACCTCCTCCGGTTTCTCCTCCTACTGCTCACATCTGCCCCTCCTTCCCTCTTTCAGATTTGTCCCAAGTAAGTCCTCTGAGAGTTAGAGGCCCTAAGCTCTGTCTCTCCTGCTCTCCTTCCCAAAGGTAGGGTTGGCCTCTGCTCTGAAGGACCAGGGCCAAGCCTGAATGCCTGGCATGCAGGAGTGTTCCCTAAGTTCTCGAGAAATGAAACCTGCCCACTTCTGCCCTCATGTTCTTGCTCCAAGCTTTTTCTTCCCCCTACAGCACCCACTACTTTCTGACATGCTAGCGTTACTTGTGTTTTGTTTCTGCTTGTCTCTCCAGGCCCAAAGGGGGTCTTTGTTCTGGTCACGTATGCACCTCAGACATCACTTGAGAACATTGTCTACCTGACAGTAGGCTCCCCCTCAACACATATCTGTGGCATGAACAGGTGTAGCTGTAGGTGAGCAAGCCTATGACTGCATTTCATTCAAAGCACTTTCCACAACTGGACTTTCTGTCAGTTCTAGGGCATCAGAGAGGAAATGAGTCATCCTACTTCTGACGCATTTGCTGTCCACCATCTGTGGAGTGCAGGTTCTGTGGGCACCAGTCTGAGAAGCAGGACACAGAGGTGGGAAAAAGGCCCTTTGGCCAGCATTTGGCCCCTGCTGCCAAGACTGTTCCCTAATCAGTTCTCTCTGGTCTTCCTGGCTGGCTGGTCCTTTTGGGGAGGAGAGACAGGGACCACATCTTAGATGTTCTTTAGGCCTAATGGCCCCAGCACAGAAAACAAACAAATGAACAAACAAAAAAAAGAAGGTCAAATACTATCCATTTCCTGCTGTTATCTGGGCCAAATAACACCCCGGCATGGTCACCTTCATTCATAACAATTCTTGTTAGAGATGCCCTCAGTTTACAAATGAGGGGCAAGGAACCAGAGGGGAGCTAGCAAAGGAGCTCTTAAAAGTCATAGGAGTATAGGGAACCAGCAGTTAGCGTAATGGCTATGTCGCTGGACTCCCACGTAGTCGACCGTGGTTTGTGTCCCAGACCCGGTGGCTTAAAACTCACGCCGGGCACGTGTGCATGCGTGCGTGCCCAAGATCCCGAGAGGAGAATGGAGGAGAAGGGATTGCGGCGTGACCATCTCCCCTGGGGGGTGATTTCTCGCTTTCTGTCTCTATGTCTCTCTCTGTCTGGCGAGTGCACGCGCCCTACAGTGAAAATCTCTCCAAAAAAAAAAAAATAGGAAAAGTCATAGGAGTGTCCCTGACAAGGAAGGCCAAAAGTGACAGAGCAGAGCAGACCAGAGCTGTAACGTCCCCATATCCAATGCGCAGGATGAGCAGATGACCTGGTTGGCACCTGTTGTCTAGAGTAATTATCAACTCTTATTAATAGTAATTATTATTGTTTCTCAAAATTATATGGCACCTGATCAGCATGGACACTCATAGATTGTCCTAAGTCAGGGGTAGTGCACATGGCAGGTTGTTTCACACTTCCTATTCCTCTGTCCCTAGCAGACATTGCTAATCAATAGCATTGCTTTTGCCTTTGAGCCTAGAAATGTCTTCAGAATCCTTCTTACAATGGCATCGGGGCAGATTGATCTGTAAGGAGAAGGTCCAGACAATAGGTGGCCTTCTAAGGGGTATCATAGCCTAGGCAGGCTGAGGAGTATGTCCACTAGGGAGACAGAGATATGAGAATGATTGCAGACAGGGAGACTGAACAACTGTATAAGCATATTTAGTAGGAGATAGTTTTCTTAGTATACTGGAGAAGAGTTACAAATTGAAAAGACAGAAAAGGAGAATAAACTTTGGTGGTGCATCGTAATTGGCTACTTCAGAATGAACTAATGGATTCAATACATCTACTTCTCTATATAAAAATAAAAACAGCTGTAAATGTGTGTATATCCAGTCAAGCATTACTTAACGATAGAGTATGTTCTGAGAAATGTGTGATTAATTGATTTCGTCACTGTGTGAGTATCATAGAGTATGCTTACACGAACCTGGATAGTCTAGCCTATTATAATCTCAAGGGACCACTGACGTATATGCAGCCCATCATTGACGAAACGCTATTAGCAGCACATGCACATATTCCCAGCTCTCCCCACAGTGGGCTGAGGGCCACAACCTCCTAATAACAATGAGCATACTCATGCCCAGATCTTGGCTGTTAGTTCAAAATACCACCACCCTCCATGAAGAGGAACCAGAGTTCTTTGGAGAAATGGCTGATTTCAAGAAAGCATAAGATGTGACTACAACGTGCTGCTCAGAAAACAGGAAAGTGCTCAACTCATGATGGACTGATATCAAAAGACATCAACGACTGCTTAATGGGTACAAAATCCAAGACAATCTGAGCATCAGAATAAACAGCAATAATGATGGACTATAACCACTGAACGAAACAAAAACTTTTGAGTCTATGAAGTTATAAATAAAGAAGTAAGTGAACCGAAAGTTTCATGAGGAATAATACTACACTGACTCAGTCTTAAAGTACTCTCTCATGAAATACTTAGGCCAGAAGAGTAGCTTTCCAGTGGAGAAGTCGGGCAGATACCACCTTAATCAAGCGATAAGTGACCATAATGGGTACAGTGGAGACCTGGGCCACCTGATGGAGTCCACACCCTTCTGAGAGATTCCTGCTAAGGACACACAGCTTGGATCTAATCAGGAGGAATCACCAAGAAACAAACCCAAACTGAGGGATGGTCTTCAAAACAGCTAGTCTGTAATCTTCAAAAACATCAAGGTCACAACAGTCAAGGAAAGAATGAAGAACTGCTTCAGACCGAAGGATGCAATTACTAAATGTGACGTGCAGTGATGACATTACTGGGACAACCAATAAAACGGAAGACTGAGGATTAGGTGGTTGGAACATGTCAATGTGAGTTTCCTGATTTGAGAGTTCTGATATGGTTTTGTAGGGGAATGTTCTTGTCTGGAAGAAACAGATGCTAAAATATTTGCGGGGGAGATAGGGCATCAAGTAGGCACCTTTCCAACGATTCAGAAAAATATTTTCTTGAACCGTACTTCTGACTTTTTAGTAAGTTTGTGATTGTTTCAACATTTAAGAAAAAGTAAAAGGAGCAATTAGAACCTCAAAGAAAAAAACAAAGCAAAATAACTGCATAAGAAATTTATGGTTCAAATAAAAAGTAATATAAATGAGGCACAAACGGCCACAATAATATATACCTTTCAATGTTTGAAGGGTACATTTCAGATATACAGCAGCTTTCGTATGTGTGGCAATTCTCAAGTTCAGTAAAGCTGGACACAGAGGAGCTCATGCACTCATCTTTGATTTCATGGGACTGAGACAAGACCTGGCACAAAATCCCTCAGTGGTCCGAGATGGCTCAGCTCCTTGACACAGTGGGAGAGAAACTTCTATAACTAAGGCTAGCTGCATCATTGTGGGACTTAGTGCCAAATGAAAACATGTGATCCCTTGTTCAAAAATTATGAAGAATCTCAAGAATGAGGCAGAAAGTATTTACTCAGGCTCAGGGCCCTGGGTGGCTAGACAGTTTGCATGAGCAGAATCGGGCCCTTTGCATAATATTGTCACTGGCTCCTGCTTTAAGAACTTGCCCTTTTGTAATGCTCAGAGACGAGATGAAAGATTCATGCACAAGGATGATTATCAGACTGTTATTTATAGTGATGGAACCTGAAAACATCATAAATGTCCAACATAAGATAAATTATGGAATATCCATAGGGTAGAATATTCCACAGCCATTACAAACCATGTTTTGAGGAATACTGAATGATGGGGAAAATGCAGTTATATAGCGATAAATGAAAAAATTGCAAAACACTAAACTGCATATAGATATCATATTACTAGTTTTATAAAAACGAAAAATATTCATACACGTGAGTATAACAAAAGTACTGAAGGGATAGCCCCATGGTCTACTGTTTTATTTTTGTTTTTGAGAGATTTTTGAGCTCTCCAGAGAGACAGAGAAACGGAAAGCAAGAAATCACCCCCCAGGGGGCGTGGCCACCCCCCAATCCCTTCTTCTCCCTTTTTCCCACCTTTCAGGACTTTGGGCATGCACATGCACATACCCAGTGTGAGTTTCAAGCGGCTGGGTCTGGGACTCGAACTGCGGTAAGCCACATGGGAGTCCAGTGCTTAACCACTACGCCAACAGGGTACATGTGCATGCATGCCCAAAGTCCTGAAAGGTGGGAAAAATGGAGAAGAAGGGATTGTGGGGTGGCCACGCCCCACTGGCGTACGCTTCCTCCCTGTTCTCGCTGTCTCTGACAAGCACATACACCCTCTGGCAAATTAAAAACAAACTAAAAGTAAGATTGGCAGGAAATACATGAAAATGTAAACGGGTTTACATCTCTTGATGATGTGATTACAGGTGATTTTTAGTATCATTTTCATCCTTCCTCATATCTTATAAATGTTCTACTAGTAGCATATCTAATTTTTCTAATTAGAAAAATATTTTTAAATATTTAAAAATAATGTATTCATTTGTTCTAATGAGCCTGTTTGCCTTTGTAATTAAAAAATGTTAATAAAAAAAAGTGAAGCAAAAAACAAATAAGGCTACGAATGCAACCAATTATTTGCAGAGCACATACATATAAAGGCACGGCGCTCAGTTCTGGAGGAGCTCTGGGGAAACAGGGAGAAGCACAGACGATGGTGTGTGGCTTCCCCTTGTCGGTGAGGCAGACGGGTGAATGAGAAGCACCATGCAGTGCAGTCAGCACACGCTGAGGCCGTCTATGGAGCTGGCAGGCCCCTGAGTCAATGGAACCCCTGGTGGGTGTCCACCCAGAGCCTGGAGGTTCAATCACGTGACCATAGAATGACAGAATGTGCATGGGGGGGTGGTGAGTGGGTAACACGCCTTTGTAACTTCTATGAGTTTCAATAGCACACACCGGGCAAGATATTTGTTAAACATATTACCCTTTAATAAACTATAACTTAAAAGGCAATGGCAAGTTCTAAGTAATCAATACCACATTGTAATAATTTCAAGCAAACAGAGATTTATATTCCGTGCACCTTGGACAGCAATTACTTTATTCTTCTAATATACTTGCGAACGGTGCTTTATTTTCACTTAAACCAATTTGCTTTATTGACCAAATCAAGTCCTGTGGCCATAATATCAACCCTCTCCCATCCTCTAACTCAGCGAATCCGCTTTCCATCAATAATTATGACAAGAGTGGTGATTTTTTTCCTCAATGCCACGACAGTATCGAAGAATTCTGTCTAGAGGTCTCACTTTCCTCTTCTCCCTTGTCTAGGCCTGCCCACGGGATGAGGCCGAGGGTTACAAAGCAGATTCCAAAGAGTCAAAATGTGAGAAAGTAGAAGGAAGGGGACAAGGAAGGGAGGGAGGAAAGCGAACAACGGGAAGAGCCTGGGAGAACGAGCAGTCTAGGCCACGTACGGCTGGAGCACCAAGGAAGGTCACTTTGTCCCGCTCAGCACAACCTCCATGTCCTTTTTTGGCGAGAGCCAGTTTGCAGGAGGACCCTGCACCCCCCCAGTTCTTTAGGTCGATGCGCCCAGGGCAGGTTAGAAGCAACTCACTGGGCCATGCTATTAGCTAAAGACCAATGACCTACTCCCTCCTTACGGCGGCGAAGCAACTTTATGCAACTAATCAACTAATTCATTCAACTTCAGAGAGGTAGGTCAAAGCCTCTATGATTTAGTCAATTAATCAAGGGCCAGAGTTTCATTTGGTGTTTGGATTGCAGCAATAGTTTTCTTGACCTTTTTTTGAGTATATAACTATCCCTTGGAAGCCTTTAACTTACTGCATTTTTCATTCTCAACTGGCCTGTGGGCTCCCATCTATGCTCTGAGAAGGGCCAGCAATTAGACCTGTGCTTCCACACTGGTGTGCCTGAGAAGCAGGAGCAGGAGAGAGGGGCTAGTCTCGCTGAGGAGGCTGCACATTTCCTGCACCAAGTGCACATGGCCCTAGAAGGTGGAAATCTGCTGAGCCCGTGGCTGGGGGCCATGGAGGCCAAGCAGGTGCCTGGGAGGCAGGACTGCTGTTCTCCCAGCTGCTGCGGCCCTCCCCACGGCTGGGGTCATTGTTATGGGCTGGCAGGAGTGGAGGGGGTAGGATATAAGAAACTTTCAGCCAGGAGCTCAGAGATTTCCTGGTAAAACTCCAAGTTAGTCCTGCTCTTCTGGTGAAATCTAGTTCCAAAAATGAGCTCGGCCTGAGTAAGCCTTGCCTATACTCCAGTCCTAAGGCTGGGTCCCCAGGGATAGAGTTCCTGTATGTTCTCCAACCATCCATCCATCATCCCCTCATTTAATTAATTGTTCTTTGAGTCCCAATTATGTATCAGCACCATTCCAGGCCCTGGGTATAAACTCATGACTCAGGCACTGTCCTTGCACTGGGTCTGGGTCACAGCAACAAAAATCACAACACATAGAATGAGATGTACAATGTTGAGCATGTACAGGATTCAGGGGGAGCCCAGAGGAGGGCATAAGTAAGTTTCTGGAGGGCAAGGCTTCTCTAGCAGGCAGCAGCTTGGCTGGGTTCTGTAGGAGGAACTGAAGTTTGCCAGGTAGCCCATTAAATATAGAGTTGTTAGAAAAGTCATGATGTACTTTTGCATAGAAAATAAAGAAAAACAAGTCATGGGTTTTTTTTAATTTTTTTTTTCTTAGAGGTTTTTGCTACAGGACACATGTACTTGCAAGAAAGACAGAGAGACAGAAAGCAAGAAATGACCCACCTTGGGGGGATGGCCACGCTGCAACCCCTTCTCTTCCATTCTCCTCTCAGGATCTTGGGCACACACGCATATGCGCTGGGTGCGAGTTTAAGCCACCAGGTCTGGGACTCGAACTGCGGTTGACTACGTGGTAGTCCAGCGACATAGCCATTATGCTAACTGCTGGTCCCCAAGTCATGGCTTTTTTGATGACCCAATAGTAAGGCTGAAACTAGCAGAAAGGACTGCCTGGTCCCCTACCTGGGATGTCAGCTCTGAGGCCAAACTTCCACATGGCTATCTAGTATTCCTCTGACATGTGACCTGCCTGTCAGGCCTGTCTCATGTCATCTCTAAAGTGACCTTCCACATTAGGGCTGTTGGTCTCTGGATCTCATCCTCCCATGTAACCCTCATCGGTCCTTGCCGGGATTTCTGTAAGACCGTGGGGGTGAGCAGACTCAGTCATACAGACCCACGTATGTGAGAAGTAGCCCATTGTTGCAGTAACAATGGCACCTGAAGTGGAATTCTTTCGACATTGCTCCACCTTGCACAGCAAACACAGAGGAATCAGGCGGCATACACTACGCAATACAACTCTAGCAGGCGCCATCCCCACAAACTACCGTGTGATGTGTCCCCCAGAGTGGTTCAGTGCAATGGCCCTGAGAGGGATATTCTTCACTCCCACAAAGAAATATGCTGCATGCTTCCTCTCGAAACACATGGCCCACTTGCTCTATCTTTCATTCCCCATTTTTGAAAGAACCTGGGTAGAGGGAAATATTTCTCTAAGAAAAACCACAGGGCAGGCACCATGAGAAATGGCAACTACTCCTCAGGCTGAGTGGAGACAGCATGGAGGGGTGTGGAAGGGAGGGGTGGGAAGCCAGATGGTCTACATCCTGTCTTGAGGGGCAGTGCTTATTCATCAGCTCCTGCTCGCTGGGGCCATGAGGGGATTTAGGCCTCTGAGGTTGTCTTCTGATTTTTCAAGAAAAGACGTAAATGTGGGTTTTTGCATGAAATTTCCAGATTTGTATATGTCAGTACAAAGTTCTTAAGACACTGAGTAGGCTGAACACATGGAAGGCCTAAGGGCTCCGTGTTTGTAACCCTGGCCCTGGGAAGGGTAGGCTCTGTGCATTGGGAGGCTGTACTCTACAAGAGGAACTTTGAACAGGGAGGGTGCAGATGGTTTAGAGCAGGCTGGGACCCAGGATTCAGACCGCTCAAACTGGGATTTGCTAGGAGGTGGCAGCAGTTCAGAGCTTGGATATTTTGGGGGGTAGACTGGAAAACTGGACTCAAGGGAAACTCATCTACCTCCAGAGTCAAAAAAGGAAGTTGAGGCTCATCCACATTGAGAGATCTGTCCTGTCTGGTCTGAGCACAGACTGGTGTAGGGCCACTAGTGAGGGGCCAGCTGGTCACACATGTTACATCTTTAAGAAATTGCACCCTACATTATAATCAGACATAGATTCAGTTTGTTGGGGTCTGAAGTTTATGTAATTGGGGGGGGAATCTCACATATATATTTTTTCACTTATTAAGATTTCTGGATGGTTCATGCTACTCTTCGAGAGTTTTATTTTTTTATTTATTTTTTAAAGGAGGTTTTTGCCTTAGGGTGCATGTCCTCATCGGGGAGAGAGAGAGAGAGAGACAGAGACAATGAGAAGGAAAGTCTGAAATTGCTCCCCAGGGGGCATGGCCATGCCACAATCCCTTGTCCTCTATGCTCCTCCCCGGACCTTAGGTATACATGCATACATGCCCAGCATGATTTTCAAGCCACCAGGTCCAGGACTTGAACTGCAGTAAGCCATGTGGGAGTCCAGTGACATAACCACTATGCTATGTTCTGGCCTCAGGGAATTTTTTTCTTTTTTTAAGAGAGATTTTTGCTATAGGGTGCATGCACTCACTGGAGAGATAGAAAGTGAGAAATCAGCTCCCAGAGGGGGTGGTCACACCGCAATCCCTTCTCTTCCTTTCTCTTCTTGGGGATCTTGGGCATGCGTGCACTCATGTGTGCCCAGTGTGAGTTTAAGCCTCTGGGTCTGGGACTTGAACTGTGGTTAACTATGTGGGAGTTCTGCAATGTAACCAATTCGCCATCTACTGGTCCTTTTCTTTGGAGAGGTTTTTTTTTTTTTTTTTTTTTTTTTGCACATGCACTCACCAGAAAGAGAGAAATAGAGAGACAGGAAGCGAGAAATCACCCCCCAAGGGGGATGGCCACGCCACAATCCCTTCTCCTCCATTCTCCTCTTGGGATCTTGAACATGTATGCACACACACCTAGCATGAGTTTAAGTCACTAGATCCAGGACTTGAACCACGACTGACTACATGGGAGTCCAACAACATAGCCATTATGCTATCTGCCGGACCCCCCCCCCCCCCCCCTTCTTTTTCTAACAAAAA
>NW_006159616.1:16396939-16418314 GCF_000334495.1 Tupaia belangeri chinensis
CCCCAAAAAAAGCAAAGAAAAAGAATATATAACTTAGAATACAAAATCAGGAGCAGTGAAAGCCTGTAACAGTGGCATGCTGGCATCTGTTTGAACTGACTCATGAGAGTCAATTACGCTTATTTACTCCCAATCCTGTGTTCAATGATCTTATGTTGGTGGCTTGAAATTGGCCTTGGCGGGAGTATTTACACCATGGAAATTGGCAAATGCTACAAGTCAGGCTCTTCCCCCCCAGAGAACCAGTTTTTAAACATTTACCAGCACACCACTACACATCCCAATGAGGGGCCCGGAAGCTTAGCTTCATTAGTGCTGTGGTAAATCTGCCTCTGATCATAATACATCTATTAGGCAGGGATATAGGAAGGATAAAGTAGGAAAAAAACCTAGAGCAGTGATAGCAAAGAAGAAAGGAGGATTGTTTTCTGAAATAGAAGAAAATAGGAAAAGATTCTTTTGAGAGAAAGAGGTTTCCCCTTCTCAGTATGAGCTGAAAATAAAAAAGAGAAAAAAAGGACTTTCTTCTATCCCCAAAAGGCTAGACTGAACTTGGAGTTTCCCTTTGAAATGTGCATGGTTTTGGGGCATTTACTGAATAAAATCATCCCAAATTAAAATCTCATTTCTTTCAAGGGGCTGGAGACACTCTATTTGTCTGGGGCTAAAGGGTCTAAATTCATTTTAAGGAAAGAGATTCATCAGGGAAGATGGGCTGAGGAGCTTCCAGGAAAATATTGCTTCAGCTCCTGTGTACTGATGCCCTTCGGCTGAGAGAGGCTCCTCTGCGGTAAACTGGACCGTGAGGCCAGTATACCCCAGACATACCCCCATGGTCTGGCTCCAGGACAGCAGCCCCATGGGCTCCTCCCTCCATCCACTGCACCCGAGGCCCCGCCTCATTCCAGCTGGTGGAAGCCCAGAGCCAGAGGCAGCACACGAATGCAGCCTGGTGTGCACAGCCGCCTTGGGAGTTCTGTAGCCAGGGCTGTGTTGCATCTTTCTCAGGAGGGGCTTTTCTTAACCATGTCCAGCCCCCTCTGAAGTCAGAGGGGCTGCATGTGCCTGCTGGTCACTGTCTGGGTGGTGGAGGGTTAAGGCTCAAACAGCCTATTTAGGAGTGGGGGAGGGAATCCAATTTGGGACCTGCTATTCAACTACCAAAGGGTCAAAGAAAAACTGTTCCTTTCAAGGACAGCCCCAATGCCCCGTCTGCCTAATCATGCTTCGCCCCATAAACCGTGGGGCGATGCGTCCCTCCTGGCTAGGCCATATGCCTCCCGCTCTCCGGATGCTGCATTTATCAGCCTGGGGAGGAGGCTGCCTGCTGCAGTCTGCAAGTGCTGCTAAATGTCACCCCCTGCCTGTTAAGCGACTGCAACCTGACTGGACAGGGAGCCTCTGCCCAAGCCAGGAACCCATGGGGGTGGAGGGTGGGGAGCAAGAGAGGCATGGGGCCACTGCCATGACCACATTTAGTCCATGAAGCTCCTGGGGAGGCAATGTTTGAGATGATGAAGAAACAAGAAGGGACTCAGCAGGTGGCGGGTGGGGGCAGTGTCGGGAAGTGTCAGAGCAGAGGTCTGGAGTGAAGGGGTCACTGGTGGGAGCTTCAGGGACTCTTTAGGGGGTTAGGGCTTCATGCTGCAGGTGCAGGTGCACCATAGAGACAGCCCTTTCCCTGCTTGCTGGGGAAGGGCAGTGTGGAGGGCCCCGGAGCCTGCTGCCAGCCCTGGCCCTACCTTAGCAGCCCTTTTCAGCTCTGGCCTCTTTCCAGAACTGGGGACACTGGACTAGAGTCCCACTCAAGGCCTGCCCGGCACCAGTAAAACCAGATCCTATTAATAATCCTGGGATCCTCCAGTTGTCTCTCAGAACATCTGATAGCCTCCAACAAAGAGCGAACCAGACAGCAGAGAAAGCAGAACCAGAAGTGAAGGCCAGGAGCCAGCAGCCAGGGCAGAGTGAACTCAGGGGCCTCTTCTTGGTCCTCTGATTGTGCTGCAAAGCCCCTCCCCACCGCTCACCCCTAAAGTGCTGAGTCAGATGCAGTTACTTTTTAATGAAAGTGCAGTGCAATTTATTTTGCATGAGAATCTCCAACTATCTGCCCCCCAGGGAGCTGCACTCGGGTGGGGAGAGCACTCTGGGGTTTTATGAGCCCTGTCACTTCATACACGTGATGACGGGGGCGTCCGGGATGCTCAGCCCACCTCTGCCTTCGTCAGCGTTTAGTTTAATACCACACGGAGGTTGTTATAGCCCAAGTCTATAAATAAAGGATTTACAATTAAGGTTATTAGCATCAGGTGGAACCTAAACTTGGTAACCTCACATTTCGAGCACAGAAATAACTGTGTAGTGCATTTTGTCTGATTAAAAAAAAAAAAAAATACGAGTAGAGCTCCCCGTGAGCTGCCCTTGCCAAGACATGTCATCTTGACACCTCGTGGCGGTGTCCTGGTTCCTGTGGGGAAAACCTCTTTGAAAGATGCTCATGAGTCTTAAAATTCAGTTGCTGGCTAGGGCATTGCTTCGTAGGGTCTACAGCTGTGGTCACAGGGAGAGGACAGCACGAGGCAGCTGTCTAGCTAACCTGCCAGGTGAGCGTCACAAGGCACTGTCTTGGGCTGAACCCTTATTGATTTGCATTGAGAATACCTCCCAAGGATTTCTCCAACTTGCAAATGGCCACTGGCTTCCCAGTCGCGTACCTGAGAAAGCACTGGGCAAGTGACGAGTGACTCTGCTGGTTTCTAGCAGGTGACTGAACCATCCTTGGGATGAAGGTGTTCCAGGCCTCTCTTAGGGATTCTTACCTTAGGATAATGTTGCGGAGCAGGGTCTGAGCCCATGCCTGCCCCTGCAAACAGTGAGTGTTTCTGAAGAAAAGACCAGCGGTGAGACGGAAGACTGCCTCCCTGTGGCTCTCTCAGCCCTGCAACGGGCTCTGGGCTCTTTGCAGGCACACGCTGGGGAGGCCTGGGGCCCTGCTGGGGTGCCGGACTTCAGCAGACATGTGTCAGAATCGGAGCTCCTTGTCACCAGAATCATTCACTCATCCATTCGCTGACATTTATTCCTTTGGACTTGAGTATGACCCCTACCATGAACTGGCAGCCTTGTCCTCTCAGTGGCCTGTGGGTGGTTGACTCAAAGGTGGGGTAGGGTAGCCCATGGGTCACCTCTCCCACTCTCCCTTTCTTTCCTCTTCTTTTCCAGGATGTAGACAAAGTAGTTTGTAATGGGCTTTATATGTCCCTCGGCGTCAAGGCTGAGCTTCTCGTGGGTTCTGTAAAACTGAAGACTGTGGGTGGAAACCCATAGCAGCCCGGGGAAGCCCCAGACCCCAGCCTGCACGTGTGGTATATTTTGGCCTTAGGAAGGAGGATGGAGGGGACCGTGCTTTCTCTCTGCTGGGCAACTGCTGACCTTTCTGAGCCAGAGTCCTTGCTGTAGAGGACTCTGCAGAGGGCGCCAGTCAGGGCAGGGAGGGGTGGAACGGGGTGGGAGTGGCAGTGCACCCCTGCCTCCCCAGCCAAGCTGCAGGTCGTCGCTCAGCTGCACAGGAAGGGGACACTACAACTTGTTTAAGGGGAAGTGGATTTTGCGTGAAACGTGACACAAATTCATCTGGACAATTACTACACCATCTTAAGCGGCTTCTCTTCTTTGGGTCTGTAGCAAGCGCTCCCGATGTGGCAGAAAAGGCACTGGGGTGTCAGGAAGATTTAATTCCTCCCTCTCTAAAATGAATGCTTGGAGCGGGATGTTGACGCAAACTAAAAATAGCCCCGCGGCCCCCAGCCTCGGCCTCCAGCCAGCCCAGGCTTTGCTGAATATTATGATGATTCTCACGTAGAGGAAAGACTAATGGATTTCTTCCTTGAGGCAATTAAAAAGTGATTTGTCACACACTAAGATGTATGGCTTTGTATTGGCAGATAGGCTGCAGGAGGGCGGGTGAGGGGTGATGATAGTGGGAAGGGCCTCCTGGCTGCCCGGTGGTGGCATGGGGGAGCTCAGCCAGGGCAGGGGAACAAGGACAGAGTCTTGGGAATCAGAAGGCTGAAGGCCTCGCTTGCTCGGTTAGCTTGGCCATATGGCTTCTGGAAAGGCCCTTCTCCGGGCTTCAAGGGAAGAAGCTGGTCAGAGTGTTTTCTAATGTCCTATCTAGCTGGAAAAGTTTAAGAGACAGAAGCCCAGTGGCCTCCACTGTGGGCATCTCCTGCTCCCCAGGCCACATCAGCAGGGGGAGGGCTTGGTTGAGGCTCTCCCTGCTGCTTGGAGGTGAGCTTGGAGCTCGCCCGCTTCGCTTGCCTTTAGGGGCACCCTTGCCGCATTCTTGGGGACTCCTTCTTTGGCAGGAAGCTATCAGAGGCTGAAGGACTACCACAGCCTCTCTCCCTTGCACCCCAGGAAGGAAACCCATGACTTGCAGGTTTGAAAGCAGTGCAGACCACCTCTGTCCACCACTCTTCCCATCAGCCTGCCTTTAAGACATGCGGCCTGGCCTGCTTTATGCCCTGCCTAGAGCTGGTGGTGAAGGGTCTGTCCCTGGAGAGAGGCTTGGGGCAGAGATCCGGGTCCTGAAGTAGGGCAGGTAAACCCTGACTGCTCTGGGACCTGGCAGAAGGACACCAGGGCTGATGGTCACTGTTGCCCCACACCTGTGCATGACAGCTCTGTCCGTAATAAACCTGGCAGTTCATCTCCAACAGCCTCTTTTATATCTCTCAAAGGGTTTGGAGCTCAGGGAAAAGAAGGTGCTAATTCCTGGGCCTCTCAGCCTTGGTCTGGTCCTACACTCCGGAGTTCCATATGAAATCCCGCCTTTCCCAGAGAGCTGCTGCCTGTGCTGGCCAAAGAAAGCCTGGCATCTTGAACTTCCCGGACCTTTGGGTGTGCTTTACGCTTTCCCCTCAGCACCACGGCCCTGCCACGTTCTCTTCCTATCTTCCTACCCTTTCCTTCCCTTCCCAACGCGGATTACATACCGTCTCACGCTTTCATTCAGTCATCAGTTAGTGATGGGGCACCCTTCCTGACCAGTCTCGACCAAGCAATCTGACGCAGGTGTTGCTTCAAGAACTCCTGCCATGAGATCGAGGTTGCCAAGCCTATAATTTTTGCAGTTTTTGCTACCTGACTGGTAAATATTTGTCAATGGGGGAACAAATGAAAGAAAAGCCTCCCAAAATGGGCCTGCACGTGGAAAGCGTGGCAATCTTGTCCAGGCAAAGAGTATCAATCTCGTCCAGGCGGGAAGGGCAGCAAGCAAGGAGATCTCCTCTGAGAGTCTGCAGACTCCATAAAAACGAGTGGACAAGACAGATGCCCATGGGGTGAGGCTTGGGGCTCGGGTAGGTCCTGTCAGCTAGTCGTGAGCATCTCGGTGAGGGCCCAAGGCCTCTAGGTACTTCTGGAATCACCTGGTTTCTTGTTCTATCCCTTCTCTTTCCCCTTCCTCTCTCCGTCTCTCCCTCCTTGACTTCTTTCCATGTTTTTATTTCTTCCAGGGCACTGAACATCTAGAAGACTCCCAGTATTTGAAGACTCAAGCATACCAAAAGTTTGGGGTATTTTGTAGGTGGATTTAAAAACAATTCTCATCTAGGACCAGCAGGTGGTGTGGTGGTTAAGGCACTGGACTCTCACATGGCCAACTGAGTAACTTGAAAATCATGCTGGGCACAAGTGTGTGAGTACCTAAAATCCCAGAAGGAGAATGGAGGAAAAGGGATTGCAGGATGGCCATCACCTTAGCGAGTGATTCCTCACTTTACCTCTCACTGTCTCTCTCTCTCTCTCTGTATCTCTCCAGCAAGTGCGTGTGCCTTATTGCAAACAAAACAAAAACAAAAAACAACAAAACTCATCCACTCAAAAACCAATATCCAGCCCAAATTTTCTGTAGCTGCTCCAGATGGACATTCAAAGTGGCAAAGGGACAACCTGACTGAATCATAGGATGACCAACCCTGTCAGGTCCTTTGATGTCTCAGCTACTACGTGGACCATACGCATGGCTCAGAAGAGCTTTTGTTTATCCTGTAAAGCTGCTCTAAGAACTATGGGACCAGCAGTTAGCGTAATGGCTATGTCGCTGGACTCCCATGTAGTTGACCACGGTTCAAGTCCCGGACCCGGCAGCTTAAACTCACACCGGGCGCGTGTGCGTACATGCCCAAGATCCCAAGAGGAGAATGGAGGAGAAGGGATTGCGGCGTGGCCATCCCCCCTGGGGGGTGATTTCTCGCTTTCTATCTCTCTGTCTCTCTCTGCCTTTCTGGCAAGTGCATGCGCCCTATAGTGAAAAACCTCTCAAAAAACAAACAAACAAACAAAAACAAAAACAAAAAACTGCTCTAAGAACTTCTTTGCCCTTAAAGGTACCTCAGCTTCAAAACTTTCAGAAACAAGGAGGCAGAGGGAGTGGTCAGGGAAAAGTCTATGTCTCCAAACCTGGCTAGAGGGAGGTACCTCTCCTTGGAGTTCCCTAGCTTAGGGGACCTAGGCATGACACTTTTAGGCCTGCTTCTGGTCTGAGAACCCTGGAGAGTTGGGGTTTATTTCCTTCCTGGACCCGGAGTCCCCTTCCTGGAGTCCCTAGAACTAGGTGCTCGGAATCTCAAGCCCCTCCACAGAATAGTGGCAGTGGCTGACACTGACTGAGTGCTCGTTCTGTCTGCCATGGAACCAAACACGACAATGTATATTAGTTCACTTAGCCTTCCCCATAGCCCTAGGAGGTAGGTGCTATGTTCACTCACCCCATTTTGCAGATGAAGGATGTGAGGTGTGGAGAGGCTGAAGAACATACAGACTTTGAGACTTTGGAGTGTGCTCAGTAACATCAAGGCAGAAGATGGCGACTCTCTTATATCAGACCTTCCCTCTCTCCCTTCCTCGCTCTCTCCCTTCCTTGCTCTCTCCCTTCCTCACTCTCTCCCTTTTCTCATTCCTCTTCTTCTTTCCACTTTCCCTTCAATCCATCTATCCATCCACCCATCCATCACTTCATCCATCCACGGGGTGAATAACCATCTGTCCACCCATCCACCTACCCATCCATCCATTCATCCTTCCATCCATCTATCCCCCTACACTCATTTATCCTTCCCTCTCTCCTCACGTTTTCTCTTCCTTTCTTTTGCCCTTTCATCTGAATATTATTGAAGATATTAAGACATCATTCTGTTCTAGAGGTACTTCAGCAAATTAAAAAAAAAAAAATCTATCCTTATGGTCATGGCCTTTACATTTGGGAGGGAGTAATAATGCACATTTAATAAGCTCTCTTTGTGTGCCCGGCACACAGCTTCAAAGTGGCAGAGACTTGATTCAGACAGACCCGAGTTTGAATCCTGGTTTTGCTACTACCTACATGGCCCTGGAGGCCACCTTCACTTCTTGGATTCTCAGATCCAAGTCTATATACGCCCCTGAGAGCTGCCGGGAGGATACCTGGGTTACATTGGACAGTCACACTGGTGAGGCTCCCTGGAGTGGCTTGGTTTCCATAAATCATGGAAACAAATGCATGTCCCCAGCTGCTAGGGACCGACCAGAGCACCACTCCGCATCAAATCAATAGACTTAATATTTAATAATAATCCACTGAAAGGCACTTTGGTCAGCTCAACGCATCAGTGCCACACTAATAACAAATTACTTCTTAAATTATTAGCCTCAGTTCCTTTCATGAAGCTCTGGTTAAGTTTGTAACAGGGAGGGAGGAGGATGAGCTGGGCCCAGCTGTAGCCCGAGGCTAAGGTGGCTGTGCACAGGCTGCAGTGATACATGCCTGGAACCTTCTGCAGGTGGGTGCTGCAGAGGAGGACAGTAGCAAGGGCACAGGGCTGAGTTGCTGAGCCCACCTGGTGCAGGAAAGTCCACCTCTCCCAGGTGAGGCCCAGTGTAGCCACGGTGGGCAGGCAGGAGAGGAGACATGAGGAGAGGGCGTGGTCAGCAGACAGCCCCACCTGGGGTGCCTCCTGTGCTAGGGAAGTCCTGGGAAGCCAGTGCTGTTCCTGTTGTAGCATGTGGTCACCCAGGGCCCTCTGGGGTTGTCCTTTATTCTGACTGTGGCTAACATTTATCAAATGCCTACTGGGTACTAGGCTACACATCAGATTGTGCTATATTTATTTTTTTAAATGGTGGTATCATCTTTACGAGGGAGAGACTGCTTTTCCCAATTTTACAGGTACTGATGTTGAGGTCGTAGTCCAAGGTCACTAGCTTGGATGCAGCAGATCTGGGATTTACACTCAAGCCTATGGGGTCCATAAGTGATGCTTTTAACCTCTACATAGAATAAGTATCACGGAGCAGTAAGGAACTCAGACTCTGGGCCGAATGCATGGTGCAAATCCCAGATGTTTCACTTACTTGCTGTGCGACCTTAGATAAGTTACTTAAGCTCTCTGTGCCTCAAGTTCTTCATCTGTCAATTGGGAGTGACAACAATGGTCCCTACCTTTAAGGGTGCTGTGTGACTGAGTGAGTAGATATCATCTACGCAGGGCTGGGACAAGGCCAGGGGGAGCTGTGGCTATCCTGTGCAGACTCCCAAATGTCCTGCATGCCCTGCAGCTCCACACGTCCATGAGGAGGGAACACAGTGGATCTGGCTTACGCAGAATGAGGAGGGATCCGGACTAAGCCCATCCCGTACAGGAAAGCAAATGGAGGCATGTCCAAGGTCACAGCGACCTTAAACACGCCTGTTCCATGCCCATCTCAGCCCCATACCTCCCGACCATGAGCCAATGCAAATGGCTTGTGGGCCCATGCTGTCCCAATTCCTCTTGACTTCAAGAGTTACCCTGAACATCTATACAATGTCCCGACCTTTCTGCAGGCCTCAGAAGGCTCTACTCACTCCATGCCTGCAACAGGCCAATGGGGAGCTGGCAGGAAGCTGAGCCTTCACGCAGTGGGCTAATTTCCTGGGGTATAACAGCTGGTTTCTGGCATGGGAGGGCCGGCCCTGTGCTAGGTGTTCCCTGCTCCCAATAGGGAACATGAGAAATATCCTCACAGACATTGCCAAGTGCTGCAAGGCACAGTGTGACGCGATGGTTCTTCATTCATTCATTCGTCTCCTCATCTACTCATCCATTCATCTATCCACCATCCACCTATCCGTCCATTCATCTAATACTATTTGGTTTCCTAGACTTGAGTTCTGGCTTTCTTTTTAAAGAATTATTTTATTTAACTTTATTTATTTATTTATTTTAATTTGACCAGAGAGGGAACAGAGCAAGAAAAAAAAAAGAGAGAGAGCAAGCTGCCAGGTCCGGGACCTGCACTGTGGTTGTCCATGTGGGAGTCCAGTGCCCTTAACCACCACGCCACCTGCCGGCCCCAGGTCTGGCTTTCTCATTGACGTGGCATAAGGTGCGAGGCCTCAGTATTTTCATCTGTTAACTGGGTATGTTACCACCCCCTTCTAGGACCACTGAGAGAACACACCCAGCCTCCATATGAAAGCTCCTTGCCCAGACTCAGGCCGATGCAGACCCTTGACATCAGAAATTCAAATCCAATCTGACTCAGAGCCAAGCAACCTAGGCTCTTGGGAAGGAGACCTTTAGTTGTACTTTTCTTTAAAAAAGAAAATTCTGTACTATGGTATTAGCTGTGGTTATCTTTGAGTGTCAGGCTGTGGGCTATTTTAATTTTAAATTACTCTTGTCTATTCTACCTGTAGTTCTAAATTTTCACCAGCGAACATGGCTCACTGGTGTCATGACAAAGATAATGACGGGGGTGAAACAGTCACTCCCACAGGCCATTTTCCTTGAGGGGTAAGCCGGGGGCCTTGACTTTTTTTTCCCTCTTGCCAAAAAGGAAAAGGAAACATGGGAGTGCTTAGGAACCAGGACAGTCTCCTACCGTGAGCCTAAAATGAGTGAGTGTTCTCGCTCTCTTACAAGGCCAGGCCCCTGCCCTCCCGACATTGCCATGCCTGTAGGAGGAAGGTTTGGACGCTGCCCCTGGAGGCCTTTCACTCTGTTAATCACCTCCCAGGTTCTCCAGTGGTACCCAGAGTGGGCTCGAGGACCAAAGTCCTCTGCTCCAAAGAAAGACAGTGGATTCGCTTCCCACCTTGCAGCTGAGAGAGGTGGACAACCCCCAAAGATTCAGTAGCCGGTGGACAGAGAGACAGAGCTGTGACGTGTGGGATTCTAGGCCCTTGGCGCTGCAGTGGGCATGGCTTCCTGACCCCACTTCCAGGATACCGTCTCCAGTGGCCTCATGTCCGTTATACAACTTCTAGCCCACTGCACCCTCCAAACCTTCCCAATCTCTGGAGCCGCCTCTAGAACATTAGTGCTGCTGTTTGCCCCAGTCTGGTCATATTCAGAAAGAGAGGGATCTAGAGACGGGTGGAGGGGATAGACAAGTACAGGCTGAATTTATGGGGCCTGAGCGCCACTTGGGGGAGGGGTTTTTCAAGTAAAGAGCCCTTTCTCCTTAACCGATTAGACCACGAAGCTAGAGCTGGGCCCTCAGCTCCCTGGCTCCAGGTCAGGGCAACTTCTCCTAGTGACTTCTAAGAGGGAAACGCCTGGGCTGTACCCGGAGAGTGCCTGGCATTGTCTGTGCGTTGTGGGTGGGCTCAGGTCCACCCGCCTTGATCTGTCCTGTGCAGGCACCTCTCTGAGGACAGGCTCCAGGCCCTGTGCTATGCTCCTGGCTCTGTCCCTGCTCTCTCACAGCTTTCCCATTCCAGGACTGAGTTTCGATGTCTCAAAATCCCAGCTGACCTGAAGATTTTCTAAGGGTGGGTTGTCCGGGGATGACGGCATCACTTGTGGGCTAAGAGCATGACTCAGTTAAGACTTGAACCCACCACTATCTGGCAAGCGAGGTGAACTTTCTGTGTCTCAGTTTTCTCCTGTGCAGGCAGTCATGCTTTCTTCACATGGTTGTCACGAGACTTAAACAAGGTCTTCATATAGACAACTGCCCGTGAGGGCTGGTCAGTGGTGGCTTCAAGCTTCTCAGGGTGCACAGTCAGGCAGGCCTGGGGACCCAGCTCCCAGCTCAGGAGGGAAGCAGCCAGACGGCTGACACAGGACGAGGCAGGCCCTATAAACTTTCTTCCCATTAATGTTCTGTCTTTATTAAAAATTTTGATAGTCTGGTCATAATGGATTTTTTGCATTGATTTTTGACTTTTTTTTTTTTTGAGAGATTTTTGCTATAGGGCACGTGTGCTTGCCAGACAGACAGAGAGAGAGAGACAGAAAGTGAGAAATCACCCCCCAGGGGGGATGGCCACACCGCAATCCCTTCTCCTCCATTCTCCTCTCGGGATCTTGGGCACACACGCACACGTGACCGGCGTGAGTTTAAGCCACGGGGTCCAGGACTCGAACCGCGGTCAACTACGTGGGAGTCCAGCGACATAGCCATTACGCCAACTACTGGTCCCTTGATTTTTGACTTTTAAAAACATTTTGTTAAAAAATTCTTTGGCTTGGTCATTGGGTTGTTTTGAGCCCCCTTATCTTTGTGGCTAAGGGGAGGTCCTCAGTCCCCTCACTGCCAGACCTTCTAGGCCTGTGGGGGGCTCCTACAGGCTCTGGGTTTGTGGGGCCAGGGGACTGGCTATACAGCCTGTGCAGTCCTGCCTGTTTCCACTTTCAAACTGTGAGCAGCTGCCAGGCTCTCCCAGCCTCCGCTGCCTGGCCCTGGGCAATGATCGGCAAAGGTGGTGGGTGCTCAGCCGATGCTCATGGAGAGAGTGTCCACAGGTCAGGGCTGTCCAACCTTGGCTACAACCAAGGTTGAGATGGAGGAGAGACAGAGTAGGAGGAAGGGAGGGTGGGTGGTTTCACAGATACTCGAATTAGGATGTAATCGCCAGGTATCTCTTGATACCCGCTCTCATCTTCCCAGTGGCTGGGATTGTGCAGGGGAAAATGAGCCTCCTTCTCCTCCCAGAAGCCAGCATGATGATGCTCAGAGTGTTATGCAGAAAACTATAAACTTGGCTACTCTCCAATTTGGTGAGATTCTGCCCAAGGCCACACTGATAATAACATTATTATTATTGAAGCAATTTGAATATAGGGAAATTATTCCCCTGATTACAAAAAACAAAAAAAAAAACAAAAAACAAACTAGGGACATCAACAGTGTATCATCCTGTGACTGCAGAGGTAGGGCAACTCAAGTCTGTACAGAAGGTTCTAGCGTCAGAGCTAGAGCTGGGAGGAGATGAGGAGGCCCTGCCTACCATGCTCTGGTTGTGTGGGAGGGGGTTGGTAAGGCGAGGGCCTGAGGACCAGTGGGTTGACTCCATTTAGCTGCAGTGAGGAGAGGGATGGGCACTGGGGGGAGGGGCTATTGAGGAGATACATTTTCCTAGAAAGAAGAAAATGTCAGGGTCTAGCTGCTGGTGGAGCCACAGTCAGCCCTGGCCAGGCCCAAGGAGAGTGCATTGGGGGTGGGGGATACACAATTGTGTGTTCTGTGATGGGGGCTAAAGTGGAGGAGCAAATGGAATTTGTACATTGGGCTGCATTTCTCCAGGGCTAACTCCACATCCTTTTGTTTCTGCACTAGAGGGCCTAGCCTTGAAGGCTCAGGGCTTGCTGAATGAATGAAGGCATGAGTGAATACATGAATGAATGAATGGCTGCACTGGTTTGTCAGCATTGCTTTTCCTGACTCTTGCTGGGAACATGGCTCAGGACAGAAGGTTTAGCAGATGGGAGTGGGATCCATGGGGTAGAAGGTAGGATTGAGTTGGAAGCCATGTCCCCCTTACCTGCCTCTGCAGGCCCTTGAAGACGGACTGGAAATGGAGATGAAAAAAGCAGCTCTGTGCATGATATAAACTGGTGGGTCTCAAATCCTCAGACTTCACAGACAGCAAAGGTAACAAATGAGGGAACTCTTTGCACCAAGTTAGGAATAGAGGAAAATTATTTCAACTTGATTAAAAGCATCTACAAAAACCCTACAGCTAACATAAATTTAATGGTGAAAGACTGAGCGTTTTCTCCTAGATGAGAAACAGGGCGAGGATGCCTGCTTTCACCACCCTTATCTAACACAGTACAGGAAGTTCGACGGCAGCAAGGCAAGAGAAAGAAGTAAAAGGCATGCAGATTGGACAGGAAGGAATACAGCTGCCTCTGCAGACGACGAGATTGCTTACGTACAAAATCCCAAGGAATCTACACACAAAAAAATAGTAAGAGAAAAAAAAAATTCTCCTAGAACTAATAAGTGAGTTTGGTAAAGTTACGGGATACAAGATCAACACACACAAAAAATGGGTTGCTCTTTCTATGCTAATAATGAACATGTGAAAACTAAAATTAAAAGCAGAATACCATTTTACAGGAGATGCAAAGAAAGTAAAATTCATAAGCATACACTTCACAAAATATGTACAGGATCTGTATGCTGAAAATTACAAAGCGCTGATGAATAAAATCAAAGAAGGCCTAATAAATGAAGAGACATACCTTGTCATGGATTAGAAGACTCAACATAGAGAAGATGTCAATTCTTTTTAAATTTATCTATGGGCTTAATGCAATTTCTGTCAAAACCACAGCATTATTTTTGATAGACCTAGGTAAATGTATCCTATAATTTATGTGGAAAGGCATAGGCCTTAGCATAGCTAAAACAAGTTTGACAAGAGGCGAAAAGAGGACTTACTCTACCAGATACCCAAGCTTACTACAGAGTTAAAGCAATCAAGAAAGTGTAATGCTGGGGGAGGAACAGACACCTAGATCAGTGGAACAGGATACAGAACCCAGGAACAGTCCTACACAAACATGTTCAGTTTAGTTTTGACAAAGGTACAATACAAAAGCAATTAAATGGAGGAAGGTTAATCTTCTCAACAAGCGGTGCTAGAGAAATTGGACATCAGTAGACAAAAGAAAGAAATAAAAAGGAACCTCAACCTGAATTTCATACCTTATACAGATTTAACTGAGAGGGTTGTCTCCATGGTGCAGTGGTTATGTGCTACTCAAGAGAAACTGGGTTCTACATGGTGATTATGATTCAAATTCCTGGCAGGGTCTACCTGAACACACTGCGCATGTGCGTGAGTGCCCAGGATCCTACAGGTTGGGGCACTGGAGAAGAGTTCACAGTGAGATCAGACTTTGTGGGAGATACTCCCACCTCTCTTTCTGTCTTTCTCACTCTCTCATTTGCATGTGCACATGTGAACATTCTGTCATGAATGAAGGAAAAAAAATAATAACTAAGACTGGATCATGGACTTCAGTACAAAATTATAAAACTTTTGGGATGAGCAGATAGTGTGAAGGTTATGTTGCTGGACTCCCATGTAGTTGACTGTGGTTCGAGTCCCAGACCCAGTGGCTTAGAACTCACACTGGGCCTATGTGTTTGCATGCCCAAAATCTAGAGAAGAGAATGGAGGAGAAGGGATTGTTGTGTGGCCAGCCCCCCCCCCCCCCTCCCCTGTGGGGGTGTAATTTCTCACTTTCAGTCTCTCTGTCTGTCTCTGTCTCTCTGATGAGCACACGCGCCCTATAGCAAAACTCTCAAAAAAATTATAAAACTTTTGAAAAAGCATAAGAGAAATATTTGAGAATTTAGGTATAGGAACTTGATACTAAAAGCATAAATTCATAAAGGGAAAAATTGGTAAGATGGACTTAATCAAAGTTAATTTTTTTCTGCAAAAGCCCATTTGAAAAGGATTAAAAGGCTAGCTATAGATTGGGAAAAAGTAGCTGCAAGCCACATATACAACAAAGGACTAGAATAGAGAATATATAAAGAACTCTTAAAACTCAACAATGAAGCAATTCAGTTAGAAAATAGGTAAATGCCTGAATAGACATTTTGTCAAAGATACAGATGGCAAATAAACATATGAAAAGATGTTCAACATCATTAGCTTTACTAAAATGTAAAATAAAACCGTAATGAGATGTTACTACACACCTACCAGAATGTCTCACATTAAAAATAGTGACAACATCAAATGCTGGTGAGGTTGTGGAGAAACTAGATCACTCACCCAGTGCTGGTAGAATGTGAAATAGTACAGCCACTCTGAAAAACAGTTTGGTAGTTTCTTATAAAGTGAAACATGCAACTACCACATGATCCAGTAGTTCATCTCCCAGGAATGTGAGACATGTTTACATAAAAACCTGCAAGCCTCACAGAGGCTTCATTTGTCACAGCCCCAAAGTGGAAACACCCAGAAGTCCTTCACCAGATGAATGGTTAAACAAATGGTGGTACATTGATATCATGGGATACTGCTCAGCAGTAGAAAGGATATAGTGGGATCAGCAGGTGCCGTGGAGGTTAAGGCGTTGGACTCCCACATGGCCAACCATAGTTTGAGTCCTGGACCTGGTATCTTGCTTTCTCACTTTCCTTCTCTGTCTGTCTGTCTCTCTTAGGTGAGCACACCTGCGCTATAGCAAGTTAAAATAATAATAACAAATAAAAATGAAATGAAATAAATTAAAATGAAATAAAATTTAAAAAGGATGCACCATGGACACACACCATGAGTCAGATGAACATCCAGCCAATATCTTGATTGTGTGGTGTATATACAAACCTACACACAATAAACCTATACAGAACTAAACACACCACTACATGCTTGCAAATAAATACAAGTAAAGTCGGGAACGAGATTGGTAGATTGCATCTATGTCAATATTCTGATTATAATATCATTCTAAGGTTTTGTAAAATGTTTCCATTGTAGGACATTGGATAAAATGTATAAGAATCTTGGGGCCAGCAGGTGGCATGGTGGTTAAGGGCCCTGGACTCCCATGTGGCCAACTGTGGTTCGAGTCCTAGACATGGTGCTTTCTCACTTTCTCTCTCCCACTCTCTCTCTTACTCTGTCCCTCTCTGGTCAAATTAAAATAAATGAATAAAGTTAAATAAAATAATTCTTTAAAAAATGTATAAGGATCAGGAACCAGCAGTTAGCGTAATGGCTATGTCGCTGGACTCCCACGTAGTTGACCGCGGTTCGCGTCCCGGACCCGGTGGCTTAAAACTCATGCCGGGCGCGTGTGCGTGTGTGCCCAAGATCCCGAGAGGAGAATGGAGGAGAAGGGACTGCGGCGTGACCATCCCCCCTGGGGAGTGATTTCTCGCTTTCTGTCTCTCTGTCTCTCTCTGTCTGGTGAGCGCATGTGCCCTATAGCACAAACCTCTCCAAAAAAAAAAAATGTATAAGGATCTTGCCATATTATTTCTTAGAATTGCATATGAATTTCAACTAAAAAATGGGTAACTGGGCCAGCAGGTGGCATGTGGTCAAGGGTGCTGGGCTCCCATGTGGCTGGCCATAGTTTGAATTCCAAACTTGGAGGTTTGCTTTCTCTCTCTCTCTCTCTTTCTGTGTGCTTCTGGAAATATTAAAATAATAATAATAATAAAGTTAAATAAAAATAATTCTTAAAAAAAAGGGTAACTAATAGGGATATTGCCTTTTAATTTTACCACATAAGTCCTTCGAAAGAAAAAAATACACCCCATCTATTGTCATGATGTTTTCATAAAAGAAAAGACACTCTAAGAGTAATAAAAATAGGAAGGTTGCAGTTTCAAAATAAAGAATGATCTTTTTTAAATGAACATTTAACTTACAAAAGCTCACCACATTAAAAATTTTTTTCTCATCTTGCCATGGGCTGACCAGGACTTCATCATAGCTGTAAAGAACTGAAGACTATTATCTGGGAGACACGGAAATCAAGATGGCTAGGTAAATGTTATTGGGAAGGTGGTCTGTGTGCGTATGTGTATGTCTGTCTGCCTATCTGGAGAGGATTTTTGCAGTGTTCTGCTGTGCTCAGGGAAGGCGCGTCTGGGTACACACCATGAATCTCTGGAAGTGGGAGTTGTGGAAGGTGCCAGGGCTTTTCCAGGACTGGAGAGAATAGACATCAACATCCCCTCCCATACTGCAGTGAGGTGTCAGGGGCTGCACGGCTGTGGGTCCTCAGCACAGGAGACAGGGACATATGGAACAGCCAAGGAGAGGGGCCTCCCTTAGTAGCCAGTGCTCTCCAACATGGAGCCCAGTATGAGGACCCTGCTACCCTCTCGGGCAGCTGTCCCAGCAAGGCCATAGGCAGACCACGGGCGCATGTCCTTCTCCCACACTGCGGGAGAAATGGCGTCTTCCTGTGAAATATCCGTATCTACACTGACAGTTGTGATGGATGGCCTAGCGAGACTGGACCGGATGCACTGCCCTTCTGGCCCTGCCTCCCTGCCAGGAAGCTTGCACTCAGCACTTCTGAGCTGAGCTTCAGCCCAGAACCTGGCCACTAATCAAATAACTCTCAGTGCCCAGTTATTCCATGTGGCCAGGGATTAGATTTTGCCCAGCCCTCTCCAGGTACCATTGTGGCCAAACCTAATAGAAGACAGTCCGCCAGCAGCGGAGGCCATGGTCTGCCTGTGTGCTCAAGGTACTCTGGTAGACAGTCACCAGACCCCTTAGGAAACAGGGCATGACATTGCCAGAAGCCTCCTTAAGGGCACTGTTGTGTGGCTGAGGGAGAAGGCCAGCATCTCATGTTCTCGGCTGGATGATGGGTGGTTGAATCCCGGTGGTGGGGCCTCAATGAGCATGGGGTCTGCTTCACTTACTCTGTATAAAATAGCCATCTTGGAGGCAGTGATTTTTCTGTCTTTGGAGCTTTGACCTAGAGCCCCAGACCCTGAAGCTAGAGGTAAGCATGTTTTCTAAACACAAAAGTGTGTTTCTTTATCCAAGCAAGTGCTCTTTCAATGAGTTCATTCATAGGTTCATTCATTCATTCAGCATCTACTATTGTCAGGCTCTGGGAGGGAATCTATTGGATTGGTTAAGAACTCAAAGTCTGGAGACCAGCAGATGGTATAATGGTTACATTGCTGGACTCCCATGTAGTTGACTGTGGTTCAAGTCCTGGACCTGGTGGCTTAAAGCTCACGCTGGACACATGTGCATGCGTGCCCAAAATCCTGAGAGGAGAAAGGAGGAGAAGGGATTGTGGTGTGGTCATCTCCCCCCAGGGGCAGGGGTGATTTCTCACTTTCTGTCTTTCTCTGTCTCTGTAGCAAGCATATGTGCCCTATAGCCAAAAGCTTTCTTAAAAAAGAAAAAAAAGAAAAAAAAGAAAAAAAAAAAGAGAGAAAGAAAGAAAGGAAGGAAAGAAAGAAGAAAAAAAAAAGAACTCAAAGTCTGGCACCAGACTGCAAAAGTTAAAATTCCATCTTCACCACTGACTCTCTGTGAATTCAGGCAAAGCACTTAATCTCTCAGTCCTTCAGTTTCCTTATCTGTAAAATAGATAACAACATACCTATCTCCTAGGGTGGTTTGAAAATTATATGATTTAATGCAGGTAATTGTTTAACACAGTGCACAAGAGAGTCAGCCCTCAGAGAAGGTTAAAAAAAAAACCAGACTCGTAACCTGCATTAGGCTCTGGATTATGAAGAAGATAAGACACCATCCTGGCCCTAGCCCTAAAAGAATTTACCATCAATCAACATCCCAAACAACATTGGACAGGGATTCCTAAACATCCCGTGGAAAGGTATTTGAGAGGTCGATTCCCTGGTTCCACCTGTGGAGTCTTTGATCCTCCCGGAATTCAGTGGGCCCAGCGCTCTGCATATTTAATACACTTTTGAGCGCTTCTGGGGTGGTACTCCATGGTCCCCCCCAGGAAATTGGTAGGCGTGCATTCTAGACCCTGCTCAGTGGATTCTCTTCTGATTTTGAGGCATTTCTTGAAGGAGGAGGAGAGGAGGAAGGAAGGGCAGTCCAGGCGGTGGAGCTGAGGCCGAAGAGGCAGCCTCATGCTGGGCTGCAGCTGAGGTAAAGTTGAGGGTGCTGGTGGGGGGGGGGCAGGGAGGAGAGAATCCCAAAGGGCAGTGAGCTCTGCTGCGGGAGTTGCTTTTTCTCCTCCAAGGTGAGAGGCCTTTGAAGACTGTTGGAGAGGGGAGTGACGTAAAAGTGATGCATTAAAAAAAGATCTCTGGGGCACGCAGGTGGTATGGAGGTTAAGGTGCCGAATCCCACATGGCCGGCTATGCGGTTCAAGTTCCGGACTTGAAAAACACGTGGGGTGCATATGCGAGAATACCCAAAATCCCAAGAGGAGAATGGAGAAGAAGGAATTACGGCATGGCCATTCCCCTGGGGAGTCCTTTCTCACTTTCCCTCTCTCTGATTCTCTGGCAAACATGCGTGCCTTACAGCAAACTGAAAAAAAAAAAAAATCCCCCATCCAGTGGCACTGTGGAGAGCAGACTAGTGTAAAACAATTGATGTCGCTAGGACAAGGGGAGAGACAATGGCAACACTCGGAGAGGTGACAAAGCCCAGGGAAGATGGTGGCTGTGCAGTGAAATAGGGACAAACTGGGGGATAGTTAAGAGTAGAACTGGCAGGCTTTGAGCTGTTCAGATGTGGGGTTACCTGGAGGAACAGGGCATGTGTCAGTGAGAGTGAGCCCAGAGGGGAGCAGGTGGGACAAGAGGGCAGGACGAAAGTGAGAGCATTACTCTCTACTGAGAGAGATGTCTGGGTACGCGCATCTGCGGCTCAGGGTGCTCAAGGCTGGAGAGGGGGATGTGGGCATCATTGGCTGAGGCAGTCAGAATGGTGGAGGTGGCTCAGGGAGGACAGGGACAAGGAAGACCCCTGGCTAAGGAACATTCAAGGGAGGAGGGCGGTTAATGAGGCCCAGTAGAAGCCCCACCTCTAGCTCCAAGGATCCCTTAAGGGGCTTTCAGGCTGCCCCCTCCACACGTGAGTTCTGGGCATAGAGAGCTCCCTCTGCTAAGAGGGCTGCCTTAGAGGTGCTGTGAGCAGGAGGCCTGCCTAGAGGTCTTGCTCTCCCCTCCCACCTCCCCCCAGCCCTGCCCACCTGCCAACACCTCAAGGAGACTGTAGAGATCCTCCTCAAACTCCTCCCACCAGCGCTGAGCTCCACACAGGCTCAGGGCACCTCTGGCATCTCACCTTGTAAATGAGCTTTTGATGATTTGAGAAGACTTCTAATTAGAGCATCTGTTTATTATCTCAACTTTAATTGAGTATTAACATTTTTTCTTCCTTTTCCCTTTTCATCTGCAGCAGACAGTCTGCAGTCGCGGGTAGGGCAAGGAGGAAGGCTAGGAGGTCTCCTTGGGGACAGCCTTCCTCTCTCCAGGAGGGCTCTGCTCCTGGCTTTGGGCCAGGGCCTTCTCCTGAGTACCTGCACCATCCTGTGGCTAGCAGGCCTTCAGGCATCACAGGTCATTTTTTTCCCCAGAGCACCTGATGGTGGTGTTGCCAAGGGTGACCTCAGAAGGGAGATTAGCGTTTGTCAGGACCCCTCATGAAGATGTGTGGCTCTTCGTGAATTTTGTAAAATTTGGCTTCTAGAGAGATGCGGGCAGTGAGTGATGGGAGCTTTCCATTTCAAGAAGGGTCAACCCATGAAGCTGTAAGACATTCTGTCCTCGCTGACCAGGGTCAGCCTGGCTCCTTCTCCTGGGCCAGATCTGGGAGGGCATAGGTTCATCTCTCCCAAGGGCAGAGTGAACAGACCAGGGTTCTGGCCCACCAGACTGCCCAGCCTCACGCTCTGTTTATCCAGCTGACTTCTACAGGGAGGGCGGGCTGCTTATTCCATGGGTACTGCTCTGCCATCAGTCTGCACTTAAATGAACCCCTATTCTTGCACTGTTAGAGCCCCTAATGAAGTTGGCATGGGTAAGGATCAGGACGGGGAGGCCTGGGGATAGGACAAAAGAGGCATACTGGCAACAGAAGCCACTGGACGTCTAGAAAGGCCCAGCCACAGCTCTGGAAGAGTCTTCTCTATGTCTCGGGGGTTAAAAAAAAAACCAGACTCGTAACCTGCATTAGGCTCTGGATTATGAAGAAGATAAGACACCATCCTGGCCCTAGCCCTAAAAGAATTTACCATCAATCAACATCCCAAACAACATTGGACAGGGATTCCTAAACATCCCGTGGAAAGGTATTTGAGAGGTCGATTCCCTGGTTCCACCTGTGGAGTCTTTGATCCTCCCGGAATTCAGTGGGCCCAGCGCTCTGCATATTTAATACACTTTTGAGCGCTTCTGGGGTGGTACTCCATGGTCCCCCCCAGGAAATTGGTAGGCGTGCATTCTAGACCCTGCTCAGTGGATTCTCTTCTGATTTTGAGGCATTTCTTGAAGGAGGAGGAGAGGAGGAAGGAAGGGCAGTCCAGGCGGTGGAGCTGAGGCCGAAGAGGCAGCCTCATGCTGGGCTGCAGCTGAGGTAAAGTTGAGGGTGCTGGGGGGGGGGGGGGAGGGGGGAGAGGAAGC
>NW_006159616.1:16418402-16422826 GCF_000334495.1 Tupaia belangeri chinensis
GATCTCTGGGGCACGCAGGTGGTATGGAGGTTAAGGTGCCGAATCCCACATGGCCGGCTATGCGGTTCAAGTTCCGGACTTGAAAAACACGTGGGGTGCATATGCGAGAATACCCAAAATCCCAAGAGGAGAATGGAGAAGAAGGAATTACGGCATGGCCATTCCCCTGGGGAGTCCTTTCTCACTTTCCCTCTCTCTGATTCTCTGGCAAACATGCGTGCCTTACAGAAAACTGAAAAAAAAAAAAATTCTCCATCCAGTGGCACTGTGGAGAGCAGACTAGTGTAAAACAATTGATGTCACTAGGACAAGGGGAGAGACAATGGCAACACTCGGAGAGGTGACAAAGCCCGGGGAAGATGGTGGCTGTGCAGTGAAATAGGGACAAACTGGGGGATAGTTAAGAGTAGAACTGGCAGGCTTTGAGCTGTTCAGATGTGGGGTTACCTGGAGGAACAGGGCATGTGTCAGTGAGAGTGAGCCCAGAGGGGAGCAGGTGGGACAAGAGGGCAGGACGAAAGTGAGAGCATTACTCTCTACTGAGAGAGATGTCTGGGTACGCGCATCTGCGGCTCAGGGTGCTCAAGGCTGGAGAGGGGGATGTGGGCATCATTGGCTGAGGCAGTCAGAATGGTGGAGGTGGCTCAGGGAGGACAGGGACAAGGAAGACCCCTGGCTAAGGAACATTCAAGGGAGGAGGGCGGTTAATGAGGCCCAGTAGAAGCCCCACCTCTAGCTCCAAGGATCCCTTAAGGGGCTTTCAGGCTGCCCCCTCCACACGTGAGTTCTGGGCATAGAGAGCTCCCTCTGCTAAGAGGGCTGCCTTAGAGGTGCTGTGAGCAGGAGGCCTGCCTAGAGGTCTTGCTCTCCCCTCCCACCTCCCCCCAGCCCTGCCCACCTGCCAACACCTCAAGGAGACTGTAGAGATCCTCCTCAAACTCCTCCCACCAGCGCTGAGCTCCACACAGGCTCAGGGCACCTCTGGCATCTCACCTTGTAAATGAGCTTTTGATGATTTGAGAAGACTTCTAATTAGAGCATCTGTTTATTATCTCAACTTTAATTGAGTATTAACATTTTTTCTTCCTTTTCCCTTTTCATCTGCAGCAGACAGTCTGCAGTCGCGGGTAGGGCAAGGAGGAAGGCTAGGAGGTCTCCTTGGGGACAGCCTTCCTCTCTCCAGGAGGGCTCTGCTCCTGGCTTTGGGCCAGGGCCTTCTCCTGAGTACCTGCACCATCCTGTGGCTAGCAGGCCTTCAGGCATCACAGGTCATTTTTTTCCCCAGAGCACCTGATGGTGGTGTTGCCAAGGGTGACCTCAGAAGGGAGATTAGCGTTTGTCAGGACCCCTCATGAAGATGTGTGGCTCTTCGTGAATTTTGTAAAATTTGGCTTCTAGAGAGATGCGGGCAGTGAGTGATGGGAGCTTTCCATTTCAAGAAGGGTCAACCCATGAAGCTGTAAGACATTCTGTCCTCGCTGACCAGGGTCAGCCTGGCTCCTTCTCCTGGGCCAGATCTGGGAGGGCATAGGTTCATCTCTCCCAAGGGCAGAGTGAACAGACCAGGGTTCTGGCCCACCAGACTGCCCAGCCTCACGCTCTGTTTATCCAGCTGACTTCTACAGGGAGGGCGGGCTGCTTATTCCATGGGTACTGCTCTGCCATCAGTCTGCACTTAAATGAACCCCTATTCTTGCACTGTTAGAGCCCCTAATGAAGTTGGCATGGGTAAGGATCAGGACGGGGAGGCCTGGGGATAGGACAAAAGAGGCATACTGGCAACAGAAGCCACTGGACGTCTAGAAAGGCCCAGCCACAGCTCTGGAAGAGTCTTCTCTATGTCTGGGGCCCCACTGCCAGCTTCATTTTACCAGGTGTATTTTTTTCAAAAAGGAGAATCTGCAAGTAGTCTTAGGTATTGCTGATAGTACCCCATAGCCTTTGCATGTTCTTCCGAAATTTAAGCTAACTCCCTGCAGCTGTAGTGACACCTATTTGTCACATCAGGCTTTGTCAGGCACCACTTAGCTATCCAAATGCCCTCTTATCCCCTGATGGGAAAATCTTCTCTGAGACCTTAGCCCTTTTTCTCCAGGCTAGGAAATTGAGAGCGTCTGACAGCTCAGTCAGTTGCTCATGCTTAGTAAGCAAGGGGCTTGGCCTCAGTAATGCCCTGGATCACAGGCTCTCAGAGCTGGGTGTGGGAGGGGTCTTCTAGACCACCCTCGGGCCACTGCCTCCCATGGCAAGGATTTCTTTTTACAGGATCTTGGTTCAAACCTATGCTTGGATTCCCATACCCATTATGAGATGGGTGTCTGTTCATCACAAAGTGCATCCCCAGGATGGAGTAGATACTATATTCTCTCTCTGATGGGGATGCCAAGATGCATTGGTTGCTTTTGGCATCTCTGACCTTGCAGGTTTAAGGACAAGCCCCAGAAATCAACCTCTCTTTCTATCACTTCAACTGGTTTCACCTAACTAGGAATTTACCCAAGCCCTTCTCCACCTCTCCATTTTACTTATTCTTCCCTTTGGAATACTAAGATGAAAAGAGATAATAATATTACTCTGTAAACGGAGAGCACATAGCACTGCACAGGAAAGGAGCTCACATTTAGCAGCTCTACTAAGTGCCAGGCTCCTTGCCGGGACCTGCAATCCTCGCCATCACTCAGAACAGGATTGCTACGCCAATTTCACAGGTGGAAGAACAGTGTCAAGGAAGTGAAAACACTTGGTAGAAGTATATTCAAAGTTTCTCCTCGTATGAGGAAGAAGTTCCTCTGTAATCAGCCAGTCCATCTCTAGGAATTTACCCGACACGTATAACCAGAGCGACTTAGGTAGGATGATTACAAGAATCCTTGTTATTGATTGTGAATAATTAGAAAAGATCTAAATGTCCAGTGATCACAGACTGTTTATATTTGTAGAATGGATAAGGCTGATGCCGTATAATGTGGCCAGTATAAAGGGTTATGTAGATCTATGTCCATTAGCCTGAAAAGATGCTATGAGAAGTTATTGAGCGAAAAAAAAAGTAGAGTACAAAATAGTACTCTAATAAGAGCATATTTTTAAAATAAAAAGTCCACATAGTATTTGCCTAAAGGTAGCTTGGAAGTTTATACACTAAAATATTAGGAGTTATGATTGCCGGATGGTGGGATTTCATGTGATTTCTATTATCTTCTTTACTGTCTTGGTGGATTTTAAAACAAGAGCAAAGATTATTTTCACAATTAGCAAAATGATAATAGAGCTATACTCTTTTAAAGAAGAGACCACTAAGGGGTGAGAAGTCCTAAACAGGATTCCCTATATGGGCAGACAGGACTTACTTTCATTTACCTAAAACAATACAACATCTCCTTCAGATGCCCCCCTTCTCCTGGACCACAGGAAGTGGGTAGTAGATGTGATACTTGGGTGGCCATCTGTGGCTCCTTGGGGCAAGATAGCCTTGGTTCCTTCCATGTGGACAGTTTTCATGTGGATGGTTTCTGGTATTTCTTCTGTCTTTGTGTGAACAAATGAGGACTGTGAAATCCTGGAATGTCTAAGCAGGAAGGAGCCTTAAGAAGCCATCTGGTCTACCCTTTCCCTTTACTGCAGCAGCTTCTACTGTCAGCCTGGCCATCCAAAGAGTCCAGCTCTAAAGAAGCTGTGCTACCTCCTAGAGGAGACTTCTCCCAGCTCTGGATCCTGACCAGTGAGCTGTCTGGCTGCTACTGGCTGCCCCTACAGCCCCCCGTCTCCTTCCAGCCCCCAATTCCACAGTGTGACACCAACTGGAGACTTCAGGACAGCAGAACAATTTAATTCCTATTACAGTATAAAAATTAATAACATTAAAATGTCATGATCATCCCACACTAATTAAGCATCTAATGAATAATTAGCTGTGGACACATCTGACATTTTTGGTCATTAATTTGAGCAAGTGTTTTAAGTTCCAAACAAAACCCCTCTGTGGTGCAGCCTGCATCTCTGTGTTAAGTGGCAGAGACTTACAAAGTCAACGTGCATTTCCCAGTCCTTCGGGAAGCTTGCTGCAGGAGGCAGGAGGGGCAGCAAGTTCTCCTGCGCTAGCTGGGGGCTTGTAGGAAAGGCTGGGCTTGTAGGGAAGGCTGATGCAGAGCCCACCCTATCTACCTTGAGGAGCTCCATTGAGAATGATGTGACCCAGGGTAGGGGAAGATGCAAAGACTCATGGAATAGCAGCACCCTGCGTTCTAGACCTGAGCTGCCAGGCTCCACTATCCCTCCATATCAACCGTTTCCACGCAGAGGCTGAAATCAAACTATCTTTGTTTAGGGCCCAGGACCCTCTGACCAGTTGCCCTCTGGGCCTGTTAAGCATCTCAAGGAAGGAAAGGAGCCCTGGGTCATAGCAGAGCTGCAGGCCCTGGGAAAGA
>NW_006159616.1:16423306-16430426 GCF_000334495.1 Tupaia belangeri chinensis
GAAAGAGTGAGCTCAGTTCTGTCAGAAGCTCGTACAGGGGTCAGCTGGCAGGGGAGGAAGGAGTTACTTCAGAGAATCCTGGACTCTCCATTGCTCAGTGAGGTCTTTCACTTCAAGAGGAGCTGGGGTTGGGTGGAATGGGCACTAGGGAGAAGAGGCAGCCTGATGTCCTGGGAAGAACCCTGGCTTATGTATAAACCTCACCGTGCCAATCTCTGGCTGTGCAAGCATCCTGATTGAGCCTGTGTGGTGCATGTCGAGGTCTGTGCTAAGTACTTAGAATGGGAGCCTAGGAGGAAATGGGGCATAGAGAGGTGATGTGACTCACTTGAATTCTCATAGCTGGAAAGCAATAGTGCCCAGACAAGAACCAGGCAGTCTGGTGCCACTGTCCACAATTTAGACATTGCTCTTTGTGGTCTCTTCTTCCTAATGTCTGAAAGAACCCTCCCAAGGTCATAAGAGCAAGGAGTGGCTAGAACCAGATAAAACTGGTCTGTGAGTGATGTTAGTGAGGGTCCAGCTGGGGACCAGTGTGGGTTGTCAAGACAGAAGGCCAAAGATTTTCTTCTTTTGGCTTTTCCTGCAGGACGATCTTGAGTCTCAGCCATACATTTCAACTGGCATGCTCTGCTGCTATAAAGGAGTGAGGCATTTTCAAACGCCCCAAGACCCACAGCTCTGGTTGAGCATCTGACCTGGAGTGGTCTTGGGAGGGCTGCTCCTCTCCTCCTTCTGCATGTTCATGCCCTTCAGTAGGCTGGCTGGAAGCACCACCTCTGCTCACAGCTCTCAGTCCACTTGGACTTTACCTATAGCCTGGGCACAGGCACCCTGCCTACCTGTGTTCCCTGATCATTTTGCACAGAATTTTCCACTTAGGACAAATCTTACCTGTCCTTCAAAGTCCTCCCAGGAGGCCACCTCCAGCCCCTTCCCAGTACCTACTTCTCTCATGAATTTCCAAATACCCCAGGCTGCTATAGTACACAGTAGGTGTTCAAGGAATGCACATGCAATGCTAAAGGAACTGTTGCTTTTACCCACACATGTGCTTCTGGAGCTGCCTGGCTCCTGAGAGGAGACTCAGGCCCACGCATGGTTCATCAGCTCAGCGTTTGGACAGCTGCTTTTAATTTGTTCCCTTTGAGGTTAGGGGCCGACTAGGAAGAGCAGGAAGTCTAAAGAGAACCCCTACCTCCCTCTTCTGCTCAGGGAACTTGGAAGCAGCTCCTAGGCATAAGAATCTGAGCCAGATATTGGGGACCCCTTCCCTCTCTGGAGAAGAGCCCTCTCCACTTCGATGTTGTTATAGGTTGAATCATGCCTTCCCACCCCTCAATTCATATGTGGAAGTCCCCAGGCCCTCAGAATGTGACCTTACTTGGAAACAGGTTCAGTGTTGATACACACACAGTCATGTATGGCTTAACAATGGGGATGTTCTGAGAAACGCATCATTAGGTGATTTCATCATAGTGCAACCAACATCGCATGTACCGACACAAACCTAGATGGCACAGCGTACGCCACACTGGGCTATATGGTGTATGTCATCCTATGGGGCCACCATCATATATGCGCTCTGTTGTTGATTGAAGCATGCTTAGGCGCCCCATGACAGTAATTAGTTAAGACAGAGTAGGGTCTACCCTACTCCAGTGTGACTGGTGTCCTTACAAAAAAGGGGACTTTAAACTCAGAAGTATATATCCAGGGTAAATGCCACGTGGAGGCAAAGGCAGAGGTCAGAGTGATCCTTCTACAAGCCACAGGATCACAGAGCAAGCAGAGAACCATTCACAGCTGGGGCAGAGGCCTGGAACTCATTCTCCCTGCAGCCCTTGAACGAAATGCCTTGCCGATACCTTGATCTCAGACTTCTGACCTCCAGAACTGTGAGTCGGTAACTTTCTGCTGTTTGAGAGTCTCAGCCTGTGTCACCTTGTATGGCAGCTCCAGGAAACTTACATAGATGTCTATCGGCTTCTCTGACGTGGCCCTCCTGACCCTGCACTGCTGCTATCACTGATGGCAAGACCCTGAACCAGCCTGGAAGCTGCTTTCTCTCTCTCTCTCTCATCCTGGTAGCCAGCAGACCACTGGTTCTACCTCTGAACCTATCTGGGATCTGGCCGTTTCTCACTACCCCAGGGCTCCACTCAGGACGTCACCATCACCTCCTACAAGGTCCGTCAGAAACACTTCCCACCTGGCTGCCCACTTCCGCCTTCGTCCCTCCAGTGTCTCTCCAGTCAAGAGGCCAGTGGGAAAGTGTGAAGGTGGGAGTCTACTCTGATCACTCAAACCCACAACACTTTCACCTCACTCAAAGAAAAGAAAAACCCTTCTAGCAGCTCACAGATCCTCCATCTTCCCTTCTTGTGCCTTCTCTCCACCGTTCTGCAGCCCCGCTAATATCCATGAAGGCTTGTGCTGGCAATGTGTGTTCCCTTTCCCTGGGTTCCCTGCCTAGCTTTTTCCTGCCTCCTTCTCTTTCATCGCCCAAGGCTTTGCTCACATGGAGGAATCTTCTCAGAGTGGCTCATCTTGTGGCCCTTGGGAGAATGTAGTCTGTCACCTCCCCACCGTCTGTGCCATGGTGCTAGACTTTGCTGTGCATTGCTTTGGCTAATGCAATGAGAGTAGGTGGGGCTCCCTCACGTCCAAGCAGAAGCTTTGAGAGGTTTGCATGTCTTAGAGTAACTGAAGGCCTTCTCATCTTTTGCTCTTAGAAAATCAAGCCCCAATCCAGGTCCTAGGGTGAGGCACATGGAACAGACCTGCTCCTCAGCTCTAGACAAAGTCACTAAAGCTGCCTATGATCAGAATGAGAAAAACAAACAAATAACCTGTTTTTTCAGCTACTAAAATTCCAAGGCTACACAGCAGCACTGCGACAAATCTATTAATAATTCACTCCCCCTCCCCATTTGAAATTGCACCTGTCCCCCCAGGACACGTCCATCTTCCACTAATCTGCCTTATCTGGCTCTACTCATTCTTTCCCATAATACTGATTACTGCCCACATGCTATCTAATCTATCATTATGGCCATTATTCAGTGACATCGCCTTGCCCGAGTGTAAACCCACCGTGTAGTGGTCTTTGTTTCTGGCATAATCTAGACACCTAGAACATAGACTGGCACAGCAGGTGCTCAATAAACATCTTCGAGTGAATGAATGAAAAGCACCCTTGAAGATGCTCCAAGAGGAAAGGCCCCAGCTCTTTCCAGGCAGGGAGTCTCTGAGGAGCAGCCAGGTGCAGAGCTGGGTGACCCAGGATGTGACTCCATTCAGCCAGATGAGCCTGTGATGCTCAAGTCTGGATCAGAAGTCCTGGGAACCTCAGAAGAAATGGAGAGATCAAAGTGAGCTCCCTGCAGACCAGGCTTCCCTCTGGTGTGCGTTCTTGTTCCTGTGGCTCCCAGAGGAAGGAGTACTAGGTGCTGTCTCTGCAAAGAGGAGCTCAGGGACCAGCGAAGCTGCTGGCTTCAGTCTCTGTACAGGTGCTGAGTACCCAGGAGCCCCGGCCATGGGAAGGCCCTGCTCAGTTCTAGGGGAAGGAAAGGTTCAGGAAACCTCACCAGACTTTCGGGCTGTGACAGCAAGGACCTAATAAGAAACTGCCTCTGCGGAGGTCCAGCTACACTCATGAGAACTCCAGAATTCCAGATGGCTTACTTCCCTTCTGCCTGACCCCAGAATGGGGGGAAACCAGATATTTCATGCAACAAAGAGACCATAGCCACATCACTGGGGTCCCCAGGCACCCCAAAATCCTGTTCTTTGGGCTCTTCTTCCTGAACAGTTGCTATGACCTTAGTGGTCATGATAATTGACTAAATGCCTTAAAGATAGAAAATGACTTACATTCATTATTTTTCATTTCACTTACTACACGGATAGCTGTCTTTATGTCACAGGTATAAAAATGGGTGTCCAAGGTCACAGCGTTAATCCTCTAGATTTGAACTCGAGGCTTTGATTTCTGAGTTTCCCCAGAGCTTCCCTGCACTGTTCTTGTTTAACTGAAAGTTGACCTACTGTGTGAGACACCCTACAAAGCAGGGAAGTGGTAGGAAATAGGCCCATAAGGCATAATCCCTGCCTTCCAGGAGGTTCAGCTGATGAGGGGAGTGGGACCATGCATGCATCATGACCCCTGGTCCAGCCCATCATAGAACTTGGGTGCCTAGCTGTGGAAGGAGAGGGGCAACACGGTCAGTGCTGGAGAAGGAACACGTGTGGAGGGTTGCAGGAGGGGAGACAAGGGGCCAGCAGATGGTGTAGTGGTTAATGCAGGTAGATCCCACAAGGATGTCTGTGCGGTTCAAGTCCTGTACTCAGAGGCTTGAAAAACACATAAGGCACACGTGTGTGCGTGCCCAAAATCCTGAGAGGAGGAAGGATTATGGCACGGCCATCCCCCCCAGGGAGTGTTTTCTCACTTTCCTTCTCTCTGTCTCTCTCTGGTGAGTGCACATGTTCTATTGCAAACAGGAAAAAAAGAAGATAAAAAGAAAAAAAGAAAAGTTCTCAAAAGCCTTTCCAGAGAAGGTGACTTTGAGCAGGTACGCAGGATTTGGAAAGGGCGATGGGGGAGAGGTCAAGATGGCAAAAGCACAGTGAAAAGTCCCCAAATTATGCTCTAAATGAAAGTAGGAATTACAGTGCTTGTTTGTGAGTTGGGATGCCGGGAAGGTGGAAGGTTATGCAGCAGGAGGACATGGGGCCTGCTGTCCCATGTAGGGTACACATAATGGGAAAACTACATGCATGTGAGTTTCTGGAAAGGCTAGAAACCATATAATGGGAAGCCAATTGTATAAAATACATACACTTGCCTCAAGAATTTAAAAGGTCACTTAGGGGCTGGCAGGTGGTGTGGTGGTTAAGGGCCCTGGACTCCCACATGACTGACCACGGTTCGAGTCCTAGACCTGGCAGCTTGCTTTCTCATTCTCTCTCTCTCTCTCTCTGTCCCTCTCTGGTAAAATTAAAATAAATAAATAAGGTTAAGTAAAATAATTCTTAAAAAAAAAATAAAAGGTCACGTAAAGGATTTTTTCTTTTTGTGAAAGAAAAAAAGAGAAAGAGAGACAGGCACCCTTAACAGAGGCTTGCTGTGCTAAAATCTCCTGTCAGTTTCCTCATTAGCTCGTGCAACCTCACCTGGCATGTTCTGGTTGGCCCAGGAATCAAACCCGCGGCCTCCCAGGCAGCTTGCAGCTTCCCAGGTGGTGGTGCCACATGTGTGCACTGGGCCCACTTAAGATTCTTGCCCTCACTTCTGATAGATCGCTGGTAGATTCTGAAGGTCATGGTGTATGTCCTCCTCCCCTCCCCACGTCTTGCCGTGGACTAGTGTCTGCATTTATCACAGTCACGGTGAAAGCTCTGGCCACAGCCCACGCAGGGAGCCGGACACTGTGGGGATGGCACTGCATGTGATCCGTCTAACAAGCGGGAAGGTGGATGACTGTTCTCTCCGTGCTGCAGGTGAGCACACGGGGCCCAGAGAGGCGCAGGTGTGGGAGGTATGGGAGATGGGTGTGACTCCTCACCTCTCTGACCCCTGGGAGTGGGGCCTAGGCATCAGCGTTATTTATCCAAGTTCCTGGGGCCCCAGAACTGCTGGTCTTGACTCTTCTACTTTCCTGAACAGGCAACTTTGTAACTTGAAATGGGGTCCTGTCCTACCACGTGTGGGGTCTGTTAACGTAAACATCAATCTGAAATGTCTCTGTTTGGTCACTGGGTCAGGGGACTTGCAGAAAGGGGACCCACCTAGCCTTGGAGAGGTGATTTTTTGCACGATGTCTTAGGAATGACAGTGTGGCCCCGGAGACTCACTGTGAGGCAGGGGAGCTTTCCTGCCTTGGTCGCCGGCCTGCTAAGCAGCAGCCGGGCCTTGCTAAGTGATGGGAAGCCTATACAGGCAGCCCTTTGGGTCCTGCGGCTCTCCTGACTGCCAGGAGGGGGCTCCCCACTTCATAGCCCCTCACACCAGGATGGGAAGTCCTCATGTGCCAGCCTCCTGCTCTGTGTATGCCTGCTGGGTGTCCCCACCAGAGACCTGGAAGAGACCCAGCAGCCGTGCATGGTACAGTCCAAGCCTCAGGCCTCAGTGCATTTTTATGGCCAAGTTATAAACCTCTGAGAAATGGGGTTTATAATGGAAACTCTGACACCACCTAAAATATAGCAGCACTACTGGGTGCTCCCAGAATACAGCCCTAATTTATAAACCACTCAGGGATCCTGGACTATTTTGAAACTTATAGACAATAATCCAGAAATAGAGTAAACCAGGAGGAGAAAAAAACGGTACAAGTGTCCGTGGACTATAAAGTGTGCCGAGGCCGACAGTTCAGAAATCAAAACGGTGTCACAATGTTTGGTCTCTGCCCTGAATCTTGACCACCCCCACAGCCCCCCCAGTGTCACCCAGCCCTGGTGGAGGCGTGTGGCTCTGTCATCTGGCCGGGTACTGCTCTGTTCATCTTCTGGCTGTATTTTAAGCATAAGGATTGGTAGAGGGGATGAGGGAAAAGTACTCAGGTTTTGGTTGGATGTAACAGATGTGTTTGTGAGAAGGTGCCAGTGACTCTTCTTTCAATGGGGAGAAGCGGGGCAGGGTGCAAACCGTTCACTCACCGGAGACACAGGTTATCAGTAAGTGGTGGTGGGGAGTGCCTGCCATCTCCGGCTCTCTGCTCAGCCAACCCAGGGACAAGCCTCAGTCACAGGGGCCAGTCTCCCGCCCACGAGGGACCCCTGGTAACTGGAGGAGCCCATGACAGGCCTGGGAAGAGAGGTCCAGGTTCGGTGGTCCCCACCCACAGCCTTTAGCACCTGCTCTCAGGCTGGGCACGTTTCACACATTTCTAGCCCTGTGCTGACCCTGCGGAGGGACCTTCACTCCCTCATTAGTTGACTGTCACAGAAATCACGATGGTGAGAAGGGCCTGGGGACCCTAGAATGTGTTAATTTGGCATTCAGTGAACAGGTGCTGGCTTCTCCCTGCTCAAGGGCCAGGGCTGGGTGCCCTTGTCTTTCTCTTCCTCCCTTGCTCTGGGACTCCCTCCCTCCCTCCTTCCATCAGTCTTTCCT
>NW_006159616.1:16430457-16457494 GCF_000334495.1 Tupaia belangeri chinensis
TCACCACTCCCTGCATTCTCTCCTCCCTCCCTCTCTTCCTCTTTCTTCCTCTCTCCTTCCTCACCTCTCTCCTTCATTCATTAATTCAACCAACAAACATTATCTGAGCATTTGCCATGAATGGGGCACTGTGGCCACAGGTGGCCCAGGGCACTGGGGCCGAGTGGGGAGCACCTGTCAAGGTGGTGCTAAGCAGCATTTCCCATCCCTTTCAGGCCTCGCCCCCTTTTGCTAGTCTGCTGTTCCACACCAAATGGAATTTCAAAACAACTGTCAGGACGAGCAACAAATCAAAGTGGCAGAATTTTTGAGGAGGCTTTTTTAAACCACACCAGTCCCACTTCCAGCTTCCAGAAACTTCTTAAATGCGTCTTCTGATGGCTGGGGTGGAGCTGTAGTGGCTGCCCCCTACCCTGGCACTCATGGGAGGGTCACCACGGCTGTGGCAGGTCTGCCGAGAATCAGGGAGGGTGAAGGATCTGACTCTGTCAAGGCCCAGCTCCAATTGCTCTCAGTGGGTTTCATTCCTCAGAGCCCTCGTTTCCCCCCTGTAATGTGGCCACGATACTAATTCCTACCCCACAAGGGTACTGAGCAGACTTTATGAGATAATGAGTAAAGTGCTTCGCTCCCACCAGAACATAGGTGTGTGCTCCATAAATCTTGCTGGTATTGTAATGATTTTTTGAAGGAACAGGTAGGCATTGAAGAGAGAGTGAGAGGCTGGAGCAGAGGTCCTCAGGGTGTGAACCAGCATTCAGTCAACGCACATGTATACCTGCCTTCTGTGAGGCTGTGAGGCAGCGAGGCAGAGATTTCCCAGTGAGTCGCTGGGAACACAACAAAGCCCCTCCTGGGATTGGAGAGCTCCGTAGGAGGGTGGCTGGTGCTGGTGCTGGCTGCTGCCTGCTCAGAGCTCGGGTTCGTCTCTAGGGGGTGTTCAAGGTTCTGGTCTTACTGGGTTGTAGCCCTTGGGCCCCAGAGTTGCCAACAACCCCGGGGAGAACTCAGGAGACAGCTCCTGCCTCTGGGTGTCTCTCCTGAGTGTGTATCGGGCTGGAGCCTGCAGCTCCGCTCTACTCTCTCCCCTCCCTCCTTCCAGCACTCCCGTCTAGCAGGGCTCCTCGGAAAATGCAATTTGAGTCAAGCCACTTTCAATTACTGCGATGCAGTGTTCTGAGCCCACGAGGTAATAAAGGGCCTGTTTTCCCTCCTGGGAATGTTTGGGGTTTTCCAGGCGCCAAAGGAGAGAGAAAAAGGAAGTGAAGCTAAGTGCTTCCCAAATGGCTCCGATAGACCCTGAGGGCTGGGCTAAGTCCCCTCCCCAGCCTGCAGGTTGCCTGGCGTCTCTGGCTGAGAGCAGCTTTCTCCAAAGGAGGAGGAGACAGGAAGCTGGGCAGGGCTAGGCAGAGCTGGGGCCCTGGACCACCCACGCACAGAGCCCCAGGAAGGGAGAGCACATGAGCGTAATTGAATTGCAGTGTGTTGCAGTATGAGAATGAACGTGAGCACGAGTGTTCAAGTGTGCAGATCTGTAAGAGTGAGCAAGTGTGCATATGAGTGGACGTGAGAGGATGAGTGTCCGTGAGCTGTCTGAGCATGCGTGGTATGTGTGCGTGTGAATGGATGAATGTCAGAGGGTGAGAGTGTGAGCATGTGTGAGTCTGAGAGCGGGTTTCGAGTGTTAGTGTGAAAGTGTGTGAGTGTGTGTGTGCATGCGGGGTGTTGGCACAGAGAAGCTGCAGGGTGGGGCTGGGGTGGGCTTGCTTGGGCATGCAGGCTCAAGACCCTCATGCACCTGGAGTCTGTCCTTGTCCCCACCCTCCCTTGCAGCACTTGGCATGTTTTCTTTGGTTTCTGGCACATTCATCCTATTTCCAATTCCTGCCCCAACTCCTAATGCTGAGGCCCAATGTGACCAGGGTGGCTACAAAGGGTGTGGGTGACCCATTTCCCACATCTTGCTTAACTTCCTCATCGGAGGTCTTCCTCCCTCTGCCTTCCCTCTGGTCTCAGCTGCTCTCATCCCACCAACATCATGTGTCCTGCCTCTTCTTCCACTGGCTCCAAACTCTTACAGGCCGACCCTTCATAAACCCTCAGTCTGAGAACCACGGGGCTGGAGGGCCAGAGAGGTCATGCAGGCCGAGCACTCACATGACCAGGTGTGCCTGCTGGGACCTCGCTCCTGTGCCTCCAGGAAGGGGCTGATCCAGGCCTCCAGCCTGTGATCCCCCAGGAACGGAGTGAGGGTGTCATGGGTGGGACTGTCCCAGGCTGAGAAGACCAATAACAACCAGCCCTGCTCAGTAGGCTGCGTGTCCGCCCTCTCTGTGACCCAAGAACATCCCACAGTTGTCTGTCAATAAGCTCTGCCAGGCCAGAGTGTGTTGCTTCATCTCTGCACAGGGTTGGATGTGACTCGGCTCAGCCTTCTCCTTGCCAAGCCACCCTGGCGAGGGAGGCCCCTGGAGTACTGCCTGGACCCTGAAGCTGCAGCCTTCAGAGGATGGGCAGTGGTGACAGGCTCCCCACATCTGACTCCCTGTCCAGCAGCGTCTGGGCAAGCACATCGTCCTTATTACTTTCTTCAGCAGGTCAGGTAGCTCTGGGGATGTGGGAAGGGATGAGCCAGAACGCTGAGCTTATCCATCCCGCCCTCTGGACTGTGTGCTCTGCCTGTCCAGGTGACCCGGAACTGCTGCAGTTTTGTACCTCATGTCTGCATCTCTGAAAAGCCCTCTCTCAAGCCCTGAGAGAACCTCAGTGACCAGCGTTCACAGCAGACCTCAGAAGTCAGAGGGAACCTTCACCGGGCTGCCCGGGGTGGATGGATGGGACAGCCGCGGCCTGCCCTCCTATGGCCCATGAGCTAAAGGACCCTGGAGGGCTTTCTCCCCTACCCCGGCTAGCTCACATGCATGTACACACTTGTGTTTGGTTTCCAGGTGAATGCCCATGAGGCACCTGCATGCTATGTTTGCACACCTGTCAGGGAGCCTGGTGTCCACTCACACCTATCAGGGAGGCTGTGAACTACACCGGACTCTCTCCTGCCCGCCTAGTGATTCAGAATGGGGGAGGGTGGGGCATGCCATTCTGAGAAAAGATATCCAGGTCACTATGGGAGTGCTCTAGGAGGTGCACATGCACGCTCTAAGGGAGGCTGGTCTGCTCCTCTGCGGGATCAGACTTGCTGTTCCTGGTGGGCGTGGATCAACCTCATTCTATACAAAGACAGGCAAAACTTGGGGGACCACTGTTCTAGACTGTTTTTTACCTCGCCCACCCTCTAGTGCAAAAATACAGAGGGTCCTTTGATAAGCCCCACCTCTTCCCTCCCGCAGGTTGAGCAGGTGGGTGAAGCCAACCTCACACAACCCCAGCGGGAAGCTAGAAGCCCCAGGGGTTTATCCTGAGTCAGTTGGCAGAGAGACCAGGTGAGTTTTGGAGACTAGAAGCAGGTGGCCCATGGGGCCCACGCCCTGACTGGCCCTGAGAAGGCACGACCCTGACCCCGGTCTGTGTAGCGAGGTCTCTGCTCTCAGGGGAAGAGTCCTGCACGCAGAGCAGCTTGCCAGCCACAGCAGCGCTCTAGGAACAGCGCCCAGCGCGAGCCCGCGGCGGGCAGTCGGGCGCCACACGGCTGTGGGGAGCAGCTTCTCCTGCCCAGAAGGCCCCACTGCCCACGTCTGAAGTCCTCAAGCCCTCTGGGGTCAGGCAGTTGCCTGAGTCTCTCCCTCCCGGGCCCCCAGCTGCTGCCTCCTCTCAGCCCTTCCTCTCTCTCAGCTCCGCCCTGCATGGGTTTATCCCCTTAGACATGGGGGTAAAAGGGGGGTAGAAGTGGCTCAGGGTGGTGCCTGGCAGAGGGGAAGTGAGCATCACCAGGGTAACTAAGGCAGACTGCAAGCAGGTGGGCGGGCTTCCCTTGCCTTCTGCTGGCTGTAAACATAAAGGCTGGAGAGGAGCTAGGAAATGACTGGGGGGGGGTGGGGGGGGGATTCCTCAGATCCCCAGGAAAGCCTCCTGGCCTACGACTGGTTTTGCTCACCTCCGGTACAACTTATCCACCAGCCTTGCCACATTCCAGGCCCCAGGCTAAGTGCTTTACAATCACTGTTTCAGGAATGCGCTCAACCTGGAAGAGACACTGCCAGCCTCGTGTTTTATAGTTGTGTAAATGGGCAAAGGCAAGTCATGTTCCTCTGGGGGCCACCCAGTTGTTAGGCCCACACCTGGGTCTCCTTTACCAACTTTCCTCCTCATCTGCTCACTGGAAGCAGTGGGTGAGGGCAGAGGCTTCACCCTTTGCAAGGTACACACCTGGCCCCAAAGAGATCCAGGCTGACTCCTGGGGCTCTCCCCGGGCTGGCAGTATTTCTGAAGGACACAGGAATGTCGCTGTCAGGAAATCACAATGCACTGGATTTGGAAGCCATTTGTGAGCACACCCTTTGTTTGGTTCCTGGTCCTCCTTGTCCATCTATAGTTTTTTTCTTTATTACCTTGATATTGTAAAGTTCATTTCTTCCATGAATGAGAGACAGAGTGACATCCCCAAAGGGTCCCAACACTGCCATCAACCTCCAGCTTCAGTCAGACAAGATTATGGGCACACGGGGCAGCTGGCATACTCAGGGAGGTCTCTGGACACGAACCTGGACTCTTCCCGTGTGGGACAGCCTCATGTCCTGTTCTACAGCTGTGCCACTGTCTGGCCCCTCCATCTGCATTTTCTAGGGACATTCGCTCTCAGTCTGCAGCCTGGCCTGCAGGCTACAGCAGAGCCCGGGGAGCATCTTCTGATAATTGGACACTGTTTTGTCGAGATGAAGGCCAGGGCTATTAGAAGTTTTGCTTGGGGTTTCCCAATGAGCTGGAGTTGTAGGAGGCTGCAGGGAGGGGAGGGGGCAGTAATCAGCAGGCTCCTCCATCCCATGGGGCATACATCACCCCTCCTCAGCCTACCTGATGCTGATGAACTTGCTCTCTGAGTTGGGCCCAGAGTGAGAATGGAGAGGTGAATGGATGCGGCTCCCTCGGAGCCCATCTGTACTCAGTGTGACCCTCAGGCTGCAGGGCAGGGGCCACGGGCCTCTCTCAGCCCTTGAAAGGAACTCCTTTTGTGTGCTGAGCAGAGAGAGGTGTGAGAGGAGAATAACTGGAAATTTATTACACTCCCCCACTAACTGTAGTAAATTCATTTTAATTCCCTAATTGACCTCTTATCTTCACAGGGATGCTCCCCATCCAGTGCCCAGGGTCCTCATCTCATTAGGAGGGCCCTGGTTCCCTGGGCTTCCCAGAGCCCCAGAGCTTAACTTCTTCTCAGGGTTGAAGGCTAGAAGCTCTCTACTCCTTGGCCCAGAGAAACAGGGAACTTACGGTGATTTCCTGAGTTGGGGTGGGTCCTTCCTCCAAAGGCTGCCTCACTAAAGAAGCCATTTGCAGACTGTAGCTGAGCTCCTGGCCAAGCCAGGGACCAAACAAACACTTGGAATTCGTAAGGAGATTCTGCTGAGCTGCCGGAGCCCATCAAATTTTTATTGAATGCATTTCCTCTGGAGAACTTGTGTACTAAATCCTGCCTAGGCTGTATTAGAGGAATAAAAATTCCATGCACAGACTTGACTGCAAATGTTTCTTCCTAGAGCAAAGGACACACTTTCTCAAATGCCACTTCTTTGCACAGAGCTTGTGTTTGGGCTTGTCCTTGGTTAGGGGCCAGTGGGAAGTGGGGAACTAGGGTTCCAGAGGGCAGAGTGGGTTAGAGACCACTCTATGGATTCTAATGAACCCTTTTCCAAGGCTTCTATTGACCTTGGGCCTGTTCTAGCAACCTGCAATCTCTTCCTCTTCTTGTACCTCATTTCCTAACCCAGAGTAGAAGCCCTCAACTCAGCTTGCTGCATCTCGGCTAAGACAGGGAACCCCTTAGCTCCAAGCCTCTACTGCAGCCTCTGAGACACAGACTGGCTGTGAACACCAGGGGCCCCAAATGCCCTCAGCTGGAGGCCCAGGGACTCAGGGAAGTCTCAGCAGTAATGGAGACCCCCCTGGAGCTACAGCTAGTTGAGGAATTTGGGTTCCAGTGTGTGTGTGTGTATGTGTGTGTGTGTGTGTGGCGGGGAGGGGGGTCCTTTCATCACACAATCCCCAAACTTACACTCGGTTTAGTAGGAGTAGATGAAATGGGTGGGAAAGTAAGAAGAAGCATAAAAATAAAAGCCCACAGCACAGGGGTTGCCAGACATGAGGATGCAGTCTCCTTCACCTCAGCAGACCCAAATTCAATTTGGGGTTCAGACAAGCAATAAATCAATTATATAAGTGTATCCCAAATATTATGTGGGACAGACTCATACTAAACTGTACAAAAACGTTGTTTATCTGGAATTCAAGTGATTGGGCACCCAAAATGTTTACTTGCTGAATTGGGCAAGCCTGCACCTGAGCCTCTAGGGTTTACTGTGCAAACAACCTCTGTCGTTTCATCCCACAAAATTTACACCCCCACTAAACCCAAGGCCATCCATAGATATCTGTGGTGAGTCCACTCTCTCTGGAAGGCTCTGGAAGACAAAGTCTGAAATGACAGCCCAAGAAGACAGGCAGCTGGGAGAGCACATCTGGTCTGGGGATCCCGGGAACAAACCGTTGTTTTCAGGCCTCACCCTTCACCTTGCACCCGGTGGCCCACACTTGCAATTCATCAAAGTTAGTCTTTTCTTTATGATACTGGGCTCTGGAATTGCTGCTGGCTGGAAGGGCAGGGACAGAGGCAGCTTTCCAGGGAGACCCTTCCTCTTTCTGGAGGGTCTCAGAACACTCTAAAAGCTGTCTGCTCAGCTTCATCCCGCTTAGCTACCATTCTTGTCTCTTGAGCAGTGGCCCATAAACATGCTGGCATCAGCCACGAATCATGCTCATGTCACAGGTGGGTAATAACTGGCTCACGTTCCTAAAAGGACAGGGTCCCACTAGATCCCCCAGGGATGACTTTTGGTCTGGGTTACAGTTTCCAGCATCTCTGACTGGACTCACTCTTGCTAGTTGGGTCTGACCACTTGTGTATGAAGCCCTGGGGCCTACAGAGGTCATAATATTGTGCTCATACTGCTTATATCACCCAGACTCGCTGCTTTAAGTTGTCAAAAGAAACAAGTATCTTCTCTGTCTCTCTGAGGCCACCCACAGACCCCAAGGGAAAGGGAAACCAACATTTTTGATGGAGCCAGCTCAAACCTCTGACTTTGAGCCTCAGTATTTAAAGCTGGGCTGCTAGGAGCATGCCAATGGCCTGAGTGAAGGAAGAGTCTCAAGAAGCTGCTGCTGCTGTTGCAGATGGATGGCTGAACCTGGCACAAATGCCTGGGAAAGCAGACTCCTGTCCTCAGGGTCAGTGTGCACAAGGTGGGCACAGGAGTTTCAGCTCTGCACAAAAAGGTCTCAAGTTTGCACAGGGCTGGGCAGTCATCAGCCTTGCAGAGGAAATTAAATGCTAAACTACCACACACATGCATGTACACACACACATACACTCCTATAGACATGCATACAGTTAATGCACAGTTGTGTGCACACATGCACACACTCGTGTGCACACACACACACCCATTCACATGCATATGTACAACACTCACACAACCTTCATACACACATACTCCCATGGCACATACATATACATACTCAGAAATCCCCTGTATCCAGTTGATAGTCTCTAGTAAGCAGGCAGATGCCCCCACCTCCAATATTGTCCCCTCCCCGACTTGCACACTGTCCTTCCATATGGAAGCTCTAGGAAGGGCTGGACTCATTCCACCAAGAACAGCCTGCCACAGGGAGAACAGAGGGTCTTGGATGGAAGCCAGCAGACAAGGCCAGTATGCCATGTGACCCTATGATCTCTTCCTGCCCAGGCTGCAGGTGGGCCGCTTGTATCTGTCTATGCCTCAGTGTCCTGAATATACAGTAGGAGGGCCTCGCTTGGTGGGATTCTCTGGAATGAACTGTCCTCACATGGGTCCAGTGTTGCCTCCTAGTGAGGTGCATTCCTGTTTTCTGTCTGCTCTCTTGGGTGAGCTCCACATTACTCTCCTCCAGGCTCTCACTCTAGTCTCTCCAGCTAGGTAAGCCCCTTAAGATAAGGGACAATGGAAAATGAAAGTGATAACATTCATAAAAGAACTAGAAGTACTGACAAAGGTACCACACGAGGTGATGACATATCACCATTCCGGGACACAACACGAACGTGCCTGGATGAGCCAACAAGGGCTTATGTGTGCCTGTGGGGCAGGGTGCCAGCAGTGATGGTAGACAGGTTGTGATTGCCCACGGTTGTCCAACGAGTGAGAGGCAGAGTCAGGGTGGATCTCAACCCAGCCAGACAGCAGAGTTCAGAGGACTGCAGAGACTGACCTGGGCTCAGCTCTCTACGAACTGCTGACATGTAGGAGGTGACTGGCTGCTAGCTTCGGATCTCCTCAGGGACAGGGCAGAGTCTTTGTCCCACCATCATGGCTGAGGGATGGGGAATGGAGCTTTGTGTGGGCTCCATCTCTGGGTGGGACGGGGGCAGCTTCTCCAGCCTGACAGGAGCCATTTGGTCAGTAGCCTTGGGAGAAGCTGTAGCCACTTTTTTTTTTTTGCTTATCTTGTGTGATGAATTTTCATGTCAGTGAGATTGAAAGGACAGTGGCCTTGATGGCCTCAGCTATTTGTCCTGGCCCAAGGTCCTGTGGGGGTAGAGCCTTGCTGGGCTTCTGTGTGTGGCTCTTTCTCTAGGCCATGCCACCTCTGCACAACCCAGGAAGGTAGTGTGTACCTGTGGGTGCTCAAGCAGCAGCTCCCGGACTGAGCTTCCTGGCCAGGCAGGGCAGGCAGCTCTGGTTAGAGGTGCTGAGACTGAGAGGCCTTCTTCTCTGGCCGGGTATGAGCTGTGTACTCCAAGAAAAGGCTGGACTGCAGCCTCCTGGGAGGCAGAGACATGGACAGCATGACCTTTCAAATGCCTTTCCTCAGAGAGACCACAGGACAGGGGCAAGGGATGCTGTCCTCTCTCCCTGCCTTTAATTTCTGAAGGGCCCACTTCTAATTATAGCTGATAGCAGACAAGCAAGGCCTGATGCAGACACTGGGAGAGTTCCTAGGGAAACGCTGCCATTGGCCATGACATTTTAGCACGGTGGCTGTCACTAGGGTAACGCTGGGGTGATTCTGCAGCCAATGGAGCCCTTGTCTGCCCTGTCAGCTGCGTGAGGACATAGACACGGGCACACACAGGCTGTGATAGGCTTGTGAACAGTCAGCGCACACTGGACTCACCCCTCCTTGCAGTCTATCTTTGGGGCTTACACATCCTCATCCCACTTAACCCTTGACATGGAATCCCTGTCTGTAGGCACCCCACACCCAGAAAGTTATGAGCCTGAGTGTTCCACATGTGACCCTGTTTTATATGGAATCCAACACTGGCTTCCCCACATCCTTTTCTCTCTGTCCTGTTCATCCTCCAACACACAGATTGGCTTCCAAGTACAGAGAAGTCTCCAGCCCATTCAGGCCACCTGTGTGAGACCAACCTCCAGCAAAGACAGCCCCAGGGAGGACAGCCAGGCTACTCTGAGCTGTCCCTTAGATCTAGACCAGTCTGCTGCAGTCATTCCCATCCAGCTCCTGGGGGCAGCTTAGAGAACTGGCCCGGGGCCAGCAGAGAGAGGACTCGATCTCATCCTTAGGGGGAAGAGAGGTGCTTTCATCTACCTGGCTTAAATTATAGCCAGGAGGCACTCTGAACAAGACCAAAATAGATAACTAGAAACAAGCAGCCCTCCTATAAATTCCCAGGATTTGCAGTCTTTCCTGGACTGGTTTATCCTTGAGAAGCCTTGGGAGTAATTCTATTTGAACAAGATCTAGCGAACTCCAAGTTAAAGGGCACCATTTCCCCAGTTAACAAAACCCTTGTTAGCAAAAATCTCCCTAAAGGCCCTCGAATCAGGGGAAAGGCATTGCCATTCCATACCTGGCCAGGCCAAAGGAGACCAAGCATATCCTTCTTTGCCTCCATGGAAGACGGCAAAGTGTTTAGGGTGTTGCTCTCACCCCTGGGAGGCTAATGGCCCTTGCTGGTGCTATAAACAAGAGGCCAGATTTACGAGCCCTAGCAATCTGACTGAGACTGCCAGACCATGCTAGGAGGTCTCAGGTCTTGCCACATTCAGGGTAGACGCTGACTGGCAGTCAAGAGCAGATGGTTCCTATGAATAGAATAGAAAGTTGGATCTCAAAGTTGAATGATCTTTTTTTTTTTTTTTTGGGGGGGGGGATGGAGAGGTTTTCGCTATAGGGCACGTGTGCTCGCCAGACACAGAGAGGGAGACAGAGAGACAGAAAGCGAGAAATCACCACCCCCCCCAGGGGGATGGTCACGCCGCAATCCCTTCTCCTCCATTCTCTTCTTGGGATCTTGGGCACGCACGCACACGTACCCGGAGTGAGTTTTAAGCCACCAAGTCCAGGACACGAACCACGGTCGACTACATGGGAGTCCAACAACATAGCCATTACGCTAACTTTTTTGGTATAGGGCACGTGCGCTCGCCAGACAGACAGAGACAGAGAGACAGAAAGCGAGAAATCACCTCCCAGGGGGGATGGCCACGCCACAATCCCTTCTCCTCCATTCTCCTCTTGGGATCTTGGGCACGCATGCACACGTGCCCGGCGTGAGTTTTAAGCCACCGGGTCCAGGACGCAAACCATGGTTGACTACGTGGGAGTCCAGCGACATAGCCATTACGCTAACTGTTGGTCCCTAAATTGAATGATCTTAAAACAAGGTCTGGTATCACAAGGAATAAGTTAGTTTCTCTCCCCACCCCACCAGGTCCTTTACATCATCCTCCCACAAAGAACCCAGAATACATCTGGAATGAGCAAGTAAATCCTAAACAGAATGAGCACAGAATGACAAAGTCAAAGGAGGAAAGTTACTAGATAACAGTTTATAAACTCACTCCCCTAACATTCCAATCTGTCTCTCAAGAGGATGTAGGCTGGCCTCTGGGTGGAAATAGTTATTAGGTTTCTTAATCATTTATGAGCTTGCAGCTCTTCTCTGCAGCAACGAAACAAGAGTTCAAGAAGTTTGAAAGATGGTTTTAAAGATGAGCACAGTCATTTAGAGGCGACAGCATGGAGCTCGACAGAGGCCTGGGATCCATTTCTCTTGTTAAGAAGCAGGAGTACTCATCTATTGGGTGGCCCCTACTCCAAGAGCATAAAAAGCAGGGCAGGGTCAAAGTGCTCTGCTCCAGGGCAAGGCCTATGTGCTGGTCAAGGTGGACAGTTCCTTTCCTGCCCATGCGCTGGCTTCTGTTTGGGTCTGAACCTCTAACACATTGACCTCTGCATGCACCCCTGCCCCGCTCTCAGCCCCCAGCAGCCTTGCGGGACACCCTCTCTCAGCTGCAACTGTCCAGACTTCCCCAGCCCCTCAGAGCCCTGGCCTTTCTAGCAGATGCCTGCAGCTTAGGAGATTGAATTCATTCATATTTCCAGGTGCCGAACATTCAGATGAGGTTCTTCTCTGGATCTCCTGCCCAGAAAAGGATAAATATTTCTGATCTATAGCAAATGTGTTTTCCTTTAGCTAACATCTTGGCAGGCGAGTATACTAATCTCTCAGGAAAATCTAGGGCCTGAATAGCAAGCAGATTTTTTTTTTCCCTGAGCAAATAGAAATTCTGAGTTGCTTTTTTTAATGCTGTCTTTTTTTTTTTTTTTTTTTTTTTTAAACAGCAGATCTGGAGAAAAATCACAGTCCATTAAATCTGCATCTCTTGAAAGAAAAACCCAGAAGGCCACCTCCCCATCAAAGGCAAAATGAACAGAGTTTGGAAGTGTGTTTAAAATGCACCAAGGGAGCAGCAGCCATCCTAAATTACCCCTGTTCAGCCTGCAAAGGGCAGGGGCTTCCAGCCCCCTCATGAGATGGGACCAGAGAGGCCACTTGGTGGCCTGCACAGCCTGGGAAGCAGAGGTGGGGAACCAAGTCATTTCTCATAGGCCTGTCTATCACTGTTGAGGCCTCAGCAGCACCCACCCCACCAGGTCCTATGTGACCCCCCAAGCTGAGTGAAGAGCACCCCCAAGACCACTTGGACCCCCAAATGTCCTCGTTCCATACTCCTGAATTTCCTGGTTCCTTCAGTGGTCAAACTTGGATCACAAACTGGCCCAAAGGGAACTGTGGCCAGGGCACCCTTTGCGGGAGTCCCCAATGAAGTGCCCTGATTTACAGAGAAGACACTGTTCCCTCAGGGGGAAGTTTGTTCTCACCCACTATCCGCACCAGTTCTCTGGCGGAGGATGATCTGCCTTTGAGTAATGAGAGAGGCTGGAGAGGGGCTAGTGTGTGGACCCACTGCTGTGTGCCAGCATCTGTGCTTAGCACTTTCATGAGTTTGTCTCTGTGTGTATGTATATGTGTGTCCGTGAGTATGTATGTGACATTTATGTGTGTATATGTGCATATGTGTGATGTGTATGTGAATGTGTGGATGTATATATACGTGTATTTGTGTGTATATGGGTGTATGTGTGCACATATGTGTCTGTATGTGCACGTGTGCCTTCCTGTTTGTGTATGTGTCTGTGTGTACTTGTGTTTGTGTATGGGTGTGTGTCCATGTCCTCACAGTGACAGCAGGCGGACACGCTACTGTGGAAGTTTCTTCCCATCGCATCTCCGAGCTGCTCTGGGGCTTCCGCGAGCGGCAGGTAGGAGGCTGGACTGCCCTTGCTCATTTGAGCCAGTTGTCCCAGGACTGCCAAAGGCTGAAGCCAGTTTTTCTGAGCCTCTTTACCTGCTATTCTCACAAGCCCCACCCAGTCCCAACCAGTGTAGATCAGGCCTTGGGACCTTCTAGCGTCTTCCCTTTATCCTGTCCCCTGGAAAGTGGCACTCCCTGCCTCTCACTCTAAGAGATGAGTCTGATGCCCCTGGCCTGCACATGGGATGATAGGAAACACCCATTCCTAGAGGACCTGCTTAACAGCTTAGCACCCTTCCAACGGGGTGACCCACTGTGTTTTCTGCAGGGAGATTGCCCCTGAGCCAAATGGGAGCATACCCCTTCTAGACAGATCCCTCTACTCAGCCCCTGGAACCAGGTGGTTGCCATGATTTCCCATTCAGGAGGTCTCACCAAGCTGGGTAACATTCCCACATTGGCAATACGGCAATCAAGACTCCTGGAGATGAGCTGGCCGAAGCCGGGACACAGATTCAAGTACAGCACCTGCCTTTGTTTTGGGAACACTGAAGCCTCCACAGAAGGGAGCCCATTAAGTTTGCATTTTCCATCATGGAGCCAGTAAACAAACCCAGAGGAGGAGCTGCCCATCACTGAGCTGGCTTTCCGACAGGAAATGGTATGAGTGACTTCGTTTTTAAACATTATTATCCTCTTGAAAGCAAAAGATAAAGGACGCCTTGGAGCAGCCAAATTGCTTTGGCTCAAAAATCATTTTAAATACCATTTCCTTTAACAAGCCTACTGCCTGGGCAACGGATCAACACTATTCATTTTAACCTTAGTCAGTAGAAAAAAAAAAAATCACTGAAGTGCTCGTAATTATTTAGCTCTCTCCCTTTTCCCCACCCAGCTACGTTAACTAATGACCAAAACAATGCCTACCCAAGTCCTATTTTAAACAATCAAGCATTCAGTAGTACACACAGAACCCATCAAGAACCATTTTCCTTCAGTGTCTGCTCTAAACCCAAACAGGGGGATTAAAGGCAACGATCGGCCTTTCCCTGAAAGTGTTGTAAATAGCATTCACCTCTATTGCTTGTGTTTGTGCAAGCACCAAGTTAGTGTGAGAGCACACCTGTGCCCGTAAGATGACTATGCAACAAGAAAGTTCCCTTCGAGAGAAGGCTTTACGAGTGGGAACGATGGCAGATGGAGTGAGCCTGCCTCTGCCAGATCTGGCCAATGGTGGTATGGCTCCAGCAAGGGCAGGGGATGGGCAGGGTAGTCTCTTGGAGGTGCCATGCAGACTGAAATACTATTAAAAAAAGCTTGGAGGATTTTAGATGTGGTGGTTGAACATGAGCTACAACCTTCTTTTAATTTGCTGGGGGGGGGGGATAAAAGGAGTTTTTCTTAGGTTATTTGCAAACAAAGAAACCTTCAAATGCTCAAAGTCGATGATATTCATAGAACAAAAGCTGAGTTGGCAGAATGAAGCAGGAGTCCATGGGCTTTCTCGAGGGCAAGTTGAGAGACACAAGTACAGACGCTAATGCCTTAGCAACCAACATCGGAAGTCCTAAACTGCTTTGTGGTCATATCCTCAACTTGGAGGCTCAGCGTCACCCTGAGGAAGAGCATCTAATTTCAGAGAGGGCAATGCTTTTCTCTTCAGTGTCCAAGGAGGTCATCTCCAATAAGTTGATAAGGAAGTGGGTATTTAATCCTCACTGCTGTATCAGAAGACCACCGTGTCCCTTCTAGCACAGACCCTGATGAGATATGGACTTGGAGCCAAGGCCTCTGGTCACTGGGTATGGGGCAGCTTGTAACGCCACTCTTGGTAATTATAGTTTCAACTGCACTGAGGACTAACTGTTGTGTTTCTGGACAGATTGACACCTCAAATAGTAACTACACATTTTTAACTGCATCTCTCATGGAAATAAGTCCTCAGAATCACACAAAGAGCCATATGAAGCCTGGAAGCATAGCATGGGATATGTCAGACTGGCCATGATTCTAGGTTTGGGGAGATGAGCTATTTACTCCCGTCAAGTCTGTGACATTAACCAGAATGCCCAGATCACTTTTAGAGGAGAAAACAGTCATAAGGCAGAGAGGCTGTTGGGGGAGGGCTTCACCTTCAGACACATGGCAGGACAGGCTCGTGAGATCCAATATCCAAGCGTGTGCACATTTCCACTGGGATCTAAGTGCCCTCCTGTAACTGCTGAAAGTCACCCCATCTGCTGAGCCACCAGAAGCAAGCTGATGATGCCAGTAGCCAGTCAGTCCTTCTGCTCAGGGGACCAGGCATAGAGGAGTGGGAGGGACATGTCCCCACTTCTCTTGGGTCACAAGATGCTGGCTCAAGGTCCTTGGCATGGAAATGGCCCTGTCCAGCCTGACTTCAGCCCTGCAGGGGATGGAGGGTTGGTCTTTCTTAGAAGGATAGAAAGGTCAAGTATGCTCCCACTTTAAAAAGACTTGATATATGAAAGTCAATATTTATAAACCAGATAGTTTCAGGGTGACTCTTTCTTTTTCTTTCTTTCTTTTTATAATTGGACTTGCCAGTGAGACAGAGAGGGAGAGAGAGAGAGAGAAAGAGAGAGAGAGAGAATCTCCTAATGGGTTGTGTTACATCAGAATCTTTTCTCCTCCATTTCTCCATCTTGTTGGAATTTGGGGTATACACACACACACACACAACCCATGTATTTTTTTTAGCCACTGGGCCTGTGATATTAACCATAGTTGGCCATGCTAAGGGTTTCGCTCTTTTAATCACTTAAGGCAACAGTCTTACCCCCAGGTCCCCTGGGGTCTTTACTTACTGTCTGGGCCATCCCTCTGTACCAAAAGCTTCCTGAGGCTTGTCCATTGCTGTGTTCCCAGAACCTGTCTTGTTGCTTGTCCTCTAATAATTGTATGCATTATTGCCTGAAGAGTGAGCTCCTCTAGCATGTTGAGAACAAGATTCCTGGCCTAGCAGGATACCTTGGTGGCCATTAGTGAATGGGGACTGATCTGCATCATCTCTGTGCATGGTCTCTTTTGGAAGAGTTGCCTCCAGTTAGCCTCACTGTGCCCTTACAGCTCTTTCCTTCCCTGACAAAGACTCCACAAAAGAACACTTGTCTGTGAGTTATTTGGGTCCTTCTGTAAAGATACTAAACAGAAGCCTTCCTTCCCAACCCCTAGGTCATAGACTGGTACCGGTCTGTAGCCTATTAGGAAGTGGGCTGTACAGCAGCAGGTGAGTGGTAAGCAAGCAAGCAAAGCTTCATCTGTATTTACAGTCACTCCCCATTGCTCCCATTACTGCCTGAGCACTGCCTCCTGCCAGATCAGCAACAGCATTAGATTCTCACAGGAGCCCCCAGATGGGACTGTCTATTTACAGGAAGATAAGATCAGAGCTCCCACTGATTCTGCATCATGGTGAGTGGTATAATTATTTCATTATATTTTACAATACAATAATAGAAATGAAGTGCACAAGAAATGTAATGAACGTGAATCATCCCCAAACCATTTCCCCCCACCCCTATCCTGGTCCATGGATAAATTGTCTTCCACGAAACCAGTCCTTAGTGCTAAAAATGTTAATGATTTCTGCCACATAGTGTACCATCTGGATGGCTGAATCTTCTTTGAATGCATCTGAAAACAGGGCATAGAGACAAATAGGAGCATGCATAGGGTATGGCAGGCACCATGCCCCTCTCCTAAGGTAGGGCTCACTCCATCACTAAGAGGGCCTCAACTAATAGCCATTCTGATTTTCCTATATGCATAGGAGGCCTCAAGCCTGTTCCTACAGGTGACCTAACTAGGAAAGTCACTGAGGACTAGGGAGGTTCAAGCAGCCGGGATATATGGTAGCACTGAATCTGGGCATGAGTAAGAAGAAGAGGAAGAAAAAGGAGGTGGCAGCAGAAGAGGGAGGAAGGGAGGAAGAATGGAATGGCTGGCTCTTAAACTGTCAGACTGAAAGGTGAGGGCAGGGGATGCTTAGTCTACTTTGGATCCAAATCTTATTTTCTCAGAGAAGGAGAGATACTTCCACTGTGTCACATGGAAGGAAGAACAAAGGGAGCCAAGAGGAAGAACAAAGAGTACACTAACTATATATTGATTTTACATAGGTGATTTCTCACAATTTTTACCAGGTCCCCTACAAAATGAGTTTGTAATACCCATATACAGATGGAGCAGCTTAAAGTCCAAGAAGTTTAGAAAGCTGCCCAAGGTCAACGGGGGGATGATGAAGGAGGAATATCCACCAGAAAATGGTCAGCAATCCCAAGTGGCTCAGTCACCAGTGGGCAGCAGCCAACTGCAGATGGTCATGCTCTTCCTAGAGATGGTATCTCCTGGCACCCAGGAGATGGACACAGCTCCTTGACCCACCTCATCATGTATACCTTGGGAACATGACCATTGGTGTACTCAGGCTGGGGTATGGGAGGAGGCATATGCATAATAGAACTGACGTCAGTATAGGAAGAACATAGGCAGACACACAATACACACTTATTGGAGGATCAGAAGAGGGTTTGGCACTCTCATTGCATGAATAAATGAACGAGGTCGAACCTCCAACCTGACACATTAGGAAAGCTAAAGCACATTCTCTCTCTCTATCTCTCTCTCTCTCTCTCTTTTCTTTTCTAGGTTTTTGCATAGGGCATGTGCATTTGCTGGAGACAGATAGAGAGAGAGACAGAGACAGTGAAAGGGAAAGTGAGAAATCACCCCCCAAGAGGGGATGGCCGTGTCGCAATCCTTTTCCCTCCATTCTCCTGGGATCTTGGGCATGCACATTCCCGGCATGATTTTTTTTTTTTTGAGAGCTTTTTTGCTATAGGGCGCGTGCGCTCGCCAGACAGACAGAGAGAGACAGAGAGATAGAAAGCGAGAAATCACCCCCCAGGGGGAATGGCCACACCGCAATCCCTTCTCCTCCATTCTCCTCTGGGGATCTTGGGCACACACGCACACGTGCCCAGCATGAGTTTTAAGCCCTCGGTCCCAGGACTCGAACCACGGTCGACTACATGGGAGTCCAGCGACATAGCCATTATGCTAACTGCTGGCCCCACGGCATGATTTTTAAGCCTCTAGGTCCAGAACTTAAACAATGGTCAGTCATGTAGGAGTCCAGTGACATAACTACTACACCATCTGTTGACGCAGCAAGCTACAGCATGTTCTGAGCCCATCTCCTGCTGACACGATTTTATTCCTCAAGTCAAGAACTTTAAATATAGGGCCTTCCAGTTCTTGTTTAAAGTCTTAACTGGACACTCAGGCTTGAGTATCAGCAACTACAGGGGAGGAGAGGGCTGCCCAAGGGTGTCACTGAATCTCCAGAACCAGGTATTCTTGGGGTTCCTTTGTCTCCTGAATACATCTCTTTCTTTTTATTTTATTTTTAAGAATTATTATTTAATTATTTACTCATTCACTTTATTTTTAATTTGATCAGACACACACACACACACACAGAGAAAGAGAAAACAAGCCATCAGGTCTGGGACTCAAACCGTAGTCAGCCATATGGGAGTGTCCAGCACCTTAAACACCACGCCACCTGCTGGTCTCCTCCTGAATGCATTTCTAATCAGGCTGCAACCCCTGTAGTGAACACTGCAGAGGGGAAAGTGGTAGGGCCATGGGGATGCCCCACCCCAGGGCCTGGGCCAATGAGGCCTATCTGGGACCAGGACTTCTAATCATAAGTTTGCTGAGCTTTAGGCAGTGGGTGTGACTGTGGAGAGCTGCCCTTGGTCACAAGGACTGGCCTTGAAACAGAGCTGGAGCTCTCCAGTTTGCAGATAGAATTCATATTCAATGGGGAAACATTTCCAGTTTCTAGAAAGGCACCAGCAGGAGAGGATATAGGCAGTCTGTGGTAGGATAAAGCAAGGGGCTGCTAAGGAAAACAAAGCAATGGGGATCTCCAGGGCAGAGACTCATCCCAACAGGGGGCCTTGGTTCAGAAAGCTTTTTTCCTTTTTCCATCTTCTTCCAGAGAGGAGGCATAGAAGGGCTTCTAAGGCCATTCTGGGGACTAGCAGGACCTCACAAAGGTGGCTAGTCCAGTGGAAGAAGCATCAGACTCAGAGGCTTTCCTATCCAAGTCAGATGTACCCTCAGGATAAGTCAGAGAGCAGAGGCCAAGACGGGTGCCACAGGTGTTAGGGGCAGGCGAGAACCCCCCCTCAGAGAATCTTTGTGGCCTCAGGTGTGACCACCTTCCCCTGCAGCTCCAGACCCCCACACCTGGCTGACTGGGGCTGTGCTTTGACCCTTGAAAGGCACAATTTCTGCATTAGTAAGGACTCTGCATCCAGCAGCCACTGGGTAAATTTGCCTGCTCCTCTAATTCCAATGATTTAAGCTGCAGCAAGAGCAGCCGCTTGCTTTCAGGTTTGCTTACATTAACGTCGATCTTCCTCATCGGAGTAGGTAGTGCATTGGACGGAAGAGCCAGGGCGTGATACGGAATCAGCAGAGAGCTGGGGGAGAGCAAGCCTGAAGCCAGAAAGAGCTGGGCTTGTGCTGCAACTCCACCAGAGCCTAGGAGCCCCCAGTTCACATGCGCTTTTCCCACGGAGCCCGAGTGTTACTAAATAACCTGTAAAAGCCTCCAAAGAGGAAATCTCGTTCTGTGGAATGCTGTCAGTCTCAGAGGCAGGATGGCTCTGTGCCTCCGTTCCTTGGTTTAAGTTGGAGAGGAGGCCCTGATGACCCTGCCCCCTGCAGGCTCAGGTCCCACCTTGCATAAGTGTCACAGCACAGGTGGCCCTGGGGGTGGCAGGGTATGCATGTGTTTGTATATATATGTGTATGCATGTGTACATGTGTGCAGGTGCCATGTATATATGTGTATGCATATAAGTATGTTATTATGTGTGTTTGTATGCATGTACACACATGTAAATATGGCTATGTTGGGGCTGCATGTGTGTATTGTCTGTATGTGCTTCATGTGTATTGCATGCATGTCTGTGTACATATTTGCATGTATGTATATACTGTGTACATGCATGTGTATATGTGTGTATATGTGTGTACTCTGTGTGTGTGTGTGATGAGGTGAGCAAGAAGACTGGGTAGAAATGGGCTGACTTGTCACTTCTGATTCCCTTCTCTCCCAGGGTCCTTTTGGTTCTCAAGGGTCAAGGAATAAAGCTGGGGATGATATAGACTCTTTGGAGGGGGTGGGATGTAAGAGACAAGAGTCTGGACCTATCCCTGGCCACCCCAGCCTCCACTCAGCATCCTACAGGGGCACACCCCCACTGTGGCTCAGCCCCAGGGTATCTCTGGCTTGCAGTCTAGTTCCCGGCTACAGGGTGGTTCTGGCCTCCCGAATAGCTCCCAGGATGAAAGATGAGCCTCTCAAGAGAACTAGATGGCCAAGGGGAGGAGTCCAGAGGAGGAAAGGGAGGGCTATGTTTCCAAAGGAGGAAGAGTGGGCAGGTGACAGAAAATGACCACAATTCTGACAAAAACTAGGAGGCCTCTCAGCTGGGTCATACATATATGTACACATAATGCACACACATCACACACACACACACACACACACACACTCTGCCACCCCCAGGGCCATCTGTGCCCTGACACCTGTGCAAGGAGAGACCTGAGCCTGCAGGGTCACAGCTATCAGGGCCTCCTCCCCAAGTAACGAAGGGACGAAGGCACAGAGTGGTCCTTCCTCTGAGGCAGAACTGTGAAGTGTGGGCACTGAGAAGGCCCTAGCAGAAACACAGTGAAGAACTCAGACTTGAGGGAGGTGAGAGGCAGTGAGCAGGGCAAAGGGCAGGCCAGGGGTTCCCTAGGAATGCTTTGGAAAGTTCGGCCTTTGGGGACAGTTTCAGTTCCTTCCAGTCCTTTGTTTCTTTTTTCCTTAGTCAAGGACCAAACACCGACTCTGGGCAGGCCCTGTACAGGCCTTTCACTATAGAGATGAAAGGAGCCATGTCCTCCGTCTATCCTACAGGCCACCGTAGGTCTGACATCTGTTTATGGTTTCTTCTGCAGAGTTCTCTGAAATCATTTCATTAGGGATTCATTTGAGCATGGAACAGTCATCAGTGGACATCCCAGTCAGAGCTGCTATGAGGGTGAAAATTTCAGGGGGCACCAAAACAGTCAGTCTCAAGGCAAATGCTATTTTAGTGCAATATTTTAAAATATCAAAATCAATGCAAAAATTTATAATGAGCAAAATATCAAAATTCAAATAAAGATTTAGAAGTTCAAATGTAAGTTAGTATTACTAACTTTTCCTTTGGCCGTAAAGCCTTGATAGTGCTTAGGGTGGCCCAGAGACACTAGACACTGAGTGAGGCTTTCTGAGCTCCTCTCGGTGGCTGCAATCGCTTTGCTCCACGGTAGCCAATAACTTCTGAGGGACCTTCGTGTATTTGCTACCGGAAGTGAGGAGTAGGTGGGAGAGAGACTGGCTACCAGGCAGAGGGAAATGTCTCTTACTTCCACAGCTCCCATTTACTGAGTTCTCGCTCTGTGCTGGGCCTCATGCTAAGTGTTCTATATGTTAGGGCTTTTTTCCCTCCCAACAACCCTTGAGACAGGTACTGCTTTTACCTGTTGTATGACTGAGGAAACTGAAGCACGGAGAGGTTAAGTTACTTCTCCAAAGTAAGGCACAGAGAAAGATTCAAACCCAGAGCCTGGGTGTGCAAGGAAGGCAGAGCAGGGAAGCCTCTGCTCCTGCCTCCCATGAGTTCTCTCAAAGGGATCTTAGGAGCCAGGACTTTGCCCCAGGTCTACCTTGGAGATGTGGAGTCCCAGGGAGGGAAGACGAGGCTCACTTGCAGTGTAACTGACTGTCAAAATTGCCTCCAACAGCAGTATCACCATGACCTTGATGAAGGGTCCACTTGGGTCATCCTAGGCATGGAGAGAGGGGCAGGAGGGACAGGATGGGTTGAGATTGGGAGCTGGCTTTACATTGGGATTCTAAGGCTGGTTCTTCAGTCTTACAGAGCTGAGCCCAACAGCTACTGCAAGACAGCTGGATGACTGACGTGGGTACAGAGACCACCTGGGAGTCAGGTTTCAGAGGCCCAAAGGAGGCCCTGTTCAGTCCCATAAATCTCCATGGCTCAGAGATTCTCCAGTAGACACTCAAGAGAGAGACTTGAAGTAGAGAGGCCCAGACAGGTTCTATGAGGTCGGATGTGGGTTTGGTCCCTGTGTTTGTACTACACTCACACAGTAAAGCAGTGGTGTGCTAGTGTGAGTTTGGACTGGCTTATTAAGATTTGGAGAATTTTATGAGCCACTGGACGGACAGCATGTTGGTAGCTTGAAGTCAGCATAGTAGGAGTATTTACACCACGGAAATTGGCAGATGCTACCAATCATGCATTTGTTTTTTTTTTTTCTTGGAGAGCTGATTTTTAGTCATTTACCAGCACAGCACTGTCTTATGGGACAAAATTCTAATACCTACAAAAATCTGGCCATCTCCCAATGTGCCGCAGCAGTTGTGGGGCTGTTGCATGTTTCTTCCTGTAAGAGGCAATCATCATCCCAAACAGCAGTTATATCCCTGCATCATTTCTGGAGCTGAGAAAGCATGATCTGTTTCTGGCAGCAGAATGATCTTTTATCTAATTAGGCTCGACTTGGGCTAATGTTGTGAGCATGCATTCTCTGATCAGACACCAATGACTGGCAGCTGAGTTGCATGCTGGGGTGGCCTGAGAAGCTGGTCTGGAATGTTAAAAATGCTGTGGCTAGCCCATAATCTCCATGTAGAGGGGAGTCCCTGAAAGAGCCCTGGCCTGGCAGGGAGAAGCAGGGCACAAGCCCGGCTCTCCTGCTAACTTACTGGGTGCCCCAGCTAAATCATATGAGCTCTGAGGTGGCAGCTTTCTTAAGCACAACCACAGGGATGGGCCAGCAGTTTTTGAGGTCCTGCTGATTCTGCCAACAAAGCTGAATTCTCTAAAACTGAGAGGGGCCTGGGCTGGTGGTGGGGGTGGTAGAGAGTAACCCTGACTCAGTGGGAGAAGCTCTTCTGGACCCCAGACCTCACCCAGTGGCCTAGAGTCCAGCAGGGTCTCAGCAATGAGGATAGTGCCAGACGCTGCAGAAACAGCAGAGCTTACACAGTCCCAAGCCCCAAGGGGGCTGGACTCTCACTCTGCTGTAACTCTCCTGCTTGGTGCTATCCGTATTCCAGGATTGTGGTTCAGGCTGAAGAAGTGCCATGCCCAAGCTCATCTCATCTCCCCCAGCTGCCGCCCTAGGCAGCTGCTTGCAGGAAGCAGAGGACGTTGTGTCAGAGAGCATGGAGCGGCTGTCAGCACGGGTAACACCTGTCCCCTGGAGCGGTAGGAGTAACTGCTCTGACACACCCTGAGAGACTGGTACGATGGAGACATAGGTGACAAATGGCAGACAGCAGCTGCCTAATGTGCGCACAGGGGCCCCCAGTTTGGTCTGAGATACCAAGGGATGCAAGGAGGGCCTGGCTAGAAGAGGGTGGGATGTGGGGGTGGGCAGCCAGGGGAGAGTTTGCTGGCAGAATTTCTGAATCCTGGCTTTGTAGAGGCCACAGGAGGAGCTGGCCCTGTCCAGGCCTCTTTGGGAAAGAGGCTTGGCCTCCTGGGACTGTGGGTTGTCTTGGGTACACTTGGTAGCCAGGATGGCCCTGAGGTAAGCACCTCTGAGCCAGGTGTTTGCCCACCTTTCCACCCGGAACGAGGGCATGGAGATAGCACAGACTCTGGCACCACGTCCTGGGTGGCTGGTGATGCCCTGGTACACCATGATCTATATAGGCCTGCATTTTCTGTCTCTTGCTTGTTCGGACCCAAGTGAGCACCGAGGTCTGCAATGTGTCAGCCCATGACTAAGTGAGCACTTACTACACATGAGGGGCTGGACTAGGCCTGAGCAGAGCCTGGATGGGCCCTGCCTACCTCCCTGGTCTCCCTGCCTAAGGACCAGAGAGAGAGAGTAAAAATGACAGCCAGATCCTCCACCCCAGTAAAGTGTAGAGTCAGGAGGTGCTTGGAGCTCAGGCTGCATGCAGGGCCCAGGTCAGGGGTCAGCCCTTCCAAGGGAAGATCTCGGTAGGAGATGAGCCATTTTGCTGCTGCCTCTGGCCTGGGTTCCCCAGCTCCCTGTGCACCTAGGAGACCTCCAACTCAGCACCAAGCTGCAGATAGGTGAGGTTTTCTCCATGGAATGGGTGAGACTCTCTCCTTATCTTGTATCCCTGATCTGGGCCACATCCTTGTCTTCAGGGTCAGCAAGATGCTGGCCCCCAACCTCCCTTAGGAAGACTGGGCCTTGGGAGCCCAAAGGGCAGGCAAAATCCTCCAGCTTCTTGCTCCAGTTCCACCTGGGTCCCCTGTAGTTCTCACAAAACCAGGGAAACTTGCTTTTTCCCAGAGGCTTCTGCTGTGGTCAGGGAGGCCCCAGTCCTTGTTTCTGCCCTCCCAAGGTGGGGAAAAGGGCTCTGAGCTGAGATTTCTCCAGCCACCTCCCTCCAGCCAAGCTCCCATGGCTGCTGGCTCTGGCTGGGGGCGCTTTTGTGGCTTCCATGAGTCTGGCTCTGCTCTTGCCTCAGGACTCAGAAGCCCTCTCAGTCTGTCACATGCACCCCAATGGTAAGAAGGGGCTCACAGGATGATGTGGGCTGGGCCTGCAGTTACAGTTCACACCACCCGACATGACAGAGGGGCTCAGACTTTGGAGCATCCACATCAGGGACCTCAGCAGGGGACTTCCCACACCACTCCTCTTCTAATCCACCCACAGCGGTCCCCTGAGCCTCAGAGCCATCCCACCCCCACCAGCAAAGAAACTGAGAGCACAGCAAGGGCAAAGTGAGACCCCACGGGAGCTCATTTCTGTGGAACTGTCAGTGTTTTTCTGAGAACTTGGTCTCCAAATTAAGAAATCTTTTAGCAATTCAGGATCAACAAACATATCTGCTCTGGATTTCCTTCTGAATCCTCCAAGCTAACCTCCCGGAGGTTTCTCAAGCCTTGTGTCCCCAGGGCAGCTCTTCCTGGGCATTCCAAAGCCCTTCTGATGCTTTAGTTCTACCCAAATGAAGGCCAGTTTAAACCGCATCTCTAAAGAGCAAACTTTCTCTCTGCTCAGGAGAGATTGGAGGAGGGGAGGGGAGTCGGAGGAGCTCATCCATTCTGATGTCTTTACCAAGTTCTGCCTCTGGCCACAGCTGCAGGGGGGACTGGGAAGAATCCAAGGAAGCAGCAAGCTAGCCCTGTCTCCCTCCTTGGCCCACAGAAGCCTCCATTCTGGATGAGGACTGACACCATTTACACCCAACCAACACATATGAAACAACAGGCATAGGTCTAGGTTTTTGAGATCCAACCATGAGCAAAACAAGGGATGCCCCTGCCTTAAAAAAGCTTCCTTTAAAAGCAGTGATTCCCCAGCTTTCCTGGCATCAGGAACTGGCCTTGTGCCTCATGGATGACAATCCCTCCACAGATGAAGCAGGTGGGGAAAGGGTCGGGGGTTGGTCCTGGGATGACCCAAGTGTATCATATCTGCCATGCTCCCATTTCCACCACAAGCACATTGCAATATACAGTGAAACAGTTACACAATCATAGGGTCTGTACTGCCCTGAGAATCTAATATTGCCTCTGCTCCGACAGGAGGCAGGGCCCAGGCAGCAAAATCAACAATGGGGAGTGGCTGCATACACAGACAAGGCCTCGTTTGCTTGCCCACCACACTCTCCTATTATTTGGCCCAGTAGACCACATTGATCCACAGCTAAGCCCCCAACGGGCCATGGATTGGCACTGGTCTGTGGCCCAAGGATTGGGGACCCCGTCTTAAAGGATGGGCTGGAAGCTCAGGGACAGAGAAAGCATGAATAGCACAGTGATGCTGCAACAGCCTGCATGAATTTCACACCATTGTGCTGAGTGAAGGACGCCTTACGCAGGAGCATGCACGATATGAGTCAGTCTGTACGAAGTTCTAGAATAGGAAAGGCAAACCTGCAGTGAAACTAGAACAGTGGTAATCTCTGGGAGGTGTGGGTGGGAACTGATAGGAAGGGGTATGAGGGAACTTTCTGGGCTGATGGTAACTTTCTAGATCCTGATGTGGGCTTGGGTTATGATTAGTGCATACATTGATAACAATCCATCGGAACCAGCAGTTAGCGTAATGACTATGTTGCTGGACTCCCATGTAGTTGACTGCGGTTTGTGTCTTGGACCTGGTGGCTTAAAACTCACGCCGGGCGCGTGTCTGTGCGTGCCCAAGATCCCGAGAGGAGAATGGAGGAGAAGGGATTGCGGCATGTCCATGTCCCCTGGCTGATGATTTCTCGCTTTCTGTCTCTCTGTCTCTGTCTGTCTGTCTGGCGAGTGCATGCACCCTATAGCGAGAAACCTCTCCAAAAAAAGAAAAAAAAATCCATCAACTAGGATTCTTAATGTTTGTGCATTCAATTGTTTCACTATATATACTTCACCTTAAATAAAACACACACACACACAACTGTGTGTAAATGTTGGACTTTAGTTAATGATATGCATGCTGAGTGCTTGGGGAGGCACTCTGTGTCCTTGAAATGCACAATGAATGAATAAGATGGACTTCGGCTAGGTGGACACATAAGTGATAAAATATAGTCAGCTATAGACTCTAGGTTGTGGGTATATGGGTGCTTGTAAAATTCTCTCAACTTTTCTGTATATCTTAAATAATTCATAATAAAATGTTGAAGGTAGGAGGAAATGGATTGGCTTGCCAGGGAGTGAGGGCTTCAATGAGGAGCTGAAAATTGAACTGAGACTTGAATCTTAGTGTCAACCACAGAAGATCCAGACCAGAGAGAGGGGCATGTGCAAAGGTCCTGAGGTGAGAAAGACTTGGGCTCAATTGAGAAGCAGGAAGAAGCCAGCATGGCAGGAGAGTGCCCAGGAAGAAGAAGACCAAGGTCAGCTGGTTCAGGCCCTCAGGGTTCTCAGTAAGTGTTTCGCTGTTAAGTGTTATGGAGGCTTCTAGAACTGACTGACGTATGAGAGTACCATGAAGTGATTCAGGATTTAAGTAGCCACTCTGGCTGCTTCTGGGAGAATGGACCACAAACAAAGGAGAGTCAGGGCACCAGTGTGGGAGAGAGTCATTGTGTGGACTTGGGGAGCAGAAGAGTGTGAGAAGGATACAGGGCTCAGGCATAATTGTGAAGGAAGAAGAGGCAGTGAGGGAAA
>NW_006159616.1:16457885-16463865 GCF_000334495.1 Tupaia belangeri chinensis
AAAGAGAGGACTCAAGAGCAGTTGGCGTGAGCCCTTGGGCAGTTGGCAATTCATTTACTATAACAGGAAGACAGAAAGAAGAGCAGCGTCATGGAGGAAATCTTGAATCCTGCCTTGGCCAAGAGGAGTTGGAGATGCTGATTCAATTTCACGTTCAAGACGGGTGTTGGGTTTAAACAGGGTGGCTGGGTGGCCAGGTGTTGAGTGGCCAGGTCAGGAGTATGAATGCAGGACTGATCAGCACTAATGGGCTGGAGGAAATGGTCCCAGGAAAGCATGCAGATAGACAAGGAAGCCTAGGAAGCCCAGGGATATTCCCATCAAGGAGCTGAAGACAAGAAGATTGCAAAGAACAAGCAGCAAGGGACAACCAGGGAGTCTTAGGGAAGCAGGGAACATTCCAGAAGGAGGGATGGCCAACCATGGTAAATACCGCTGGGAGGACAGCAAGATGACCTTTGAATTTCTCAAGGCTGAGGCCATTGGTGACCACCATAATATAGTCTCTTCTGCACTTGGAGAAGAAAGAAAGCTGGGTGAGGCAGGGTGAGGAAAGAATGGGAGGCCAGCAGGGGCAAGGATATCACAGAATCTTTCTTGGAGAACTGCTGTCATGGAGGGAAGTGGAACAGTGGAAGCTGGAAGGAGGTGGGAGTCACAAGTGCTCTGCGAAGTGGAAAACGTGTCTGCCTGTTGAGGGGGATGATCCAGTGGAGGCAAACAAGGGTGAGGTCAGCAAGAGAGAGGGCATAATTGCAGGGGCAGCAGAGAAATATCAAACAAGGCAGGACTGCTGAGCACAGCTGAGGTTGCCCCAGGTCCTATGGACTTCTGGTCAGGGTGAGTCAGAGGCTCCCTGTGCATCAGCGAATCTTGCATTGAAGGCCTAAGGAGACCCAGAGAAGGTGGGTCTTTTCCCAGTAGCCAGGTGGGGAAGAAGGTATAGCCCTAGCCAATACTCCCCAACACTAAGGGGGACTCTATATTTCTGGAAAAGGAAAGTGTCAAATCTCCCAAGAAGTCCTGCCCATTTGGGGGGTGGTGGAGGATGGCAAGAAGTATCCTTTATCCCCCCTCCCCACCCCAGATCCTGACTCCAGAAGAGCAAGAGACCCAAGAAGGGGGGAGGGTTATGAGGAACAGCAATGTATGTTACTGCCTGTGTGCACCTATGTATACCTGTGTACACCAGCATGCACCTATGCATACCCGTGTACACCTGCATATACCTATGCATACTGGCATATACCTGTGTATAACTGTGCATACCTGCATACACTGGTGTGCATCAGTATACACCTGCACACACCTGTGCATACCTGTGTATACCTGCATACATCTATGTATATGCTTGTGTATACCTGTCTAGTTAAAACTATTTGCCATGAGCCTGGCACATGTGTCTCACATGGTAATGCTTGCATCCTGGGAGTACTGAAATATAAGTGGTATAAAAGCAGCGGATGCCATGTTGTGCACCCTCCCTGTCTAGCCAAGTCTGTATCATGCCCATGGAGACCCATGTCTCCACTGGGATGCAGCCACAGGCTGGAGCGAGCTGCTGATGTTCACATGCGGAGTGGATCACTGTAGACTCACGCTTTCCATTTCGCTCTATCAAATTACATCTGAATTTCATTCTTGGCCCTTTGAGTTCCTTCAGAGGCAAAATAGAAAGTGTTTCCTTGAGGCAAACTTTTGTCTTTTGCTTTGGAAACCAGTTTCCCCTTTGCTCCAAAGAAGATTAGGATATTCAGGACAGAATGTCAGCTGAAGATTACATGAAAAGGATAATTAAACAAAAGCTCCATATTAGAAGCCATCTAGAAGGGAAATTAAGCAGCTTTTGCATTCTGCTCATCTTTGAAGGATGTTCTGTAGAAGGGGAGCAGGGATTGTTTGGCTTGATAAATAAAGATAGTAACCGCACTGTATCGTCCATTGTTCTGCCTTTATATTAAAAGCAATTGCTTAGCCAAGCTGACAACACACACCACGGAGGCATGAACCCCTCTCTCTGCAGACGGAAGGATTAAGAGACTGACAAGTTGTGGATAATAAGACTAATTAATAATTTCCATCTCTAAGGAACTGCAGTTCTGGCAGCTTCATTCTTTCTCTGTCTTCCAGTCTAGTCTGGACAGCCAAGTCCTCTGAGACTGAAGGATGAAAGAGAGTTTGTGGGAGTCTGCAGGGCCAGGATAGCTTGTGGCACCCGTCAGAGCAGGCAAGGGAGCTCAAGGGGCAGGGGAGGGGACATGTAGGAGACAAATTGCCAAAATGTAGAGTTTCCATCTCACCTAACCATACTACGAGTGCCTGCCTAAGACAGAAGAACAATTAGAAAACAGGGTCTGTAGCCACACAGATTCATCTGGCAGACCTGGAATTTTGTCATTTGAAAGGTGATCTGGATAGGACCTTCTCAGGGGACCCCTGTCCCTCTACCACTACCACACCCACCCAATAACTAGACTCAACACTGCTGGAAATAGTCCTTGAAGAGTGGTGACAAGGCCCCCCCATTCCCAGGGGCTGCCATGTGTCAAGCATGACACTAAGACCTTTGTGTGTCTTAGCTCAAACTGTCTTCCAAGCAACCTCAGGAGGGAGGTATCTGATGTCTATTTTACCAAATAATAAATAAGATTCTAAGAGATTAATTCACTTGTCTATAGTCATGTGGCTAGTAAAGGTAGAGCTGAATTCAGACTGTGGACACTGGTGGTCCCAACAGGTGGCCAAAAGGAAGACTTACCTGATGCTCACAGCGCCCCCTTGACTCAGTGCGCACCTTGTCCACAAGGTGGAAGCAGAGGGCCCTGCCTCCTGAGAGGGCCCAACAGCATCAGAGGCCTTTGGCCCCGTTGTACTCTGGGAGGTGAAGGTCAGGCAACTGGAGACTCACTGAGCACAGATTCTCTGAGCATGGGAGACTCACTGGGTTGCTGCCCTGCAAGGGAACACTCTGAAAAAGCCAACTGGTCATTCCCCATCCTCCTGTTCCCCTGTCTCCAGAGGAGGGCTCTAAGTAAGGGATCGGGATGAAGGAATCTTCTGGAAAATGCCCAGTGCCTTTCCTCAGAGAGGATAACAACGATTTGGAGGGGACTGCCATATTTTCTGGAGGCTCTAGGTGGGTAGAGCAGCGGCCTTGGCATCATAAATTGCAATCAGGCAAAGATGTCTACGAAGGAAATACTATCCGCTCTGCCGTGCAGCCTTGGCAAGGGTCCTGAAATCTTAATGGAATTGAGCAATTTTTTGCATAGCACCGTAAATTCCTAGTGTCTACCTTATCTCCTCATCACGTTATTCAAGGGACATTAAATGGAGAAAGATGTGGAAGCTGCTAGTTAGAATAAAGCCAGGACAGGAAAGCAGCTCAAAAATTATCTGTCTGATACCACAGTTCACCCCCTCATTCTCTTTTCTAAAACCTGCCCCCTCCCCAGCCACAAAAGGGTCTCTGCATTTCCTAGTCGTCTGCTCCTATTTCCCCAGAAGAAAAGAAGCCTTCCAGATGCTTAGAGACAGGGCTTGGGTTTAATCATCCCTGGCCTGTAATCTCCTGGACAGTGTCTGTTCCTCCCCTTTGTCATGGTCTCTCCTGCTGGGGGTCTCTTTCCAGCCAGACTGTTGCCACCTCTTCCCTCCCCACTCCCATCCCTGCTTCACCCAGTCCTTCCCTCATCTTCGGTGCATTCCGCCCTCTGGAGCCCTGTCCTCTGACCCCACAGCCCTTGCACTCCCTTCGAGACTTTGTCCCACTCCCTGCTTCTCTAATGGCACAGCATTTCCTGGAGGCTCATCTGTCCTGCTAGACAGTGCATGCTGGGAGGTGTGACGTGTCTTGGTCTGCAGCCAGCACACCTCCTGCATGGCCAGGCCTGCCGATGGCTGCCCTAAAAGCACAGCCTTAAATGCTCTCAGTCTCATTTCCACGTGGCGACGATAGCAAAGTACGACCTCACAAGGCATGCCAAGTGCTCTGTGGACCCTGCTGCACAGGAGGGAGTCCATGACCTATGGTGACTATTATTATTACTGAAGATCATCATCATAATAATGGCCATTGTTATCATTGTCAGCCTTGGAGAAACTTTCATAGCAGCTTTGAAACTGCAACCTCTCTTCTGAGTCCAAAGCAGAGATGACTGAATTCTAGGCCTCCCCATATTCCCCTCCATCCCATCTGGCTTACACTGGAGCCTGGGACAACTATTCCCAGGGCTTCGTCCAGGATGGGACTGTGACTAGTGTGTAGAGCTCAAGCATGAGGGAACTGAGGCTCCCCTTACTGCCTTGTTAGCCCCTCTGATCTCTGGATACCAGGCCCGTGTAGGCCTCATGTCAGAAGGGCAAGGAAGTCCATCCCTGACTTGTTTCTTCCACCCATCAAGTTTGGACTCACCTCTTCCTCCAACAAGCCTCCCCTGACCACCCAATCCATTCTATCTCCTTCTCTGGATTTATCACAGTGACTGACTTTATGTACCACCTACTGGGCCCGGGTGAGAAATGACTTTGACGTTAGAGTTTTTCACCTGTTGCTCCATACAAGGTCTGTCCCAAATGCTCAGGGCTAGCCCTTTCTGTGCCTATGCTGCCCAGCCGCAGCTGCCCCTTGAAGGGGAGCAGGCTGACTCAGCACCCCACGTGGTTCACATGCCAAGACCCATATGCTCATAGTTAGCCAGGGTGTGACAGCCAAGGGTGTGGGATAGATAGACCCCGCATCAAACCACAACCTCTCAGCGACTCAGGGCCCTTGGGTGGGGAAGTGCAGGGTTTGTAGCCAGGGACTGTCAGACTCTCACGTCCTTCTGGCATCAGGACCCAGTTCCCATGCAGTGATCACATCCAGGGTCTAGGAGCAGCTTTTATTTTTCATCTCTGCTCATTGCACACCAGTACTCCCGGGCCGAGCCACTGCGGCCTCTTGGCTCCCAAGGACAGGGGCATGTCTATTTGAAGGGTCTCAAGCAGGGCTCAGCCCTGCCTGTTCTATGTCTTTTGGGATCACTTATTCCCCCTGACCTTCAGTTCTTCTTCTGTGAAACACTGGAATGAGTTCACCCCAGCCCTGGCTATCTCCTGGGCAGCCATGAAAACAAAAATACACTAGATTTGGATTTCTGGCCAAGTGCTGAGTAGCCGTCCCAGCACTTGGTCTCACTGAGCCATGCACAGCAGAGAAGCATGTGCAGGGAGGGCATCTGTTCAGCCTCTCCCATATGTGGCATTACCGTATCTCCTACTGTGTGTGGCTGAGGGCAGCCCTAGTGCTTGTGAGGCCAAAGGCAGCAGGGCTGGGCCGAGCTCTCAGCTGTTACAGTGCTGCATGTGCAGGATGGAGCACGGAGGGTCTGCAGGCCTGGGCACCTTCTTCTCTCTGTGGACCCTGGTGCAGGGACCAAAGACTCCTTGGGCACCAATTTGCTTGCTTTCTTTGACATGGGTCAAAATGTCCCCTTTGGGACAGCATCAGCCTGACAGCCGTGCCTCCTGTTGCTCTAACCCCCATGCACAGCTTCATTTCCTGGTGAGTCCTGTGGAATTCCAGTCTCTGAGATGTACAGGGCTGTTAAAGGGCCCATGTACAGAGCATGCTCCGTAATGCTTTATTTCCCAGCCACTTCTATTTTACCCTGATGAAACATAAAAATGGTTACTGAGCAAAAAGCCTCAGGTATTTTTATGAAGCTATAATATTTTCCATTAAAAAATACTAAAGAAAAAAAGAATAAGGAAAGAAAGAAAAGAAAGAAACCATGCCCGGTTTAACAATTTTATGCATCTTAGGGACAGCCCACCATTAGGGCCTGCTCTTATGGTTGACCTGCTCTTGGGCTTCCAGTCCCTTCCCTTCCAGACCTAGCTCACCACCAGGGAAGTCTCTCCTTCAGGCTGTAGGGCATAGTCTCAGGTGACCACACTTCAAGAGGGAGTGAGGTGGACAGTGGGGAGGCACTTGGGG
>NW_006159616.1:16464745-16469684 GCF_000334495.1 Tupaia belangeri chinensis
GGAAAGAGTTGATCATTCTCCAAATAGATCTTAAGTCTGTTTGGACAGCTGAGGGACATTCATTGCAATGGCAGTGCCACCATGGTTTGCCTCTGTTCCCTTTTCTGTCCAGGCTAAAGAGAGCAGAGACTTCCCAGGCCAGCTGTGGCTTGTCTAGTTCATACTTTGGGATGGGCTGGCTCCAGCCTGTCCCAACCTCACAGTGAGAGATAAGGGGACAGGGGACACTGGATATGGAGACAGTGGTTGTCACAGAAGCTTTCTCTGGGATTCCAGGATGCCAGCTTATTGGCCTAAGTAGTGGCTACAGCATGGAGCTCTTATTTATCGAATACTTGCATGTGCCAGGGATTGGTTTGCATTTTTATGTGCATCATATCCATTTATATTTAATTATCACAACAGTCCTATCCAGTCAATGCTAAGATTATCCCCATTTTACTGCTAAGGTAACTGAGACTCAGAGAAATTAGATGAACTGCCTGGAGTCATGCAGCTCATACGCACTTCTTGGGGTGATCCCAACCCTGCTATTTTAAGAGTCTATACCATCCCAAACAGAGAGGGCCAATGGGTACTTATCTGCCCACTCAGTGATCACAGTAGGTGGTCCCGAGAGGGCAGGCCCCTGTTGATGTGCAGGGGACAGGGGCTAGTGTTCAAGGACCCTGCAGGACACCTCCATTCCACCCCCCCCTCCCCCGGATTGCTTCTTTGGGAAGGTGATGAGCTCTGAGGATGCTTCTTGGGGAGCCAGAGGCAGCTGGGATAGAGCCAGAGACATCTCAGGGACAGCCCACCATTAGGGCCTGCTCTTCTGGTCGTCCTGCTCTTTTGATTGTTCTGTCCTATGGGACTATCTTGTCCCACAGATAGGTTCTGGGGCCCGCAGGGGGGAATACTCACGGGAGCCCTGTCATCAGTGGTGACAGACACACCTCAGGCCCACCTTGAGGTGCCTCCACCCCAGGAGGGTGGCTGGTCAGACCCGTGACCTGTCTCTCCTCTGCTGACTGGGGATGCCTGTAACTTGGTTGCCTTCAGGGACCAGAAGGCTTGTCCCTCTGAGAAGATTCTTCAGAGGTGAGAAGGGCCGCCGAGGAAGTGCTCCCTGGGGACAGCGGGGCTCAGGCCTTTGGGGGCGGTGTCTGGCACAGAAGCTGAAATGGGCTGTTTACTATGAAGTCTCAGAACGAGGAGCAGAGGTGGCTTCTCTGGGGGCCCTGCCTGCGAGACTCCAGAGATCGAAGCAGCCCAGGAAATGGTCTGCCCTCCTGCTCGAAGCAGCCCTGAGCAGGGGCCCCTTCTGCGGGCCCACATGCTGGTGATATGGACTGCACCTGCCCCTCCTGAGCAAACGGGGTTCTGGATAACCCTCCTGGGCCGTCACTGTAAGGCAGACGGGCTCACCAGCCTGGGGCAGGGGCGAAACCGGGGTCTGTCTCTCTCAGGGCACAGCACTGTCCTATATCCTTGCCTCCTCCCCTGACCTTTGGGAACCACCTCACAGTCCTGCTACTTCCTACCTCTGGAAGACCTGCTTTCAGGATAGAGGTGGGCAAGACAATGACCACGCCGAGGACCAAATACCTGCTGTCTTTGGACTGGGGGACTTCAGCTCAGTGAACCTGGTTCTAGAACTTAGGCCTTATTGGGCAGACGGGAAACATAGTTATCACAGGCACTTGTGAGGGGACCCCCTGACCCCCTGCCTAGAGGCAGCCCAAGCAAGGGTGGGGAATCTCATTCCTTCCCTAGAAGGCAGTGAGTACTGAGTCCTAGACAAAGGCATCCCTCTGCTCCCAGGTGTGGGTGCACTTCAGGGGCCAGGGCAGTCTGGAGTGAGCGCCTTTACTGAGCTGGCGCCTTCCCTCTGAATCCCTGCATACTAAGGCGGGCGGCTCCATGTCAGCCATGATGCACCGTGGTGCTGGGCCTCGTGGCGCCTGCGCCTGCTCCAGGGGGCAATGGCTCACCCACATCCACTACTTCTAGGGACAGCCAGGGCCGGAGTGGACAGGACGGGGAGCAGAGAGTGCTAAGGCACAGGGGCCAACAGCAGTCCCACTTTCTACCTACTTTTGTGACCACAGACAAGGTGCCCAACTCTCTGCCCCTCAGACTCCTTATCTATAAAACAGGATGTGGGACCAGCAGTTAGCATAATGGCTATGTTGCTGGACTCCCATGTAGTTGATCACAGTTTGAGTCCCAGACCCGGTGGCTTAAAACTCTCTCTGGGTGCATATGTGTGCATACTCAAGATCCCAAGAGGAGAATGGAGGAGAAGGGATTGTGGCATGGCCAACCCCCCAGGGGGTGATTTCTCGCTTTCTGTCTCTCTGTCTCTCTCTGTCTTTCTGGTGAGCGAACCTGCCCTATAGCAAAAACCTCTCCAAAACAAACAAACAAAAAACAGGGTGATGGCGCCCCCATGAGGAGGCAGCTGAGGGCAGTGATCAGTGACCTTGGAGTCATGCCCCAGCTCTGCTATCACTTGACTGAGCGATTTCCCAGAGCCTGTCTTCTTCCCAGAGAAATGGAGTGTGTGGCGAAGGCTGACCGCCCAGTCAGGAGACAGAGCTCAGTGGTGGCTGGCTGTGTGGTCATGGTGGTCAGTGCTCAGAGCTAGAACCCAGGCAGAACTAGAACCCAGCTCCACGAATTCTGGAGGAGCCCAGACCTCCTCCTAGAGTTTGGAGTTCAACCATCAGCAATCCAGGAGTCCCCATCCCTTGCCCTGTCCTAGGTCTCGCCCAGCCCAGGGTCCCTGAGCAGTGCTCTCATTCTGCAGGCCTCTAGACTCACAGGCTGCCAGGATGGGCCACGAAGGAGCCCTGGCTGCTTCCGCCCCAGCAGGCTGGTCCTTGCAGCCAAAAAGCCCCTGAATGCAATGGCAGACACACCCCCTGCCTCACTCGAGCATGGAAAACATTCATTAAGCATTTTAGAGGACAAGGGCAAAAAGAAAAACACTCATTAGAAGCAGAAATAGTTTCCAAATGAGCCGTACAGAATCTGCTGGAAGTCTGGCCTACAACGGGGGCCTGTTCACCTGGGGAACAGGGAGGAATGTTTAAAAGAATGGAAGGTGGGGGCCCAGAGGAGGGCAGGGAGCCCTGAGTCTTCGTTGCCCACTCCCCATTACCCTTTGAAAGTCCCATTTTTGTCTGGCTCACCTCTTCATACCTCTGTTGGCCCAGCTAGGCACAGGGCTGGGCTGCAATGCTGACCACACCAGGCCACGGGAACAGGGGCCACAGGGGTCTGGAATCCAGGTCCTGGCCCTGCTCCATTGCTGAATGATGGGTGACCCTGGGTCTGGCCCTGCTCTCTCTGGTCCTCTCTGACCCATCTAGAAAATGCAGTGGCTGAGCTCAACGGAGCCCAAGGGCCCTGACTGCTCTGACACAAGGAGCGCCTGGCGATGTGATGATGTGAACGGAGGTAGTATGTGCCACCAGCAGAGGTGACCTTCCCTAGGTCATGGCCGGTGGGTGACCAGGGGTTCCAGCCCTATCCAGCTGAAAAAGTGGGCTGAATTTAGATACCTAGACCCAGAGTGGCCTGGGGTCCACGGTGCTGCCCTGGGCAGGAGTGGCCACCATCCAGCACACTGAGCTGTCCAGGTAATCCCTGGTGCCCGTTACTCACAGTAATGACCTTACTCACTTAGGGGTTAAATTGTCTTCATACTGTCATCCTAGGGGCTTCTTATCTCCTCACACATCCTAATAGAATATTTCTTAGCAATGTAGAGAGAGGGAGGAAGAGAGAGGGAGAGAGAAAAAAAGGAAAGACACCCAGAGAGAAAGTAGCAGCCTCCCCTGGGAGCCAGATGACTCAGAAACTCTAAGTGCCACCATCAGTTCCTCCTCCCCAAGTCTCTATGCTGACCCTGTGCCTCTGGGCCATCTGAGCTAGGCAGGAAAGCTGGCTCTGCAGGGTCAGGGCTCTCCTGGACATGCTGGCCCCTGCCCTATCATAGTTGAGGCTCTGTCCTGGGCATGTGGGGAGACAGGAATGTGGATCCCTTCCTGGGGAGCTAACAGTCTGGTTGGGGGGGGGGGAATGGGACCCAGGCCTACATGGGTAGAAGCCCCTGCAGGGCTAAGTGGCGTTGAGTGACATCAGTTGGAAGATCTCAGAGGCAGGTGTGAGCTCGTGGCCAGCTGGCAGGAAATGGCACTGAGCTGAGGCTGCAATGCTGGAGCAATGCTGCTCCTTGAAGAAACTCTCCTTCATCCAGAAGCACTCCCTCCCTCCTTCCTCCACATCTTCTTCTTTTCTAGATGGTTCCCCTGCAGCTGGCAGAGGCTCACACTGGATAGTGGGTTGTGAGGGGTGTGGTCAGCCCACTGCCCCTTTCCCCGGCACCTTGTCACGTTCCAAGGACCAGGCTGGCTTGTTAGGGGCCATGCTGGCACCTGAGCTGCCTCCTTTCTTAGCTCTCTCTGCAGACACTGTCCTGACACCTTCACTCCCACCCACTGCTTTTTCTTGGTAATTGGTGTCAGAGACAAACTTGGGCCAATTTCCACCTGGGCCAATGTCTCACTGTTTCTTTCCTATTTAATATCAGAGAAATTGCACCTGACCATGCCATCATTATCCTGGTGTTGTAATTAGCACCAGAACAAATTGCCCTGAGAGGCGCCGGCTGGCGCATTAGCTCTCCAGCTCGGAGAGGGACGTGCGTTGTGCTAATTGCTTTGGCCTTAGCTCCTTAACCTCCATCGCCCAGCACAGACTCGGGGGGGAGGGGGAGACCCCCACACCTGTGTACATACCCTCTTTGTTACCAGATCATAGAACCAAGAGTGATGCTTGAGGACACAAAGGAGAGGAAGTAGAGTGACACCTCCCCTGGGCATGGGGAGAGGAAATAGAGAGGTCCCAGACCAGCCATGAAGAAACCTGATCCTGTAATACTGGCTGG
>NW_006159616.1:16470312-16474179 GCF_000334495.1 Tupaia belangeri chinensis
CATAGGTGGCATTGATAATATGGGACCCAGGCCTACATGGGTAGAAGCCCCTGCAGTGCTAAGTGGCGTTGAGTGACATCAGTTGGAAGATCTCAGAGGCAGGTGTGAGCTCGTGGCCAGCTGGCAGGAAATGGCACTGAGCTGAGGCTGCAATGCTGGAGCAATGCTGCTCCTTGAAGAAACTCTCCTTCATCCAGAATCACTCCCTCCCTCCTTCCTCCACATCTTCTTCTTTTCTAGATGGTTCCCCTGCAGCTGGCAGAGGCTCACACTGGATAGTGGGTTGTGAGGGGTGTGGTCAGCCCACTGCCCCTTTCCCCGGCACCTTGTCACGTTCCAAGGACCAGGCTGGCTTGTTAGGGGCCATGCTGGCACCTGAGCTGCCTCCTTTCTTAGCTCTCTCTGCAGACACTGTCCTGACACCTTCACTCCCACCCACTGCTTTTTCTTGGTAATTGGTGTCAGAGACAAACTTGGGCCAATTTCCACCTGGGCCAATGTCTCACTGTTTCTTTCCTATTTAATATCAGAGAAATTGCACCTGACCATGCCATCATTATCCTGGTGTTGTAATTAGCACCAGAACAAATTGCCCTGAGAGGCGCCGGCTGGCGCATTAGCTCTCCAGCTCGGAGAGGGACGTGCGTTGTGCTAATTGCTTTGGCCTTAGCTCCTTAACCTCCATCGCCCAGCACAGACTCGGGGGGGAGGGGGAGACCCCCACACCTGTGTACATACCCTCTTTGTTACCAGATCATAGAACCAAGAGTGATGCTTGAGGACACAAAGGAGAGGAAGTAGAGTGACACCTCCCCTGGGCATGGGGAGAGGAAATAGAGAGGTCCCAGACCAGCCATGAAGAAACCTGATCCTGTAATACTGGCTGGCCTTTGGGGAGACTCTGGCTCCCCCACCAGCTGGAAGGTAACAAAGCAGACGCACATGAATCACCCCGGTATGTCTCCAGCATACAGAGGTTGGGAGCTGAAGCACAAGGGCGAGGGAGGGCTGGGGCGGAGGAGCAGGACCCTCTACTTCTCACCTCGCTGGAGAAACCAGGCAGGAACAGCAGAGTCTAAGGGGGACCCGGAATGAGCAGAATGCAGTTTGGAAGTAATGAGCTCAGACCTCACGACCGCCCAATGGTGTCTGATTCCAGGAAAGTAAATTTAGTGGAATTAAAAAGCCTCAAGAGCATGATGGAATGAGAGGAGGCAGGTGGAGGCGTGGGCGCAGGAGGACAGGTCTGGAGGGGAGGACGGTACTTAGAGCAGGCGCCGGGCCTGTTGGCCGGGGCTCGGGGGCAGAAAGCCAGTTTCTGGGCGCTGCTCAACAGGAGGACAGGGGCTAGGCAGGGGAGAGAGCTTGCTGAAAGGTGTGCTGCCCAGGTCATGAAAACCAAAAAGGACAAGAGCCACATCAAGCCTAAGAGGGGGAGGCCGGAAAGGAGCTGCCTGGGGCTGCAGACTGCTCAGGATAAATGGTGCTTTTCTGAAAGCCAGGATTTGACCTTGGGGATGTGAGGACATAATCTAACATCGCCAGAAATCTGCCCTCTTAGTGAAACGCATGCTCCACTCCTGCATCAGGCAGAGGAGAAAACCATCTGCCAAATGGTGAAACACCTGAAGGTCCATTTTGAGCACAGGACACCGATAGTACTGTCCTGTCACTGTACCAAAGCTCCCTTTCACCAGGACGCAGGTCTGGAGCCATTAGAAAACCAGGTGCTACTGCATCAACCTCCAAGGGAGAGACGGGGACACTGACAATAGGGCAAGCTGTGGGGAAGCAGTTTCTTTGCAAATCAGCTTTTCCTGGGACATCTCAGGATGAACTTGCCAAACCACAGACAGTTCTTTCTGGTAACTGAGGGAGAAGGACTTGGAGGGTGTGGGCCAGGTAGAACTAGGGGCTGGAGGCCTTGTCTAGGTTGAGCCTTGGCCTTCACACTGAGATGGCTCTGGGCCCTGTGGACCCTTCCAGGCCAGCTTCCCTACAGCTAGAGGCCTCTCCGTGCTCTGTAGCACATGTGGTTCTTCTCTCTGACGTGCCCCCCATGGCACTGGGCAGGGGGCTTGCTTTCCCATCTGCTAGGCCCCTGTTAATTGCACTCCATGTTAGAGAAATCCTCTAACCACTGAGGTCCAGGGGTTTGCTAACAGTGGACATGGAAGGTGGGATCTTGGCAGGAAAGGGAAAGGCCTAAGGCAACAATTCCTGGGCAGAGATGGTAGGAAGAATTTGGGGTGATGGTGCTAAGCCTGCAGGGGATTAGTAGTACAAAGAACAGCTGTAGATTGGAGGACAAGCTTTGTAAAGGACCCAAGTTCTGGATGGATCCCTCAGATCTTCCCACTCTCATGGCGGCACCTTCTACTGAGCAAGACAGCTGTGTGGACAGATGAGTCCCCATTGGCAAGAAGCTAGGTGGGTCTCTGCCTCAACCTGCCCTTGGCTCGCAAAGCTGGACACAAGCACCATGGACAGAGACCTGAGAATCCGGCCACCGGTCCCCAGCCACAGCAGGTGTGCTCATGCTGCCACTTTCTCCATTCCCTCCACAACAGATATCACAAATCGATTACAGGGCTCCTTTCTTCAGAGCCAGAGGCTCCTCCTCCCCCAACAGCCATCACAATAAATCCAACTGCAACTGGCATGTTCTAGAAGCCTGTTTTCCACACATGCCTTAAGACCAACCTAGGAGAGAAAACGAATTTACAGCTTTCAGCCGACAGGCATTTCATCATCAGGAGCAGGAAGCTTAGCCTTCTTTCTTATCCTCACCAAAAGGAAATTGAGGCACCTTAGAAGCTTAAAGCACCTATTTTTACTTCTCATTGGGTGGGCAAGGACTCACCTTGCCACCAGGCTTTGTCCCCTTCCTGGCACCTGACAGTGGCAGACCAGCCCCGAGCTGGCCTTGGCACACATAACTGAAGTCTCTCTAGGAAAGCTTGCCAGGGCTCTCAGCCCAAAGCCACACAGCACACAGGAGCCCCATGCCCCCTCAGCGCCCTCCACAGTCCCTTCCCAAGCACCAGTGACGGAGGGGGGATCCAGTCCCGGCCACCTACCTGAAGGAGCCAGTAGCACCTCCGGTGGAAGGTGGGGATGATGGAGGAATGGACATAGCAGCCGTACAAGCACTAGGGAGAGAGGAAAAACGAGAATTCAGTTGGAAAGAGGGAAGGAAGGAAGGAAGGAAGACGGCGCAACGGAGAAGGAGCAAGAAAGGGCCGCAGCCACTGCCAGCAGACCCGGGAGCTGAGCGCCTCTGTGTCTGGCTCCAGCACCAAGACTTAGGTTCTGGGACAGTATTTAAGAAGCACTGTTAGATACGCCAGCAGGCAAATGCAGACGGGCAGCTGGGGTCCTTAACCTTTTGGGGGCCATAGAGGCCTCTGAGAATCCAGGACAGCCAAGGATGGGGGGGAATGCACAAATACTTTGCCTATAATTTTAGGGGCTATAAGTCATTCTCAAGTTTGTTTCTAGAGCCTCCGTTAAGACACTTTGGTGTACGGGGAGGAATGAAGGTTACAGAGTTGATTAAAACACACTGAACACACATGCGCACTCAGACCTTGCCTCGCCAGGTGGGCCTGGCTGACAGGAGCCCAGTGCAGGTGGAGATCAGTGGAACCACACTGCTAGGACTGATCTCCAGAGCCAGAGAGACGTGCCCCTCCCCCCCAATGGCACTGGGCATCCCCCCGTTTTTCATCCCTGTTTTTTGTTTTTGAATGATGATTTACTCATTGATATAGTTTTTTTTCTTTTTCTTTTTCTTTTTTTTTTTAGTATAAACCTGCATCTTTTTTTTTTTTTTTTTGGAGAGGTTTTTGCTATAGGGCGCATGCG
>NW_006159616.1:16474822-16476278 GCF_000334495.1 Tupaia belangeri chinensis
GGTCGGCTATGTGGGAGTCCAGCGACATAGCCATTACGCTAACTGCTGGTTCCCTAAACCTGCATCTTTTGCAGATAAATTTGGTTTTGGAAAACAGCCAGAACCAGGTTGGAGAACAAAGTGGGTAGGACTTGACTTCAAGTTTAGGAGCGGGTGGACTATGAGGAGGGGCAGTTCTCAGGGGACCTGTCATCTAGACCCAGGCCAGCAGAGTTGGCTGGTGGGTAGAGCTGTTAAGGCTGGCACATTTGTGAGGAGGGCTGTGCGGCCCTTGAAGTGCTGTCTGCACAGAACTGGGCACTGGGTCAGGGGAGTGACTGGCCGGTGAGATGGAGAAAGGGGCCTACAGAGAACAAGTGCTCAGATCTCTCTGGAAATCGAACTCAAGAGCTGCACAGGAGGGAGGGCCCGGCTTTAGACAGATAATCGATTTGGAGAGAGAAGTCTCAGGTCAGCCGTGGATGGGACCCACATCCAAGCCAGGGCCAATGCCTTTCAACACCTCCAACACCAAACTGGGGTGATCTCCCTTTCACTGCTTCAGAGTACATGGGGTTCCCACAGTGCAAAGTCCAGGAGGGGTAGTGTGGACAGAGAAGGAGGGACCAACAGAACCACGCAGGATGCTGTGCGCAAAGGCCTTTGGCACCAATCACGGTTCACTTCCACTCCCCTGTAGTGCCCCATGCTGGCACCAGCTCTCTAAAGAGAAATGGCCAGCACCCATTTGTTTACGTGCCCAAAAAGACCAAATGCAATTTGGTCTGACGAGGGGTCCACTTGAGCTCTGCTTGTCTGATTAGCAAAGTTGAAAGAGAAATCATTTTGGACTATGGGATTCTGGCTGCAAGAAAATCAGATTTCCAATATGTTAGAACTTTTACAGATCACTGTCAGCTGGGACTTAAGCCCTGTACAAACCAAACAAACAAAGCGGAAATTAATTTAAACAATTCCCTTGCAATTCTTGCCCATGAAATGTATTTATTATTAAGAAGGCAATATCCTTTGCTGACTTTTCTGGTTTTCAAGATACTGTTTTTCTCATTTGGGTGTTTTGGACAACTCACTCCTTGCCAAAGGAGAGTCCTGCTTGGACATTTTCTGTCAGCGTTGGTTGCAATGAACAAGTAACCCAGCTGTGACTTCACCAGCTCTCCCCTCTTGGAGCTGCCATGTTCTTGTGGGCACTTTCATTACTCTGACTCATGTAACGGGAAAAAACCAAGGAGACACACATTGTTGAGAGAAGTTTCTATAAAAGGTACTTTCTGTACCTTTGAAATAAAAGGCTTCCATCTGCTCTTTAGACTTTGCCACAACCTGTCCTGTTCACTGTCTCATTGTCTGTCCATTGCTCTTTCTTAGACGTGAAAAGAACACGGTCAGCTCTCAACACCATTTCCCCTCGATTCACTACCTGACTGTGTGGGCGGGGCTCTGCCCTCCTTGCAGC
>NW_006159616.1:16476423-16483839 GCF_000334495.1 Tupaia belangeri chinensis
AGCAGGAATTTACCATGCGTCTCCCCTGTGTCCATTCTGTGCAAGCACAACAGAAGAAGAAAGCGCACACCTGCTCTTCTCTGAACCAACCCAACAGCTCTCTCGCTTGCAACCTGGCCTACCCAGAACCACCCGGAACCATCCGATAAGCAAAACGAAGTTAAAAGGAAAAACTGCCGTTTCTACATGAAGGCTCATGCATTTTAATCAAAGGAGCCCTCAGGGCCTTGCTCAGAACCTACTTACTCTATTTTTAGAGATTACTCTAACCACCGTGGTGATCCGATGTCTCTGGTCTCATCAGATGAGAAGCACAATCTCAGAAAGGTGGAGAGAAGGAAAGTGCAGCTAGGGCCCCTGCCCAATGAAAACTTTGTCAAACGGCATCAAAGAAGGAAAAGAAAAAGCTACAGGAATTGCCCCAAGGACTTGGAGGCCCAAGGGCATCGGTCTCCTTCAGGACTTGCCTTGCGAGGCATGCTGGGATTAATTTATCTGTCTTCCTGGACTGGGGGCTCCTGAGGACATGGGAGCTTAGATTTTTTTGAATGAAGATGGCCAACAGTTCTACCCCCAGAGCAGCCCTAGGGCACAAGTCTCTGCAGATAGGTACAGGATAGGACCCAGAGAGAGAAAATGTTCACATTTTGCTTGTGGTACCCTGAAAGCAAATACGTTCTAATACACACTAGAAACAGACCTGAACAATGGCTGTTCATTAAGGGCCTGAAGAGTTAAACTTCAGTTTCCAGGAAAGTGGGCTTGTGTGGAATGGCTGGGTTACTGCGCCTGTGGGGAAAGGGGCTCCTGGTAAGCTAGTCTTGATGAGCTGGAGGGGCCACCAAACCAGGGCTTGCAGAGAGAAGGATCCTGCTTGGAGTGGGAGACCTGACTTAGACGACAGTTCTGCCACTCACTAGCTTGGTGTCCTTGTCTTCCCAGGCTGTAAAATTGGTACAATTCTAACACTTTCCCTTAGGGTGACTGTGAGGTTTGAGAGATGATGCAGCAATCCATGAGACACTTAGGACAGTCCCTGGATTGAGTGGATGTGTGTAGCTACCTGTTACTGTCACTCTGCAGGTGGGATGGGAGTCGGAGGAGGCTGCCAAGACTTTAAGGATGAGCCAGGTGAGTGGGTACACGCAGTGGTCCCATTCTGCACCAGGGGTGGTGGTGCAGTAGGCTGGAGGAGAGGCGGATTTCAGATTTCTTCTAGGTGACTTTGAGGAGCTCATCAGACATCCACGTTGGAGATACACAGAACACAGTAAGCTGTGGAGCTCTGGTGCTCAGGCAGACTGGAAAGAGCAATGGGTCTCAGCATAGTGATGGCACTGAAACCAGCAGGGAGGCCAGGGAGTGGGCTGTCTCTGCAGGCTGAGCTCGGTGTTGCAGGGCTTTGCAGGTACACAGAGCGGGCTAGGTGGAACTCCCCAGTACTCAGAATGGCCAGTTGTTCCTGGTGATGGCATGACTGGCCTGCCTTACCTGCCGTCTACCCCATCCCTCCTTCACTCAGCAGGAGACCAGGCCCTGCCCTAGTCCCAGGCCGTCTCACTGTCCACCTCGCTCTGCATCTTTCCACCACTTCCAGTCCACATGACAATGTCATTACCAAGCCAATTGGGGATTAATCACACAATATTTCATGAGGCAGTGTATCAAATCCATTCCCTTTACCCACTAATCAAAAAAGCAATCAAGTTTGTCTGTAGTAATTTGTGTTGTACAAACTCCTGGTGCTTTTTGATCAGGCTTTGGGAGTCCCCTGAGGGTTCCCTGGTTTGAGCTTTTCATCTGGAGGCCATGATGTGGTAAGGAGGATATCCTGGGGCTTGTGGTAAAGCTGTGTGTGTGTGTAAGTGTGCGGTGTGCATGCACAGGCATGTGGGGGATGTGTTTATATGTGTACACAAAGCAAGAGAAAGAGGAAGCAAGTAGATATTTATAGGAAAACCCAGAGAACTGCACCCTTCAAATAAAAGCAACCTTTAGGTTACTTATATGTGAGGCCTGACAGCTTCCTTTTAATATGGCAGCTGGGCAAGGAAGAATTTTTTCTTAAACACTGAAAGTTGCTTTTATGACACTAAGGGATCTTTTTGTTTTTATTTTTTTTAAAGTAAAGATGAAATTACAGGAGAGACAAACAGCAAAGAAGAACTCTCTTCAGTTCAAAGTCAATGCTTCACACAAAGAAAGTGATGTTTCTGAAGGGAGCATCAGCTACTTCCCCCACCCCCCGCCCCTCAGGGGATTTCTCCACAACAGACCCAGCTGCTGGGGGGAGGGGACCATTGTGCCAGAGAGGGTCCATCAGGGCTGACACCAATGGCCTCAGTGGGCCACAAAGGAAGCACCTCACTTTATCAGTTGGGATATTGGGGGGCACTTCCCTTTATGGCCAGCTCTCAGTGGCTTCATCTGATGTGATGATTCCCTCTCTCTTTCTCTGTCTCTTTCTCTCTATCTCTTTTTCTCTGTCTCTGTCTCTCCCTGTCCTTGTCTTTGTCCCTATCTATCTCTATCTCTTTTTCTCTGTCTCTCCCTGTCCCTGTCTCTGTCTCTCTCTCTCACACACACACTCCACCTCTTTCCTTCCACCTCCAGCTTGCATGACCAGGAAAGCCAGCAGATCGAGCAACCTAATCAGTGCAGCCTGAGCAGAATCCTGATTGAGCAGGCGCACTGGACAAGCAGATGGAGGCTGGATCATCCCACTGGCCATGGCTCAGCTCTCCCCAGGTCGGCTGCTCACATCTTCCCTCAATCGTTGCCGACTCCCTGGCCCCAGGCAGGCCTCCTGCATCCCACTCAAGGCTTTTCCTCATGCTGTGTGCTCCCCAGAATGGCCTCTCTTCCTCTGCCTCTGCAAACACTACCCAGCCTAAGTCTGGCTCAGGAAGCCTTTCCTGACCTAGTTACCTGGAAGGAGTCCCTCGAAGTGGTTCATCAGAAGAAGGAGTCAATGGACATCTTGGGGCAACAGGGAGGAGGTGGGTTCTGCCTTAGGCTCTTAAACACACCATCATCATCATCATTGTTTTCTGTGCATACCTGCCATCCTGCCTCACCCACCACAGGGGCTAGCCTTGGCCGCCTGTGAAGTTTCTTCCCCCGAAAGGCTCTTTCATACCATTTCCTAGGAGTCAGGAAAACTTCAAAACCAGAGGGCTTGGTGCTGACTTCCTTTTCTGGGAAAATGTGAGCCCAGTGTCCAATTCTATGGGTTGTTAATTCTATACATTCCTGCCTGTGCTTAACAAGTCTCTCTAGAGCGGAATTATCCAACATGGTGGCCACTCACCCCATTGGCTGTTCAGAGACCAATCTAAATTGAGAAGAATTAAAACTTGAGTTTCTTCCACACTGGCCACATCTCAAGGGCTCAACCTCCATATGGCCAGTGACTACTGTACCAGATGGCACAGAACACCCATCCTCACAGAAAGCTCCACTGATGGCTCCTACTCCAGAGAACAAGAGCTGAGATCTACTTCCAGAGATGTTTGACTGAGACACTGGGAGCTTGGGACCTCAGGGGCCAAGATTTGGGGGAGTTAGGAGTTGGAATGTTTGCAGGTTGGAACCAATTCTTCTACCTGGGCCAGCTGGAATCAAATACACAGCGAGTCTAATTCCCAGAACTTCCATGCCTGTGACAGAAAAGCTTGCTCCCCACCTCCCCTCCCCTGCCCTCTCTAAAGCCTTCTCTAATGCAGGGATAATACCTGCTGTGTCCTCAGACAAGGGTGTTTACCAGCAAATCGCCATCTATAATCCTCTTTTATGAGGGTCCCTCTGCCACCTCTCTACAAACAGTCCTGGCCCAGCCCTGAGCAGCCAGGTCACCACAGCGGGGTGGGAGCTGGGTTAGGCTTGCAGCAGGGGCCTCCACTCTCCCCAGGGCTTGGCCTGGGAGCTCTGCTGGGCTCACCTCACTCCAGCTGGGGAGGTGACTGTCTACACGAAGGAAGCCAAAGTGAAAATAGACTGTTAGGTGCTTGGTTTATCTCTCTCACTTATATCTGATGCACACATGACAAACATGAACAGTTTTAAAATGTGTCATGGGCATAAAGGTGATGGAAAGAGATAATAGACAGGAAAGGAAAACCCACCTAGAAGATAATGATTTAACCATGTCTCGAAGTGATGAAGTGGCAAAGGCAGATGAGAGGCAGCATCGGGGTCAGATGGGGGAGCAGCTACACCCTCAAAGAAGGCACCCTGGGTTGGGCAGGCCCCTGGCTCTGATGAACGAGAAGGGTGTGGAACCAGATCTCATGTGAACAAGCTTTTACTTGGGTCCACTCTGTGCCTGCCCTGAGCCCCTGTCTTCTAGGATTCTCCAAGTTTCAGAGAGAGAGAGAGAGAGACAATCAGACAAGGGAGATTGAATGAAATAGCTGGATGCCACAGAGTGCCAAGGACCAGGCAATGCAGCCCGGAGGAGGGAAGGTCAGCGAGTCACCTGAGAGGGAGTGACACCTGTGCTGGGCCAGCACGGATGATCGTTGGAGTTGCTCAGATGGGCAACAGGCAGAAAAGACAAGGCCAGGTAGACACAAATGAATGCTGAGCAGAAGGTTGAGCATAGGCAAGGACGTCAGGCCCCTGGCCAGCTTCCTGGTCTGAATCCTCTGCACAGGCTGAGCTGGGGGGCTGATTATGTGACTGCACAGACTATCCTGCAGAATCCCCCCGAGACCCATGTTAGGGAGTAAGGTAGGCAGATAGCTTTGTGTCTGAAGCAAATCCATGGCCCAGGCTGTACACTGAAGTAGTTTTCTAGGAAGGACTCGGGGTGGCTCTGAGAACCGTGAAGTCAAGCTCAGACTCAGGGCTGGAGCGCTGCATCTGAGCCCACCGCCCCCTCCTGCCTCCCCTCCTGTGTCTGAGTCTCATTCCTGAATGTCTTCCCTGTGCTTTCTTCCTTTCCTTTTTTTCTCTTTTGTTTTTCATTTTAATGCAAGGTCTCACTGTGTTATGATCCTCCCGTCTCTGCCTCCCAGTTGGAACTACAAGCATAGACCACTATGCCTGGCTCTTTTTTTTTTTTAAGGTTTTGTCATAGGGAGCATGTGCTTGCCAGAAAGAGATAGAGAGAGGGAAAGTGAGAAATCCCCTCCCAGGGGAGTGGGGAGCATGGCCACACTGCAATCCCTTCTCCTCCATTCTCTTCCTGGCATTCTGGGCAGGCAGGCACACATACCTGGCATGATTTTTAAGCTGCCAGGTCTGGGACTCAAACCATGCTCAGCCACGTGGGAGTCCCATGCCATAACTACCACGCCACCTGCTAGCCCTGGTTCTTCTTCGGATAGAGCCTATGCTGACCACACAGCCCTGCAACTTGTGATCTCCTGCCTCAGTCTCCCCAAGTCACTGGGATTATAGACACACACGACCATATCCACACCCAGGCTTTTGGTAGGCCAGGAATCCACTGTAGGTGTCCCACATGCCCCAGCCTGTGGAGCACGGCATCCAACCTCACGTGGCACTGTAGCGGGGTCCCTGCACTTTCTTCTCTCCTGCTATAGCTGGCCTAATGGGCTCATAGAATGAGACTCCTCATTCCAGCTGTGATCCAAGAGGCAGAGAAGTCTCCTATTCAGCTTTGGGGTGACAGCACCAGAGATGCACTCCGACTTGCCTGGACTGTAAGCCTGACTCTGGACTGCCAGTGGGCAGGAGGGCCCCCAAGCAGCTCAGGTCATAGCAGCTAGAGTGTGAGTGGCTGTGCTTGCTCACATCTACCACAGACAGAGCTGCGGGGCTCGCACAACAAGGTGACTGTGATTCCTTTCTGCCGAAGCTTTGACATTCCAGAGGGAAGCAAATGGGTGCTGTTTTCAGATCTCTGCACACCAGTGGCAGCAAAAGCTACAGACCTGCAAGCAAATGGGTGCTGTTTTCAGATCTCTGCACACCAGTGGCAGCAAAAGCTACAGACCTGCAAGCAGTCCTGCTGCCCCCAGAGGACCCTGAAAGTTGACACAGATCCTGGGAGCTCTGGGATGATTTTGCATGAGGCAAACAAAGGATGACATGGAGCTTCTCCTGCCTCTCCTGCACAAGTGCCCCACATAGAGGCATCAGCGGGAAAGAGCAGGGCCTAGACAGGCTGAGCAATTTGTCCAAGGTTCAAGGTTAAGGAAAGGCAGGAGGAGGATTTAAACTAAGCCTTGTCTGACCCTAAAGCCCTCGCTCTGTCCTCCCCAGCAGCACTCCCGTTTGTAGGCTCTGGAGGACACCCATACCATTGACTTGAAAGGACTTCTGCAGTGCCAACCTTCATCAAAGACAAAGGGATGAAATCCCAGAGCTGCTCCCAGGACCATCCTCGCTGAAGAATTTGGTTTGTATTAATCTAAGATTAGACCAAATGATTCAATTCGCATGCTGCCTGCAAAAGCACCGGGCCTCAGAACTTGTTAAATAGTGAATTGCTTTAAAATGAGTTTGAGCTAAATGGATTGCAGTCTGATTCGGCCTCCAGGGGTGGGTGACAGCACAGATTTGGAATATTAGATCATCATTGACCAGGGCTCTAGCCCAGCCCCTCTCCTAAGACGATCTGCGACGGCATCTCACAAAGCAGCCCATGGCTATATAGCAAGGGGACTGGCCTGGGACACCGCCCCCCCCCAACTCTGATGCCTCTGGGTTATACAGACAGATCCCAGTCATAGCTCAGGCCCAGGCTGTTCCAGTGGGACCAGAGCCTTGCCTGGAAATAGCCCCTGAGCTCCATGCTTTCTTTGGGGCTTCTCTAGGCAGGAGTAGGCAGGTGTTCAAAGGTTCATTTTCTAGGACCCCAGAAAACCCCCTCCCAGGAGAGTGGCTGCTTCTTGCCCAGCAGCCTGGGTGGCCCTGTCCTTCCATGATGTTAAATTAGTCTCTTGGTCAACTGAGTGCCCCCTGTGCTTAGTGCTGTGGGAACCCAGTGGAGTGGCAGGGGAGCAGTGCCAAGGTAGCTCTGTCATCCTTGAAGGAGGGCATCATGAAGTCCTCTCTACAGATGGGGAAACTGAGGTTCAGAGATGTCAGGTCACTGGGCCACATTAGAGCTGGAGTCTAAGCGCTAGTCCTTTAGCTCCCAACACCTCTGAGAGCTCAGCCTCATTTCCCTGGAAGGACATAGGGGATCAGGTAGCCCAGCCTAGCTGTGAAGGTCAGGTCCTCCTGAGTGGAGGAATTTGAGGGCCAGACAGAAGTCAACAGGAGAAGCACATTACACAAGGTTGGTAACCCCATCTCACCCCCAAATGAGAAATGTGCAAGGGAGAGCCAGGAAAACCAGGCTTTGCCAGCAGGCCCAGGACACATGCATGTTCCCACCCCCCCTCGCCCTGCAGACACAAGGGTCCTGCTGACAGAAGGGACCCCCTGGGCACCTGTATCAGC
>NW_006159616.1:16483870-16493103 GCF_000334495.1 Tupaia belangeri chinensis
GAACTCACAGGAGGGGTTGTACCAGGAGAGGGCTCCTTGGGCAAGTAGAGAGGACCAAGGAAACTATCCACAGCGGGATGATTGTGGGGCCTAGGGTTCTGCTAGGGACAGAGGGTCTTCAGAGTGGGAGGAGAAAAGATGGCCCTTGGTGTGGGCTTGGTGCAGAGCAATGAGAAACCCTGTGGGATGAATCACAGAGGGAGGAACACTTTCTTGGTTCTTGAGCTGGAGCCTCTCCCGACATCTCCACAGAGAGTTCTAGAGCACTTTTACAGCATGAGCTCATTTGGGAACTGGAAGAGACCTAAAGAGGAAATATTGAGCAGAGGTAAAATACAGGGGGAGTGGGGTCAGCAGGTGGTGTAGCAGTTACAGCACTGGACTCCCATGTGGCTCACCACAGTTAGAGTGCTAGACCTGGTGGCTTGAAAATCATGCTGAGTACGTCTGTGTGCATGTCCAAAATCCCAGGAGGAGAATGGCGAAGGGACTATGGCATGGCCATCCCCCTGGGAGGTACTTTCTCACTGTCTCTCAATGTCTCTCATGTGCCCTATGGTAAAACCTTAAAAAAAAAAAAAAATCAGGGAATAACAAGAGCTCCAAAACGGGACCAGAGGAAGTGATGGTCCTGTCCCAGGGCCACTGCACCTCTGTCCCTGCCTGCCTCGGCTCACCTGGGCTCCTTCCTGAGGGAAAAGCCTGAGCCGCTGCAGAAACACATCTATTGTAAATACAGAGCTGCTGGCCTAACAACGACATGAGTGAGGAGGGTGATAAAAATTAAATGAATTTTTAGCTAAAAAGGAATAAAAATCATGTTTAAAGATATAAATAAAACCCCTGGAGCGTCAGCTTTATTGTTTTTTGGGATTCCAAGATTAATAAATTAGTGGGCATAAAATGGAATAATAGCTAAAAATTGATAATAAGGTAAATTTAGATTTAGAGAGGGAGTTGATCCGAGTCATGAATCTCAAGTCAGAGTAGATCAGGTGGGTGGGAGGGCACAGCAGCCTCTAACTCAGTTACTCCTATTGGCTCTGGCTCTGCCTGCTCGGGTCAAGTCCCATCTTCCCACCCTCTTGGTAACGTCTGCCAGGCCCATGTGGGTTTTTGCCATCTCTCCCCGCAGCACTTTCCAAACTGCTTTGGGAACCAGGGAGCCTGGGCCATTCCTCCCGGACGGGCCCAGCTAATGGAGACTTGGATTTTTCATGTCTCAGAAATCCGTGCTGACACCTGCTCCCGCCAGTGCCTGCTCTCTCTCCTTGCTCAGTGTGCCAGGCAGCTCCCATTGCTTGTCTGTCAGAAGCAGGAACTACCCTCAGTGCGTGTGTGGACGTGTGCTGTGTGTAGCATATTCTCGTTCAGTTATTTTGCAACTGCAAGTTCTTGTTCTTTCGATATATCGGTGCTATTTCCATCTCAAATACTTCCTAAAAGTAGTAGGCATAAATAATAAATAAATAAGGGGACATTTCCTTTCTCTCGTCAAACTGGATTGCCGAGACCTATTTCTTGGCGTCTTGCCAAGTGGCAAGACCTGATCTTCAAAGTGGCTTATACCAATCATGGCCAGCCTTCCGCCTCGCCTTTCCCCCCATTTCTTCCTCCCTTTCTTCTATCATCCTTTTTCCTGCCATCCTTCCTTCTTTCTTTCCTCCCTCCCCGCTTCTCTCCTTACTTTCGTCCGTTGGTCCGTGCATGCATGCATCTTTGCTATCCTCTCCCCCTTCCTTCCTTCCTCTCCCTATTATTGAGCCCCTGTCTCCATCTTTCCCAGGCACAACCGCACTGAGTGCTGAGGGCTCTCCAGTGAGGATAGTAGACCCCCACAAGTAACTCTGGGCCCGCTCTTCTTGCCAGCAACCTGTTCAGGCTGACACGGCTCAATGGGGGCTTTGCACATTTTAGCTAATGATGACCAGTGCGAGGCCAGGGGCTGTGCCCTCTGGTGCGGGAATTTGCGGTGTGTATTTCCAGGGAGACTGTGCTTGTCCTTACTTATTTTCCATTCCTCAGCCTCTTATTTCAGAGGGAAGGCTGAGGTAGATGCCAGGAACCCAATCCCGAAGCCCCCAGAGGCCATCCTAGCGAGGGCGAAGTGATCCTCAGGGTTTCTGGCTGCAGTTGCTCTGCTCCAGAGCCTGCGAGCATCCATCCTACCAGCACCGCCCATCCAGGCACCGTGACAGCATCCAGGTACCCAGGGCACACTTCGACACATGCAGCATATACAGCCAAGGAGTCCGGGAAGGAGTTCTTGCTTAAAACAGGCAATGGGGTTTTGTTTATTAAGAAGGTGGAGGGAAATGCCAGGCCCCAGTCTGTGGCTATGTTAATGTGAGGCTGGGCTCTCTGCCAAGACATTAAGTGGAGTCGAATTCCTGAAACCAGCTTTAATCAGCAGATTTTTAAGGTTAGAATTACTCTCTCCTCTCGAAGGCTTGCCAAGGTTAATTCAGGCCTGAGCATGCAGAATTAATGGGCTGGACAGAGAGAATCGGCCTTTTCCCGATATTTTCTCAAGTTCACGAAAACATCTCTGCAAGAGGGAGAAGACAGGGGGCAGAGCCTTCCTGGGAAGGGAGCACCCCCAGCAACAGGAAATGGATCTGGGAGCCAGTGTCAGAAGTGCACACGGTCATGCCAGGTTGTGGCTCAAGCAAAAAGAGACTCTAGGATTGGACAGCAGGTCTTGTCTCAGGAAGTGCCTGGTAGGGTTTGCACAGAAGCGCCATAGCCCTAAAATGAAGGTGCTTCAAACTCCTATCGGCATCCTGTCCCAGCCAGGTCCTGCTCTAGGGGCCCTCAGGGCCCTCGCACTTGTAGGGGTATACACCTCACTAAAGTACTCAGCCTTGCTGATCCTCGAATCCCTCATCTGTAGGACAGAAACAATAATGATGATAATAATAAGGCTTAAATAGTAAGGGCTACACAAAGGAGTCTATGTGGTTTAGCAGAAGAGCTGGCAGCCAGAAAGCTCTGTGATCCTGAGTGAGAAACCTCTGTTTCCTTCATGCAGGGTTAGGGGAACTCTGGTCCTCATGCAAAGAACAGGGAGAGGAAGTGTCGCCGAGAGCTCTGTGCCCTAACACTCTGCCTAGCTGATGCCTTCTGCTCAAAGTTGCTGCCCTAGCCTGAGAATGGAGACCCCTCATCCTTCCTGACCAGGCGGAGGAAACCTGATCCTTAACCCTTTTCCATGGAAGACAGTGTGCTGGCAGGAGCCCTGGTATTGAGCCAGGCCTGGGAGAGTGATCTTAGCACCTGCAATCTTAGTACTAAAGATTCTGAGTGAGTGACTTGGTCCCTTTGAATCTGTGTCCTGTTTGTAGAAAAGGTTTGAATGATGACGTTGATCTTGTAGTTCCTTAGATTCATGACAAAGGTTTTCAATGACTGGCACATGGGAGGTCTTCAATCAAAAGAAGCTTTCTCAGTTTCTCCAGATATGGGACGCTATGTGCCCTGGCCCTGTCTCTGCAATGACAATGGTGCCTGATGGCTCAGGATGGCTGCCCAGCAGAGGCTCTTGCTCAGGCTACTTGGGGAGAGGCTGGCCTACCGCCTTCCCTTCCTCCCTGGCTTCCTCAAATGGCCAGTGCTGCACTAGGCGAGTAGCAGCTGCCCAGGACTCCTGGAACCCTGCCAAAATGCAAATGGCAAATGGAAAGCACCAGTAATCCAGAAATCCCCTTCGGGACATGAGCTCTGGAATCTCCTCCCAACTGAATGATACAGGGACCTTCCTAGGTTCTGCTCCAGTCCCCCCCACCCCTGGCCCCCAAAGTTACCAGCTTTTCTCAGGACCTACCAGATTGACTTTCATCCAATCCCCAGGTGACCATGGGGGATGCATTTCTGGGCCCCTGGCCCAGCTGTGGTGGGTCAAGTCCTGGATTGAGGTGGAGGTACCAGGAACAAAGACCCCACAGCAGCTCTAAGACAAGAGGGAGCCTCCACCCATCTCTCTCCTTCCTTTTATCAGGGGGGTGTCTATCTACCACTTCAAGCTCCCTCCCTTCTTTTGCCTGAAAGCAGCACTCCATACATTGCCCTTACCTTCCAGGGACTGAGGAAGCCAGCTGGACCACCCTGCTGGCCAGAGTACTACCCATGTGCTCAGGATACCGAGGTGCTACCCCACCACCAATCTGCCACTGGGAGCACGGACAGAGCAGGGCCAGCCCAGACCCCTGCTCCCAGGCCACATTTCAGCAATGGCCTCAGCCCAGGGACCAGCAGATGGCATAATGGTCATGTCTCTGGACGCCTATATAATCGACTGCTGTTCAAGTCCTGGACCCACGAGTTAAAACTCACACCAGGCGCACACATGTGTGTGTGTGCACCCAAAACCCTGAGAGGAGATTGGAGGAGAATGGACTGTGGTGTGGCCATCCCCTCCGGGGGTGATTTCTCTCTTTTTGTCTCTGTCTCTCCAGTGAGTGCACATGCCCTAAAGCAAAAATCTCTCTAAAACAAGCAAAAAGATAAGGCACCACCCCTCACATCATTCCATCCTGAGGCTGCGAGGCCCCCTCCTCATGCCTTCTCCAGTGGAGTCCCTTTAGTCCGCCTGTGTTGTCAGGACCTCTGCCCAAGTCCTTCACCTCAGCCTGGCTTCACAGCCTCCAACCCCAGCTGGGCTCCGAGAATCCCTTCCTCACTCCACAGTAAGAACAGTGCTTTGGAGGCAAGACTCTAGTCCTTCTCCCCACCTCCCTCAGCCCAGGATAAAGTGCAGACTCCCCACCATGACTTTCAATGGGCAGCCCCATCAAGTCCTGGATTGAGGTGGAGGTACCAGGAACAAAGACCCCACAGCAGCTCTAAGACAAGAGGGAGCCTCCACCCCATCTCTCTCCTTCCTTTTATCAGGGGGGTGTCTATCTACCACTTCAAGCTCCCTCCCTTCTTTTGCCTGAAAGCAGCACTCCATACATTGCCCTTACCTTCCAGGGACTGAGGAAGCCAGCTGGACCACCCTGCTGGCCAGAGTACTACCCATGTGCTCAGGATACCGAGGTGCTACCCCACCACCAATCTGCCACTGGGAGCACGGACAGAGCAGGGCCAGCCCAGACCCCTGCTCCCAGGCCACATTTCAGCAATGGCCTCAGCCCAGGGACCAGCAGATGGCATAATGGTCATGTCTCTGGACGCCTATATAATCGACTGCTGTTCAAGTCCTGGACCCACGAGTTAAAACTCACACCAGGCGCACACATGTGTGTGTGTGCACCCAAAACCCTGAGAGGAGATTGGAGGAGAATGGACTGTGGTGTGGCCATCCCCGCCGGGGGTGATTTCTCTCTTTTTGTCTCTGTCTCTCCAGTGAGTGCACATGCCCTAAAGCAAAAATCTCTCTAAAACAAGCAAAAAGATAAGGCACCACCCCTCACATCATTCCATCCTGAGGCTGCGAGGCCCCCTCCTCATGCCTTCTCCAGTGGAGTCCCTTTAGTCCGCCTGTGTTGTCAGGACCTCTGCCCAAGTCCTTCACCTCAGCCTGGCTTCACAGCCTCCAACCCCAGCTGGGCTCCGAGAATCCCTTCCTCACTCCACAGTAAGAACAGTGCTTTGGAGGCAAGACTCTAGTCCTTCTCCCCACCTCCCTCAGCCCAGGATAAAGTGCAGACTCCCCACCATGACTTTCAATGGGCAGCCCCACCCTTGACTTTTAGCTCTCTGAATGGAACATACCCTCAGCCAGGCCCTCCCAGGAGTTCCCTTTCTCAGGAGCCCACATCACACTGTACCTGCCTCCCAGAAGCCTCTGAACTTCCCCTCACCTGTCCCTCAAATTCCCTCGGCAAGCAAGAAAAAGACCCTTACTGCTGCCTCCTGCTGGACGTGATGGGGCAGGTTCTGCCTCAGGGTCTGTACCCTACAGAGTCCCTAGACATTGCACATCTGCAGGTCAAATGCTGAAAGGGCTCCCTTCCCTGTGGAAAGGCCCTGAGCACCAATGGGGCAGTGGGCAGGGTGGGATTTCCTTCCCCATTAGTGGTCCTCGGATTCAGGGCCCAGGAACAAAGAGTTCAGGCACTTGGACAGGCTCTGTTGGAATTTGTCTGGCTCACCCTGATTCTGCAGGTGAGGGGAGTGGGGCGCAGAGAGAGGGAACCTGCCCAAGGTCACAGGCACCTCTGAGTGGCTCCCTCTAAGCCACGTGCTGCCTGGGCCAGCTTCCTCTCAGGAACCTTCTCTGTCCAGGGAAGCTCAGCTGCCGATGGCCATGATGAAGCACTTGTGCTTCAAGGACAAAGGTCACCAAATGCCACCAAATGTTTCCCCAAGTTGGACTAGAAGCTTCTAGGAATCTGCTAGTCAGCAGCAACTTCAGTGCCTCACATGGGCTCAGATCAGGCTATGAGGTCTTAAGGAGCTGCATGGGAGTTTCACTTCATATCTGTTTCCTTAGAGTCTAGCAGAGTTGGCCAACAGGAAGACTATTCAAAATCTCTTTATCTTTGTAAAGAAACTCTTTCCTTGGGCCAGCTGGCAGCATAGTGGTTAAGGTGGCTGGATCTCACATGACCATTTGTGTGGTTCAGAACTCTAGGCTTGCTGACTTGAGAAACACCAGGTACATGTGCATGCCCGGAGTCCCAAAAGGAGAATAGAAGGGAAAGGATTGTGGTATGGCCATCGCCCCCCACGGGATGTCTTCTCACTTTCCCTGCCTCTGTCTCTGGTAAGCGTACATACCCTATAGCAAAACTATCAAATAAAAAAAAAAGGAATTCTTTTCTAAAAAGCTAAACATAAACAAAGAATTATGATATGACCTAATAATTCTACTTTTAGATATGCACCCCAAAGAACGGAAAACAGGGACTCAGACAGGTGGATGGACCCACGTATCCCTGGCAGCAGTCTTTACAAGGTGGAGCCAGATTCACCGTTAAACAAAAGGTGGTCTGTCCTCGCCATGGGATATTACTCACACCCACAAAGGCACCAATGACTGACACAGGCTGCAAAGTCAGTGAACCTCAAAAACACATTCAGTGAACAAAGCCAGATGCAGAGGTCACATGTATGATTCCACGTATGTGACACAGTCAGAACGGGCAAATCCATACAGTCAAAATGCAAACTGGCAGTTACTAGGGACGGGGGACACAAGGGGGTGACTGCTAATGAGTAGGGCTTCCTTTTAGGATGGCAAAAATGTTATGGAACTAGGCAAAGGCGAGAGTTGCACGGCATTGTAGATGCACTAGTGGCCACTGAGTTGTTTACCTTAAAAAGGTTAATTTTATACTATATAAATGTTAACATAATTAAAACAAACAAAAACCTGTGGCTCAGATACAGACACAGACAAGGAGCAGGACTCCCACTCCACCCAGTCCCTGGAGAAGCTGCTCAGCAGGCCCCTCCTTCCTGGGGGGATGGACAGGGCCTGGAGAGGAACCTTGGAGGGTCCTGCGAAGACGGCCCTTCTGCGTCCACCTGCTCAGCTGACACTCATTTGCTGAGCACCTTTGTATATGGGGCCCTGTTCAAGGTGCCAGGATTTGATGGGAAGCCAAACAAAAGAGGCCCTGCCCTCTGGGACTCATGTCTGGAGAGGACTGGTCTTCCCTCCTTGCCTAGTTCCTGCTTCGGATTCAGGGCCCAGGAACAAAGAGTTCAGGCACTTGGACAGGCTCTGTTGGAATTTGTCTGGCTCACCCTGATTCTGCAGGTGAGGGGAGTGGGGCGCAGAGAGAGGGAACCTGCCCAAGGTCACAGGCACCTCTGAGTGGCTCCCTCTAAGCCACGTGCTGCCTGGGCCAGCTTCCTCTCAGGAACCTTCTCTGTCCAGGGAAGCTCAGCTGCCGATGGCCATGATGAAGCACTTGTGCTTCAAGGACAAAGGTCACCAAATGCCACCAAATGTTTCCCCAAGTTGGACTAGAAGCTTCTAGGAATCTGCTAGTCAGCAGCAACTTCAGTGCCTCACATGGGCTCAGATCAGGCTATGAGGTCTTAAGGAGCTGCATGGGAGTTTCACTTCATATCTGTTTCCTTAGAGTCTAGCAGAGTTGGCCAACAGGAAGACTATTCAAAATCTCTTTATCTTTGTAAAGAAACTCTTTCCTTGGGCCAGCTGGCAGCATAGTGGTTAAGGTGGCTGGATCTCACATGACCATTTGTGTGGTTCAGAACTCTAGGCTTGCTGACTTGAGAAACACCAGGTACATGTGCATGCCCGGAGTCCCAAAAGGAGAATAGAAGGGAAAGGATTGTGGTATGGCCATCGCCCCCCACGGGATGTCTTCTCACTTTCCCTGCCTCTGTCTCTGGTAAGCGTACATACCCTATAGCAAAACTATCAAATAAAAAAAAAAGGAATTCTTTTCTAAAAAGCTAAACATAAACAAAGAATTATGATATGACCTAATAATTCTACTTTTAGATATGCACCCCAAAGAACGGAAAACAGGGACTCAGACAGGTGGATGGACCCACGTATCCCTGGCAGCAGTCTTTACAAGGTGGAGCCAGATTCACCGTTAAACAAAAGGTGGTCTGTCCTCGCCATGGGATATTACTCACACCCACAAAGGCACCAATGACTGACACAGGCTGCAAAGTCAGTGAACCTCAAAAACACATTCAGTGAACAAAGCCAGATGCAGAGGTCACATGTATGATTCCACGTATGTGACACAGTCAGAACGGGCAAATCCATACAGTCAAAATGCAAACTGGCAGTTACTAGGGACGGGGGACACAAGGGGGTGACTGCTAATGAGTAGGGCTTCCTTTTAGGATGGCAAAAATGTTATGGAACTAGGCAAAGGCGAGAGTTGCACGGCATTGTAGATGCACTAGTGGCCACTGAGTTGTTTACCTTAAAAAGGTTAATTTTATACTATATAAATGTTAACATAATTAAAACAAACAAAAACCTGTGGCTCAGATACAGACACAGACAAGGAGCAGGACTCCCACTCCACCCAGTCCCTGGAGAAGCTGCTCAGCAGGCCCCTCCTTCCTGGTGGGATGGACAGGGCCTGGAGAGGAACCTTGGAGGGTCCTGCGAAGACGGCCCTTCTGCGTCCACCTGCTCAGCTGACACTCATTTGCTGAGCACCTTTGTATATGGGGCCCTGTTCAAGGTGCCAGGATTTGATGGGAAGCCAAACAAAAGAGGCCCTGCCCTCTGGGACTCATGTCTGGAGAGGACTGGTCTTCCCTCCTTGCCTAGTTCCTGCTCCTGCTCT
>NW_006159616.1:16493222-16495722 GCF_000334495.1 Tupaia belangeri chinensis
CCTGCTGATCTGACCTGGGGTTCAGATCCCAGCTTTGAAGCTGAATGCTGTCTGCCTCTTGGGTCCCCTGCAAATGCAGTTTCTGAGAGGCTTATCTACCCAATGAAACCATAGACCTTCATCATCCATTTATTTCCCGTCTGCTGACCATCGCCCCCACCCAGCAGGGTCTCTGGTCTACCCTGTATCTGTCCCAAGTTGCTGTCCCAGGTGTCAGGCATGGGTACCCAGACCTACACCACGTCTTCCTGAGTTCCTGGATCTGCACACCTGGCATAGGGGCTCTGAGATAACGGCATGCTGTTGGGACCAGATTGGAGAAAACCAGGGGAGCTGAGGGGCCTTTCTGGGTGGGGACCCATCTCTCTGGAGCTCTGTGTGCTGAGGTTCTGCCTGAACTCAGCCCTCAACCCCAGACCTCACGAGGAACCTGCCACGAAGAACATGCTCAGTGAAAGTCCGTTGAACGGAGAGAGGCCTCCCTCTCTGCTCCAGAGCTTCTTAAGCACATTTGGTTTCATGTTCCTCTGTCTCCCCAGCCTGACTCAGTATGTGGCACATGATGAAAGTTCCAGAAAACCTCCATGGGCCAAGGACTGAATGAAGAAAGAAGAGAGTTTTCGAGAGCAGGAGCAGAGCAGAGCTGACCGCCCCCCTCCCCACCACCACCACCAGGGCAGGGACCTCCTTAGGCAGTGAGGGTAGCCACCTCGCTGCAGTGGGAAAGACCCCTGTACAAGGCGAGCCTGGGTGCTTAGCTGCCCTTGGCCAGCCATATAGGCAGCCATGGCTTTCTGCGTGCTGTGCTCTGCAGCCCTGGGAATCCTCTTTCCCAAACCCTTCCCTGTAGGTTCTGGACAGCTCCACAATGAGAGGTACAACCTGCAGATGAGAACATAATGCGAACAGTTTCTCAACTAGAGCCAGGGACAGGGAGGGATTGGGACTGGTTTGATGCTTTAATGGGGCCAGGCAGGAGGTTTGGTCTCCTTAGATGGGAGCCTAAGCATAGTGGGGCTGGGGATTCTGGGGGCCCAGCAATGTGTACTTAAGTCTGGCCACAGATCCTATATCCATTTAAGCAGTGCCCTGCCTGAGCCTCTGTAATTACACCTGCTTCTCCCAAGCGAGCGCCTTCATCGACCTCCCAGGGGAAATAACAGATTGTCCTGCAGCCTCCAGGAAGACGAGCCTCCCAGGGTGGGGAGGGCAGGCTTGATTCTTAATGGTAAGATGCAAGCATCCCACATTTAGCTGTTTTCTCTGGACCCTAGTGAAGGGGCTTGCACCTTTGATCCTGCATTTTATCTGCCTCATGATGGGTCTGCAGGCTCTGGAACAGAGAATGCAATATTTTAAAGTGTGTAATGACATGCAGGCTGCATGTGGTACAAATTTCCTGGATGTATAAAATGGGAAAGAAACAGGTTTTCTGTCGCCTGCAACTATTCGGCAGTGTTAAAATATGACTCGTCAGAATCCAATATGCTGCTAACCTGCACGGGGTGGTGTTGAATCTTGCAGGGAAAGTGAGGAAGCGGCAGGGCTTACAGCCCTGGGCACCTGTGGGTAATTCAATCCCACCTGTTTGCAATTCTGCATCTGGGCTGCTTACAAGGCGTGAGCTGCAGGGGCCTTCCCTCCCTTCCCCTCCACACCAGAGGTGGGCTGAGGCTGGAGGGTTCTGCTTTCCCTCTTGCTGCCACTGATAACAGAACTCTCTTGTGTAGTGCCACACTTTCTGTGTTCTGAGTGTTTAAGGACGTCTACCTGAGTTGCCTCACAGGGCTGCTGTCTGTTGTCTCTGGGCCTAAGGAAGTATCATCCCATGCTGGCTGTCTAGCACCCATCCTCACTCTTGGTCCCCACAACACCCCTTCAAGGAGGAAATTAGCACATCCAGGATAGTGGCACCAAGCCTTGGAGAGGCTCAGGACTTATCCACATTCGCTATGGATCAGGCCCAGGGCTTGCTGAATAGTGGCTTTCAAACCCAGGGCTTCACCCTAGGATTCTCCTCCCCTCCTCTCCTCCTACCCTCAAGGCAGGTCACCAGGCCTTGAGGGTAACACAACAGTGGGTCCAGAACTCGAGCCTAGACCTACTGCTCCCTTCTTACCATCAAGCCACCCCTTCCCTTGCACAGTGTGGGGTAGGCCCATCTCCCATGGGGCAGCTCTGAGCATGGACTCAACATTTACTGATCCTTATTTTCTAGGCAAAAGTGAAGGGACCCAGGGCTCTGCCTTCTGGCTCCCACCCCTGCCAGCATATTTGCTTGGCCCTGTGGGAACCATCTGCCTAATCCAGCCTGTCCTTTGCCACTTCTGACCTCCTCAATAGAGTTAAGGACCTTGTGTCAGAAAAATGCCACTTGAGCCCCTGTATGCCACACTGGGTGCAGCTCCATTAAGCAGCCCGAGCCCCACCCTGAGGAAGGGTCCAGGCCTGCAGCCCCTCGCTTCACCAGCCTCGTCGTTTGTCTAGAAACCCAGACACA
>NW_006159616.1:16497514-16508087 GCF_000334495.1 Tupaia belangeri chinensis
GATGGTTGAGTCAATAGGCTTTTATGTCAGAGAAAGAGAGAGGGAGAGAGAGAGAAAGAGAAGAGGAGAGGACAGGAGAGGACAGGAGAGGACAGGAGAGGAGAGGAGAGCCTGGGCTTGGACACCTAGACTCGTTCTCTGCTCTGCCAACACCAGGACTGGTGGGAGGGGGGGAGGGAAAAGACAGGGATATGTGTGGGAGGATCTGCTCCTCCTGAGAGGACTCCATGACAATCAGTCCGTTACTGACAGCCTGCTTCAGAGTTTGTGCTCTGGGGTCATTCTGACCTGACTATTAACCTGGATTGGTTACTGTTGTGACCTTGGGCAAGTAGCTTAGCTTCTCTGCACCCAGATGCTTGCACTGTGAAAAGCAGAGAATCATTCTACCTTATATAGTTGTAAGCACCGACCTGGGGCACAGATAGGAGTACCTCAGACCTAGCATGGGAACCCCATGGGTATATCCACTCCATCCTTCTTACCAGGAGGCAGGAGATGATAGGGTCTCCTAAACTCCAAGGACTACCTTCAGGTTGGGGAGGCTACACGGACCTGCAGAACCACTCAGTAGAACAAGAGAACCCAGATACAGGGCTGAGAGGGCCCATTCTTGGTGTTCAGTTGAGAAATAAACCCCAAGAGGGTTAGGGCCTGCTTCACATTCCTGGTGGGTGCTGGGTGGAGGTGAGCAGAGGCCAGGTCTCCACCCCTTAGTCCAACAGCTGTGCCATAAGACTGGAACTAGCATTGAATGAGAGTTCAGGGAAGCCAGAATCATGGTGGGGTGTGGGGGGGAATCCAACATGGGGTGGGAGAGTGGTGGAGGCTCCCAGTGCTGAGGCCTTTGAGGTAGATGCCACATGGGAAACCGTGAGCTGGCCCCACGGTTGCTCATATCCAGCGTTCAGCAGCTCCCCCACCTTGCTTGTCCCCATCCCCACCCATTCACAGGCCAAAGACTGACCCCACACTGTTGACTTCATTCCCCCTTCCCTCTTGCACGCCTCCCTTTAGCCAGCACCCAACCATCCATGCACACTAATAGCTTAATAAGTGCCTCTTTTGTGTTCTGTGCCAGAGGCAGTCTTACCCCCTCCAGGCACTGGGCAATATCTGGGGCCTGACCAGTGGGGATGGGTGTTGCTGGTATTCAGTGGGTGGAGGCCAGGGCTGCTGCTGCACATCCTATAGTGCTTGTGACACTCCCCTCCCCACCACCACCATAAAGAATAATCTCTCCCTAATGTCAATAAGTAGAGGTTGAGAGCCCCCTTGCATACCTTAGCACTGTGCCTGGGAGGCAGGAAAATGGGGACAGGGAATCCACCATAGGTCCTGTCCATAGAAAGGTGTTTATGCCCCACCTTGGTATACTAGATGACCTTATAAGAAAGCGCAGGGCCATCTACACATTTTCACTGAAGTCTAGGAAACACCCTTCACTGACCCCCAAAAGGACTTCAAGGGTTATCCAGCCCAGACACTAGATTGATAGACGGTCCTTTCACAGTATCCCCTGCAAGGTTGGGATGGCACAGATCAGAAGGTAGCCCCTTCTGTGGGAAAACCTTCTTCACAGCTCAACAGAGGCACCACCCCTAGGGCTGAGCCTGGCCAATGTGGGCTCAGCTCCCAGCGGTTGCACTGCCACCCACGTGAATGCAGTGTGTCATTCACCATGGGCAAACCCACGGTCACCCAGGCTCCTCCCCATGGCAGCCTCCTCCCTGGGAGCGGGATTCCCTGCACCCGTGGGACCCCAGACAGGCTCACCCTATCTGAGCCTCTGTCAGGCCAAGCAGCTTTTGTGATCAAATATTGTTATATTTACCTAAGGATCTGTTAGGAAGCAATTTTTGAGATGATGAATATTTAATAAAATATTTAAATATTTAATAAAAACTTTTTCAAACCTGCCTTAATAATCCATGTCATAGGGAGAGGAAAATGGGGGTCGTGTTTTAACATTTTCACTTCCTCTAGTACTCTCAGTGTTTGCTAGGCTTCTTCTTCTTCTTCTTCTTTTTTTTTTTCCACAGCAGAGTTTTAATTATACTCAATATTCCAGAGAGAAATTCTCTTCTCATTAAAACTTAACTCTTGCCGACAGCAAGGTGAGCAGGCAGGTGGAAGATGCATCGAGTTGGAAAATGTTTAGAACTGAAAGAGACTGCTGGGATTGCCCACCCTCTAGCTCGATTTCTTCGTTTTCCAGATGAGGAAAGTAAGGCCTTGAGCAGCCATGACTTCATCCAAGGTCAAGCCAGGCCTGCACGGCCATGCCTAGATGGGGGTCCCAGTTTTTGGACTCTCAGGCTCCGGGAGCACCATTCATGACACCATCAAATCAAGGTTGCCATTGGGTGATACCTCCTAGCCTTGGTCCCTCCACTTCTGGCTTTTTTTTTTTCTTTTCTGCAGCTAATTTCTAATCACTTAGGAGGTGATTGAAAGACTCAAAAAATTTAAACTGGGACCAACAGTTAGCATAATGGCTATGTCGCTGGACTCCCAAGTAGTCGACCACGGTTCACATCCTGGACCCGGTGGCTTGAAACTCATGCTGGGCACATGTGCGTGCGTGCCCAAGATCCTGAGAGGAGAAGGGATTGCAGCGTGACCATCCCCCTGGGGGGTGATTTCTCGCTTTCTGTCTCTCTGTCTCTCTCTGTCTGGTGAGCACACGCGCCCTATCACAAAAAAAAAAAAAAATGTAAACCATGTATCAGATTCTTCTAACATGAGGGTAAATGTGACTGAAGGTTAAGCCCTATCCTCGGCGGGAGGGTTGTCTCCATCTTCTCTCTGACTCCTTCTGGGTCAGGCAACCTTGTCCTCTCCAGTCCAGAGGTCAACTAAGCCCTTCCACACTGTGAGGGGACACAGGACAGCCCCCCTTCCCTCCAGGTTGAGCCTCTCCTTCATCCCCATCCACCTTAGGCAGTTTTGCCCCCGGTTGGGCACTTATGCCCTGTGAGCTACCTTGGCATCAGCCTCATAGCGCCCCCTGTGGGCAGTGGGACATCCCCCAGATGACTCTCCCCAGACCTGGCTCACACTGCAGCTCCTAGTGGCTGGGCTTCCCCTTCCTCACCAACTCTGCCTGGTCTTTGTGGGACCTTCCGCATCTCTCCTCACAAAAAAAAAAAAAAAATGTAAACCATGTATCAGATTCTTCTAACATGAGGGTAAATGTGACTGAAGGTTAAGCCCTATCCTCGGCGGGAGGGTTGTCTCCATCTTCTCTCTGACTCCTTCTGGGTCAGGCAACCTTGTCCTCTCCAGTCCAGAGGTCAACTAAGCCCTTCCACACTGTGAGGGGACACAGGACAGCCCCCCTTCCCTCCAGGTTGAGCCTCTCCTTCATCCCCATCCACCTTAGGCAGTTTTGCCCCCGGTTGGGCACTTATGCCCTGTGAGCTACCTTGGCATCAGCCTCATAGCGCCCCCTGTGGGCAGTGGGACATCCCCCAGATGACTCTCCCCAGACCTGGCTCACACTGCAGCTCCTAGTGGCTGGGCTTCCCCTTCCTCACCAACTCTGCCTGGTCTTTGTGGGACCTTCCGCATCTCTCCTCCTTGCACCTGGCTTCTCCTGTGCTTGGATCATTCCAGGAGACTCTGGTTCTCTTTCCTGGCACTCGGAATCTCCTACTAGGGATGCCCATGCCTTTCTCTTGTACCCCTCAGCCTTTATTTTGGCCTCATTCATTGGCATGTCCCTCCCTGTCCCCACTGTCCAGGTTACACCAAATTACTCCACATTCCTAGTGGATTCAGGGCATCCTTCAAACCCTGTGCACATGCTGTCCCTCCTGGAGGTGTCCTGCCCACCTCCCAGCTGGTGCCCAGAAATAATCACTCCCTCCTCTGGACAATGGAGGTAGCTGGACAATGTTTCTATTACAGCACATTTTATTAAGCAGCATGGGCTGTTTGTAGTTTGTCTCCCCACCTAGGCGATACATTTTACAAGCAGTAGGAACATGTTATACTCATTTCTGTGTTCGAGGGCCTAGCATAGTTTGTTGAATACAATAGGCACTCAATTGCTTGTTGAATGAATCCTCCAGCCTCTCTGTCTTTGTCTTTTTTTCCTTTGTTTTGGGAGGGCTGGGGCATTTCTATGCCTAGTAAACTTGTATTCATCCTTCAGGGTGCTACTCGAACACCCAACTTTAACCTCAATCCTAACATTGTCTTCTTCTCTAATCTGGCTCTAACTCCCCAAGGCAGAATCAGAATCAGATGTTCCCCCTCAATGCCCCTACAACCCTCTGCTTTTCTGCCATCACAGCAGGTTCAAGACCTCACTGCATCTCAAGGATCTACTTGCCTGTTCCCCGCCTTGCTAAGCTGGGAGCACCTCGACAGCAGAACACAGGCCATCTTTAGCTTATCTGCCTCAGACCAGCCCAGGATCCGGGAGGAGGGAAGCAGCAAGCAGAAACTTGGGCTGGACGAAGCACATGGTGGCAATGACCTGCAGCCTGACTGGCCTTCCCCTCCTATTCCCCAAGACCTACTCAGACTGGTCCTGGTCAGTCACATTGCAGAAGTCACTGTGGTTGGAGAGGCCTAGGCTGAGCTGCCAGATGTCTGCCCATAGTTCTAGGCACAGAGTAGGTCCTCGAAACTACCTGAGATGACCCTGGGTCACAGGGCAAGGGTGGTCTTTGGCTAGGGTGCTTGGACATGGCCCTGAGGCCACACTCCAGAGGAAGGACATGACAGATAAAGAACTGACATTTTTCAGATGGTAACTCTTTTAATAAGGGGTCTTTAAATATTTAGCAAAACAGTGGAAGAGGCCAATTCAGCCAGGAGTGATAGTTTTAATCTCAGTGAGCACCAGCGGGTTTCCTCCAAGTGAGGGAACTGGCTTCCCCCGCTCCCAACCCCTTCCTCCCACCTCTACAAACTCTTGCATTCTGTTCTCAGGCCCAAGGAGGATGGGCTCAAACGGCTCACTGATTAATCATAATGTCTGAACCCAGCAAGACTGAGAATGGCGTTTACTGGTCCTTGTGCCCAGGCATAGGTGTGGGTGGAGGCAAGGTCTCCTCTTTCTGGCCTGCTTAGCTGGGATTCCCTGCAGAGGCTGTTTTGGGATTCTGAACAGGATGTCAGGAGGCAAAAATAAATGTTAAAGAGGAGGCAGAGACCTGAGGGACCCTGTCTAGAACCCTAATTATCCCTTCCTTCTCAACTCCCTCATCTCCAAAGCCAGCTCTAGATCAGTCTATCCAGAAAACCCCTCCACCCCTGTTCTGGGCTTCCCCCTACCCCTACATTAACTTCAGTGCGTCATAACCATCTCCTTACTTGTCCATCTCTCTGTCCTAATAGATGCTACTAGAAGGCAGGACTGGGTTCCCCATTCCTGGCAGGGCTATATGCCAAGCAAGAACTCAATAAACACTGCTGTGGTGAGGTACCGGTCAACTGGATGCCCAGGGCTGGGGGACTCTGTATTCTACTTGCTCTCTTCTGCCATGGCCACCACCACCTCTATAAGCTTCTAAGGCCACCTTGATCAGCACCCATTAGCTCAGCAAGCACTGGCTGAGGCGCCCCAGGCCCCGTGTTGAACGTGCAAGGTCACCAAAGCAGAACAGGTCTCTGCCTCAGGGGCCCACACCTCATGAAAGTGGGAAACAGGTACTCAGCAGATCATCACACACATGTAAGGAACGAATCCCAGGTGTGACAGGACTGTGAGGGAGGCCACCTGCTCTTCAGGGCCATCGTCTGGAGCTTGACCTGGACAAGAAGGCAGTACATTTGAATTAGGAGTGGTAGTTCTATTGGAGTCGGCAAGGCCAAGAATCAGAAAGACTGTCACAAAGGGGAGCCACAGGCAGGAAGAAGTATGCAGGGACCAAGGATGGAAAGGACAGTCATGTGGCTGGGTCTAGAAGGTCAACAGAGAATGTGGCATCTGTGAAGGCTAGGGCAATGGTGCTTCTTTATAGCCCTTTAGTCTATTTTTTTTTTTTTTTTGAGAGAGAGATTTTTGCCAGAGGGCACACGTGCTCACCAGAAACAGAGAGAGAAAACAAGAAATCACCCTTTTCAGGGGAATGGCCACACCACCATCCCTTCTCCATTCTCCTCTTGGAATTTTGAGCACACACGCACATGCGCCCAGTGTGAATTGCAAGCCTCTGGGTCTAGGACTCGAACCATGGCTAGCCATGTGGGAGTCCAGCGCCTTGACCACCATACCTCCTGCTGGCCCCACACTTTAGTCTCAATGTCTGTCTTCTCCATGAAAACAGCAGCACTTGGAGGGGGGAGGAGGCAAGACCACATTTATCTTATTTCTTGCAAATTTTAAGTACCAGCACAGTACTGAGATTTAATAGGTGCTCAATATATATCTGTAGAATAGACAAAGAGTGCCTCATGCACATTATCTTCCTTAATCTAAACAACAACCTGGTGAAGCAGCGTTTATTAACATCCACATTTCACTGGTGAGGGAAGGAAGGCTCTAAGAGGTTGGGAATTATAGCCAAGTCATATATTGAGTCAACCATGGAGGCAGGATTTGAACCCAAGGCTGACCTGCCCTCCAAACCTGTAATTTCAGTGGTGTGCAAATTCAACATTAAATTGCTTTGGAGTCTGCTTCCAGGGAGACTCGTTTCTTTCTTGGACCTGGTGTCACCACCTCCATGAGCCAGCCTGGCCATTGGTATGCAAACCTGCATCCTTCCCACATAGGCTGCCTTCTCATCTATGCATATTTCTTTATTAAAATGGGGATACTTTAATCTCAGTCTAATTTTGTCTTTAGGGAAGCTCTGTCCCCAGGCTGCCTACGGCTAAAGCCCTCAGGAAGCAGGCGCCTACTTGTGATTCAGGCTGTCACATCGATCTGTCAACACGTTTGTCTCCTGTATCTGCCATCTCTTATTTATAATCCCGCTCAGATTAATGAATGACAGTAGTTCTCATCACAGGAAATTTGATTAATCAATTTAAGTGCTTAATCACCACAGCCTTGTTGAGAGCTGAACAGAAGGGATCTTGCTTTGATGTAAATGAATTTCAGAGAGAAATGGGAGAGTAAAAACAAAATAGTCAGCACTTCTCCATGGAAACCCAAGAGATGAGGACAGCTCTGGAGAAGTCCAGGGGGTCTCCAGAAGTCACAGGTCGGGGGGCGGGGGCGGGGTTGAGTGATAGATGACTTAGGCAGGAGCAGCTCTCAAAACTTCTGAACTCAAGGCCTCCCCTGGGCCCTGGGTCTGAGCCCACCTTTTGGCCAGTTGGGCAATGCTGGCAGAAGAAGGCATGATCAACCACATTAGAACCTTGGGATGGGGCTGGGATTGAATGGGATGAATACCAACATGGAGCTGTTTCCTATCAGCCACCTTCTTTGGCAACAAACTCATTGACTCCCACCTTTAGGCCTCATCTCAGGGTACAGACCCTCCCTGCAAAGCTGTGCCTTCCAAATGAATTAGAAATGGCTGAAAAGGAATTTTGGCCAATCCAATGCCATCTTGTGAAGTTCAGCTCAGACACTCTCTCCTAGGACACTGACTGTGACCCCTATCCAAGGTCGTATAGCTCTCAGCCCACCATAGCATGACTGGGTGCTGTGGGCTGGCCTGGGCGTGGCCTCCATTGTCTCATATCACTGAACTCTTATCATCTCAACCCAAGCAAGGGCTCTTTGAAGGCTAAGATTGACTCTGACTGCGCTTTATCTCTCAGGAGTGGCCTAGCGTGGAGCAGCGCATCCAGCAGGCACTTAGTATAGCAGCGGCAGCTTTACGTCTGGAGCCTTTAAGATATGTGTATTCACTGGTGCATTCGAGAGGGCAGACCTGGGTGTGAGAGCAGTTGGAACAAATAGCATATTCAATGTTATACCATGTTTTTATTTTCGGAATTATAAACAATGGAAACAGAAAACCCAACAATAAAAAAATCAGCTGGTGAAGAAACAGGAGCTTACAGGAGTGGGCATTTGGGGGCAGGGGGCTGCTGAGAGGCCCCTGGGAGAGTATCATGATGTTCATCTGAAGGACACTCAAGTGAAAAACAAGGAACCAATAAAACCAAGACAAAATCAGCTTCCCAAATCCACTAGGAGGACAAGGAAGGAGGGAGAAACTAACATGCAAGGATCATTTATTGAGCACCTACTACGTGCGAACTATGTTATTATCTATTTGAACCCCCAGATAGTTTCACTACGTAACTGTTACCCAGTGCCATTTCATGGCTGAGAGGAAGGAGAGATGGAGATGGACAGAGAGGACAAGAGGAGGTCTAGTCAGGCCGACTTGGCCTTTCTGCCTTGTCCTGGCTCATGTGCTCCAAGGAGGAAGGACCACTCCCAGCTTCCAGCGTGCTGGGACCCAGGGACCACGCCTTCATCTGCTGCTCTCTGGGAGGAAAACAAGAATCTACCTTTGACACGTAGAAGAGAGTGTGCCTCGCGCTGTTTGTGATAGCTACTCTACAGAGAAAGGCTAATTTGGGAAACAGATTGTTAAAAAAGATATCCACTATGAAGGGTACAATCAGACACTCCAGATCCAGATTCGCACCCATGCTCTGGGCTACCTGGCAGCATCCAGCTCCACCCCAGGCCCTGCCCTGGCTCTGTCCCTGGGGCCTTTGCAGTGGGCCTCCCCAGACTCCAGTGCTGACAGAGAGAAGGAGGCCCAGGAGGCCCAGGCTCCCATTTGCTGACTAGTCTGGAGGCTGCTGCTGAGTGTCAGGACAGGGCCCACATCGGCTCTTGGGCCATGAATGAAAAACTGTCTCCCTAAGGGAGTACAAAGAACTCGAGACATGACAGCATAGGGGTCCCAAGGTCCTGTTCTTGCCTGGGCAATGGGAACAGTGCCACCTGTGCCATGGGCTGGTGTGCCAGGGATGTGCAGCATGTATATGAGGACCCCCCAGTGCGGACCCTCCCCTTCCTCAAAGCATCTCCTGTTTTCCTGGGAGCAGCCTCCCTCCTTTGCCACTGAGACAGGCTAGCTGGGCTTTCGAGGGGCTGTGGCGGGGTGTGGGGACGGGAGCCACATCGGCTCTTGGGCCATGAACTGAAAACCTGTCTCCCTAAGGGAGTACAAAGAACTCGAGACATGACAGCATAGGGGTCCCAAGGTCCTGTTCTTGCCTGGGCAATGGGAACAGTGCCACCTGTGCCATGGGCTGGTGTGCCAGGGATGTGCAGCATGTATATGAGGACCCCCCAGTGCGGACCCTCCCCTTCCTCAAAGCATCTCCTGTTTTCCTGGGAGCAGCCTCCCTCCTTTGCCACTGAGACAGGCTAGCTGGGCTTTCGAGAAGTCTCGCCAAACTCTAGAGCTGTTCCTGAGGAGGGACCTAAAGGGTGTTGGGACCTTCATGTTACAAATGAGGAAACCAAGGAGCGAGATGCAGTTCACCTGGGTCAAGCAAGCTGCACTTGGAAAGCCCTGATTCCCAGGCTTTGCCTCCCAGAAGGCTGGGCTCAGCCCTCCCTTCCTTCACCCTCTCACCCACACCAGGGGCTCAACATCCTTGCTCCCTAGACGCCTCTCCACTCACACTCCTGCCCACAGTCATTGTGCGGCAGTTCCAGCTACAAGCCAGTAGGGATGCTGTTGCATGTGAGGACTCGCACTTGGGAGGCTGAATTCAGGAGGCCCTGCCGGACAGCTGGTCGAGCTAGCAAAGGCTTGAACCTGTTAGGCAGCAGCTCAGAGAGTGCACAGCAGGGAGCCTCCAGTCCTGCATCCTGAGAAGGGGGAGACCAACAGGAGTCACTGTCAAAATCAAAGTGATGCTGGACTCAGCCACTGTTGTCCCGAGTGACCAAGACAAAGCCTAAGTTACATCTTCCCCTCATCCCTGTCCACCTCACTCTCTCACCCTCTAGCTTCTTTCCAAAAGAATCTGAGACTCCAAAGAAAGCTCCTGCTGGCTTTTCCCTGGAACAAAGTCCCCCTCGTCCATGGTTTCAGCATCCAGACACACTCCTGGGACAGTGTCTTGCTGCCATGTCGCTGGCGGGGCTGCCCGTCACTGCAGTCTCGAGGTCTCTGACTTGCCCAGACCCTGACCTTCCTGGCAATGGTGAGACTGGGGGCACTGCTCAGCCTGCAGTTGGGATCTCCTAATCATCCCTCCAACACCCCAGCCTTCCTCCAGCTCTTAGCCTTCACCTCGGCCATTCCTATGGCTTGTGGTGCTCTACCCCGGGTTCTTTAACCCCTCACCATTCGGATTTCAGCTCAAATGCCCATTCTCAGCGAGGACTTTTGGTATTTTCTATCATGTTTCTTTATTCATAGCGCTTATCTCCACTTGAGATCATTGTTTCTATTACTGACCTGTTTTAGGTCTCACTTCCTCCCTAAAACGTGAGGCCCGGGTGACAATGCATGCTATCCACTAGACCCTGAGTGCCATGACACAGCTTGTAGGGAGGAGGTGCCAAAAACACTTATTGAATGAGTGAATAAATGAATGAATGAAGCAAGTCTGCTGACCCTAGAATTTACCCTATGGGGATGCTCTAGAGATGCAAAGCTCCCCACCCCACCCCACC
>NW_006159616.1:16508418-16522215 GCF_000334495.1 Tupaia belangeri chinensis
ACCCCCGCCCCCAGTCAGGGCCTTCAAACCAATTCAAGGCTTTAGGCTTCTGTTCTGCCCCCTAGGTTTCTTAGGGGAACGGTCTATGTCTTTGCTTAAAAGTCAAAGTTCTGCTGTTAGGGGTTGAATCATGTCCTTCAAAATTCACATGCTGAAGCCCTAACTCCTAGTACTTCAGAATGTGATCTTATTGAAAATAGGGTCATTTCAGATGTCCTTAGTTAAGATGAGGACATCCTAGAATAGGTGGGGGCCCTGATCCAGTATGCCTGGTGTCCTTGCAAAAAGGGGGACTTTGGACGTCATGCATATGGGGAGCACAAGTAAAGATGAAGGTAGAGATCAGGGTGGTCCTTCCCTGAGCCCAGGAGTGCCAAGCTTGCCTGCAGACGGCCAGAAGTTAAGAGAGGTAGGGTCAGGTTCTCCCTCACAGCCCTCATACGGAATTGGACCTGTGGCCACCAGAACTGGGAGACAGTAAGTCTCTGCTGTTTGAGGACCCAGTCGGTAATACTTTGGTGCAGCAGCCTGGGCAAGCGAACAGCCCCCTCCCACGGGTGCAGCCCAAGGAGATGCCTAGAGAAGGCCAGTCACTATGAGGAGGATTGAGGTCCAAGGGGCCTTTGCTGGGCCCCCTCTTACCTGGACAATCACCCCTGCTGCCTACAAATGCCAGATTCCCTGTCCTATTCTTATCTCACTTGACCAAGCCAGCCACCTGTGCCCTAGAGTGGTTGAGACACTGGGAACTTGGAGAGATTCTCCACAATGCAGGTGTGCCCTGTCACTGCCCTGCTAGAAGCACTCTCTGCACAGAGGTCAGAATCCACTCACTCCTGTGCCTGGCACTCGAGGCCTCCAGACTCATCCTCAGTCTCTGCCACCTTTCTATGTCCCATACCCAGATGACAGGGTTTTCAGCTCCCCATCACACCCCACCTCCCACGTCCTTGTCTGTGCACAGGGACCCAGTCCTAATGCTGTCTCAGGGTCTGAAGAAGGGGATTGCAAATTAATAAGGGACAGCCTTCAGGAAATGGCCCTCTCAAAGATGCCGTAGACCTGAGAACAGGCAAGGCCTAAGAATCAGCCTTCGACATGGCCTAGCTCACTCTGCTCTTCCTACCCTAGTTCCCATGGGGCCCTGTAATTTGTAGGCAGAAGGAGGCCCAAAGGCTGCCAGCTCTACCGACTGTGAGAAAGAACTTCAGAACTTTTCAAAGACATTGCAGAAATCTGGGAGAATCCCTCCAGGTGGGCACAGAGGGGATCCTAAACAATGCTGTGTTGGAAAGCAGCCCAGAAGCCTGGGCTTCAACTGGTGCCAATGAAGGGGACTCACAGTACTCTGGGTATTTCCCAGCTTCAACATCCTCCCTCCTTCAGCAACATCCCTCCCCCTGCACCTCCTCTCCCACTTCCCAGACTGCTTGGAGAGCTCCCTGGCAGCCCTGGGTCTGGGAGATGAGGGGAGGAGTATTTCTCCAATCAGTATTCATACCAAGCTGTGGCCTGGGCTGCCATAAAGCTGAGAGTCTACTCGATAAATAATGGGCTAAGAAAGCCCAGAGCCTCCCTCTCCTGCTTGCAAATTGGACTGGCTCTCTGCTGCAGGCACAGGGCGGCAGCGTGGGGAGCTCCCAGCTTCCCCCTCTGCTCCTGAGACACCTCCTGCAGCCGAAGAAGATTCTTCCATGGGGCCCAGCACAGCCAGGACCCCTCTAAGCCCCAGCAGAAAGCACAGTGCAGGAGGAGGGATGCACCCCCAAGGATCATAGGGTGGTTCTCCTGTATGGACCACCCAACTTAGACAGGTGGGCCCCCCCATGCCAGTGGGCTCACACAGGGGCTGTGCTCAGCTGTGCGCCAAGCTCGAGCAGGCTGAGTGCCCTGGAACAGTCCATTACTGATAGCTTTCCTCAGAGTGATGGGCCAGTGATGACTTGACCTTGGACAACCAGAAGGTTCTATTGCAAAACATGAACGGCAACAGAAGGAGAGGCAAGAGCCCAGCAAGGATCCCACGGGCGGATGCACTGGAGTCTCAAACTTGGAATTCTAGGGACTTGGAATTCTAGGCTTTAGAATTCTGGGATCCTGGCCCGAACTCCTGACTGACAGTCTGGGACCTGGTCTCGCCATGCGAGCTCAGCAGTCACAGGCAAGCTGCTAGAGTTTGGACATGTCCCCTCCAAAATGTGGGTGTTGCCCATGCGATAGTATTAAAGGCAGGGTCTTTAAGAGGTGATCAGGGTATGGTCCCCATTGCCGCAAATCCCCTTGAGGGACTTCTACCTCAAAAGTGGAAGTAAACGCCTTATAGGGGCTGTCCTCATTTGCCCTGTTCCTCCTGGCTCCTGCATCTTGCAGTCCTTTGAATGGGGGCAAGGTCATGGTCACCATCATGAGCTGATCTCTGGAGAGAGAGGAGAGCTCTGCATAACACAGGTCTGCAGAGGGCTAGCCTCCTCTTTTCTGTGAGCAAGTTTGGAAAGGAAAGGAGAGAACGCAGGAGGCTAAGGACACTGGAAGGGGCTCCCCAGGAGGGGGAAGGGGCATCAGGAGGCACGGGGGCTGCAGGGCAGTGAAGTGATGGATATCGAGGTCTTGGCCCACAGACTTAATGCTTCTGCCACCAGGGCCACTTCTTCTGTGGCATGAGGAGAGATGACCCTGTTCCTTTGACACTGGGGGTGAGAACAGGGCTTCCCACTGCCCTGGGAGGTAAGACTCCTTTCCTGCATATCTGAATATTGACATTGAAACGTTTAGAGACATGAGACATTTCCACAAGAGGCCCCCTGCTGCCCTTTGTAGTCATACCTACTTCACTCCTACCCCTCTTAACCCTTGCTGGCCCTAACCTGTTCTCCCTTTGTTAATGCGGTCACTTCAACATTATCTGAACAGAACCACGCAGGATGTAGCTTCTGGGGACTAGCTGCTTTCACTCAGCTATTTTCTCTGGAGACTCAGTCATGTAGCTGTGTATATTGATTCTTCCTCCCCATCTCCTCCTTTTTTTTTTTTTTTTTAAATCAGTGAGTTTACCAGTGGTCCCTCCTTGTCACTGGCTTTGCAGGGCCTGACCAAGGAGCAGGCACTTGGAGGAACCCTGCAGCAGGTAGTCACTGATTGATCCTCGAGAACCTCCAAGACACATGGTGGTGGGCAGGGGCAAGAGTGGGCTTTCTGAAGCCACCCAACTGCAACAGACCCCCAAAAAGCCGCCAAGGAAAGGCAGGACAGCCCTGCCTCCTGCCCCTTCCTTTCCTCTGGATATTTGCCACCGGCCTGTTGGGGCAGCCACAAGCCTCAGGCTGGCCCATTTCCTGGGGTGTTCCTCCCTCAGGGACTTTAATGGGCAGAAAGAAGGCAGCCTGGAGTCTGTGTGGCCTGGCAGCCAGGGCCATCATTCTCAGCCGTGGGAACTGGCCAGCACAAGCCCGGAAGCCGGAGGGAAGCTGCCTGCTTTGTTCTTGGTTTCCCCATGGCTGAGGTCTGTCAGGTATGGAGACCTCTCTGGGGCTGGCCCTCATGCAGAACCCGTAAACAAAATGAGCAGGCCCTGGCTGGGACACCCCCGCCCCCTCCCCACTGCCACCTGCCTCTGCAATGGGGGCTTAGCCTGGACATTTCCTGCAGAGAGCGAAAAACAAGGCCATAAATAATTCTCTCCTGGTGAAACTGAAAGACAGAGGGCCCTAGATAGAGGTGACAGGAGATGCAGGGCCCAAGGGGGACAGCAAATTTTGTTCCATGGAGTGGAACTCAGACAACAGAAAGATGGCCACTGTGTGGGATGGAGCCAGTTGCCTTTCCAAGGGCTATGCTCACAGGAGGTGACGCTGCCCTAGACCCCGCTACCTCAGCCTGAACAGAGGCATTCCCAGGGCATGGCCCTGGCCCCTCACTGTCCTGCTCACCTATGGACCTGGCCAGAAGAGAACCCTAATGTCTCCTACCAAGAAGCCACCCTTGCTTATCCTGTGCAGCATGGAGACGGGTCTCCTGCCTCATCTTCCCTCCCTTGCCACTCCTGGGACATGCTCCCCCCATTGCTGCTTGTTCTCTGGATCACAGGGGAAACACCCAAATGAAATCCCTGAGATGCCAGTGCATAGTCAGACCAGGGTTCAAATCCTGACTTCAGTGCTTCTTGGCAGTGTGACCTTGGGTAGGTCTTTTTCCCTCTCTGGGCTTGTCTCTTGTCTGTAGAATACGAATTTGGTGAGTGTGTGGGTGGGGGGGCGGGGCTAAGCAATCACTGCCTTCTGGGGCCTCCGAATCTGGTAAGATGAAGAGCACATATTGCATGTGCTGAGACCCCCTGAAAGGATGACTCAGGGCTTTGGGAGATGGTGGAGAGGAGAGGGAGGGGCAGGTACCAGGAAAGGCTTACAGAGCTGGGTCCCTAAGATCAGAAGGGACCAGGACAGTCCAAAGGAAGGATACTTTGGGTGTGGGTGTGGGGGTGCTCAGCTGAAGTTCAGGGATAAGAATTCACCTAAGTGGTCCAGGTCAGCAGATAAGCTGGGATCTGCTTGAGAGGTACCATGGCAGGAGGAAGCAGAGGCCATCTGTGGGCTTAAGTACCTGAAACCCACCCCCAAATGGCCATCCATCCAGGGGCAGCAGTTGGGAGTGCCCCCTTCCTCTGTCTGCCAAGGGGTGTCCAGTGTGCAGCCAAGTCCCTTGCAGGGTGGTCTTCCCTTCCCAAGGGATCTGGGCCTGCCATATGCCTGGGTGAAGGTACGGAGGACCTCTACTCCAGGGCAGAAACAGGAACTCCGAATGCCCATGTGACCATCCTCTGGGGCAGGGGCAGCTGTGATAGCCAGCTGGAAGCAGTCAGGTGGGTGAGAGGCTGTGGTCAAGGGCTCCTGCTTCTGCCCTTCCAGAGCTTCCTGACTGGACTCCTCAGGGACTCTGAGGCTGGTCAGTCCCAAAGGAGACATCTCAGAGTTCTCTCCCGGGGAAGGGTATTTTAGGGGGGGGTGGGGCTAAGCAATCACTGCCTTCTGGGGCCTCCGAATCTGGTAAGATGAAGAGCACATATTGCATGTGCTGAGACCCCCTGAAAGGATGACTCAGGGCTTTGGGAGATGGTGGAGAGGAGAGGGAGGGGCAGGTACCAGGAAAGGCTTACAGAGCTGGGTCCCTAAGATCAGAAGGGACCAGGACAGTCCAAAGGAAGGATACTTTGGGTGTGGGTGTGGGGGTGCTCAGCTGAAGTTCAGGGATAAGAATTCACCTAAGTGGTCCAGGTCAGCAGATAAGCTGGGATCTGCTTGAGAGGTACCATGGCAGGAGGAAGCAGAGGCCATCTGTGGGCTTAAGTACCTGAAACCCACCCCCAAATGGCCATCCATCCAGGGGCAGCAGTTGGGAGTGCCCCCTTCCTCTGTCTGCCAAGGGGTGTCCAGTGTGCAGCCAAGTCCCTTGCAGGGTGGTCTTCCCTTCCCAAGGGATCTGGGCCTGCCATATGCCTGGGTGAAGGTACGGAGGACCTCTACTCCAGGGCAGAAACAGGAACTCCGAATGCCCATGTGACCATCCTCTGGGGCAGGGGCAGCTGTGATAGCCAGCTGGAAGCAGTCAGGTGGGTGAGAGGCTGTGGTCAAGGGCTCCTGCTTCTGCCCTTCCAGAGCTTCCTGACTGGACTCCTCAGGGACTCTGAGGCTGGTCAGTCCCAAAGGAGACATCTCAGAGTTCTCTCCCGGGGAAGGGTATTTTAGGATTGTTGGGATGCTTTACTCTCACAAGGCTGTGAAGGGACCACTGAGTTGGCAGAAAGCTGCTCTCCACGAATCCCCATAAAGTGTCCTGCGTTTCTACGAACTCATTGATCTACTTGTTTTCCCAGGCCTGAAGATTTCTTAACTGTCATCACAAGGTTAGAAGAATTGTGAGTTGGAAAACTATGCAGCATATTAAAGTCAGGCTGAAATATTGCCACAATACAGAGAAATATTTTATATTTATTCTCTTTTAGAAATTGTTATAAAGGGAATATAATGAGAATGTTGCAAACGAGTGGAATATTTTCTTCTAACCTGACAATAAAAATATGTCAAAGGGATGCGTGAAACTCTAATAGGGAGCAGCCAATGGCCCTGGGAGTGGAAGCATTTAGCAAAGATTTTACTTGGTACCTTTATGAGCCCACAGGGCACAAAGGGGGCTCCTAGAGCAGGATTTCCTATGGGTGAGGATTGGGGGGGGTCTAGGTGTTTCATCAGGGCCTGGCTCTGGCCAGATTACAGGCAGGTTTACAAAGACCTGAAGGTACAGAGCCTCCAAAAAGCAGAAGCATAGTATCTCATTACCATCCTCTCTATCATCACCCCCATTATCACCCCATCATGATCGCCATCATCCCCGACACCACTGCTGCATCAACATCAGCATCACATGCCCACCATCATCACCACGCCCACAGTTACATTTCATCGAACACTCACCAATGTACTGTGCACTGTGCTTAAGGCAACATATAAATGATCATATTTCAGCCTCAAAACAACCATACATTTATCAAATAAGGAAGCCAAGGATATGGGACCTCCAAAGTCATTTAGAACTTACTCGAGGACACACGCCCTGTAGGTGGGAGAGCTCAAATTGGAACACAGGCCATTCTGGCTCCAGCACTATGTTCCAAAGAGAAGGGGTTTCACGGAACCTGAAAACACTGCCATGAACCGCAGGAGGGTGAGGGATCTTCTCTCTTCAAAAAAGTTCAGGGAGGGACTAGCAGTTAGTGTAATGGCTATGCCACTGAACTCCCATGTAGTCGACCGTGGTTCAAGTCCTGGACCCAGTGGCTTAAACTCACACCAGGCACATTTGCATGCGTGCCCAAGATCCCAAGAGGAGAATGGAGTAGAAGGGATTGTGGTGCGGCCAACCCCCTGGGGGGGGGTGATTTTTGCTCTCTGTCTCTCTCTGTCTCTCTGGCGAGCACATGCACCCTATAGCAAAAATCTCTCAAAAAAAAAAGTTCATGGAAAATGTGTATTATGATGAAACTATGCAATGATTGCAAAATTTTTTATACCAAAGTAAACTCATACTTCAACCTCATTTTACCATGAATTTTTTGAAGTCTCCCCAACACACACACACACACACACACACACACACACACAAAAACACACACACACACACATCATGGGCTAAAATGGTTCATGTCATCACTACCAGCATCAGGACCACAGGAAATTCCATTCAGTAAACACCCACAATGTGCCAGGCACCAAGGTGAGTGGAAGGAATCAGACACACAGCCAGCCATCTCTAAAACAGATATGCCAAGACCCTGTAACACAAGATATGAGGATAAGGGGAACATTCTGATTCAGTGCGGGGATGGGGGTAGTCAGCCTTTAGGAAAAGGGGTGCAATTGAGCATGAGTGCTTTAATGCACGTGAAGGCCTGATAAAATTTTACCAGATGGATAAGGGACTGGGGCAGATTGTGGAGGTCAGTGTAGACTAGAGTTTCTAAAATAGACAAGAGTTTCTTCTGACTTTAGAATAAGAGTCCCAGGAGGCCACGGTGGGGGACACTGCTGGGAGGTGAGGCTGGACTGCAGTGAGCCCCGACCCAAAACCTATATAGAGAGCAATTTGGACCTGACCTTGTTGCGCTGTGGAGCTACACAAGGCAGTGGGCTGGATGAAAGCCACAGTCCCTGGTTTGGTGAGCAGCCTTGGCAAAGTCTTAGGGACAGCAGGGTACGCCTTGCCTGCCTGCCTGTCCTTTCCAACAGCACAGATGTGCCTACAACTCTCCAGGGTCTCTCAGGTGTCACTGGCCTCCCTGCCCCCATACTTCCTCCAGATAGCACATTTCCATACTGGCTAGAACCTTCCAGAGACATGATGTTTTCCACCCACACTGACTCAGATTTGTTAACTGTATCAGGCCCCTGGGGAGCTGGAAGGGGAGGTCATGTGTGGGTGGGGTGGGTCTCCACAAATCATGGCCCCACCTTTGCTCTGCTTTGGGTCTGCTCTTTAGCTCCTGGCTCATCTCTGCTCCCACAGGAGGGCAGTCACAAAAGGAAAGGATGAGTGGTGAGAGAGCTGGAGAAGACTCTGGAACCCAGGGCTCACTCTCCAGGACCAATCCTAGAGGACCTGCAGCATCCCAGAGGCCCAACGGCTGGCAGCAACCCACTGTTCCCCAAAGGATCAGTGGGGATTATAACTCTTCTCTGGGCTGAGGAATGTGTGCAGAGAGAGCAGGATGGGCCATCCCAGGGGAAGGCTTCCTCAAATTGACATTCAATTTCCCATTGCTAAAAATATTTCTGAAGCCAAGCCACTCAGGATTATAAAAGAGATCAGAGATTGAAAATTAAATACATATGCACTCAGTGTTGGGAAGGATTTGACCTTCAAAACTTCCTTTCAATGATTTCCCAAATAAAATACTATTTATACAGCTTAAAGCAAATTATTGTGTAGCCCTGTACTAAATCTTCACACTCCAATTTAGACTCTGCAGACCTTCCCGGAGCTTGGATATACTGGCAAGAATGACAGAGAGTGCTTGAGAAGGTCTTTTTAAGTCCATTGCTGTGGAAATACCAAGTGTGGATTGTTCACAATCAACTTATAAATATTACATTCATGTTCCCCAAACCCAAATAGCTGAGCATTAATCTCTTACGATTAGTGACTAGATGTGCTGGAATTCACAATGCACAAATAGGAACGGAGCTTTTCTGACATTTGTGGGCCACTTAGGAAGCAGCCAAAAGGTCGACATCGTTGTGTTATTAATTTTTTATCAAAGATGGTCAAGCTCATTTTCAGGGTGGTAATAAACAGCTCTTCTTGGCTCAGACACTTCCTGTGCCCCACCTACCAGAGCTCTTACTTGTCCTTGAGCCTGGAGACACCACCTCTTCAAAGCTCTAAGTCTACCCTGCTTCTAGAAGATTCATCTAGGATAGCTTAAGAGGGGATGACACCTGAGAATGTTGAGTAAGGAAAACACGATTCTAAATGCCACCGCTGAGCAAAAAAGGCCTTACTGGTGCCCTGATGAATTACCAAAAACACAGGCCAGATTTAAGGACCAAATTTAATCTCAACCTGCCTCCCAGGAGGACAACTGTTCAGATCTTTTTAAGTCTGATTTTGCAATTCTACGAAAGCCCTTATTTATAAGTCACATGCAAGCTAATGTGCTGAAACTAAGCACAAAAATGATCCAATTCGGAACTCCCACTTCTCCTAATCTCAAAGCTCTCCTCCTCAAATGTGGTGAGAGAAGGGGTTTCCTCTGCCTTTCCCCCACCTCCCACCCTCTGCTTTTTTGCAGAGTTGTCACAGCCCCCAATTACAGAAGCTCTGAGCCAGGCTGATTAATTATGGATTTGCCAAACCTTGAAGCTTTCACTAAAGTTAATCTTTTAAACGATCTCCATGTAAATCAGGCCTTGCTCAGCCCGTCCAAGGCCTCTGCTTTATCTAACAAATAGTATCAATTGAATCAATGCAGTTATTTAGCAGATAATGGGCTGCCAGGTGGAAAGCCCAGGTCGCAGTTTGCGGGAGAGCACTCCTGCTGGTCTTTGGCATGGTGGAGGTAGACAGGAGTTGATTCTGCCCCAGCCAACCTGCCCTTTCTGGCCCTAAGCCAACAGGTGGGGCACCCAGGAAGACTCTGAGGGGATAGAGAAAGCTCCCAAAGATGTCCTGAGCTTTGGGCTGGGCAATGCCCTCTGGCCTCAGGCACTTGGTCTGTAGTTAAAGAGCAAGCCCTGGGGGAGGTGCCCTTGCCTTTTTATGCTTTCAAATGTCAGGCTCAGGGATGGAGTAGTTGCTGGGTTGAGGGTGGAGGGAGGCCCCTTCAGATGCCAAGAGTCCCTTGACCCTGCCACTATTCCCCAGGGCTGTAGCTCACCCAAGTGCACAAGGATGTGAAATACTTATTCACTGCAGCCTGCTTTCTCAGTGCCCGCATGAAGCAGGTCGTCAGCAGATAAATGTGTGATGAGTGAATGAAAACATAGACCATGGCCATCAATGACTGGCCCTGTGACTATCCCAGAAGGGCAGAGAGAAAGTGGGGAGCCTGGGATCACACTGTGGCAACTCTCACTGTAGAATGAGACCAGAGTCCATGTGTAAGGGAGACCCAGCGTACCGTAGGTCTGGTACCCTCATCTAAAAAGCGAGCATGGGCCTGGGACACACCCTGCTTGCTGACCTCAGCAGTGATGTGAAGTGGATAAGCCCTGCTGTCCTGGGGAGGCCCTCGGCGTATGGTGGGGCCCAGCCATGTCCAGCCCCCCTGGGCTATGGAGGCAGGTATGCATGGATCTGGGTCCTCCTCTGACTGTCCTCCAGCAACAAGTGGCTGGCTCTTTAAATCTCCCAACCCACAGTCCCCTATACCCAGCAGCCTTGCTCACGTTCTCCTTCCACTTAGCAGGAACCAAGGCCTTGTCCCTTTCCAGCAAGGGCCACTGAGGATGTGCCCAAGGACCCTGGCCTTGCCATACTCACCCACCCTGGGCAAGCTTCTCAAGAGGACTGTCCTCCTGTCCCCTGCTGTGACTCAAAAGATGACTGACCTGGGGGTAGAGGGAGGGTCCCCTTCCCCAGGGTCTACACCCAGCCTGAGCATCCAGGCCATAATGGCAACAGCCGCTAGGCCCCCCGGGTACTGCACTGCCCTCCTCAAGACTCCCAAAGGACCCACAAGCAGTGCGTCCTTCGTCTTGGCATTTCCTCTTGGTGCAGAAAGCCTTCTGTCTAAGACATCGAGTAGGGGTGGCAGCCAAGGCCCACAATACTCTCTGGATACTTCAAGACACACAGATGTGGGGAGCCAATGCACGAGTTTGCTTTTCCCTTCTGGGGACTAGTCCTCAGTCCAATTCTCAAATACATTCAAGTTCTTCCAAAAATACATAAGTAGTACTGTAAGGTCTAAGCGCATCTATCTGATTGCCTGGGCTCTCCTGGAAGTAGCTTTAAAGCCAGCTCCACTTGGCGTCCCTCCCCTCCCTATGCAGGGACACGATCTACACATTGTTATTTTCATTTCAGAGGAGAGCGGATTATCAGGCTTGGGAACAGCATCCTTACTGCAAGTATCAGACTGTACTGAACTCAGCCTCATACCCCTCCTGCCTTGTTGAGCTGCGACATAATGCCTTCAGGCCATGCTTTCTGGTCTCTGAAGCCGCCTTCTGTGTCCCAGGAGCCTGACTCATGACTTGGCTTTAGCCTGAGACGCAGGGGAAAGGTGTGGGAGACTGAACATATAAGAAAGTGCTGGGACCTGTTCTCCTTCTCCCAACCAGCTGGCTGCACCAGCAGACTGTTTCAGGCCAGCACGTGGCTGTTGGGTGTGCTTCCATGGAGTGGGGTCTAGGTGGAACCTCTGTGGATGATCCCCACCAGGTCCCCTTGCTTCTCCCAGCTTGACCAAAGAAGGAATGCTTCTCACACGACACACTGCAAACTGATGTTTCCAAGATCTGGCAGAGAGTAAGAAAAATCAAAGCAGCTTAATTTGTAGAGCAGGGAAAATCAGGAGTGAGGGGCTTTTAATTCAATTTCTTTTAAAAAATGTTTACTCATGTTTATATGAAAAATGACTTTCAAATGCTTCTTATTGGTTGAAAAGAGAGAAGGAAGTTCCCTGCGCACAGATGGGTATATCCAAGAGGCAGCCCTCTGCATGTGGGGAAGAGATATTGAAGAGAAGGTAGCACAACTGCAGAGCAAATGATCTGTCCCTCTCCATCAAGCTCCCACCAAGCACTGATTGAGGAAGCAGAGAGCTCCCCCACAGGAAGGCACCCGGTGATATTGGCCAACACCACCAAATAGCCTGCAGAGCGCCCTGAAGCCATGTGGAGGAGGTGACATGGGGCACAGTCTTGAAGGATGATAGGAGATTGCCTGGCTGGTGAAGGTGTAAAGAGCATTCAAAATCCCTTCCCTTCTGCTAAGAAAAAAATAAATAAATAAAAGAAAAAGAAAAAAGAAAGTACTGATAAATATCTGATTTCGAGAGGGGAAATCAAGCAAAGAAAGTAATCATGAAAGAAAAAAGATGGATTTACATAACAAAAGTTTCATAAATCAGCACACCAGTGATGCAAACAGACCTGTGAAAGCGGAGCAACGAAAAGAATGGACAAAAACAAAGGCCCTTCCCTTCCTACCCACCATACCCCTGCCTCATACCCTACTCTGCTCTTCCTCAGAGCACGTTTCTCTGCCTGCTGCAATGTATATTTATTTACCTCATGAGTAAATGAAAAAGAGCATGTGTAAGATCCTGAAAGCGTCAATACCCAGCAATAGTAAGTCTCCACTCCCCTCGTTACAAGAGTTGGTCCGTCGGGCAAGGAAAGTAGTGGCCCATGTTGTTGATAAGGAAACTGAAGCAGAAAGATGAAACAATTTGACCACTGCAGAACTCGTGTTCATTGACAAAAACAGGATACAAAATTGAAATATGGAGGCCCAGCCATGATGATACAAGTGATAGGGTGTCCCTATGGGAGGCCGAGGCCACATGAGAGGCTTGGGTGTGGATCCTAGACCCACCCAGCAGGCTGGATACAGTGATGCATGCCTGTAATCTGAGCTAACGGGGAGGCTGGAGCAGGAGGATCACAATGGTGAGAGCCTGTCAAAAATACCTCTCTCAGGGAACCAGCAGTTAGCGTAATGGCTATGTCGCTGGACTCCCACTAAGTCGACCGCGGTTCGTGTCCCGGACCCGGTGGCTTAAAACTCACGCCGGGCGCATGTGAGTGCGTGCCCAAGATCCCGAGAGGAGAATGGAGGAGAATGGATTGCGGCATGACCATCCCCCCGGGGGGTGATTTCTCGCTTTCTGTCTCTATGTCTCTGTCTGTCTGGCAAGCGCACGTGCCCTATAGCGGGAAAAAAAAAACAAAAACCTCTCCAAAAAAAAAAATACCTCTCTCTTTCTCTCTTCCATCTGCTCCTCATCCCTCTTCTTCCCCTTCTCTCATTAAATACACACACACACACACAATTTACTATCACCTCAGCTAAAGCGTAATAGGTGCAGACTGAGGTAAATATGTAAAATGCTAAGGGTAGGTTAGCTCCAGGAGGGTGGGTGTGGGTCATTTCCATTATCTGAGATATAATTCTGGCTGCTTTTCAGCAAAGTATGCCCAGCCCCAGAGGAGGGGTAAATGCAGCAGGCACTACCTGCCCTGGCTCTAAACCACTTAGGAAGGTCTGCAGCTCACCAGGCTCCCACCTGGGGCTGTGAAAGTCCCCTCACCCTGGGGCTTTCTCTCCCCATGACTCCACCTTACTCATGCTATATCTTCATGAGCCTTATTGGTAGTAATCAGCTCCTGACAGAGATTAAAAGAGAAAGTATTTTCAAAACACTTAACTATGCACTTGCATTAATCTATGCTCTTAAGACGAATCTCGAGGGGCAACCTCTGAAAGCTGTTCATTGTGATGTCATTTATCCAGCAAGAGTTTGCAGAGTCACTCACACCCATGGCCAGCCTCTGAGAGCCAAAGGCAAGGTTGTGCTCAGCTTGGGCTTGTGGAGGTGGTGACCCTGGGCTGCCTGGGCCAACATGGAGGGCCCTGGGGGCTGCAGATGTCCCCATGACCAGGCAACATGGCATCCTCATGCTGGAAACCACCCAGGGAGTGGGTGAGTGTGGGGGCCCAGGGTCAGACTGGCCCTGCTGATGGCTGGTCCATTGGTTGTGAACTGCCTATCCTTCATCTGAACCTCTTTGACCCTCACTTTCC
>NW_006159616.1:16522246-16523384 GCF_000334495.1 Tupaia belangeri chinensis
AAGAGGGATCTGAAAGACTTAGTTTTTGCCCACTGTCTAACAGTTGTGTCTTCATCATCGCATCCCACCCCGACAGCCTACTGTGACCAGGAGCAAAGCTCCCAGACAGAGGGCTCTAGCTAGCTGAGCTGTCAATCCCTTCTTGTCCATCACGCCTATCATGTCCTCCTGTCTGTCCTCAAGGCCCAGATCCACTATCTCTTTTAGGGCAGTTTTCCCCATTCTGAAGCCTCCTCTCACCTACCCCAGCCTACCCTCACCAGGCCCTCCTTGGAAACCCCAGCCCCTCCTCTGACCCTCTCTTCTTGCATGGCTCCCCACCACCTCCTTTCATCTCCTAGCATATGTACACAGACCTGTGGCTGCCCTTTGAAACTGAGCACTTTGAAAACAGGAACCACACCTGAGCGTATGACCCACAGCACAAGTCTGGGCACAGAGGAGGGCTCACTCAGTACCTGTGGAGCACCTAGTCTGTGTTCACTGACTTGCCGCTCACTGGAGCACCCTAGTGACAATAGTGTGGGGTTGGGAGAGCAGGTGGGTTAGATGCAGACGGCCCTGTGGGCACAGGGAAGACTGCTTTCTATTATACATTTTTATGCTCCCATGGTTTCTGATACATGGCACTTTTCTCTCTAGGTTGACTATAAATATCCTAGGGACCTTGAGGGGGTACCAGGAATGCTCTGAAGACCTGTGTGTTTATCCATTCATACAGTCATCGTACACTGACAGAGCACCTTCTCATGCTACGTCAGAGACACGATGGAGAACAAAGCTTGCCAGAGGAGGCTTCCTGCTCTGTTGTATCTCACCTGCATCACGGACCTGCAGTGGGTTCTGAGCCATGGGTTTGCATCGCCCGTTGACCACAGCTACACAACTCTGGGACAGCAGCTCTCCTGCCTTGCTGGTCCTTGCTTCCCATCTCTACCAAGGACCCTGTCTGATACCACTGACATGGTAAAAAATAAGCACCGGCACGTAAGGGCCCTCTGAGTGCCAGGCTTCAATCTAACCATCTCATATCCACAGATTCTCACAGCACCCCAGGGGGGATTCTGTTTTCACCTCCCATTCCTGAATGAGGAGACTCACAGAGGTTCAGAAGGTTATCCACGTGACCCCAATAGTA
>NW_006159616.1:16523449-16537509 GCF_000334495.1 Tupaia belangeri chinensis
GTTCAGCAGCTTATCCAGGTGACCCCAATAGTAAGTTGCAGAGCAATCCAGCTCTAGTGCCCGCACTTAGCCACCCTACTCCATGCTTACTGCTTAGAAACATTCAACCAGTACACCTTGGCCACTGCAGGTGCCCAGGCACTATTCTAAGGGCTGCTGGGAATGACTTGGATGAAGGCCAGAAGGAGACCAGAAGAGCAGCATGGTGGTTTTCTTGGGTCAAGAGATAGTGGAGACTTTATTCCCAGGTGACCTCCCCAGAGAAGCGCTCCTCAGCCTGTGGCAACTGACACGATCTCAGAGACCAGGCAGCCCCAGCCTCAGCATGCTCCAGGCTCCATTCCAGGGGCTGAGGCCCCTCTGCCCACCTGGCTGAATACCATCCTTGGAGGGGCTGCTGCACAGGTGGATTGGTACTAGAAGAGCTGACAGCTCTCCACCAGCTTGGAGGCTCAAAGAGTATGCAGCTTTTAACTCAGCCACTGCTCATATTTGCACTGTGCGGTTAGGTGTGGAGACTGAGTGTGGAGCAGAGGCCGCATTCCAGTTTCTCAGAGAAGCAGTTGGGCTGGGGCTCAGGGTGGGGGTGGGGCACTTGCAAGCCAGAGCCATGCAAAAGGGAAACCCTCCCCAGCCTGCTTATTCACTCATCCTCTCACCAGACAATATTTCCTGATGCCGCCAGGGCCAGGCGCTGTTATAGGCACTGAGGATACAGCAGCAAACATATGCAGCCCATAAAGCTCTGTTCTAGTGGTGAGACAGACAGCAAACAAACAAGTACACACAGAGTCTTCCAGCTGGTAACAAACGCAGTGGAGAAAAACAAGATGGTGCAAAGGGTGGGGAACACTTGACTGCTGGTCAGGAAAGGCTTCTCCCCTGGAGTGACAGATCTGAGCAGACACTGTAGAAAGGGAAAAGAAGGAGGGAGCCACATGGCTGAATGGGAAGGACAGGCAGGTGTTCCAGGCAGATGGAATCGCTGATGTGAAGACCCCGAGGAGGGGCTGCTTGGTGAGAATAGTGTAGCTTCAGGACAGTGGGTGGGCCAGGTGCAGGGGGCCCTGGAGGCACTGGGAAGGTGGGAGTTCTTGCTCTGAGCAAGCTGTAAAGCCTCTTTGTGGCTTATGAACAGAGAAATAGCCTGAGCTGAAGGCTGCTTAGTCACAAATAGATCAAGTGGGGCTGATGATGGAAACATGAGGCTCCTATGGTAGTCTAGAGAAGCAGGACAGCCTAGTGGTCCAGAGTGAGAAAGTCAAGGGGGTGCTGAGAAGTGAACACTTTGAAGAGACAGCCAAGGAGATCTGCTGATGGCTTAGATGTGGAGAGGAAGAAGGGGAGGGTCAACGATGATGCTGGGGTTTGGGGCCTGATGTTTGGCAGGTGAGACTTGCCATTTTCTGATGCGGGGAGGACTGCAGCAGCAGCATGCTGGGTGGTGACTGGGAGGAGGCAGGCTCAGTATGAAATATGCTAGAAATATGCTAAGTTTCATATGAAAATACCCTGGTAGGAGGTTGAGTATACACTTAGGCATCTGAGTATAGACTTCAGGGGCAAAGAGTAGATCCAAGGTATTAGTGTAGGAGTCATCAGCTTAGATATGGTATTTAAACTCAGGAGACAGAGTGAACTCACCTAGAGAGAGCGTGTAGCAGAGTAGAGGTCTAGGCAGGGACCTTAGGGACTCCAGTATTCACAAGCCCAGATATTTGGGTGATGTTAGCCAAGTTGACTGAAAGGGGTAGTTGGAAAGACAATGGAGAGGCTATGGTGTCCTGCAAACCAAGTGAAAGAGGACATGATCAGCCATGAGGAGTGCTGCAGACAACGTGGGGTGACTTTAGTAATATGTTGGCCTCCAAAGATAAGCCTTCGAAACTGAGTGAGCCGGGAATCATGCAGGGTTTTGAGCAGGGTAGTGACCTGACCCAACCTGTGTTTGAAGATCAGTCTGGCAGCAACTCTGAGAATCAGTGTGGGGCAAGCTTGGAGGCCCACAGATCAAGGAAGAGGCTACTGCCATGGTTCAGGTAAGGGAAGATGGTGGCTCAGACCTGGACAGAGGTGGACGTGAAGAGCCAACAGGAGTCACTGGCATAGCGGAGGTGAGCGGAGAAGAGTCAAGGATGCCCCAAGGAGCTTGGCCTGAGTCGTGAAGGACAGAGTTGCTGCTGATTGGGATGGGAATGCTGTGGTTAGCACAGAACTGGGTAGGGGAGAGATCAGGAGTTCAGTATTGGACATGTGACACAAGACATTTATTAGATTACTACGTGGAGGTATGGAGTAGAGAGTTGGATGAGCAAATATGAAATTCAGGAGAAAAATCTGGGCAAGGGATAAACATTTGGAAGACTCTGGCATGGAGATAGATTTTCATGTCATGAGGCTAGAGGGGACAACCAGGATTGAGAGGACCAGGAAGCAGGCTCTGGGCACTACACCATGAAGAGTGAGAATTTGGGAGGCAGGAGGAAAGCAGGGAGAAGGTGGTGTCCTGGAGACCAAGTTAAGGATGCCAACCAAGAGAAGGAGTATCCACCTGTGCTAAGGCTCCAAGGCTACCCGGGAAATGGTGAAAGGGGAAAAGGGCCTGGGGGTTGGCACAGGAGGAGCCTATGAGCTTAGGCCTTCAGAATTGCTGTCCTAAATCATGGTAAAAAGCTGGCTTTATTCTATCGTATTCATTCATTCAACACATTCATTGAGTTCTAACATAAGTTAAGTCTCTCTCTGAACTAGTGCTTTGTCACAATCCAAAATCAATGGGATCTGTTGGTGCTAAGGATGGCCTCAGTCTTCTGAATCATCAATGAAAAACAAAAAGAAGAGAAAGAAAGAAAGGAGCCTCTTCCAGCTGGCATTACTTTAGCTCTTTAATGTATTTTGACTTTATTCAATAATTCTTTAAAGATCAGTGATTCTCATAAAGTCAGTGAGCTGCTTCCAGAAGAAGGCCGCCAAGCATAGTGGAGGCGTGCCCATGTAGAGACAGAGACAGAGTGAGCTCCTGAGTGCCTATGCGTGGAGTGGTGAATGGGGAGAGCTGGAATCATCCCTGTATCAACCTGGGACCTGACCCAGTCATCGCATCAAAGAGGAATCCCTGTGCTCATGTGCCAGGGCTAAGAGGAGCCAGGGGGCTTTGAAGTGACCAAAATGACTGTCCCAGGATCTGACATGGCCTCTGCCATGGACTGATTCATCACGTTGCCAAGAAAGAGCTTGAAGATCTGTTTTGAACCAGATGGCTCCTTATCCCAAGGAATAGAGCAAGATAACTGCCTAGGAGACCCCATTTACTGTGGTGAGAATATAATGCATTGTGGAATATATTTACTTCTCCAAAATGACACTATAATGTGTGTGCATACTCCTCCACGCATGTTAGGAGTCCAAAACCCCTCCAGGGCACGGACGCTCTCCCTTGAATCAAGTACGTGACACATTAGCAAATGGCTCTCGGCAGCATGTGTTGTTTGGGTCTGGAATGCCCTGGTTTTATGCAGCATCTGTGTTTCGGTGGCATTAAGAAGGCTGCAACTTTCATGGCTCTGTATTTATAACCCCACCATGTTGATTATGGATACGTCATCAAGTGGTCTACACTCACGGACCCTTAGGTCACGATTTCTTCAACCTGAACTGAGAAACATACATTTAGAAGTGTGTAGTCATTGGTCATAAACATTCACCAGGCCCCCTCTCCCTCTTTGGTGATGATGTCTTTTTTTTTTTTTTTTTTTTTTGTCAAGACTTACTGTTTTTATGGTTATCAAATCTTTGAAGATGTTGCTGAATCAGGGAGTGTGGTTAAGCCCGTTTAAACACAAAACCATTGGACAGGCTTCGAGTGTCAGTTTACCCCATGCAGGCTCCTGACCACAGATGGCTGAGGCTCTGGCCACTGTGAGGCTCATGCCAGGGGAGGGTGAAGGCTGAGGTCAAATTTAGCTGCGTCAGTAGACCATCTTCTGCTATAGACCCTGGACCACCATACAAAGATCTTCACAGAGGTCTTGCCAAGGTCTCTGGTTCTGCCTCCTCCATGCTGTCTCTGTTCCCAGGTCCAGACTGCGCTGGGGTGAAAAACTGCCAATCCTATCCTTTGCATTCTGCTTTACAGAAGTCTACCCATTTACTTCTTACTTGAAAATCAATGGTAATATATCCTCACTACTTTCCTTCAAGGAGGACAGAGCAATGAGATAAAAGACTTGAGCCACATCCTCTGTTCTTTGTCTGAAATACAAAGCTTCAAGTCATCGTCCCCTTCAAATCTCCTTGTCCCAAGGCAGTGGCTAAGAGCTCACAGAGGTGGGGCAGCTGACTCTTTCCTGCTCAGTAATCATTTTGGCCCCTGGATCAACAAGAAAGATTTCCTGAGCTCAAAATGCCATGCAACAATTTGTCTGACACAAAAAGAACTTGGGTGTCACCCCATTGAGGCACCCCAGAAAGAAATCTAAAATGAGGATTTGGGTGTTTCTCCTCTGAGAAGCAAAAATTAATTTATTTTGCATTTGAAAGCTAAATCTGGTATCCCGGTCTCTTGTTCTGGACAAAGTACCTAACTTCTTCCAGGTCCTAGCATGTGACCTTGGGCAGGTTAGTTAGCTTCCCTGAGCCCCGTGTCTTCCAACAGCGATATTAATCCCTACCCCAGCAGAAGGCTTGGAGAGTGGTGTTCAGCCCAGTCACACAGAAAATGCTGAGGCCAGTCCCTGGGGTGATGGTCATGAAGTGCCAGCCGTGGTCTGAGAAGCCCTTGGGAATCTGCAAGGGGAGGCCTCAGCTGGTAAGGTCCTTATGCTTGACTTTTCCTCAAGGGCAGCATGGCAAGGGTTGGGCCTCAGTTTGCCCTAGTGGGGGTTGTCTGCCAGCTGTGAGGCTAAGGGACCGGTGAGTAGGCTGCAGGGTCGGAAGGGGGCAGGGTCGGAAGCCTTTCCTGCAGGACAGAGGACCAGATCCAAGGGGGGTCAGAGGCCTCCAGAGAGCTTGGGTTGGCAGTGGTCTCCTCTCTTTCTAGGTAGAAGGGTTCAGCCAAGTAGGTAGCCCTGTCTTTCCCATCCCTCTTTCAGTCCCCTCTGTGTTTCCATCTGAGACTATCCAGCAGATGACGAGCAAAACCCAGCCTGTGGCCTACCTGCTAGATAGGCTCATCTTCCCCTCACACCTGCAAGCTTGCTGCTGGGAGGGTGGAATCACTAGGCTCAGGGTGTAGCTCTTTTCCTGAGGATGCCATTATCAAGACCTTGGCAAGAAGGCCATGGGTCCAGGATTTGAAAGAGCTCCTAACTATGTCTGCTTAGGACTGGGGAGACTGGACATGAGATTTCCCAGGGCAGGCGCTGGCTTCTGCTGCTTTATCCTGGGTGGTCTGGGAAGTTGAGGCAGCTGTACAGCTGAGCACTGAGGCACCACGGAGCTGCAGAGGAAAGGGTGGGAAGGAGAGTCCTGAGCTCTGTTGCCCATGAGGACAAGAGTCGGAGTCTCTGTTTCCCCTTGTGCCAAATTAGAGAGATGACCTAGATGATCAATAGAGTCTTTCTGGATCTGAAGGTGGCCTGGCAGTGTGCTGTGGAGGCCAGAAGTCTACCTGCTGCCTAGGGCTTACTTTAAACATCAGTGCCAAAAGCCAATGGCTACCCGGGCCCTTCACCAAGGGTGAGAGCTGCCTGTGGGGCTGTGGCTCACCAGGGAGACTCCAGCCAGGACAAGGTGTTGCCCAGAGCAGCTTCCTCCCCTACACCCTGCCCATGCTTCTCTGAGGTTCCCATGAGGGTCTCTCTCTGCCACAGAGAGCTGACAGCAGCAGAGGCTCAGGTCAAAGAGAGCTAAAGCAGACTAGGGCGTGAGGGAGGGAAGGCAGGCACGGAGAGGAGGGAGGAGGGGTTGCTCAAGCCTCCTGTTAACCCCATCGTCCTGACTGGTGCAGCTGCTGAAGCTGCCTAAAGAAGGGTTAGGGGCTCCCCTCTCATATTTTGAGCATCCCATCTATGCCCAGTCCTATGCGGGTTGCTGGGATGAAGCTAAACCAGACACATTCAGTCTCTTCCCAGACACCCTTGTCTGGCTCTCATCGCCAAGCTGGGGCCCTCATCTCTGATTTCCCTCTGAGCAACTTACAGCCACCTGCTTTAGATGTGGCCCAAAATAGGCCAGAGCACCACTGAGAGCCCAGCCCCCCCCCCATCCCCCCAGCCTTCTGGACAGGCAGGCAAGATGGATAAGATATATTCTGGAACATCACCCAGGAGCAGTGACCCCAGGGTGCCAGGTCAGCTCTGACCTCTTTCCAGGTCAGCTCCTGGCCCACTCTTAGCTGGACAAAGTCAATCCTTCCCTGGCAGTTGGAAGAGCTGGCCCAAAATGCAGGGGTATCCCAAAGCAAAAACGGGACATATTCCTATGGATGGCCTTTGCTCCTCCTTCCTGGGATACCATTCCTGGATTACCTAGATCCACGTGTGGCCCTCATCCATGCATCAGATTCCCTTATAAAACCCACAACTGCCTCCTGGGTGCAACTAGGTAGAGGCTGTGGGCTGGTGCAGGTTCCCCAGTGCACTGGATGGGGGCGCCATGCCTCAGCACAAGTCAAAGCATGACCAATTCTCAAAACCACAAGGAATCTAGAGGCTACTTTTCAGCCATCCCCCCAAAACCCACCCACACCCTTTGTTACTAGGGATAAGAAAGTGGAGCCAACACAAGGAAACAACTCCCCACCATCACTCCGATCTCTGGGAATGCCTCAGGCCCTCTCACCCCTAGGGGCAGTCTCTTCAACCCTGAGAATTCTGGCTCCAGAGTAAGGAGGAAGGGCCCACAGGGAAGGGTCTTTTCCAGCTGCACTAGTCATGCACTGCAGGTGCCTGTACACATCCTCCCAAGCCCAGCCCATGGCCCCAAGCCCTAGCTGGGGCCAAAGGCCCTGATATTATGTTTTCTCTCCCCAAGTTACTCCCCAGCAGCTGAGAGCCAAGGACGAGCTTCTCCAGCAGTCCTGGTAGCTGAGGGCACTTTCAGGTCATTGGGTAGAAGTATTTTATTGAAAACTTATGCATGGGATTGAGCCATGACCTCACCAAATCCATTTCAGAAAGGTTTATTCAACCCATCTGCCTTCAGTTCATCGAATGGTGTTTAGCAACCATATAAATAACTACCTCACTGAGTGCAAATCACATGACCAGCTGGGCTGGGGTGTCTGCCTCAGAACCCAGGAGATAACTGGTTGGGTACAGAGATGCAGAACTGACAAGGCCTCAAAACTTCCCTCTTTCAGTTGAATGTACATGCCTGGGAGTAGTTTCTGCACATATAACTCAGAAATAAAACTGGCAGAAATTCAAGTGGGGTTTTTTGAAATGACAAAATAACTTTATCTGTTGCTAGGGCAGTAGTGGGCTGTTTGGGGAGTCTGTGGCCCTAGATTCTCCTAGGCAAAACTGCCACCATCAGCCTGGAGCCTCCAGATGTGGCCCATTTCCATGTGTGCCCGTGTGTGTGTGTGTGTGTGTGTGTGTGCGTGTGCATGTGTGTATGTGTGTATGTGCGTGCCTGCATATGTGTGTGTGTGTGTGTGTGTGTGTGTGTGTGTGTGTTAGAAGCACACATGAGTACCTAAAGATAATGAGAAAAGGCAAAGCCAAAGGCATTGTTGGTAACTCAAGGACCTTTCCCAGTGCCCCGTATTAGAAAAGCCTCTTCAAAACTCTCCCAATCCTGGCTGTATGTCTCAGACTTGGAGAATCCCCTAAACAGTGGCTTCTTGCTTTTCAGAAACACTTGCTGTGGTGTGAACTGTGCCCTCAAACAGCCCTCTTCCTGGTGAAGGGCGCCACTGTGAATGCCAACTGCTGCTCCCTGGGCCTTCTAGCACCTCTCTTTGCCATGACCAAGGACCTTGCATGGCTCCTCTCCTGGTACAACTCTTCCCTCCCTTGGTCCAAAGCAATCTGGACATAGGATAAGATTTATTTATCACAGTAACTGGTTCCTACACTTTAATCTCTACCCTAACTCAGAAATAAAACTGGCAGAAATTCAAGTGGGGTTTTTTGAAATGACAAAATAACTTTATCTGTTGCTAGGGCAGTAGTGGGCTGTTTGGGGAGTCTGTGGCCCTAGATTCTCCTAGGCAAAACTGCCACCATCAGCCTGGAGCCTCCCGATGTGGCCCATTTCCATGTGTGCCCGTGTGTGTGTGTGTGTGTGTGTGCGTGTGCATGTGTGTATGTGTGTATGTGCGTGCCTGCATATGTGTGTGTGTGTGTGTGTGTGTGTGTGTGTGTGTGTTAGAAGCACACATGAGTACCTAAAGATAATGAGAAAAGGCAAAGCCAAAGGCATTGTTGGTAACTCAAGGACCTTTCCCAGTGCCCCGTATTAGAAAAGCCTCTTCAAAACTCTCCCAATCCTGGCTGTATGTCTCAGACTTGGAGAATCCCCTAAACAGTGGCTTCTTGCTTTTCAGAAACACTTGCTGTGGTGTGAACTGTGCCCTCAAACAGCCCTCTTCCTGGTGAAGGGCGCCACTGTGAATGCCAACTGCTGCTCCCTGGGCCTTCTAGCACCTCTCTTTGCCATGACCAAGGACCTTGCATGGCTCCTCTCCTGGTACAACTCTTCCCTCCCTTGGTCCAAAGCAATCTGGACATAGGATAAGATTTATTTATCACAGTAACTGGTTCCTACACTTTAATCTCTACCCAGATTCTTCTCCAACCTCCCCCTCTGAAGTTCTGAGGTCTGGGCACGAAGAACATGGTGGAATTCACCATAACAACAGCAAAATATCCCCAAATCCCCAATAATGGGGCTGCTGAATATAGAATGATGCTCTCTACTGACCCCCAACGGCTGGGGAGGTGCCATACCAGCAGCGCCCAGTTTCCCATTCAACATTGAGTCACACTCATTATGCCTTCAGGGCACCATTCTGCATGGACCCTCAAGTTCATGGATGCCCTCACCACCTGCTGTGGTGTTATACCCACTTATAAATCAGAAAACTGAGGCTTGGCAAAAGCAGCTCTCATGTCCAAGGTCAAAACTTGGTGTTGTAATTAGGGCCCAGGCTTTGAGGCCCATCTTGTCCTCCATGTCTGATACTCTCTTGGAGATATCTGACTTCATCAGTTAGAAGAGGATGCTGGCAGATGTAGAAGCCTCCAGAAGGACATATTCTACTGACCTGAAGGAGGCAAGAGAGAAGGGAGGGCCCAAGAAGACCCTGGCCTCCAGAGACCAGCCCCCACAGACCCTTCACCTGCCCTGAGTACCAGGAGCAATAGGTATAAAGTTTAGTGCTGCCTCCATCTTAACAATATTTTCACTTTGGCTCAATGATAAAAGTAACGGATAACTTATTATTATACTAAAAAGACCTTTATTTTATGCTGATCATTAACTAGGGAGGCTTCACACTCCAGATTAGTTCTATTAGAGACCTGAAATTGCTTACATCAATTTCCTTGTCCTGCAGAGACTTTCTCAAATGTGTTTTAAATTGTTTTCCAGCTGCCCCAAAGAAAGGTTGGCTAGCTCTTCCTTCCCTGTAAGAAGAGTTGGGCAACCAAGGGCGGCCCCCGGTGTCTCAGAGCTTAGCTTCTTACAGGTGGCTGTCAGCGAGACTCCGGGGAACCCAGGACTGGGAGAGTGCCATTGAGCCTGTCACTCCAGCTAGGGATGGGGCTCCTGAAGTCCTAGGACAGTGAGGTTTCCACCAACCAGGCAACACAGAGAATGTAAGCCCTCCCAACTTGAGAGCTCAAGCTTTCAGTCAGCTTTGTGCTTGGTGACAGGTCCGACTTGTAGGAAAGCTGGCACAGAGGGGCAGTCTCTGCCCAGGTGGCTTGCCATTTTCTTGGGAACACTTGAGAGTCAGCAACACCAATGTTTAAATGCACATAGAGGCATACAAGTGCAGGATAGAGTATTGGAGGATGCCTTTGGAGAGGCCCAATGGGAAGGGTGAACTCCAAAGGCAATGGTGATGGGAGCTTCCGGGAGTGGGCGCCACCCAAGAAGGAATGTGGTATGCTTGTTGGCCAGAAGCACTGGCTAGGCAAGGAACAGCTGGGGTGTGGACAACAGGTAAATTAAAACTGAGGTCGATAGGGGACCAGCAAATGGCATAATAGTTACATCACTGGACTCCCATGTGGTCAACCATGGTTCAAGTCCTGGACCTGGCTGCTTAAACTCACGCCAGGCATGTGTGTGTGCTAGCCCAAAATCCCAAGAGGTGAAGAAAGGAGAAGGGACTGTGGCGTGGCCATTCCCTCTGGGGGGTGATTTCTCACTATCTCTCTGCCTCTATCTATATCTCCGTTGAGTGCACATGCCCTATAGCAAAAATCTCTAAAAAACAAAACAAAACAAAAACAAAAAGCAAGAAACAAAAAAACTGAGGTCCAAAGTGTGACATCAGATGAGTCAGAATTCATGGCAAAGGGCAAAAAAATGTGGTAAAAAAGGTACTCTATGACTTATAGTGTGCAATTCCTAGTGGCAATACAACTGTTAGGGACCAAGTAAACAAAAGAACTTTCAGAAGACAAACATGAAAGAAAGCGGGAAAAACAGAAACCCAGTAATGATAGGAAACTTTCATCCCTCTTTTCAGTGCAAGATACATAAAATAGATATGTAAGGATGTGGAAGTGCTAATGAGATATAGTCGTATCTTGTTAGTTATAACTGATGAACAGAAAAATTACCAATGCATTTACCCTCTGACCAAGCAAGCCCATTTCTGGAACTTACTCTACAGATACCCTGTCTAGCACAGAATGATGTGTGCACAGAATTGCGGCCTTCGATACTGTCTGACACAGCAGAATATCAGAAGCAATAATAAACAATGGTACGTCCACGCAATGGAATACTATGTAGTATTAGAAAGAATGATAAGGCATAAAAAAAGAACAAGAAAGTTCTCTGTACATATGGAAAAAATGATCTGGGGTATATCATTAAATGACAAAAGCAAAGGTTCAGAATTTTTTTTTTATATATTTTTTATTTTTGGAAAGGTTTTTGCTATAGGGCACATGCGCTCACCAGACAGGGAGATAGAAAGTGAGAAATCATCCCCTCAGGGGAGATGGCCACGCCGTAATCCCTTCTCCTCCATTCTCTCTCAGGATCTTGGGCACGCATGCACATGCGCCCGGCGTGCGTTTTAAGCCACTGGGCCCAGGACTCGAATCACGGTCGAGTCCACATGGGAGTCCAGCGACATAGCTATTATGCTAACTGCTGGCCCCAAGGTTCAGAATTCTGAGCAAGGAGACAAGAAGTGAACGAAAGGGGGAAGAATGTATATTTACATTTGTACAAAGAGATATTCAAGTAATACAAAAGAAATCAGTATAAATATTCAACGTATACCTCTTTTTATAATATCATTTTTATTTTTTTAATTTTTTAATTATTTATTTATTTATTTTTTTGAGGGGGAGAGATTTTCACTATAGGGCGCATGCGCTCGCCAGACAGACAGAAAGAGACAGAGAGACAGAAAGTGAGAAATCACCCCCCAGGGGGGATAGTCACGCTGCAATCCCTTCTCCTCCATTCTCCTCTTGGGATCTTGGGCATGCACACACACGTGCTCGGCGTGAGTTTTAAGCCACCGGGTCCGGGACGCGAACCACGGTCGACTACGTGGGAGTCCAGTGATATAGCCATTACGCTAACTGCTGGTTCCCTAATTTTTATTTTTGAACCATGTGATCATGGTTCAAAAATAAAAATTCATCATCAAAAAGTTCGTGGAAAAATAGAATTAAAGTATTTATTTTGATGAAAATTTTGTTTGTAATATGCATTTTCCAGGGACTTTTAAAAAATCCCCATGAATACTAATAAGGTAGGCAAAAATAATGACCATTCAGAAATGTCCACGTTCTAATCCCAAACCTCTGTATTTATTGCCTTTCATGGAAAAAGGAATTTTTCAGACTTCATTGGAATTAGGGTCCTTAAAATGGGAGTTTATATTGGATTATCCAGGTGGGCCCAAATAACCACATGCATCTTTAGAAGTAGAGACTCTTTTCTGGCTGTGGTCAGAGGAACATGTTACTGCAGAAGAATGGTCTGAGAGATGCCAAGGTGCTGACGGAGGGAGGGGCAGCAGGTGGCGTGGTGGTTAAGGCGCTGGATTCCCACAAGGCGGATGTAGTTCAGGTCCTGAATCTGGCAGCTTGCTTTCTCACTTTCCCTCTCTCTCTCTCTTTCTCTCTGTCTCTCTCTGGTGAGTGTGTGTGTGTCCTGTAGCAGATTAAATAGTAATAATGATAAATAAAATTAAATAAATAATTATTTAAATATAATGGCAGAAATGGTGGTGAGCCAATAAATGAATACAGGTGGCTCTAGAAGCTCAAAAAAAGGCAAAGAAATGGGTTTCTTTCTAGAGCCTTCAGAAAAAAAATGCATTCTGCACACACCTTGACTTCAGCAATGGGACTGTATTTCTCTACTGACTTCCAGAGCTATAAGATGATCAGTTTGTGCTGTTTTAAGCTGCTGAACTTTTGGCAATTTGTTATAGCAGCCATAGAAGACTAACAAAGTTACCTATTTTAAAAAACACTACATTGAAAATATCGAAGAGACATGGTTTTGGCTTGTTCCACTGGTCTTGGCTACTTGGATACTGCCGATGACAGGAGATCGCTAGGTCAAGGTTGAGTAGACACACAGATTGCTGGCATGCCCTCACCTCCCCATCCAGAAAGGACAGGTCGAGCGTGAGGGGTCTGGCTGCCTCAGCCTGGAGCTACTCTGAGTGAGGCATGGTCCCTGAGAACCATCTTGTCCTGTTGACTGTTCTTAAAGCCCAAGACCACCTGGCACGTGCAGTCAGATTAATTAAAGGCTGTATCCCTGATGACTCCTGGCATTAAGCAACCTGTGACCTCGGGCAGCTGCCATCACCTGGAAGCCAATTCTCCTTTGGAAATGTAAGGGCTGGCCAGATGACTTAAGTACAAGAGCTTGGCAGTCATAACCCAGAGGTCAAATCCCACCTGTGTGGCCTTCCTGACAGCAGTTAACCTCTGGAGCTTCCGTGCTCTCATCAGTGAAATGCAAATAAAACCACTCACGTGTAAGTTTGTGAGAATGAAATGAGATTACAGACGCCAGCTGCCTAGCCCAGCACCAAGGCCACAAAAGGTGATCAGTGATAGCATTCTTCCCGCTCTGGCCTCCAGGTGTGCTCGCAGCACGAGAGATCCCACAGTGCACACAGGCCCCGCTCCACCACTTAGAACCGGACGCCTTTGGGGAGTTACCACACCTCTCCATGCCTGTTCCCTCACTTGTACAATGACATAACTTGCATGTCCCCCAATGTCCCCCAGGGCACAGTGGTGAGGACACGAGGAGGAGCGTGGGAAGCCTTAGGTACAGCGGCCACCATGTGTAACTCTCAGTGACTTCTTGCCATGGAAAGTCAACCAGGTTCTCTGACTGTCCCAGTCTGCAGGGCTGACCCTTCAGTCCTATGGCTGGTGGGTGTCCTTGGCCACAGAGGGAGGGCACACCACAGGCAGGACTCACCCGGCTGCCTGAAGCACCGCCAAAGCACCAGTTTCCCACTCCCTAGCTCTGTTCTCCCTGTGCCTTTTCCCCTTCTTCTTCTCCTCCTACCCTGCGCCAACACCTGACCAGCTCCTACTCATCACTGAAAGCTTAGAGTCACCCCCTCCAGGAAGGCTTCCCTGGTACTGTCCTCTCTCCTACACACACTAGATGAGATCTTCCCCATGGAACACACTCACATGGTGTTATTTTTATTTTTGTGTTTGCCTCCCTCACTAGGCTTTGAGGTTCTTGAGCATTAATGTAATTTCATATTCATTCTAACATCCCAAATACCTAGCATAGTGCCTGGCACATAACGCATGGCTTTTCATTCATTCATTCATTCAACAAATGTTCTCAGTTATTAGTCTATGTCAGGAACTATTTTGTGAACGAAAGAATAATGAGCAGATACTAGTTCTGTCTTTTCCATTCCTCCTGCT
>NW_006159616.1:16537665-16543034 GCF_000334495.1 Tupaia belangeri chinensis
ATGCTTTGAGAACATTTCCTACTGACAGGGTCTGGGCAGGGTTGCTGTCAGAGAGAATATTCAGGAACTCAGGAGGTTAAGGTGATATATACTGGACTTCTCTTTCAGTGTCAAAAGTAAGGAGATGCTCATTCCAAGTTCTCCCCAGCTTCTGCTCACTACCTTCCCTTGCCAAAGCCCCTGCTCACTTCACCTGCTTGTGCTCACTGTCAACTCCAGACGAGAGCCCCTCCCAGTCCCACTGCAGTCTGTGAAGGAAGGAAGGGAGGAAGTCAGAGACCCGAGAGAGGCCTGGCTCCCACCAGACCATGCATCTAGTGGGCCTTGCAACAGGCCACAAAAACGACCTAGCTTCCCTTCTAATGCCCCGGTCTAAGGGCTAGGAAAAATAGCCACCCCAGTAAGGACAGAGTGCTGCCTGTCATGGCCCCAGGGAGATGCTGGGTACCAGGTGACAGCATGCAGCAGGCAAGGCCAGGGGGGAAGTCTCAGACTGGGTCTCCTAGATGGGCAAGGTGAGGGAGAAGGTGGGGAGGATAGGCAAAACAAGGGGAGCCCAATGGTCTGCTGAGATCAGTGAGAGAGTGTGGGGAGGAAGTGGGGGGTCCTGCAGTGCATGAATAGCCATCTTCTGACTCATCTGTCCATCTACCTACGTTTTCCTTCCCCATTGTGCTAATGACAACACCACCTGGATTTGGGGAGGAGGTTACCTGGGTCTCGACACATCAAACTAATCACGTGGGGCCCAGCTGTCTTAGTCACTCATCTTTAACATTCCTGGGAGTGATGAGAGAAGCAGGTGGTTCAACTCTTGTTCTAGGGAGAGGAAAATTACAGCAAGAGAAACTGGTGACTCACTCCTTCAAGGTGACTCCGTAGGATTCAGGGACCATAACCCAGTAACCCAGTTCCCAGATCTTGCTTCTGCTGAAGAGACAGACTGGAGGTGGTGGGTGGGAGGGTGGGGCTGGATATGCAGCCATAAAGACCTGAGCTCGGTCAATATACAACCACCAAAAATCAATCGCCCTTCTATATAATAGCAATGTGCAGTTGGAAATGAAAATAAAAAATATCATTTACCATAGCAACACAAATAAACCTGACAAAACACATGTAAACTAGAGGCTAAAAACTACAAAGCACTCGTAAAAGAAATCAAAGGAAACTAAATGAAATGGAGAGACATACTATATTGATGAATCAGAAAACTCAATAGTGATAAGATGTTGATTCTCCCCAAACTAATCTATAGAGTCAACAGTTTCAATCACAGTCCCAGCAGGGTATTTTATCTTTTTTCTTTTTTTTTTTTTTTTTTTTTTTAGAAATCAACAAATCTATTCTAAAATTTCTATGGAAAAACAAAGAAAGAATTACTAAAACCATTTTGAGAAAGAACAAAGTTAGAAGACTTCCAATATCTGATTTCAAGACTTACTACAAAACTACTGGGCTGCTGGAAAAGTCAGGATGCATTTTAACATAGAAAAACATAGAAAAGTATGTCGTGACTTTTCCAACAACCCAATATAATAATCAATACAGCATTGATTCGGCAAAGGGGTAGATATCAGTAAAATACAGTCCAAAAATAGAACCACACATACATGGTGAATTGATTTTCAATAAAAGTACAAAGACAATTTAATGGAGAAAGGATAGTCATTTCAATAAATGGAGCTGGAGAAACTGTATATCCATAAGTAAAAAGAAAAACTTCAATCTATATATCGTGCCACAGGCAAATATTAATACAAACTAGATCACAGATATAACGTAAAATCTAAAACTATAAAACTAGGAAAAAAGCATAGATAACTTTCGTGATCTTGAATTAGGCAAAGATTGCTTAGATACAAAATTAAAAGCACAATTTACAAAAGAACAAACTGATAACTTCCACTTCCTCAGAAATGAGAACACCTATTCTCTGAAAGACACTGTTAAGAGAATAAAAAGAAAATAAGACAAAAGCTACTGACTGGGAGAAAATATTTATAAATCACATACATAGAAAAGAATTTGTATTTGAAATATATAAAGAACTCTCAAAAAAAAAGTGAAAAATGGGCCTTTAAAAATTGGATACCCCCCAAAACTAAACGCACAGATAACATAAGCAAAGGCATGAAAGAAACATTAATTACTAGGAAAATACAATTAAAATATCAATGACATACTATTACGTGCCTACTTGACCAACTTAAAATTACAGTGTTAGACGTTGGCAAGGATGCGTAACAACTAGAGCGCTCTCTTTTTTAAGGGCATAACCTCACTGTATTGGACTCTTCCTACCTCGGTTCCCAAGTAGATGAGATTAGAGGCAGAGTGACCATGCCTCTAGATTGGATCGGGAATCAAACTAGAGCTTCTCATCTGGTCTCAGCCTGCAAAGTACAGAGTCTTAGCAGGGCATGCTATTGTGGCTGGGCCTGTGACTCTTATACACTACTGATGAGAATGCAAAATGGTACAATATCTGTGTAACAGTGGTGGTTTCTTTTAAACATAAACATATACCACATGACCTGGCAATCTTTTTATTATTTATTTATTGAGAGGTTTTTGCTATAGGGTATGTGTGTTCACCAAGAAGACAGAGACAGACAGAGAGACAGAAAGCAAGAAATCACCCCCCATGGAGGGATGGCCACGCCGCAATTCCTTCTCTTCCATTCTCCTCTTGGAATCTTGGGCACACACGCACACGCACCTGGCATGAGTTTAAGCCACCAGGTCTGGGACTTTGTGGTTGACTACATGGGAGTCCAGCAACATAGACATTATGCCAACTGGTCCCACAATCTTTTCTTTTTTTTAAAGAATTATTTTATTTAACTTTATTTATTTACTTATTTTAATTTTTTAACCAGAGAGGGACAGAGCAAGAGAGAGAGAGAAAAAAAAAAAAGAGGGAGAGAGAGAGGGAAAGTGAGAAAGCAAGCCGCCAGGTCCGGGTCTCAAACCACAGTCAGCCATGTGGGAGTCCAGTGTCCTTAGCCACCATGCCACCTACCAGGCCCTGGACGTGGCAATCTTACTTCAAGGTGTTTACTCAAGAGAAATAAAACTGATCACATAAAACCTATATGCAAATGTTTATAGTCCTTTATTTATTTATTTATTTATTTATTTGAGATTTTGCTATAGGGAACATACACTTGTTGGAGAGACAGAAAGTAAGAAATCATTCCCCAGGGGAAATGGCCATGCTGCAAGCCTTTCTCCATTTTCCTTTCAGGATCTCGGGCATGTACATGTGTCCTATGTGAGTTTCAAGCCACCAGGGTCTGGGACTTGAACTGCAGTTGACCCTGTAGAAGTTCAGCACCTAAACCACTATGCCACCTGCTGGCTTTAGTCCTTTACTTTTAACAGTTCCAAACTGGAAACAGCCCAGATGTCCTGCAACAGGTGAATGTTAAGCAAACTGCAGTATACACATACATAGACCACCACTCACCAATAAAAAGGAAAATCTTTCGATACATGTGACAACATGGATGAATCTCAAGATCTTTATGCTCAGTGAAGACAGACTCAAAATTCAGACTCATGCATAGTGCAGCTTTCCATTTATATGACATCTGGAAAAGGCAAAGCTACAGGAACTAAAATCGGATTAGTAATTGTCAGGGGTAGGAATGTGGGGAGGGCTTGGCTAACCAAGTGGTCTAGGGGAAGTTTCTGGGTAGTGGGAACATTCCGTGTCCTGATTGTGGTGACACTCTCATGAGTCCGTGCCTTTGTCAAAGCTCTCAAAGGAATTTGACTGTATGCTAACTATACCTCCAGAAGCCCTGGAGACCAACATTTTTTAGCTATGTGAACTGGACCAAGTGACTTAGTCTTTCCAAGCAGCAATTTCCTAATCTGTAAAAAAGGAAGTGGCAATAGAATGGACAAACCTGGAAGATCAGCTGAAGACATACAGGCACACACTAAAGGATCCCATAAAATATCCAGACACTTGGATACTGAAAATGCTCCTCACCCCCAGGGAGCCAGCAAGACATCACCCAGCACTTCTGACTGGGTGAGACCTCCTGCCCACGAGAGAGAAATGGCAGAAGAGGTGCAGGTCCCTGAGGACTTGGTAGACCTGCAGGGTCCAGGGACCTGCTTACGCCTGGGTAGAGACTTGGCAGTGCACAGATGTCACCAGGGCTGCAGGCTACTTGTTCCCTGTAGGGACATGAAAGGTGGTTTTGCTCTTTTTCTTTAGCACAGAATGGATTTGTTTGCCTCCTCCACTCTTTCTTTGGCACCGAGTGGCTACCACAGGGTGTATCTCCTGCCAGGACCTTGTCATAGATTGATGTCTGAACAGCAGGCCTGCGACACAGGCACCATCATCATCTTCACTTTAGCCAGGAAGAAACCGAGGCCCAGAGAGGAGAAATCACTTGTGGGATCCCAGGACTAGTAAGTGGCGGGGCTGTGCTCTGGTGCCAACCCTTGCCCCTGTCCATGGCCTGCCCAGGGTGTGCCAGGCAAGGGACAGCATCCCTCACATGGGTCCAGATGGAGCTCCGGGGAAGCCCAGTCTAGAGCCTGGAGCTGGGGAGCCCACCTGGAATGCACCAAGGACAGCAGGTCCCTGAACTGTCCCAGATGCTCCAGGAAGCAGATTCCTGGGGCAGGTTGTGTCCCAGGTTGTGTCCCACTGGTTCCAGTCCGTCAAACCCTAACCTCTGTAGCTTAAGGGCCAAAAGTATGGTAGCTCCCAGGTGCCTAGGCCCCACAATGCAGTGGGAAGTGACTGGACAGACATGGGAAGGGACCAGCCCTTGCCATGCCCGCACAGGTAAGCAGCAGGTAAGGAAGAGTCACTAACTCACAGCTGTGGGCCAGGTAACAAAGAGGACTACAAGAGTTATTGTGTTGTAAAATAGTGACCAGCAGTGCCTGAGGACTTGAAAGGCAAACCTACCTGCTGTCATGGCACCCCCACTACAACCTCAGCGACCCTGCCCCAACCATCCCCATTCTGGGCTGTCTTATCTTCTCTTCTAAGGCTCTCCTGCCTGGGTCCCTCCCTTCCTTGGACTCACTCTGTCCCTCTGAGGACCCTTCGCTTGGACTTCACTCTCTCCCACCTAGACTGCTATGAGGGGATTTTGTCAACTCCTGGAGAAGCAAGCTTTTCCACCCAGGCTCTCACCTCCCCATGCTCCCTCACACTCACACCTCATAACAAGCAAGATGAATTACCCACGCATAATCTGTCCCACGTTCTCAGTGGAGTCTCATTTAACCTTGTCTGAACGAGGCCACCAACATCTGTTTCTCAAGGAGCAGCCACGGGCAGATCAGCAGAGAAGCTGGGCCTGGGCTTGGCCAAAGTGCTCAGATGGAGT
>NW_006159616.1:16543412-16578833 GCF_000334495.1 Tupaia belangeri chinensis
GGAGCTTGGGCCAGGCAGACACTCTGCCATCTCCCTGGTCTGGACAGGGGACAGTGTCATTGGCAAGCAGTGCTTAGGGACAGCTGACTGTGTGAGAGCAACAGCCTGGACACTGAGCACTCGAGTGCCTGGAGACTGGCATGGCTGCCACAGGGCCTTGACAGAGCCTAGAGAGGATGAGGCTATTGTAGGGCCCAGCACCCACAACAGGTTGAGAAGAGAGGCTTAAGGGACACGACCACGTCTTTAGGCATCTGAAGGGTCATCTCAAAACAGCGGGAGACGGGCTCTGCATCTGTGTGCTGCGGAGTCACTTTCCCTAGTGCAAGCCAGGCAGCCAGGACACAGCAGCCAGGTGGTGGGGCTGGGGCTGCCTGCCTCACCCCACTCTCCCTCACCATGGAGCACCTTCTCAGCGCTGTGAGGCTCTGTGAATGGCACAGGGGACAACAGTGTGAAGTCACAGTCCTTGCCCTAGGCAAGCTCAGTTAGCAGCGAGACCAGCCCCAGGCAGACACGCCCACCCTGACAGAGGGGGAGTCTGAGCAGAAGACCCTGCCCCAGAGTGTGGTTGGAGTGTGGATCCATAGCTGAGACCCTCCCAGCCCTGGTTTTGGTGTCTGTGCCGGACAAGGGACAGACCCCTCCAAGTAGAAAATGGGAGTTGTCAGTGAGAAACAAGAAACTGGTTCCACACAAGGGGACAGGCGCTGTCCTGGGAGACACATTATAGTCAGAACCTGGAGCTGTCTCCTGGGGCTCAGGGGATGCAGGCTATTGGCCAAGCCCCATGGACTCAGAGCCTGAGGCCTGGACATGATATCCAGCAAGAGCCCCCTCCCACCAGGACTGGGCTCCAAGGCTGGGCCACCTCCCTCCAGCTTCCTGGCACCAATCTTCCCCGAGCACAGCCTTCTAGAAGAGGGGTGTTGGTCACCACTTTCCATCTGATTGGTTCAGACAGTCTGAATAGGTGGGGAATGTGAGAAGCTGCACCAGAAGGCTCTTGATCAGAAGACTGCTGGAATGAAAGCGAGGATGTTCTTCCTTGTCCGGCTCATGGAGGACAGTGGTGTCCCTGCCTGCTCTCTCTGCAGCACAATAGCACCAGGCTGGGCACCCTGAACGCTGTGGCGTGAGCAGGACCCCTGAGGGGCAGGGCACATTTGCAGCCTTGGGCTCACAGTCACAGTGACCATGACAACAGAAATAGTCAAGTCTGTTAACGGGCAACATTTCTCTTGTGTCATTTTACTTAATTTTTACAACGATCCTAAGAGAAAGGGACTTCAACCCCCATTTTCCAAAAGGAAAGTAACAATAATGACGATAGTAATAAACAGTCGGTCCTTCGAGTGGTCATTGGATCTGAACCTGAGGCCCTCTGAGATCAGCAAGTCACAGTCAGAGAAAGCCTTGCACACGGACCCAGCAGGGAATGGGAGGCTGCGGTGGGAAAGGAGATGGATGTGGATTCTGAAGGTCTCCCCCATAAAGGGCTCCGACAACAAAAACGGCTTTCCACGCATTATCTGCAAACAAGCTGAGTGAGGGGAAGGGAGGAGAAAGGCAATCAAAGCAAAGATCAATTGTGTTGCAGACAATGTGGCAAGAAGACAGATCTAGCTGGAAATTCCTTCTGACTGGACTCTGCCAGGATCAGAGTATTTTTCATTCCAAGATTAAGCAAAATTCTTTCCTGTCATAACCTCCTACCCATCTGTGTCCAATCTCCCACTATCATTTTTATATCGTGCACATCTTAAAAATCTATTTTGTGGCTTTCTCTGTGTATTAGTTGAAGCTAAACTGCTCCCAGATTTAAAAAGAGCAGAGGAGCATGGGAGGTCTCAGGAAGCACACAGGGTGGGGGAGTCCCAGGCTGGGACTGTGGTCTGACATTGACAAGGGGCCTGGGCGGCTGGGACCCCACCTGCTGGCAGGGGCAGCTGCTGCCATGGAGCTAAGGGACCCCATGGCCTGGCTTAGACAGAAAGAGAACAGATGGGAGAAGAGAATTAAGAGTTCTTAATGAGGGATTAGATGTGGAATGTGTGAGGCAAGGAGAAATTAGAAATATGAAGTTTCCTGGTTGGGGCAACTATGTGGATAGTGAGGTTGCCATTGACACGGGAGAGAAAAGTCAGGTGCTCAGTGCAGAGGGAGGTATGTGGGGTGTGGGAGGTAAGAGGGTTGGGTCTGAGCATGTTCAGTGAGAGGGATTGACAGCACCCAGAGGTAAGTGGCCCAACCTGGAGAGATCGATGTATGAGAGAGAAGTCTCAGAGGGTATGCTGGAGCCATGGGAATGGATAAGATCTACCCAGGGAAAGCAGAGATGGAGGTCATAGTAGGTTCTAGGAGACTTTGATGTCTAGGAGTGCAACAAAGCTAACTGGGAACTGAAGCTTAGAAAGACCAGAAGGACCAGAGAAGTAGCATTATGGGAACCATAGCAACAAATCTCCAGGCAGTGCTAAGCATCGTGAGATGGGTGCAGTAACAAGGACTGAAGTCACAGACTTGGCAACTGGGACTTCTCGCAGTTTTGGTGGCCTGCATGAGTGTCTGAAGGGGGAGGAGGGAGCCAAATTATCCAACAAAGTATTTTCGTGCATTATCCCTTCAGTTCCTCAGCCCTGTGAGAAGAGGAGGTTGAGGCTAGATGACATTAAGTTACTTGCTACAGGCCAACAAGGTTGGTAAAGGTAGGGCTGGGCCTCGAACCCCATTTGACCACTGTCAAAGGGTGTGCTTCTCTTAGGAGGAAGAAAGGCTATCTCCAAGTGGGAGGATGTTTTTGGAGCCTTTAGGGAAAAGAGAGAAGTCCAAGAACGTCCACCCTGAGGTAAGGAACACACAGGCAGGAGAAGCTCTACTGAGCAATGTAGGGGACCCAGGCATGGCTGGAAACTGCCACTGGGCTGGAGGCCCTTAGTAAGGCTGAAATTGTCCCTATTCACTGCCCTCTGCTGAATGATTTAATGTTGCAGCTTCCCAGAAGGCAGCACTGCAACCAGATCTTAGGGACATCATGTCCCCCTCTATGCCATGCAGCTCCACTGGGTGATGGTGGCTGCCCATAATAAGAACAAGGGTATCTATAGGACATTGGCACAGGAAGGTTAACTGAGCTATGCATTCTGGGTTTGTGAAGTCAACTCAAAATCATGTTCTTGCCATGAATATGGACAATTCAGTGCACAAGTATCTGTTTGAACAATGGTCACTGTGAACCTAGATTTCCCATGGCAACCACTGCCTTTAATTTCCAGGGAGAGCAGAGGAGCCTGGGGAAGTGACAACAGGTTTTGGGATGCCCATTGTAACAGAGAGGCCCAGTGAGGTGGTGGGGCGGTGATGGGGTGCTGGCATGATGCTGGGGCAGTTAGAGACATGCACAGCCTGACTGGTCCCCTGCATGTGGACTGAAGCTCAGAACCACACGTATGGCAAGGAACTGCCAGCTAAGCCATAGACTCCAATGACATTCAGGATGCTTGGAACCAGGAGGGCCAATGGATGGGAGAAGCTGGCAGGGTGGGGCCAGAGTGAGCTTTGGAGGAAGACAGAGGTAGACAGGGCACTCCAAGGTCGTTTTGAAAACCAGGGGGTATAGTGCCTCCTGCATATCCTGACAGGACGTCTCCAAGGGGCCTCAGGGCTGACCTGGCTTCTCCAGTCCCATTTTGCCCTGGTGTCCTGCTCTTCTTCCTGCAGCCGCTGCTTTCCCTGGCTGGCTTAGGGGTGCAGAATGGCCTCTCAGGGCCCTTTCTGAGCTGTCTGGTTCCTCCCACCCCAAGTGCTGGACTGTGAACAGGAAATTTAAATGACCCAACATCCCCTAGAGATACTATTCAAACAGCAAGGCCAAAATAAACATATTCAAGTTGAAACGTATAATGCCTAAAGCAAATGTCTATGCAGCTTTATTTGTTCTGGAAATATTGCTTGCTGCTGTCCAGCAAAAACCAAGTGTTGTGTTAATAGCAAACAGACAAGAGGGATGGGGTAGTGAGAAGGGCCGACGGCAGGGTGTGGGATGCAATCAGGGAGGCCATTCTCTCATGCTGAGGCTGGGTGTGTGCTGCCTCCCCTGGGACATGATCCAACAGCCTGAACTCACAGCAGGAAAGAAGAAGGCTGTGAGTCCTGGGCTCAGCCACCTGGCTGACCCAGCCTAGGGCCATGGTGATGACTAGGGAGGAGCCACAAGCTCTCAGTGGCCCAAGAAGTGGTCAGACCTGTCCCTGGAGTCTTCCCATCAGAGCTGATCCCCAAAGCCTCAGTCCTGCCCCACGCGATCAGCCACCATGCTGCACACCTGTCCCATGCTGAAGTGATTTACGACATTTTATGGTCTGTGATTTAGCACACCTAGACTTGACTACTTCTATTCTAATTAAATTAACAAAAATTAAGAGTGACAAAATGGCAAAGCTTTACTGATTTATCTAATATGTGCTCTTTCTGCTTAGATGGCACAAATGTCTTTTAACTTTGAATAAAATTAAGGGGAAGTATCAGTCATTTGCTCTACTTGTTTGCAAATAAATAAATAAAAAATAAATCAGCAGTGGATTCAGAGAAGGCTCTCCGAAGTCCACACATTCCCTTGTAGTGATCATTGCACACGGCACTGGGGCCTGGGGGCCTGCACAGTTGTATGCAGAGCCAGACCTGGACATGCAGGATCAGCACGCAGGGGAGGTCGGAAGCCCTCGAGTGCCCAGGCTGACTTACTCCCCTTTCTTGCCCCAGTCCAGTTTTCCTGGAAACTCAGTGACTGAAGACACTGTGCAGCTGTGGCCACATTCAAACCTCTGGGAAAAGCAGTGAGTACATACTATGCTATAGGTGGTACTTCCAGTCACACTCAACCCCTACCTTTCACTCTGTTGGCCCAAAGCTCATACCCACTGCAGAGAAGTCTTCCCATGGGGTTTCCTAAAGGGAAGCCACTACTTTCCTATTTCTCCTCTTCCTTCCCAGGACTGACCGTCATGGAGCATGGGGCCAGTAGACCAGACCAGCTCCTCACTGTGCCTCAGTGGGGAGGGAGTTCCATGCCTTCCCTTGAAGCCCTTCATGCTGCCCACTGCACTTACTCTGCCCTGCACACAGCTTTGACGTCTTTGCTCCCACTATGCTGGAAGAATGCAGGCAGATTCTCTGTTCTCCTCTGTACACCCTGCACTGAGGGTGGTGGCTGGCACACAGCAGAAACTCGATGATCCTCTATGATCATCCTCCTCCTCAACCTCATCTACACCCTCTTCATCTTCACTGTCGTCAAAATCCTCCTCCTCCTCATCTTCAACCTCAGCAGCAGCAGCAGCAGCAACACCATCACAGGCACCATCATTATCAGCACCAAGGTCAGCACCAGCATCATCTTCCTTTGTATCATGTCATAGCTCACTTTAATTCTCCCCCGAATCCTATGAAGTAGGTACCCATTTTATAGATGAGAAGACTGAAGCACAAAGAAATTAGCTGAACTTGTCCAAGATTAGTTATTGGGCAGACTAACCAGGATTTTAGCAGAGTTAGACTCCTAAGTCTGTATTTCAATTGATAGACTACACATAAGTTCAATGGGTGAGAAATGAGCCAATAAGCATTGGAATAAGTACCTGGATGAATGTTCAGTGGCTGTCAGGGAGCCTTGGGGAATAAAGGATGCTTTTCCCACTATTTATATTTGGCAGTAACATTAGTCTTGGCCCTCTTTCTTCCTTTCCTGTGGCAAAAATCTTAGTGTGTTGATAATATAGGAACCCCTGCAGGGTTGGGACCCACAGTCTCCTGGCACTGTGCACTTAGCCATGCTGTTTACAAATAAGCATGCCCCTGTTTGGAGATTATGTGATGATCTTGCTTCTTCCGTCACAGAACATGCAGTTCATACCACTGGTTTTGTTCACCACTATGTTACCATATGTGCACGGTGCCTAGCACAGAGGAGTTGCTCAGTAAATAGAGACTGGTTGCATAACTAAGTGAACGAACAGCCAAAAGAGAGAGATTTTTCTCACATTTCTTAGATTTGACCTTTGGAAGCTATAGGAATATCTATCTACCTATCTATCTATCTATCTATCTATCTATCTATCTATCTATCTATCCATCCATCCATCCATCCATCCATCCATCCATCCATCCATCCTAATAAATCACTGCCACAAAGTAGCATGTACATAACGCTTTACGTCAAAGGCTGTTTTCCTTTTGTTCTTCCCACCTGCAGGAGGGTGCATTAATGGATAAGCGAATGAAAAGAGCCCTGGGTTTGACAGCCTCACTACAATGGGGGCAAGAATACCTACCACATGGATATTTATGGAGTTCATATGTGACAAGGTGTATACACTACAAAGTGTAAAATAAATTACTTGGTTTACTAATTCCCTATGCCAGTAATAGAGCCTGGCCTCAGACTAACAGACCAGGGAACTGATGACAATGCTTAGTTTTTCTTTTCTTTTCTTCATCTTTTTGTTTGTTTGTTTGTTATAAGGTGCACTCGCCAGAAAGAGACAGAGAGAAAGAGGGAAAGTGAGAAATCACCCCCCGGGAGAGTTGGCCATTCCACAGTGCCTTCTCTATTCACCTACACAGATCTTGGATGCACACACATATTTGCTTAGCATGATGTTTAGGCTGTCAGGTTCAAGACTTGAACTGCAGAGTCAGCTGTGTGGGATCCAGGCGCCTTAATCTCCACGCCACCTGCTGGTCTCGCTCTTCCCGGATTATAAGCCGTTGTCTATATCTGGTCCTGCACTAAACATCATAGAATGATTATCTCGAGTAGTCTTCACAACACCACTATCAAGCATTTACTTGATTTTATAGATAAATAAATGATATTCCAAAGACACATCCTAATTCACTCAAGACAGACAACAAGATTTGTATCTGGATCTCGATGGCAGAGATGGCAACTGTTCTCTTCTTCTTTATGTTCTAGGACTCCCAAATTCAGCTAGGCCACTCAGAATGAAGGCATTTCAGCCTCTTCTGCAGTTATATGTGGATGTAATTGCACTGTGGTCAATGAAACGTAGGCAGAAGTGTTTATCTCCCTTTTTTTGATGGCAGGAATATAGACACTGTGGCTTGAACCCAAGAAGCCATCTTGTCCCATGAGGTAGAGACTGTACTGGGGACAGTGGTGCTGCATTGTGGGAGGTGGAAACTCCGATCTAGAGACATACAGGTGCTGGATCTACTAACCAATCTTTTCCAGAAAAATGAAACTACTCTAGATAAAGCGCTGTTATTACAGGGTTTTGGTCACTTGCAGCTGCACTTATCCTAACTAATCTATTATGTCTGACTCCAAAGCACATTTTTCTAACCACTTTCTTCAGAAAGCAGCTAATCTCTGTCATCATTCCAAGACCATAGGCCATAATTATAAAGCCTTTGGCAGTGTCTGGCTCAGGCTGAATATGCAATAGAGACTAACCAGCCACTGCTATTGCTCTGTGGCTAAAACTGTGGGGGTGAAAAAGAGACACCCCAGCCACTGCTATTGCTCTGTGGCTACTGCTGTGGCTATTGTTGCAAACATGTGCCACACTGACAGCTTTGCTTAGCAATCCAGATCAACTAGGCCGGGCAAGGTGGTTTTCCTGAAGTGCCCATCCCTGCCTGGCATCCGAAGGGGAGACTATTATTTTGGCTCCAGAAAGAGTCTTCAAACTCTGTACCAATCCTGTATTTATGCCAGAGTCTTACTTAGGCACAATGGAATCAGGCTTTAAAGAGGAAGAATCCTTTCAGCTCAGCAGCCACAGCGGGAGGGTGGCCATGAGTGGTGAAACCTGATTCATCTGGGCAACCATCTTAAGGATACCCAAGCAGATGGACATGCTGGGCAAATGGACAGTGGCTTTCTGAGTTTACAGGGAAAAAAAAAAAAACTAACCCAATGGTCTCTTGGGAAACCCTTTCCAAAGAGCTAGATTTGCATATAAATAATAGACATGTCAAAACATCTGATGTCTGGATTTGGTATTCATCTGAAGAATTGAACGCACAGTTTGTAATAATTTCCTCAAATTCTGGAGACATTCCTGCAGACCCTGTCTTCAGCACTGGCACTGGGCAATTAATTAAATTGCCATTATATTTCCCGAAGTGAAGACTGCTGATTAAGAACCGCCCTTTCTACGCACTGCTCACTTCAGTCGTCCTCTTTCTGCTTGGCCACATCCTGAGCAAGGCTCTGCTACACGGCACAAGGCAGACACATGCAGACAGGCTTTGTCGGTTTGCCAGTGGTGTACAGTTTGAAAATAAAAACACCAGGGAACATCTCCTTAAGAGAAGGAGGTGAGGAGAGGCAACCAGGAGGCCCCAGAGATCAAAGCAAGGAGTCAGAAACAGAGAAGGCGAAGGAGTTCAATCCCCTTTCAATCCTGTCTGCTAGTTCAGGCAGCCGCTGCCCTTGTCTTCTAGGGAATTCTGCAGAGGAGAGGCTCTGAGGAGCTCCAGAAAGCCCTGATGAGAACCCAACAGGAAGACGATCCATAGACGGAGAAAGTGCTTTGTTTTACAGTTTCCGGGCACTGACACCAGCAGCCTTTTCTGCCAGCAGCTCGAAATATGAGATGCTGGTGTTTTTTCCTGGCTCCCTGAATTTAAATTACATCACCAAAGAAGAAACTTCCCGAAGGAAATGAATCTCTGCAGATAATGATCCCTTGCAATGGATTTCAAATTGTAATAAAAATATAACTTGAATGTTAAAGGTGAATTTCAATTAAGGATTCCATCGCAAATTTTGCTCCAGACCACAATAAAAAAACGTATTTCACTGCCAACAGCCAAGTCTCCTGCGACATCTTTTTGAAAACCAACTATTTTTGAAAGCCAACTTAGAAAAACACATGTGCTCTAGGGTATAAAAGAAAGAGGCATTGTGTATAAAATGTAATACTGAGAGGTAGATCTTAGGATATTGACATTATAAAAACCGGGTAGCAATGGGAAATGATATTTTTACAAAGGTGGCAAACATGAATGCCAAACCTGCAGGCAAATTTATAGACCCCGCCATGCACCATGGCACTTCACTGCCGGATGCTAAAGAAAACCAGGAGAGAGGAGGCCCACAGGTGCCACCGGAGGCAGACAAGCTGCTGTCAGACCACTCCTGTGGGTTATTAGACCACAGGGAGTCTGAACATGGAGAGTGCCTTGGAGACAGGAGCTCAGGAAAAGCTGGAATAAAGTCCCTCCCAGGAAGCCAGGCCTTGGTGCTCAAGCTCCTTTGAAAGGATACTCAGCTCATAATCTTTCTCTTAAGTCTAGTGCTGACTCAGTCTTTGATTTTCCTTTTTTTCCTTGTTTTTTTTTTTTTTTTTTTAGAGTTTGTTATAGGGCACTTACACTTGCCCGAGAGTGAGAAAGCACTCTGTCAGGTGGCAGGGCAGGGAGGGGGAGCTACACCACAATGACTTCTCCATTCTCCTCTTGGAATTTTGGGCAAGCATGCATATATGCCAGGCATTTTTCTTTCTTTCTTTTTGTTTTTTTGCTTTGTATAGATTTTTGCTGTAGGGTGCACACACTTGCTGAAGAGACAGAGAGACAGAAAGCAAGAAATCACCCCCCGGTGAGTATGGCCATGACAGTCTCTTCTCCTCTATTCTCCTCTTGGGATTTTGGGCACACACCCACACGTGTATGATTTTTCAATCTGCCAGGACTAATCACGCAGCTGGCCACGTGGGATCCAGCTGCCCTACCCACTACATCACCTGCTGGCCAGGTTGTTTTTAGTTTTAATTGAGATGAAGCTCATATAGCATAAAATCCACTATTCTGAAGTGTACATCAGTAGTTTTAGTATAGTCACACAGTTGTGCAACCATCACCACTACCTAGTTCCAAAATGTTTTCATCGCCCTAGAAGAAAATCCATGTTCATTAATTAGTCCCTTCTTACTCTCCCTTGTCCCCAGGCCCTGGCAACCAGGAATCTGTATTCTGTCTCTATGGATTTGTCTATTCTGGAAATTTCATATAATGGGGTCATCCAAAGTGTGGGTTTGTATGACTGACTTTTTTCATTCAGTATGTTCTCAAGGCTCATCCCTATTATAGCACTTATTACTACCTCATTCCTTTTTATGGGTAAAGGTAAATATTATTCCATTGTATGGATAAACCACATTTTGTTGACCTATTCTTCAGCTGAGGGACATCTGGGTTGCTTCTACCTTTCAGCTATTCTGATTATTTAATATAGCTTCATTCTTTCTCTCTGAAGTTGGGATCTCCTCAGTAGTACACAGGAGGTTAGTTACATATAAGGCCATCACGCTTCATTTGCTGAATGAATAAATGAATAGGAAGCATGACAATGACTAGACCGACTGCCTTTCAGCATTATTCCACACTATTCCTGTCCCCATTATATTACACTCACATGAGTTGAGAGAATTCCTGTAACACCATCTCCTAGGATAGACCCAGATGTGTGTAAGCCAGGGGGTGGCAAAGTTCTTCTGGAAAAAGCCTTTTCTGTACATATGTTTGGCTTTGTAGGCAGTAGTCTCTATTGCATGTTCTCCATTCTAGACTTATCTTGCAAAAGCAGTCACTCATAATACGTAAGCAAACAGACACGCCTGTGTTTCAGTAAAACTTTATTTACACAAACAAATAGCAAATTGGATCTGGTCCATGGCCATGTTTTGTCAAACCTTAGTCTAACTATTGGGATATTGGAAAAGTCATGATAAATTTTTGCATAGGAAAACCTAGAAAAATACATCATGACGTTTCCTATGACCCAGTAATCAAATCCTTCTAGTAGTCACAGTGATTAGCTCAGAGTGGTCATATATATAGTCCAGGACTTTCTACTCAAAGGGTGGAAAAGAGGTTTTTGTCCCTTTCAGGCAGTAGAATGTGTGCCTGCGAGGCCATTTTACTCAGATAGGGAAGTCAACCTGAGGACAAGGGGCACCCAAGGAAGAGGGAAGCAATGGAAAAACCACAGGGAATAGAATCAGAACCTGGATCGAGCCATGCCACAATCCCCTGGATTCGCCATCTGTATCTGGACAATTCCCTGTCTAACATATGTGTTGCCTTTGCACATTTTTCACGAGCTGCCTCTCTGTTGTGAGGATGTTGATAACTGCTGTATTCCCAATGCTTTGTACATTTCAAGTTCTCAGTACATATTTGCTGAATGAATCAACTCTTGGAGAGGGTCAGATCTCTCCTGGAGTAGGGAGGCGGTGGCGGGTGTGTGTGTGTGTGTGTGTGTGTGTGTGTACCTGAGCAGTTCACACTCCCTTGGGAACTCAGCCAGGCTGTGCTCCCTATGTGCTGGGATTGCAGTGAGAGCTTGTTTGAAGGTTGTTCTGTCATGGCTGAGCCCTCTTCCGAACGCACATGTGGTGGGGGAGGAGGAGCCAAGCACTTCGAGATTGATCCAAATCTGAGCTCATTCATTAGAGTATTCACACACAGGCTGAAGATAAAGGAGTTTGAGAAAGCAGCACCCATCTGTGAGGTGGTTTTGTTTACATGGGAAGGGGGTAGAGGGCAAATGGTAACCAATGCTGGGCAGACAGTTCCACTGACTTTCATCTCCAGGGCAAAGGAGGCACTGGAATCAGGACAATGGAAGATGTTAACCATGAGATGACCAAGGTTGGAACCTCAGCTCTATCTGCTCATAGGTACATGATCTGGGGATGCAATTTCTTCTCTCTGGCCTCTAGTGTAACATGAGTACAATATCACATGCCTTTTAGGAGGGTGTAAAGCATAATGATTCCTCAAGGAATAATGATGGAGGGAAATGGCTTATGCCCCATCTGTATAGAGGTCCGAGGTCCAAGACTGAGCCAGAGACACCAAGACGCCAGCACACTCTGGCCCCTACTCGTGCATATCCTCTTTAGCCCCTGAGCTAGCTGAGTCCTACAGGTAATGTAGGCCTTGTGCTTCGATGTTCTCAAGCAGGCAGGGAGATGTCAACAGCAGGCACCAGAGTGGCCAGAGCAGAGCCACTTGCTGCCCAGATCCATCTTCTGGGTGGAGGCAGTGAAAATAAATAAATTCATAATCAAATAAATAAATAAAGAGCTGCTTTCTTCCTATTCATACTTCTGCAGTTTGAAGCATTTTGAGACTGAGGTGGCCAGGATGCTGTAAATAAGTAAGACCCAAGGGAGCCCTTAGGTGACCTTGAAATATTTATTTGGTCTCCCCATTAGTGTTTTAAAAGCTTAAGGCTCAACAGCTCTTAGTCTGAGGCCAGTAAGGGAATTAGGCAGCTGGGAGACCTCTTGGTAGGGCTGCTCCCCCAGAGGAAGAGCCCACCTAGGGAAAGCAGATGTCCCTGCCCTCAGCCCACTTTATCCTACCCCATTAGGAGCCTCTCCCCATGCCGCTTCCTTCTACTGTCTTTGCTGACAGGGGGCAGCTTAGAGGAGGTTGTCTACACCAAGCTCTAATATTCACATTCATCAACGGAAAGGCCATTATGGCAGAAAACACCCCAGTTTCAAATCCCCAAATAAACATAAGTCTCACCTCTCTTGCCTAGAATTGGGGTCCCAATATTTATTGCCATCCTCCAGCCTGAATAACCACAGAGACACAGGTCCCCTAATGGGAGGAACAGGGCCTGCATGGGGGAAGGCTTAGTCCATTGCTGCTGGAGACAAGAAGATGGATTATGAGGGTTTAACACCTTGGCAAACTCATCTGTCCCCACTGGGTGTTGGTCCCGTGCCTGGCATTTTTCCTTTCTTTGCCAACACACTCATGTGTGTCTGCCTCAGTCCCCTGATGGCAACCCAGGGAGCTCAGAAGACCAGGTTGCTATAGCAACAATTACTCTTTGGAAAGAATTTTTTTCTACTTGGTAAGGTGATCCGAAGGCCCCATTAGAGTCACTGAGGTGTGGCCAATGGTGGGCTAAAGGGCTTTGGGGTGGACCAGGGCAGAGCCAAGTCATCCTTTGTTTGTTGGTTGAAGGCCAAGAACAATGGCCTTTCTTGCAAATATATGTCCCAAAGTGCCCTTTTTCACAGAAGGTCATCTCAGCAATCCCAGTGCCCCAAATAGAAATGATCCAGACCACAGAATCATTTGTCCTGTGCTTTCAGAGCCTTCCAGGAACACACAGTTCTACCAAGTCCCCTCCCTGCAATCAAACTGCAGATGACCCGAGAGGGTGCAGAGAAGAAAGGAAGCAGCGTTCTAACTCTGGGCCCACCTGGGTGGCCATGTGCTGGTTATTTTAGCACAGATAGCAGCCAAGTGGCTGGTACGAAGCCCAGCAGGCCCCTTGAGCACTCAGCTCCACTACTGTAACTCTCAAGTATCCTGGCCTCTGGTGAATAGGTGCACTTATCACTCAGGAGCCCCTTCCCTGCACTTAGATCCTTCTAAAGTTTAGTCTAGAAGCCATTCCACCAATAGGTATGACATCTCTAAGTCATCACTCTATTCTGAGGAAGGCCAGAAGAATTCTCAAACCTTCTTCCCTTCTGCCCAGGCAAAGCTGAAATAGAACAAACCATTTCTGTGTTCAGGAGAAACAGCTATTCAGGATTTCTTGGTTGGGACAAGCAGTTAGCGTAATGGCTATGTCGCTGGACTCCCATGTAGTTGACCGCGGTTTGAGTCCCGGACCGGATGGCTTAAAACTCAAGCTGGGCGTGTGTGCGTGCCCAAGATCCTGAGAGAAGAACAGAGGAGAAGGGACTGCGACATGGCCATCCCCACTGGGGGGTGATTTCTCGCTTTCTGTCTGTCTCTCTCTGTCTGCCTGGCGAGTGCACACGCCCTATAGCAAAAACCTCTCAAAAAAAAAAAAAAAAAGAAGAAGATTTCTTGGTCATTGTCCACAGTCCCTTCCTCCTTTCTCCACACCTGCATCCTCCACTAAGCAGCGGGCTCTTCCTGTTTGCCCTAGGATTGCAACAATTCCCTTTTGTGTTGAATGTGAAAGTTCTTCCATCTCCAGTTTGAGGCTATTACTCTTATTTCCCCTCTCTCAGCAGTCTGTGAATTTTCTAATATGGAGAAAACAACGAGCCGGCACGCGCACACGTGCTCAGGACTTGCCCATCCCCGTGCTGTGGTATTGAATAAAGGCTCTATTAGAGTTTCATCTTGGCGTAGGAAGGAGCAGTTGGGACAAGGCGCACTCTGGCTGTCTGTGCTGAGATGGGCGGTTTTCCATCAGGGACCCGACTGCTTCCTGGGCAATTTGTCAATGACATGTGCTAAATCTGGGCTTCCACCGGAGGCGGCGGCTGCCAGCAGGGCCGGGAAGCAGGCTCCGAGGCCTTCTCCCTCTGCAGGCGCTGCTGGTCAGGACCCCTTCCTGCTCTTCTCGACTTTGCCAAGCTCAGAGCAGCCAGTCGCCCCTGTTCATCCCATCCGTGGGAGCATTCTTTATTACCCAAGGAAATTGAGGATGTCCAATAGTGAGGGAGGAATAAATCATTGTTCTCAGCTAAATGGAGTAGTGCAGATCTGCTGAAAATGCTGCCTTTTATCAACAGTGCAAATAATGAAGATTCCATGCGCTGAGAACAATGAAATGAGCCACTGCACTATTGATGGGGTATTTGTACAACTCTGTGAGTTATGTTTCAAAACCAGGCTCTATTAAAGATGCAGAACCCTTTTCAGAAGCAAAAAGACTAATATTGCTCTCCAAATAATTTATAAGTTTCCCCACAAGGCAAAAAAGCAAAGTTGTCTGGAAGCAGGCGATCGTTGTTCTGGGTTCTCTGTTGTCTCTTAGCTCCTCTGCTCTACTGGGCTCTGATGGAGTCTGGGTGCAACACAGCCAGATCCTTGGTGTGGAGAGAGGGGTGGTGCCCAGGAAGGGATGGTGGAGGAGGGTGGAGCATCGCCGCTGCATATGCACAATGTCCAGGCCTAGGCTTCACTTCGTTCAATTGCAGCCAATTTGGTTTAACTAGGTGGCTGGAAGAACTGAAACCCAGAGAGAATCAAATCTTGGACTTTAGTAAAACTCCATACACCAGAGCTTCAGCAATGGTTCTTGACTCTAGCAATTTTGCCTCCTAGGGGACAATGTCAAAGTCTGGAGACAGTCTTTGTCTTCCCATAGTCATGGCTGGTAGGAAATGGATGCTACTGGGTAGAAAGCCTATCCAGGAGGCCAGGGATACTGCACCAGATAGCCCCCAAAACACAGAACAATCTAGTCTAAAATGCTGACAGCACCAAGGGTGAGGAACTCTGGACTAACATAACCATTTGCATTTCCTCCTCCTGTCTTTGTGTCTCTTGCTGACAGAGTAGAGGTAGGGGGAGCCGGCAAAGACCTGCAGAGCCTCCACCTGTGACTGTCCACTGTTTTCAAACCAGTGAGCAGAGTCTCCATGGAAGCACTTCACAGCTACCCCAGGGCCACTTCAGCTGGGCCAGGTTCCCTACATACATGAGGGTGCAGCCACTGAAAGTGGAAAACCATGTAGGGTAATGGCTCAGAGGGTGGCTCCTGATGGTGGTTTGGGGTTCAGATTCCGGTCTGAGCTCCTTGACCTGAAACCGCATGTCTAACCTCTCTGCTCTCATTTCTGTGCAGTGAGGGGACTAAGGGCACCCCTGTCTATGGGTTTCTGTGGGTGTTCCATTAGCTCTTACATGCAAAGCCATTACAATAGCTTTGGCATGTGTGAATGCTCAGTAACTTTGGGCTATTGTAATTATTAACAGGACGATGATGACATTGACTGAGAAACACAGGAAGCGTTATTGTGTAACAGTAAGAAGGAAAATGAGACACATAATCATGTACTCATTATATCCACAACCCTTCAGTAATAAGCCTGCAACAGACCTGGACCAGGAACGACACGCAACTGTGTCAGACAGTGGTGAGGATGTAGACTTCTGATACTGTGTCAGCTTTTGAAAAAGAATTGAAATGCTAATTTAACTAAAAAATAAACAAACGACACGCACATACATGCATAGCAGGGATCATCACCAAGAAAATGACCAATATTTGCAGTCTTACCCAGATTTGCATTGACTGTATAAAGCAGGTCTACACTCTTCTTGGTTTCACCAACACGGGATGAGAGAAGGCAGCTACTAAAGGAGGGAGAGCCGGCATAGACAGAATCAGCCTTGAGGTGGCTAAAGATGAAGGGATGTGAGGGAGGGATTTAAGATAGGAGAGGGGCCAGCAGATGGCATAGTGGTTACATTGCTGGACTCCCACATGGCCAACTGCAGTTCGAGTCCCAGATCCGATGGCTTGAAGATCCGATGGCTTGAAGATCCGATGCCCAAGATCGTGGGAGGAGAATGGAGGAGAAGAAATTGTGGTGTGACCATTCCCTCTTGGGGAGGGCGGTGATTTCTCACTTTCCTTCTCACTGTCTCTGTTTCTCTGGTGAGTGCACATGCCATAAAGCAAAAACCTCTTTAAAAAAATAAATAAATAGGAGGGCAGCCTCACAGAAGCCTCAGCCTGGGTAGACCCTGGCTTTGCTTGCTGCTATGGATCCAAACCACATAAACAGTGGCAGAGGCTTCAGAAACAGGCCAGAGCAGGACCGGTCCAACAAAGAAGAAAGACACACACTCAGCCCAGGACTTTCCCAAGCTGGTCACTTGGGTCTGGACTCCAGGAGGCTCTTCCTCCATCTGACCACCACTGGCTGTGTAATCTGAGGAAGGCACAGAACCTCTCTGGAGCTCAGCTGCTACCAGACACCAGGAGCACCATCCCCCGTGCCCCAGTCTGTACAATCAAAAATGCCTCTGTTTGGGGATCCTCAGGAGGAATCACTGAACTATAAGATTCCTAGGATTTCTTCGACCCTCAGATTTAAAGATCGAAGAAACAGATTCACATTTCAAAAAATGGTTGGACATACATGCGAACTTCTGTAGATAACTGCTTTACTGCCAGCAGAGGCACGGTTGTTCCAGAGAATTCTCCATTTTGAGACACAGGAACAACTGAGCAAATTTGGTGAGGATGACCAAGAAATATTAAAAGACAGGGCAATTGAAAACAGAATATTACAAAGCATCATATCCAAGAACTCGGAGCAATCTCTAAGACATTCTGGAAAATCATGTTAGTGGTGAGGACGACGTGGATGTCAAAGATGCATGTGAGAGCATAAATTTTTCATGAAATATAATAATGACAGAATGTGTATTATTTCTCGATTTTTATATTAATTTATGAAGCATGTGATTTTAAAAATATATGAGTAAATGCATTAGCAAATAGCAAGAAATCCAACAATGCTGAGTATTAAAACCCCGCCCCAACCACGCTTTTCTTTCTCACTTAGCAATATATTAATCTTTGAACAATAACACATGTCAATAAATAACAGTCTGTGGAACATGAAATGTTAAAAGCATTCCCAGTAATGTGTGTCTTCCCGCGAATCTGACCTAGACCATAATGGATTATTTTACTCCATTTCTGGATGTGCGTGTTTCTTACGTATATTTTAAAACCCTTGGGTTCAAATGTACCTTATTACGTTTTAAAGTCTTTGGATTGTAGCAGAAAAATGTTCTGCTCTATAAAACATAGAGCATAGTTGAGGTTTGATGGGTTTGCTTCTATTTTCTACCCCACAAAATGCTTTCTAAATGCCATTAAAATTTAGCATACACCATAATAACCAAGCTGCATTTGTTCCATGTTTAAGTCAATTGACTTCTGAGCTTTATTTCTTCATATACATCAAATCAAATAAAGTTGTTGCCACAGACAGAAGTGAGGAACACAGAGGCCAGTCTTGTGCAGACCAGTCCTTGCTGTCCTGAGAGAGGGCTGGGGGTTTTGGAGAAGATGTTGCTTGGGGTGGACAGAATGGATGGGCGATTAGTGGTGCTGAGAGTCTGAGGAGAGAAGGGCTGGAATGTAGGTGAGAGGGCCTGTGCACTGAAGCAGGAGCTGATATTACCTGTGATCCCAGGAAGGGGGCCGAAGTGCCTTGAGCCCAGATGAGAAGGGTCCATTAGGGAATAAGTTCAAATTTGATTCTGTGACACTCTCTGAAATAGTCCTGTGCTTAATATAGACTGATCCTCTCCCAAAGACAGGTCCAGAATTTGCCCTGGGCTCTTAGGAGAGCTCTAAGCCAAGAGTGCCTTTGTTCAGAGACTTTGGGCTATACCAGACAGTCTAGCAATGTTATAGGCAAGGGCGTGCTTTGGGACACACACTGTATCTGTTTGATCTCAGATGGAGACTGATGTAAGACATGTGGGTGATTAACCAGGTCTGTATGATGAGCCCCAGAAAAGACTGAGCACCAAGGCCTGGTGAGCGTCCCTGATTGGCAGTACAGTCGCACACTGTCCATAACCCCATACAGAGAGAAGACTGAAAGCACCATGTCTCAGGCTCTGTCCCCAGTGTCTCTTCCCTCAGCTGGCTTTAATCTCTGTCTTTCACAGTAATAAACTGTAACCACGAGCTTAAAAGATTTTGGTGATTGCTGTGAGTCCTTTCAGTGAATTATCAAACCTGAGGGTGGCCCTGAGGACCCCTAGATATGCAACTGGATCATAAATGAGGGTGATATTAGGGTCCCCCAAACTCTGCAGTTGGTATCAGAAGTGTGGGTGGTCTTGTGGATAGGTCCCCTAACTCTTAGACTAATTAAGAAATCCCAGGTTCAAAGTTGAACTCGGTTCTGCCCTAACCAGCCTCATAACCTTATGCAGGTCATTCAATCTTTCTGACTTCCTGCTCATTTACAAAACAGGAAAGCTGCAACAGACAACCTGCCTGCAGATAGGACCTTGATTGCTCTTAGGTCCTGGGTTGAGGGCCCAGCTCAGGCACTGCTCACTGAAGCTAGCACCCACCTCCTCCAGGTCTCCATGATGGGGGCGGAGAAAGGGCAGGATACAACCCACCAACCCAAGACCTGGCCTAGCCCCCTGGGCCTTTTGCCTTCATAAATTCTCCCCTCTAGTCTTTGACAACTTGTCAGCTTTGATTGAACCCCCAAAAATAGAGACAGGAGAGGAGGGGGAGGTACCTTGTATCAAAATGCAGTGTGGCACTCATGGTGCAATGGGGAATAAAGAAAATACAGTGATTGTGGCATGGGCTTTGCAGTGGAACAGCCTAGAGCTCAAATCCAGGTTCTGTCCATGAACAGCTGAACAACTGTGGGCAGGTATTTATCTCACGTCTCTCATCCATTTAACCAAAGTGTGTGGAACACCCACAATAAGCTAGGTACCATGTTGGGTGCTAAGGCTAGAATGGCAGGAGAGACAGAAGTGGAGCCTCATTTAGAGGGAAGGCAAAGATATAAAGAAGCAAAGACATTACAGGAGACAAGTGCCACCCCAGGGTAGAGGGCAGGAGAGCCACAGGAGCCCTGACCTGGGGGTGGGGGGATGAGGTCTGGAAAGATTCACTGCCTGTAGTGTCACTTAGCTCACTTTCAAATGAACAATTAGGGCTGCTCTTTGTGCCATCTGTCTGGACCCAATCAGACAATGAGTGCCAAGTGTTTGCTTGGGGTCTGGGGCAGAGTGAGAGCTCAGTGAATGGCAACTATTGTGTTAGCATCTAAGGCCACACACCTGGGCCATTCAGTTTTGTAATGGCCTAGAACTGGGGGAAACAGCAGAGGAAGCAGAGTGCCCACTGGCTCAGCTTGGGCCCCAGCCCTGGGCAACAGCTCTCCATGTTTCCCCAAAGATGCCATCTCACCCCCTGCCCAGGGCCAGGTGCAGGCAGAGGATGCAAGAGCTGGTGTCACCTGCAAGGTGCTTAGCTCTTCCTGTGAAGCTGGCCTCACCAAAGGAATGTGCAACCCCCCTAATGTGTTATGACAGGAAGGAAGTACAAATAAACATAATAAATCTAGCGGCATGGCCATTATGATGTAGAGTCTGCAGCAGAGCTGAGGGCGGGGGCAGTCGGGTCTCCTTTGTGTCAAGGGAGCTTACAGCTAGCTCTTTCGTTTTACCTGGGGCTCTGTTCTTTACAGCAAATTGGACCTTTCGCTCTGAAAGAAATAATTACTCTCCGAGGAGAAGAGAGCTGGTCATGAATGCTGATATGACACACAATGTCACCTTGCCAGTCAAAAGAGGTTCCAACTCCTCAGCTTGGGTCCCGTCCAACTCCCCGTCTCTTTCTCATAATGGAGGTCACCTCTCTATAGAATTTGTTGATGATCTCCAAAATGACAAGTTAGAAAGCTCCTGTCAGCAGGATATTTTTTTTTTTTTTAAGAGGGAAGAATGGCAAAGAGATGAAGCCAGCAGAAGCCGTGGAGTGAGAAGGGAAGGGGCCCTGAGACTAAGCCAAAGGTCAGGTTTTGCATAACCAGAAACCAGGGTGACTATGAAATCCCATCTAAAATTAACTTCTGGAACCAGTGACCCCAACAGATTGGCCATATCAGAAATAGGGTGCTCCTACTTGTCCATTCCAGGGAGCGAACCTACAGAGAGCTGAGGAAGCCAGCGGCCAAGTGGCAGGTTACTGCAGTCTCAGGTCAATGAGAAAGCCAGGCACTGGGTGCGCTGAGTCCTGGCCTGAGACCTTTGCTTTAGATGCACACACTTAGATGCTGACTTGCCTGGGGAAATAAAAATATCCACAGCCACACCATCGAAGACACATTGGTGGGGCTGGAAGAGCTGAATGTTATCATTAGCTCTCTGCAAGAATAGAGCATCTACTTCACCTGCCGTAAGCCGTCTGCAGAGCAGGGAAATATTGGCCCTGCTGGTTGTAAATAATTCCATCTGCTGAGAGTCCAGAAAAGAATTCTAACCACATGTGCATCCATCCAGCACCTATGGGGAGATGGGGGGCGGGGGCACCAAGCTATTCTGAGCATTCTCCACACAGACTGCTGCCTTAGAGGAGCAGCCCTTAGAGAAGAACGGGCTGTTTGCCCTCAGGCTGTCAACAGCCAAGGACAGGCAGCTCCTTCTTCCACCTGCGATGCCAAGCAGGACCTGGCCCACCGAGTCTCTACCACCAGCTGAATCCGAGGGCTTTGCATCCACATGAAAACAGACCCAAGGTGTGCTGGGGGTGAGGGGGAGGGGTGTGGGGAGCCAGGCAAGAACAAACTGGGGCAATGGAGGAAGGTGGCATGCTGGAATTTACCGAGTGGTATGTCGTTGGCATGGGGGACAGAACCCTGCTGAAGACATTGCCTTTGTCCTGAAGGAGTCATACGGCCACTTGCAGAGAACCCTTCCCCAAATCATTCTCCTTTCTGGGTGCCGGTGTGAATTCAGCCATCCACCTGACAGATATTTTCTGAGTGCAGTGTGCCAACAGCTGTGCTGAGTACACCAGGGGTCACAGAGAACAAGCAGAATCTTGGCGGAGAGAGGGAAAGTCATCAGGTGATATTTACGGCACAGTGGGCTAGACATACGCCAGTGCCAAGTAAGCCAATGACTGCGGGGGGAGGGGAGAGGTGGCCGCTAGACAAGAGGAGGAGTCTGCCAGAGAGCAGCACTTCCCACCTACTCCCAGGCCCTGGGCTGAGCCCGCTCTCCTGGCTTCCATCACTCAGGAGAAAAGCCAAATCTGGACCGTATGCCCAGCTCTCCCAGCGTCATCTGCTGAACAAACACGGAGCTGAAGTCTCAATCCAGTGGCCACAGGAGCAGCCTGTTTTGGTCAGAACAATTAAAATCTTACAATGCATCTGAGACAGAAGGAGAAGAAGGGACTGTCTTCTCCAAGAAGGGGGTTCCAGGAGACCCCAGCATCTTTGATCCCACAGGGCTGCCCGCTCGTCCAACTTGCCCAGGCAAGTCTACTCCCAGGCATAGGGCCCTGAGAGAGAAGATGCTTAGCTGCACATTCATACTTTTAGAGGATGAAAAAAATAGAAAGGTCTGAAATTATTTTTAAAATATGAACAGGAGGTTTTAATCAGAGTAGGAGAGAGGAATTCCTTCCCCGTAATAGCCAAGTAATAGCACTTCCTAAAGTAATGAGATTTCAGTATTCAACAATAAAATGTGATCTATTCAGGATTCAAGGAAATAAAACTCTAGACATAATTTTAGGGTGATTTTCAGATGTCTGAATTGCTGTTGCAGGTTCAGACCATTAAGCTCATCCGAGGGGGTGGTAACCAAGTGCTTGCCGTTTGAAGGCCTCCTGACAGGAGTTGGAAGGCAGTGTCCACTGAGGGACTCCTTCTTTGTGACCCGGGGGACCATGGACCGATCCTCATGGAGCCCTGCCTGGAGGCCAAGTGTAAGGTTGGATCGATGTCACAATTGCTCCTGGGCTTGGACTTCTGGAGGTCACAGGAGATATTCTTCACCCCCTAGGGTCACTTTCAGTTCTTCAGCCACACGTATACCAGAAGTGATCCGCTACCATCACCACCATCCCCTTGACTTGACTGGATAAAACAGCTTGATAGATGGTTCCTTTGTCCACTCATTCACTCAGTCAATATATACTGAGCACCTGCTTTATGCCATGGATTATGACAGATACTAGAAGCAACGTGTGTGATGGTGCTACTGGGCTTATCCACGTGCCAGATATAGAGACTTTGTTCCCAAGGCCCTTCTTCCACCACCCAAAGAGTATCTTACTCATCTCCTTTAAATATCCCTTCCTCAAGGAAGCCTTCCCTCCCTCCTGCTCCCATATGCACCATCGCAGCCTCCTTCATGTCTCCCTTACAGCTATGTCATTGTGCACTCATAGCTCTGTTGTGTAGACAAGAAACCCAGGATGGCAGGAATATGGCACCTGCCTTGCGCCTGTGGTGTCCCCAGGATGTCGCACAGCACCTGTCACAAGTATTTGCTTATGAACAAATGACATATATCTCAAATAATCCCATGATGGAAAGCACTGGCCAAAGAGACCAGAGTTTCAAGATTCAAGTAGAAAATCTGCTTTAGCCACTTGGCTTTTGTGAACCTGAGTTCCTCTCTGTAAATTTGTAAGGCTGGACTAGAAAGAATTTTGGTTTTATGGTCTTAACGTTCAGCAACTTTATGGTTCTGTGATTCTCTAATGGGCATCTGTCTCCAGTTTCCAGTTCCTGTGATGATGCTCTGGCTTGCTGTGTCTTTGACGGGGACTAACAAAACGAAAAAACTTTAGCAGAGGGCTCACCTACAAAAGCTCTTTTGAGATACCCTGGTGTTACCATACTCCATACATGGAGAGTCCCTGCCAGGGTCAGCTGGGTTTCATCACAGCCAGAAGGAGACATATCAGAGTTTCTCCCTCCCACATTCAGAAGGCCAAAAATAGACCTGCTAATCACAGGGTTTAAATCCTCCTGAGGGACCCAGAGGCAACTGTACAGGCTGATCATTCTGACGTCATCCATCCTGTGAAATACCACTCACTGGCAGAGACCAAACCACCTGATTTGCAAACTGCTGTATCCTGAAAGCCAGAAGACAGTGTAAAAGGAAGGATTAAGTGAAATTCGGCTGACAGATGATGTTCTACAAAAGGTCACCCCCCAGATCATTCTTGCATTCATTATTTATTAACAAGCTCCGAGACATGAGCGTTACATCAAATGTCCAGCATCAGGAAGATGATAAAGTAATATTTTATAGCTAGAGGCCTCTTAAAGGTGTTAACAAAAAGCTTACAAAGTGATTTCAACGTGTTACAAAATAATTTATTAAGTATTCGCTGCAGCTGAACATTAAAAAAGATATTAATCACCAAGTGAAACGGATACAAGAAAAACAGACCAGCCCATTGTCCATGTCCATAGGATGTGTGTGTCACATGCCCGTTGATTTAGCACTTGGGTCAGACGAGGGCACAATACATACTAGTCCCCTCTTGTGCAACTCAAACTTGGCATAATGTCAGCATTAAACATTTTTTTCACAATCGTGTTTGTTCTGTAGGAGAGCCTCCCTTAGCTTGGTGGGCTGGCAAAATAGTCATGTCCCTTCAATGTTCTCTTTGTCCCATACTCACCAACTCCACCCAAGTTCACCAATTCTACCCACACCCACCAACACTATCCTAGTTAACTAGCTATACCCAATTCCACCAACTGTACCCAACTCCACTAACTCTACCCTAGTCCATTAACTCTACCCATGTCCACCACTCTATATAATCCAAACTCTACCCACATCTATCAGTTCTACCCTGGCCCACTAATTTTATCCAAGTCCACAAACTCTACCCAAGTGTACCAACTTTACCTATACCCACCAACTACCTTAGTCCATCAATTCTACTCACATCTACCAATTCTATCTTGTCTACTCTAGTCCACTAACTACCCAGGTTCACTAACTCTACCCACACATACCAACTCTACCCAACTCTATCAATTCTACCAGCTCTATCAACTCTACCATAGGCCACAGGCCAACTCTACCCAAGCCTACCAACTCTATTCACATCTACCAACTTTACTCCAAGTTCACGAACTTTATCCATGACCACTAACTCTATTCTGTCTCATTAACTCTACCCAAGTCCACCAAATCTATCAAACTCTTCCAACAATACCCAGGGCCACAAACTCTACTCTGGTCCATTAACTCTACCCAAGTCCACCAGCTTTATCCAACTCCACCAACTTCCCCCATATTCACCAACTCTTCTCTAGTTCACTAACTACCCATGGCCAACAACTCTACCCTAGTCCACTTACCCATCTATGCCCCCAACTCTACCCATGCCCACCAATCATAAAAGAAATGCTAATAAGATGGAATAAGCAGAAGTTATAAAATCATGTGACTGGGACATGAAGTAAGTAGGAAACATGGATTATTCTTTTGTGAGTTGAGATTATTTGCAAATAGACTTTCTGACCCTGCCCAAATAATTTCAAGGTTGTTATTCTAAAACATATAGATTATGACTTATGCATTTGCAGAATATTAAACTCCTAGAGGGTTTATTTCAGGGATTCTTCCTTAAAGAGGAATAATGACAGAGGGTAGCCCTGGGGCTTATGGGATCAAGTGAGAGTTGTAGAGGGAGTAAAGGGAACAGATAATCTCTCTTTCTGTCTCTCCAATGAGCACACACACCCTATAGCAAAAATCTCTCTTAAAAAATGATTAATATACATGGACCCAGTCTGGAGGAACCCTGGTGTCACTTGCCATGCAGATGATGTGGGAAGAGCCTCACCAATGAAGTTTTCACCCCAAATTCATTTAACTAGTAGCAAGGCCTCTCTTGCATAAGAAATTGATTGCCACACATAAAAGTTTAATGTACCCCAACCTTCCAGGTTAATATTTATTGCATGAAATGAGATTCACCTTGACTTTTTAAAAAGTCAAGCTGAGGAAAAGTCACTTAGGTGACTGGATACATAGAACCTGTAGGTTCTGTCCACGAAGTAAACAATGAGAGTCACAGAAGCCCTTTAAAGAAGGACACAGTTCCTCACGTGGCCCAGGCTTTTCCAACCTTCCCTCCTGGCCCAGCCACTCTGACTCATGCATCACATGTCAACTGGAGGCCACTTCCCCAAGGAATCTCGTTTCTGGCTGCCTCCCACTCCTCTGAAGATTCTCTGCTTAACTCTTAGTTCCATGAAGCTGGGGATCAAATCTGTCCTGCCCACTTTTGTATCAGTGGTACTGGCAATGGGTCTGGCCCAAGCTATGAGCACAGCAGATATTTGTTGAACAAATGAATGAATGAATGTGCAGAGAGAACTGGGGACCCACCCCCTACTCTTCAATCCAATGATGACAGCTTGTTATGATGAGGGACCACAACTTTCAAATGGATATGATGTCCCTGCTATTTTGTTATTGAGGACAACACTTTGGCCAGATAGCAGGCTGCAGCCAAGGTGCTAAACCAAACTTTTATTACTAAATCCTCTTGTGAGCTGTGTCTCTTCCCAAGGAAGAAACATCCAGAACCACACTCTAACACCCACAGCCCCATTTTCCAGGGGCAAGTTCCATTAACAATGGCTGGTGTACCAGCCACCCGGGAACCTCAGCCGAGCAGGGACAGATTTATGTGCTGCAGAAAACGACCCTATTAAGTTCAGCAGTAAACTCCCTTCATCCAAGCCGTGGTGTGCCCTGACTGCCAAGTGGCTGCAGACAAATCCAACAGAGAGAAGGTGGCAAGCGCATTAGGAGAGAGATGGCCTCTTCTTTTCATCAGACATTCTTCCCTCGCCACAAATCCTTGCCCCTGTGTGGGCCAACACTGCCTGACCACTCTGCCAGGTCAGGCGAGAATGAGGCAAAGGGGGATAGGATAGAGAGAAACGGTCTCGAGAATCATACAGTCTGGGGTGAAACACACAAAGACGTGAGCACATGCCATGTTCCTGGCACAGTGTGGGTACACTGAGACTTCTCATCTGTAATCTCTCCTGGCCCTCGATTAACCCTCAAGGTTATGGTGTTAGCCCTGTTTTACAAACAGGAAACTGAGCTTTAGAGAAGTTAACTCACTTGGGCAAGGTTATACACGGGTGAACAGTAGACCTGAGATCAGAATTCAGTTTATATAAGCACAAAGACCATTTTTTCAGCCCCACACTCAACTGCCCCAGTAGGAGGGTCCTGCTGAGATACATGCAGAGTGGGAACAGTCTCTCCGGTGAGTCCTAGCTCCCATGTTAGTAGACTGTATCTCCCTTTCCAGAACTGTTACAGGTTATCTTAGCACACCACCCAATTCATTTGCTGGACTCCTAACCCCTAGGATCTCAGAAGGTAACCTCATTTGGAGATAGTCGCTATAGTAGTAATCAAGATCTTAGGGTGGGTTCTAATCAAATATGACTGTGTTTGTAAAATGTGGAGATTGGAATACACACACACACAGAGGGAAAGAACATGATATGAAGATGAAGGCAGAAGTTAGGGTGATGTTCCTGCAAGCCAGGGGATACCCAGGAAACACTAGCCTCCAGGGAAGAGGCATGGAAAGAGTCTTCCTCATAGTCTTGAGAAGGGATCAACCCTGCCCACACCTTGATCTTGATTTTAATCCTCCAGCATGTCAAGACAATACATTTTGGTTTGTGGTACTTTGTTACAACGTCGTAGCAAACTAATAAGCTACCTTGGAAAAATTCCCAGAGGCCTTGGTTCAGGGAAGACATGATTTTAACCTTCCCTGCTTACCATGCAAACATCCTGCCCTCTTCCCTCTCAGAGCTCATTATCCAAGAACACAGGCTGGAGGCCAGGCACCAGCCTAAAGAAACCAACACATTCGGCCAGGATCTACAGGTCCATTTGCAGACTGCCAAACCTCTGCAAGTAACAATGATCAAAAATGTTTCTTGCCACAGAAGATCTGGAAACGAACTGCAAAAGGAGAGCAGGAGAGAGAGAGAGGTGAATTCTAAGTAAAGGCACTGAGAAAAGGTAAGTTGATGGAGGCTGGGAGGACAGGGTACCTGAGTCACTGCACCCTGGTGGATTGGTCTCAACATAGGAACACAAAGGGGGCGGCCAATAGAAAACGGGGGAGGGGTACTGCTGCCTCTTCCAGAGATGAGGCTAATGATCGCCTTCTCAGTGCTAGGACAGGAGCCATCCACCTGCTTAGCTCTTCTGTGAAGCCTGGGACTCACAGTGGCCGCAGCACACCCTTCACAGACCTTCCATGCCCCTGCATATGGCACAGGGATGAAGCAAAGGTGGCTAACCACTGACCCCTGTGTCCCAGGTCTCACTGGAAAGGCATCACCTGGCACCCATGACTGATAGCAGAACTATCCAGTCAGAGCAAGAGCAAACAAGCCCCCGTCCCACTGGGCCCCTCTTACACAGCGAACCTGCACCGCCCCAGAATCCATGGACAGGGCAATCTTCCCAGAACTTTTTAGAAGAGACTCCCACTCCTATGGGCTGCTGAAGGGTGAGATTTTACCACCAAAAGCTGCCAACCTACAGGCCCCCAGGGCTTACAGCTCCTCCATCTCTTTCTCAATTGGTAATGCCAATCACAGACATGCTCCCTCGCCACAGGGCTGAGGAGACAAAGCAGGGGCAACCGGCCTGTCCATAAACAGCATACTGCACGGCAAGGAGCCTGTTAACAAGGCCCTGAGGCCTCATTTGGTCTGGAAACAGCAGTCCTCCCCCAGACCACGCATCTACGGAGTCGCATGAGGGCGGCTGGCCAGTACAAGAAGGAGGCTGCAAATCCCTTTCTCATGAAGGAGGTGGAAGGAAAAATAGCTATACTCAGCACCTGAGATTTACTTGTGCAAGCTCGGGGAGGCAGCCAAGTCTGAGTTCTGTGATGGAGGTGCAGCAAAGGCAGAGTGTGCACGGTAGCCCTAGGGCTCGGAGGGACAGCTGGGCTCCTAGAGGAGGAATAAAAGCCCTGCCTCGCAAGCGGCCCCACCACAGCCTGCCGTAAGTGATGGCCACCTGAGCATGACGACATCAATAAAAAATACAAACAGTGTAAAAAGTCATCAAGCAGAGACGAGTTTATTACTAATTATGAGAAGCTTGACATGCTCTGACTCCTCGTAAAATAGATGAAGTCCATTTTTAATATCTGCTTCCATGACTTCTAGATAATAGGGGGATTTACTTCAAGGTCACATCTCATTTATCAAGTCAAGGCTTTTAGCTACAGATTCAGAAAGCAACTGAAGATCCTACCTCCCTGGCATCAGAATACAAAATCGGAAGGACTTGGGGCTTTCTCCCATGACCACTGGCTTCAGCCTTTCCAATTAACTCCTTTATTGTTAAGTGAAAGAAATTGAGGGAGCCTGGAAAAGTGGCTGGTCCTCTGTCTCCACTAGCCTTCCCATATCTGGACCAAATATCTGGCTTGGACCTTCATTTTGAAAATAAGCCCATCAACTCCCTCATCCCCCAGCACATAAACAGCCTCTTAGCACAGCCCAGAAAACACAAGGCCCTGTTTGTAGTCATCCAAAAAGTCACCAAGGGTGAGAACTGCCTTCTAGTGAAGAGGATGATCTGTTACCTCATTCCAGAGGGGTGAGAAGGAAGAAGAGAACAAGTAGAAACAGGGACTGCAGAGTCCAGAACTCCGGTACCCTGCTCCATCACTAAATGAAAAATCCTTCCCGGAGATTTCCCTAAATCAAAGGGAGACTGTTGCATAGAAAGTTCCAGAATCACTAACTCATAAGACCCTGAGGAGGCCACACATGAATTGCAGATAGGAGCTGCCTTTGAGAGGAAGAACAGGAAGGACAACAGGCTGGCTCCTCAGCACGGTTCAGCCAGCAGTGGAGTCCCTTCATGGCAGCATCAAGTGCAGCCCACGGTCATCCAAAATGAAAAGGGAGCCTCAGCTTAGCCACCAAGAGCAGTCACCAATGGAAGTGGTATAAAAATCCCTCCCACTCCACCTTTGAAGCTACTTTGAAATGGTGGCGTATTTACTGAGCAAGTACTAGGACACAGGAATCAGATCTTGAATCATACTAAGTCTGAGTAAAGCAGTATTATTATTCCCATTTTCAGGTGTGCAAATGGAGTGTAAATAGCTGGCCTAAGGTCACTGAGCTAACGTGTTGCAGAGTTGACACTCACATGCACATCTGCTTGGATAATGCTTAGCCTCTGTGCTATCTCAGGAAGGAAGCCAGAGAGGAAGAAAGGGAGGGAGAGGAGAGAGTGAATGAGTGAGGAAGGAAGAAAGAAGGAAGAAAGGAAAGAAGGAAGGAAGGAAGGAAGGAAGGAAGGAAGGAAGGGCAGGTGGGTGGTCAGGCCCACCCTGATAGGGGGTATATTTTGTAACTATGCCAGTAGAGGTAGGCAAGACTCCCACTCAAGTTTTCTGCTGGGAGACTCTCAACAGGACAAGTCGAATGGAAGGATGAGACAGGATGAGACAGTGGAAGTGGGAAGACATAAGATCTCAAACTCAAAACCACTTTTTGAAAAATTCAGAAACAATGAGCTAAGAAATGAAATAATAATAATAATAAATTTTAATAATAAAATAATAACATAAAAATTTTAAATTCCCTACTACTGAGCTTGAAATTCTCTGAAGTTGATTATATTAAACTGGTCAACTTTAATTCACTGTATCTAAATTCAATAAAAGTGCAAAGAATCCAGCCCTGAGTCAGGTTTTCCTGCAGATTGGCAGGCCTTAGTTAGTCAGCATGAGAGCTGGGATATGCCCAGAGTCCTCGTTCACCCAGTGATCAGGCACACAGGGCCCCTCAGCCTGTGGCAAAGACGTGGCCTAAGGAGCTCCCGCTGAGGATGAAGGCCTGTCCCTGAGCTGGCTCACGGCTCTCACTACGGAGAGCTGGCTGCTTGTCCAGCAGCAATCATCACCACGAACACAGTGAGAGCAGCACTCCTGAGCACTTCCTGTATGCCAGCCACGGCACCGAACACTTGGCGCATACTGTACGGGGCCCTCGCGATTTCCTTTGTTCTTCACCCAGAGTGGGGATAATTTTTTAAAGAATTATTTTATTTAACTTTATTTATTTATTTATTTGTTTATTTATTTTAATTTGACCAGAGTGGGACAGAGTGAGAGCAAGAGTGAGAGAAAGGGGGAAAATGAGAAAGCAAGTTACCAGATCTGGGATTTGAATTGTGGTTAGACATGTGGGAGTCCAGCGCCCTTAACAACCATGCCACCTGCTGGTCCTAGGGATAATTTTTTAAAAATACACATTGATAATGACATTTCCCTGTTTAAATTATATCTTTGATTGAGCTGATATACAGTATATTCTAGATGGGAAAATTAATTTTGTATGTTGTAATAATACAGTGAATAAATGTAAAAAATAAAATTAAAAAATAATAAAACAAAAAACAAACCAAAGCCTTTTTGTGACTTTCCAGGCTCCTTTAGATAGAATGAAAATGTAAAAGGGATCACTCAAATTCATCCCTCTTAGCCCCATCTCTGTCTCTCTCACATTCAGAAAGTGAAAGAATGACCATTGCTAATGAGAATCTATTTCCACTTCACAAGCAGAGACATAGAGGCTCCAAGGCTAAGTGACTTGCCCAAGGGTGCCCAGCTGGGAGGGGCAGTGCCAGGACTTGACCTCAGCAGTCAGGTTCCCTTTGGCAGCTCACTGCCACCATATCACCAGGAGCCCAGGTGGCCAGTCCTGAATGAAAAAGGACATGGCTTGGGAAGGGAGGCTGAGTCTTGGGCTCTTGGCAACTGCTACCTTCTGCAGTGTTAGGGGGGAAATATTTTAAAGAAGGAAAGGGGAGGTGGAGAATCCCTAGCCACATTCTCACTTCACTGGCTAGATGCTTCATGAGGCTGGATAACATCACAGGGTCATTAATTTCATCCTCTAATTTCCTGAGTCAAGAAATCCACCAAAGCACAAACAGGGTCTCTGCATAGCAATATCCTTCACCTGGACCTGGAGATGCCAGAATGTGTGGACCCAGGGAGCCTCTGCTTCAACCAGGAACGGGCTGAAAAGACATATGGGGAAGGAAGAGGAGAGGCAGCAGCCAAGACAGAAGTACGGTGCTGGGTGTGGACAGTCACAGCAGCAGCTAACATGGATTGAGGCTCACTTGAGGCTCAGGGTTTTAAGACAGCCTGTCAAATCCTCACCCACCCAAGAGGCAGGGACCACACTGGCAGGAACACAGAAAAGGAAACTGGGCTCAGGGAAGTTACACAGTCTGTCTTTGATTACAAAACCAGTGAATGGAAGGAGAGGCAGGATTTGAACTTATGTCTGAACGACTTCAAAGGCTCTGTTCTTTTTCTTTTTTAGAGAGATATTTTTGCTATAGGGCATGCATGCTTTTCCAGAGACATAGAGACAGATAAGAGAGACAGAAAGGCCATGCTCATAACCAACATGCTACCATTTCTCTGTAAAAGCAGTTACCAGGAACAGAGTAGATGGGGTTCCTGCAGAACCGAGCCTCGACACACTGGAGGGATCCCCATGGACAACAGCCTGTTGGTGGTCCACAGATTCGGGCTTGTCCTTCACCCAGATTTGGGGATTTGAGGAGGAGGTAATAACTAAAAAACATTTCCAAATTCCTCTGAACCATGTTAGGCTCTACCATGAAGAGAAAGAGGCTTAAAGGCTCTAGGGAAACATCTTTTTTGTTTTTTTTTGAGAGTTTCTTTTTTTTTTTTTATAGGGCGCATGTGCTCACCAGAAAGACAGAGACAGAGAGACAGAAAGCGAGAAATCACCCCCCAGGTGGGATGGCCACGCCGCAATCCTTTCTCCTCCATTCTTTCTGGATCTTGGGCGTGCATGCACATGTGCCCAGTGTGAGTTTAAGCCACTGGGTCTGGGACTTGAACTCCAGTTGGGAATACAGTTGGGAACTACATGGGAATCCAGCGACATAGCCATTACTCCAACTGCTGGTCCCTAGGGAAACATCTTTTAGAAGGCAGGTTTCATTCACCACCCAGTGAGGCCTAAACTGCAGGATGGAACCAAAACAACATCAGCAAAAGCTTGGTGCCAGGCCAGCAAATTCCATAGTGCACGTTCAGGTGTGGTTCTGAGTGGCTCCCTGGCATGTCTGCCAAGGGCACTTGGGCTCTGGCCCAAAGCCTCCAGAGGCCCCCAAGAAGAGTATGGAGGGTTCTCCTACTCTTTCATAGGCATGTCCATCCAGGACAGAGGTGCAGGGAAGCCTGGGGCTCTCAGGGTTCTGCAGTTATTGAGAATAACCCTCCACCCACCCACCAAAAGCAACAAGTCTGCTAAAGTCAGATACATCTGGGGCGTCTCATCCACCTCTCCCAAACCCAGCCCAGCATTTACCCACAGCAGCCCTGCCATGGGGGTCTCAATGATTTCAACACTCACTGCTTGAGCTCTCTGGCCTACTGGATGGTTAAGTGAACTGTCCTGTTCCCAGACCATGCATGGTGATGCCATCCCCATAACTTCCTGGGGGACAGAGAGCTTAGTCCTGCATGAGTGGAGCCAGACCTGCAAAATCTGGAGTAAGAGTCTTCTAGGAAGTCGAGAGAGCATGTATAAAGGCCCTGGGGTATGACTAGATGTGACAATCCCAAAGACCAGCAAGAACGCCCAGCTGGCTGGAGCCAAGGGAGCAAGAGGGACTCTGAAGTATAGAAAAAAGAGCTGACCAGGGAGGGGTATAAGGCCACAGGTAGGAGTTTGTATTTTGCTCCAGCCACAAAGGGAACCATGGGGGCATTTTATGGAGGGAAGAATCATGATCTGATACATAAATTTAAAAGGTCACACTGGCCGCTGAGAGGAGGACAGTCTGTGAGAGACTCACTAAAGGGTTCCTGCAGTTGAGGTGGGAAAAACCTGGATGGTCTTGAGCTATACTGAGGGCTTTGTTGGGTGATTAAATGAGAAAAACAGAAATTCAGGATGCTTCCAGGTTTTTAAAGAAAATGAATAGGTGAAAGAGTGGGAAGATTTGGAAGGAATGAGTTTGGTGGAGATTTAGAAAGAGTTCAAGTCTGATTGCATTGAGTTAAGGAGGCCTATCAGACTCCCAGGAGGGGACATTCTACAGGCTCTGAATCCAGGCACCTGAGGTTCAGGAGAAAGGTCAGAATTGGAGATATAAACTAGGGGGCTGCTGGTATAGAGGTGGCATTTGGTGCCCAACAGAAGTCAGCTACTTCACTTTGATGGGGACTAGCAGGTGCCATCCCTGTTCTCCTTTCACTCATTGTGCAATTCTGGTCTCTGTGTTATTGATGAGAAAATTGATCTTGAAGAAATTGGGCATCTGATGTGACAAAGCCATGCTAAGGTGTTGACCCCTGGGTTCTGTCTCCATCCCCTTCACCGGGTGGCCAAAGGTGGTGACATGGAGCATCTCCCATGGGCCTGTAACCTATAGGTGGCCCATGGATACCAGTAGACAGCCTGAAATAAATGCATTAATCCCTGGGGCTGGAGGAGGCTCACTCTGGGCCTCCCTCTGTGTTCCCTGATGAAGCTGGCTCACTGGAGGGAGGAAGAGATGTTTACTCCGGATTCCTGGCTTTTTCTCTTAAGATTGAGGTCTTGCCAAGAGTGATGGGTCCAGTTAGGGAGGAGGTAGAACTTCTGAGTGAGATTCCTGGAAAGGTCTCCGCCCAACTTTAGACCCCAGCAGGAGCCCACACTGAGACCCCAGACGTTCTCCTTCAACAAGAGGCCCCCCAGCACTTGCAGGTGCTCACTCAGGAGCAGGGGCTGCTGGGCTGAGGTCAGGAGGCCCAGAGACACACGGCTCATTACCATATACCTTAAAATTGCCTTTCCTGGGAAGGGAGCCACGGTTTCACAGCTAAGGAGTCTCCCCTGGAGAAGAAATCAGTAAGGATGACTTCGGAGGAAATACCAACACACCCCTGGAACTGACAGAGTCATCAACTTGGCTATTTTGTCCCCACTAATACCCTGACAAGATATTAGCATCTAGGGGGCTTTTATGCAGACTGCAAGACAGAAACAACAGAGAAATCCAGAGCACGTGTCCCCTACATACAGCCTGCAGGGTCTGCTTGATGATCCTTTTTAGGAGGTGTCGAGACACAGACGTGATCAGACCCTCTGGATGACAGAAGCAATGCTCCTTCCCCTGAAAGGACCAGGAAGCCCACATGCATAGGAGCTGGAGAAAAAGCCAACACTGAACAAGTTACTCTAGAAACTGTCTCTGCTCTCGCACCCACGGGCCTCTTTCTGCCTTCTCTTCTCTTCCTCCTGTGTTTCTCCTCTTTCTCTCTTCCCTCTCCACATTTCCTTCTCTCTTTCTCCTTGTGTTCCATCTCTCCTCCTTTTCTTCCTCGCCTGCCCTGTGTCTTCTCTTCCTCCCTCCCTCTCTCCTGGAATCCAAGCCCATCCCTCGGAGAGCGAGCCAGCGCCACTTATTTCATCTGCGATGACTTTTGTCTTGGCTGCCCCAGACCTGGCACTTTCCTGATGGTTTCAATTTTCTGCTCTTCGCTCTCCTGTTTTATAGCGGCAGTATTAAAAGCGGGAGCATATCACTTTGTTCTCTTTTGTATAAAAACTCCTCACTTGTGTGCGCTCTCAATGCTGCCTTCCTCTTGGTCGGAGGCTCATGATTTGATAGTAATAACGCTCTGTTTATACTTGCCATAAATGTCAAGCCCCAATAATATACTGCAATCGCATCTTATCCTGCAACACAGGGATTTATTTGCAGCCCCGAAGGCAGAGCTACAAGGCTTCCCAGTGACTTTCGCTCCTTCAAGGGCCTCTGATTGATCCCACCCTGACCTGACAGGTAGGCAGAAGGGGATGAAGCTCTGGACGGAAAATGGCATGTGTTTCCCTGGTCTCTCTCTGTATCTGAATTCATCACCCTCATCGGCCTGCCTCCTACAGATGCTGGGCTCAGGGCATGTGCTCAAGTCATTAACCTACAGCCAGGCAGAGGCCGCCCTGATGTTTCTGCTGAAGGAAGGCATTC
>NW_006159616.1:16578864-16595139 GCF_000334495.1 Tupaia belangeri chinensis
CTGGGTGATGGGACTCGCTCCCTCTTGGACAAGTGACCTCTGCATCCTAGGAGGTGCTGTGGCCCTTCCTAACACATGGCCTCATCTCTCCAATCTGCACATGGGCCAGGTGGGAGGCCAGGAGGCATTTCAGGCCATCGTTCTGCTAGAAGTTCCTCCCTGGCTATTTCCAGCTTCTGAGTGCCTGGCACTGCACTAAGATTAGAAGGCAAGACGCTTCACCAGCTCTGCACATTCCCCAAATGAAAGTAATTCCTCAGACAGCAGGATTTGTGCCTGGGAAAAGCGTGAGGCCACTTGGATCCTATCACTGAGAAAATGCTAACTTGGCAGGTGGCCCTGTCTGTGTCAAGTCCCAGGGGTCAAACAGCCCAGCCTCACAGTGTCTAGGTTTCCTATGGTGCTGAGATTTGCCACCACTAACGTGTTCTGGGGTGTCAGGGGAAGGCTCAAAGGGCCACAGCAGGAGTGAGCTCTGCCCATGATGGGTCCTGGGCACCCCAGGAGCAGCTGGCTGCATAGAGGTGACACTGGCTGCACAATGATTCATAGCCTTAATTAGCCACAGTTACTACATCCTCACCCAGGAGTGAGATGGGACCTGGCAGAACTTGGAGGGACACAGACCTAAATCTACTAAGTACTCTATATGATGTGTGTGTGTGTGTGTTGTACATACACAGGTATACAGAGGTATCCAGATGTGTTCATACACACAGATCCATACATCATGATTTTCTTTATATTAAAACCCTACAATTCTATACCAACCATACATGAAGTTAGAATTCCTAGTAGATAGGTTTTAGCTCATTATAAAGAAAAAAAATAAATAAGAAAGCAAATTTCTAACAGTTGGAGCTTCCCAATAAAAACATGGGCTGCACCGAGGAGTAACAGGTAACTAACTCATCACTCAAGGTCTTCGAACAAAGGGCAAATGGCTGGCTTCTTATCTGTGATATTACAGAGCTGGTGAGATCACACCTATTTCACCTTAAATCCTTTGTGGAATAAGATAAGATCAAATTCTTAAAATTAAAGATAACACTTCAGACCTCATCCAAGTCTGTGCTTGTGTGGTTATGTGCACAGGGGTTTGGGGAAGTGGGGATTTCACAGGACCTGGTGGGCTGAGAGGCAGGGGGCTGTATGTGAAATGGCATCTCCAGGTGGTTGCCGCCCTCCCTGGGTTCTACTGTCCTGCTGCTGAGGAGTGCACAGTGAAGGGGAGGGACACGCGGACACAAGGCCAGTGCTCGGAGTATCCAGAAGACAGCACCCCTCCCAGGCTGGGGCCTCACCAAAAGTCATGGGCCCAGGGGAAGCCCAGGGGAAGATTCCCCGGGTGAGACACTTGGAAAGAGGTCCCTCCCTCCCTGAATCCATGCTCAATCCCACCTGAGTCAAAGACTCAAAGCTGGGATTCCACTATACTTCCCATCAATGGAAGGCCTCCCTGCTATTACAGGGTCCCATGCAGTTAGTGGAGGGTGGGTGCTGCAGGACTGAGCTCTAGAGACACATGCTCATCATGGCTGACTAAACATAAGGTTTAGGTGCAATGCGATGAATTGTGCCCTCCCCTCCCCAAGAGATTAAAGTTTTAACCCCAGTACCTGTTAACATGACCTTATTTGGAAATAGGTTAGGCTTTAATTCAACATGGCTATACTTATAAAAAGGGGAGATTTGAATGCAGAAACAGACACATGCAGAGGTAAGATGACAGAAAGACACAGGGAGAACATGGCCATCTGCAAGCCAAGGAACACCTGAGCCTCCTGAGGCTCCCCAAAGCTAGGGCGAAGCCTGGAAAAGATTCCCCCTCATAGCCTCAGAAGGAACCAACCCTGCCCACACCTTGCTTGCAGAGACGGTAAATAATTGTTTAAGCAGCCAGTTTATGGCCCTTTGTTAGGGCAGCCCGAGCAAACTGAAACAGGTATCAGTGTTACAGGCACCCCATCCTGGCCTGGCATCTTCGCTCAATGTGCAGAAAGGGAAACTGAGAAAGCCAGGATGGGATAAAACCTTTGTCCTAAGTTACACACGAATCGGTGGCAAGTTAATATAGTGACTGATGGCATGGTACTTAATATCAAAAGAGCTAGGTTCAAATCCTACTGTACCACTTGCATGCTGTGAGACCTTAAGCAATTTACTTAACTCCTCTGAATTCAAGTTTCCACATTAGAAAAAAAAAGTGGGTATAGTTTATGTAGTATGTCCTTCCCACGGCCATAGTATGGACTATTAAGGAATGTGTCTAAATAGGACAGACTTTGAAAAATACCCACTCTATATCCCCACTTAATATGTACTGAATGTCTGCACTCTATGGCTGAAATTGAGAGATCTGAAGACAGTAGAGAGGGTAAATGTAGACACCAGAGACAGTAAAAGAGGGGAATAGGTGGTAGAGAGTAGGTGGTAGAGGGCAGGTGGAAGGGGAAAGGGAAGAAACATTTAACAAAAGAATGTAAATTTCTCTGTGGAAAAAAAAAAGTCCTATAATTTTTGCTTTATAAAAATTAAAATTAAAAAAGATATAGTACATGGGACCAGCAGTTAGCGTTATGGCTATGTTGCTGGACTCCCACGTAGTCGACCGCGGTTCGAGTCCCGGACCAGGTGGCTTAAACTCACGCCGGGCGTGTGTGCGTGCGTGCATGCCCAAGATCCTGAGAGGAGAATGGAGGAGAAGGGATTGCGGTGTGGCCATCCCCCCGGGGGGTGATTTCTCGCTTTCTATCTCTCTCTCTCTGGTGAGTGCACACGCCCTATAGCAAAAACCTCTTCAAAAAAAAAAAACAAACGCAACAAAAAAGATATAGTACAGTGCCTGGCATATAATAGTTGGCCAACTGTTCCGTTTAAGAAAGAACAGAGCTATTCTAGTACTCCGACGATTCCTGACACGATGTGTGAGCCTTGGGCGTCCACTTGGCCCCAGTACAGTGGCCTCTGCTGTGCTCCCGAGGGCTGGAAAAGTTGCTTATGAACCATCTGATTCTTTCTGAGGAGAAACAGGACCAACTTCACCCAAAAGAAGAGGGACCATGTGCTGTACTGTCCAAACCAAAATAACTTTGTGATAGCTTTACAGCTGACAACTACACGAGCCCTCCAGGCACAGTTGGGAAGTTTGGTCCCTCCAAATGAAAGCAGCTCTATAGAGAATTGAACTGGCTCAGAAAAAGCTGCCATTAGGCCTGTGAGAATTTGTGTGTTACAGGCTGAGTAGTGCCCCCCCCCAATTCATATGCTAAAGTCCTAGCCCCAGTTCCTTGGAATGTGGCTGAATTTGCAGACAGGATCTTCTAAGAGGTGATTAAGGTAAAATGTGGCTATTAGTGTGGCTCCAATCCAATCTGACTGGTGTCCTAAGAAGAGGTGATGAGGACACACACAGGATGACCATAGGGAAAAGGTGGCATTTAAAAGCCAGAGAGAGAGGCCAGGGAGTAGGGCCAACCCTACTAATACCTCCATCTCAGAGTCTCTTCTCCACGGCTGTGAACACATTGTCTTCTCTTGTTCAAGCCCTGTCTGTGGTACATAGTGTAGCTGCCCGAGCAAACGCACACCAGTGGGATGAGCCCTCAGAGACGGAACAGAGGGCATACACTGGTGCCAGACGGGTGGGGGCAGCGGAGGGGCAGAGAAGACAGGCAGAGACCGTGTTTTCCTCTTCAATCCCCAGAAAGAGGCTAGAGTGAATGTGGGGCCCAGCATGCTCAAAGGCAGTAATTAACAGTCGCTACCTCGTCCCCTCCTCAGATGCTTTGGGATATTGTACAAGTCTCCATTTTGCTGACTTTGGAGAAAAGAACGGCGATAAATAAATGTAAAGCACACTGGTGATGGTGTGAAATGATGCTTCATCTAATTATCACTATTCCGCGGTGTCGTTAACATACACTCGAGGAGAATGGTAATGACTTTTACGTTTTTATCACAGCTCGGATTTGCCATCTTAAGCCCATAGTACAGGGACAATGATATTCCCTGGGACAGAATCTTACAGACAAACGATAGGATCACATGGGTAGGTAAGAAGAAATGACTCACTGTTGCCAAATTGGAAACAGCATAGTAATAATATCTGGGATTCCAGGAAAATCTGAAGACACTCGGAAGGTCAGCAAATGAGGAGCAGAGAGCGAATAGGCACCCTGGGGGTGAGGGTGGAAAAGCTGTCCTCAATCACGGATACTCCTCTCTGCCAATTAGGTCATAATACAGCAAACGTGGGTGGCTCCATCTTTTCTTTGATGCTTAAAGGACCGTGGCATTCCTAAAATTTGTAGTTCTGAATCTAAGAGGTAAATGAGACCTGAATTAAGGTTTAAACCCCCCTTTTATCACAGGCTCATATCATCTATTTCTCTTTTCTCTCAAACTGGAATAAAACTGAAAACATTCCAGTTAGCTGATGATTTGACAATTTCGCTTAATTGGATGCTGGCCCCTTGAGTTCTCCTGCTCCTGCAGGCTTCCTAACCTCTACCCCATGCCTCGCACTTTCCTGCTTCTTCTAAGGGACAGGCAGAAGTGGACGTACTTGGTGGCACAGCTCTATCCAGCTGTTTGGACCGAGACCATTAGTTGGGACAACCAGCTGGCAGGCCGGTGTAGAAGGTGTTATTTTGGTTGATGTGAAAAGATGAGCTCGGCCAGTAAGATTTGCTCTCTCAGAAATCACACTGGGAAACAGCACAAGAATGAGGCCATTAAAGCAGGAAGTGGAGCAGGGGAATTGCTGAAACAAAGGCCAGAGAATTGACATGGGACCGAAAGAAATGAAGGCAAGGTTTGAGAAGCAGAAGCCACAGACAGAAAAGTGACATATCATAGAGAAAGAAGGGCCCAGTGGGCAGGGAGTAGGCTGGGAGGGGACAGGCTAGGGGGAGGGGGAGGGCCAGGCTGGCAAAGGCCAAGACAGAGACTTTGAACGTCGGCAGGTTGACCACGACACAAAGGTTGAGGCAGTGAGCACAGTCAGCCCCTCCCCATAGCTGCCGCTGACCTGTAGTCTGGCTGCAAGGGAGGTCTAAGCCTCCCCGCCCCTGCCTCCACGCTTACCAAACCACATTCCTCCTAAGAAGGATGATGGCGACCAAAATCACATCCTAACCCTCAGAACCTACGCATATGACCTAATTTGGAAACAGGGTCTTTGTACGTGTACATAAGGATCTATTGGGTTGTCAGAAAAGTCATGATGTAATTTTGCTGTTTTTCTATGAACAATGAGTCATGACTTTTCTGACAACCCAATAGATGATATCATATGGGGAAGACACAAAGAGTGTCCTTGTTAGACATGGAAAAGGACACACAGACACAGAGAACATCACTGTGTGGAGACAGAGGCAGAGCCTGGGATGTGCTGATGGTTCTAGGAACGCCAAGGCTGTTGGAGACATGCAAGGAACGGGGTCTCCCTCAGAACTTACAGAGGGAACCGATCCTGCTGACACCTTGCTTTCAAACGTCAAGGCTCTAGAACTGTGAATACATGTCTACTGTTTTAAAACCCCTGGGTCATGGTAATTAGTTTTGGAAACCAAGACAGGTGATCAGAGCAAATCCAGTTCTTGCACATGAAGGTGACGATTCAGGAAGTTGGTATGACTGGGTTCTTCTGCCTCAGCACAAGTCCACTCTGTGGCCTTGGGCTGGCCACTTCCCTCTCTGGGGCTTGGTTCCCACTTGAGAACACAGAGGTCTGCTGAGAAGCCCGATTACTATGTCCTGACAGGACAGTCCAGGCCTTGCTATAGATGTCTATGGAAAGGAGACAGGGACAAGCCAGTGATGCAGAGGCCAAATCCTAAGCCACTTCCCAGAACCATGCGCTGTGGTCCTGACCAAGGGACATGAGTCCCACCAGCATTAGGGACGAAGCAGCCGAGGATTTCCGTAAATAACGCTGAATCTCTTTACCATCTATTGCGCAGAGTTTGGAGAGAAGCAATGCAGTCCTTCAGAAGTCGTCCCCAGCAATTGAGCTGTGTAGGACAGTTACCCACAGAGTCAGAGAATAACCTGTTAGTGCTGTCTGCCATTTGGGCTTTAGTCTGCCCACTGAGGAGCGTAGTTGGACCCTTGGCTCTCGGCTGTAATGTTAGGCCCACTGGGTACCCAAAAACCTTGGCCAAGCAGCCTGGCCCCTGAGATGAATGGTTCTGGGTACCTGCCAGAGGTGCCACCTGTTTTTTTAGACTTGGGCCAAACAACCCAAAACAACCACCTTCAGCTGTCAGGAGCTCTGAGAAGGTTGCCTCTGCCAGGCCCCAAGGGGCTGGGAGGAGGACAGGTCTCCCACATGCGATCCCACCTTCATTTCAGCAGTGCAAGCTTAACTTCCTACTCTTTTCCCTGAAAATGCCATTTTAAATATACTTTAGATTTTCAAAACAATACTCAAAGATTGGTACCGTCCCCAAGGGAGGAAATCTTATTGGCTGAGCCCATTTTTTATATAGCTCAGGCAACGCTTCCCCAGCCAGTCTGGTGATTTTAAACAATGAGGAGGTATATTATTATCTTTTAAAGCTCACCTGATTAAGACACAAGCCCTCGGTTCTTTATATTTTAGGCTAAATCTTGGGCTTTTCTTGCTCTACTTCCAGGCAGCTCAGAGTCATCAAATGTCAACCACCATCATAGATCCAATATAAAGATCCAGAGACAGTAAGAAAAGAAGAGGGTTTGAAAGGCTATCTAGGCGACTGATTGCCCCTCCATTCCAAAGAGAAGTCACCTGAGGATCAGAGAGGGTGAATGACTTGTTCAAGGTCACACAGCAAGGCAGAGAGGAAATGGGGCCAGAATCTAAGACTCTGCGGCATTCTTCTCTTCTCAGTTCACACCTTCCTGAGAAATATGTTCTGACCCTTGGATAAGAGATAGACTAACTTGGGACCAGCAGTTGGCGTAATGGCTATGTTGCTGGACTCCCATGTAGTTGACTATGGTTTGAGTCCTGGACCCGGTGGCTTAAACTCACACTGAGCACGTGTGCGTGCGTGCCCAAGATCCCGAGAGGAGACTGGAAGAGAAAGGATTGTGGTGTGGCCATCCCCCCGGGAGGCTGATTTCTTGCTTTCTGTCTCTCTGTCTCTCTCTTTCCGGTGAGCACACATGCCCTATAGCAAAAAACTCTCAAAAAAAAAAAAAAAAAGAGAGAGAGAGAGAGAGACTGACTCACCCCAGGGGCTTCTAAACCCTAACACCATTAACCCCATTAAAGGAGAGACTTGCATTACCATTGCACCCAGCCCTCTTTAGCTTAATTCCCAAGTGCAGTTACCAGCTGTGCTGTCCCACTACTCCGTCAGGGACTCCCCATGCTGAGGGTATGAAAGCGCAGATGTGATGGGAACAGGAAGGCCGACAGATCAGTGATATTTTAGCCAGGGTGACTGTGGCTATTGTTTAAAAAGTAAGCATAGTGACTCTCAGGCCTTAAGCACAGATCAAGTGCCAGGCCTGGACATCATTAGCTAGATTAAATCTTCATAGTAACCCCATAGGAGGGTCTCAGCGCTTGTACACAGGCATGTGTTGAAGCAGCTGTGCTTACCAGGAGTGGCTCATCAGAGAAAGCAAACTACGGGGTTTATAAACAGCCTCCTCAGTCAGTCTCATAGCCTAGTAGTTAAGGGAGCCAGCTATGCTTTGAATCCCAGCCCCAGAGACTTAAAAAACATGCCGGGGACCAGCAGTTGGTGTAATGGCTATGTCGCTGGACTCCCATGTAGTCGATTGCAGTTCGAGTCCTAGACCCAGTTGCTTAAACTCATGCCGGGTGCGTGTGCGTGCGTGCCCGCCAAAGATCCCAAGAGGAGAATGGAGGAGAAGAAATCACCCCCCAGGGGTGATTTCTCACTTTGTCTGTCTTTCTAGTGAGTGCATGTGCCCTATAGCAAAAACCTCTAATCATAATGAAAAAAAAAAAAAGAATATGCGAGTTTGTTTGTTAAAGAAATTTAAAAAGAGCATGCCACAGGGCCAGCAGATGGCGTAATGCCTTGCAGCTTCCACCAGTCATCCTAGAAAACACTCTGGGAGCCATGAGCTGCCATGCAAGGAGAGACCTGGGGAAAAACCACGTGGAGAGAGAGATGCCAGGCCAGCTCTCAGCACTCACATCACCCCAGCTGAAGTAGTGAAGCAAAGAACAGTAATCCCCTTAGCTCAGCAGCAACACCCATGATCGTGGTTGTATGGGCTGATTTGTTAGACAGAAGTAGGTAACTGGACCACCCAGCAAAGGCATTCCTAGGAAACACAGTTACATATGCAACTAATCTCGGCAGTAGAAAATGAGAAGCAATAGAGGGCCACAAGCAGAAGAGTTAAGGGAATTGTGGTAGAGACCCACTGTGGAATACTATACAGCTGTAAAAATGAACTACAGCCACATACCAACAACATACAAGAGTCTCAGGGGCATCATGTTAAACAAGAAAAGCTAATCCTAGGAGATCACATAAGGTATGTAACATTTAAAGAATAAAGTTCAAAAACAGGCAAAATTAAATGATGTTTTATTTAATACAAGTATAATTGATAAGACTCACAATAGGTGAGGAAATAGAAGTGCAAATTCTTCCTGATTAACTTTGGAAGATGGAAAGGCAGGGCAAGGAGGGAGGGATGGAGAGGAGCCGGTAGGCAGATGCAGCTAATTGTAATGTTCTGGCTCCTGGATCGGACAGTAAATCGTGGGCATTACTTGTTCTAATGCTTAAATAAACACTCTAAAGTATATAATAACAGTGTGTCACAGACTAAAGATTATAATTAATCGAATTATTCTAATTCATCCTTTGTTTTCAAAACAAAACCTCAATGGATACACAATCAAGGCTCCAGCTCTACAGGGCCACAAGGGGTTGGCCACGCTGGTCCAGGTAGAGGATTTTAGCTGTGGATGACAAAGCATAAAGTCTTCAACCACCCCCATGTGTCATGCACCCCATAATCCATAGGAAATGTGGCACCGTAAAAGGCAGCCTTCTGCCTGCACATCCCCAAAGTCCTCAGAGTCACCGGGCCTTGCATTTTATTTCACAACTGTGTGCCTACCACTTAACGCCGAAAGATATTACTTATAAAAGATGATTCCTGAAAGGAAAGTTTGGGGTTTTATTATGCCTCTGGGCTAGATTGGGCGATCTTTGAAGAAATAAGGTTGTACCCTTTTCATTTGCTATCCACAGGGCAATATTTTAGCAGTGTGCGGGGTCAGGGAGAAGAGCCGAGGGCCGGCACCGTGTGATGCACGGCCGCAGAACCGGCGCCCATGGAGCGTGGAGGGCACTCATCTCAGACGCTAGCAGGAACAAGGAGATCCATCTGATTGATGGTCCCAGGGAAAGTAGGAAATGTCTCTGGAAGGACAGGCGTGGGGTTGCAGAAACAGTCCAGGAGTGGACAGTCTGCCCACTGGCCAACCAGGGCCCAGGTGCTCAGACTGAGGCCCCAAGAAGGCTCACAGCTCTCCAGTAACCTGCCAGACACTTGGACAAAGTCTTCCCTTCTTCCTTAATCTTTCTCTTAATTCCCATACTAGCATGGAAATACTTGCTCCCCAACATGGCTCTAGCCCTATGTTCTAGGATTCTAAGAGTTGAAGGACTTAAATAAATGAGGACTGCTCTTCCAGGGCTGCTCTGGGCAGCCTGCTACACCATGGGCTCTGAGAGCCCCACCTCTTCCCCACAGCCCAGAGCCCACTCCTCTAGGCATAAGCTGAGCCGGTAACATGTCCATTCCCTGCAGGTAACAGGTTAGCAGGGGAAGAACTTGAATACTGCTGCCCTGCCCTATAATGTCTCATCAGGGCAATCCTGAAACTGTAAGAGGAGTAGGCAGCTGGGTAGTGCTGGGAAAGTGAAAGCCTTGCCATCCCAGAAAGCCAGAGGACCCTGGGCCCCCTGTCTGCTGCCTCATGAGAGGCCATGGAGGCCGGAGCTTTTCTTTTCTTTTCTTTTTTTTTTTTTTTGAGAGAGGTTTTTTGCTATAGGGCGCGTGCGCTCGCCAGACAGACAGAGACAGACATAGAGACAGAAAGCGAGAAATCACCCCCCAGGGGGGATGGTCACGCCGCAATCCCTTCTCCTCCATTCTCCTCTCGGGATCCTGGGCACGCACACACACGCGCCCGGCATGAGTTTTAAGCCACCGGGTCCAGGGCGCGAACCGCGGTCGACTACATGGGAGTCCAGCGACATAGCCATTACGCTAACTGCTGGTTCCCGAGGCTGGAGCTTTTCTGAGGTCACCTGCCTGCAGCAACCTGCCCTCCACTCTAGGTCACTGGAGACTGGGGGCCACTCCCAGAGATGGCCCCATGTAGACAGACTTAAAAGATTGTATGCCCATTTTTTTTGGATGAAGAAACCACTGTGTGTCTCAGTTTCCTTATTTGTAAGATAGGGTTCATATTGGTACCGACCTCATAGGCTGAGCGTAAAGACGCAGTGAGGTACTGCACATAAAACAGCTCCTCGGATGGAGCAAGCGCAAGTCGATGGCTTACAGTAACACTGACTACTGCCGCTGTTACCTGCTCTCTAGCGTGATGGACACTGGTGGTCGGAGGAAGCAAGGAAGACAGGCAGCCTGACCTGCCCCTGCTCCCGACTCTAGCTCCTCAGGAGACTGGCCCTGGAAGACCCCTCTGAAATTCAGTTCTGCTTCCCAGTGGGCACAGCATCCAATTACCCTATGGAGAGGAGACAGTCACGATTTTGAGTTCTGTGAAGAGAAAGCTCTGGCCCCTGGCCAAACTGCTGAGCCCAGCCTGTCTGAAGATAACGCACACACAGATGATGTTTATGGCAGAACAATCACGCTGACACGAGGCTGGTGGCAGCCACGGGGAAACCCAGGCTGGCTGGGGTCGCCACCACCCCCTGGCTGGGCAAATGCCAGGTGGGCGGCTTTCATTGTCGTTTGCAGAGGAGCCAGCTCCAAACTGGGCGACAGCTCAATTCTGGGGGAGAAATGGACTTCCAGACAGAGAGAGCTCGGCTTACTTTTCGTTACCAAAAACAATCTCCGACCTACTTTGTTTGCGCCTTCATATAAAAGTGAGTGGAAATATTTTCTCTCTCTGGACATATTGACAGCTGCGCCCCCCCCTCCTGGAGGGTGTCCTGTTCTGCCCAGGATACAGAGGCTGCTCCCTGCTTCCACGAGTGGGAAGGTTAAGGTGCCTCTCTCCACTCCTCTACGCCACGTCTACCAGACACTCCTCCGCATGGCCCTCACATCCTTGGGAAGGAGCCCCTTCCTGTTTCCAACCATGGGGAAGCTGGGGCCCGACAGGAGAGCTCCGTGCCCAGCAGCCACACCCCAGAGCTCAGGGTGCAGGCTTCCCAGGGCCCTTCAGATAGAATTCTACCTCAGAGACCCACTGTAGCCTAAAGGCTGGCATCCTGAGAGAGTGGGCTAGTCGGCTGTTGGGCCAAATCCTGACTTGGTCTAAAAAGGAAGGGACTCCAGAGTGACAAGAGCCCTCCACAACTGCCCAGGACACTCCCTGCCATCGCTGTGCCACAGCATTCGTGTTGCTGGTTTGTAGACTGTGTCCGCTCAGGGTGTGAGCTCCTCGAGGGTAGGGACTGCATCCTGTCCTCCATTGCATCCCTGTGGCCTCACTCAGTTTAGTACAGAACAAGACTTACATGTTTCTGAATGACACAGTGGGTGGACGAATGGATGGAAGTATGTATGTATGTATGTATGTGTGTATTAATACGCAAAGTGGGTGGGTGGATATAAGGAAGGGAGGGAGGAAGGACAAGGGGAAGGGAAGGGTAAGTGGATAGGTGAAGGGTAAGTGGATAGGACAGCTCAACAGCTGTCCATGGAAGAAAGAAACCACTCAGGCAAGGGCTACCTCCTGGACTCTCCCTTAGCGCAGGCCTCTCCACAGAGTGGAGCGTGTCTGTGTGACAGGGGTCTCCTGCTTCATCCAGTTCCTCTGGGGAATCTGGCTGGATGACGCAATCACACACCTTTTCTTGGACACAAAAGGGGGAAGAAGAATGTACCAAGCCTTCCTCCTGTCTCACCTTTTCCAGAAAGTCTTTCCAGAGAAAAGAAAATGACAAGTTAGACCAAAGATTGGCAAACTATGACCATGGGCTGAGTCCAGCCTGCTGCTTGTATTTGTAAATAAAATTTTATGGGAACCCGGCCACATTCATTTGTTTACATATTGTCTATGACTGTTTTTGTGCTTTAACAGCAAAACTGGGTAGTTGTGACAAAGACCATATGGCCAGCACAGTCTGAAATACACACTAACTTGCCCTCTACCAAAAAAGTCGACTGGGTAGACTACTGTTTGGGGCCCTGTCATCGGCCTACGACTGACTGTGTGTCAAGACCTGGAAGCCTATTTCTCACCATATCTGCTGGGGAAAAAGGATAGAAAACAAGGATGCCTGGAATAGAACAGAGCAAAGGGCATCAGCATGAATGTGCTTCAAGAAGAGGGGAAAAGCTCTGAATGGCCAAGTAGACAGGACAGACTTTGGAGGGGGCAGGCCAGGATTTGCATCTTAGACCCGCCACTTGGCTCAAGTTGCTCCATCTTTTTTGAGACTCACCCAAAGAATCATGATAGCAATTCCTCCCAAATATCACATTCTCGAAGAAGGCTTCCCTAATTGCTGTCTAAAATGACCCATAATCCCCTGGCTCTATCTTTTTTTAAATACATATTTATTTTAATTTATTATTATTTTTAATTTGCTATAGAGCACATGCACTCACCAGAGAGAGAGAAAAAGTGAGTCTCTAGGTTTAGGACTGAAAACAGTGATTGGTCATCAGGGAGTCCAGGTTCCTAACTACCACACCACCTGCTGGCCCCTATTTTTTTTTTTTTAACAATTTTTTACATACAATTCTCCCATTTAAAGTATACAATTGAGTGTTTTTTTAGAATATTATTCACAGATTTGTGTGACCACTGTCACAATACATTTTAGAACATTTTTAAAGAGAAAATGTATTCTATTAATACATGGTGATCACTGTTCAAATCCCCCACCTCAGTTGGCTAGAGACATGCCCAGCATACATGTGAGACCCCAGGGTTCTACAGGCTGGAGGACTGGAAAAAAGTGACCACGGCATGACCAGACCCCGTGGAGGGTACTCGTGTCTCTCTTTCCCAGGTGCACTACATGTGCTTTATCATGAATAATAAAAAAAAATGAATATACTATATAACATTTGAAATTGGGTTTCTAAACTATTTTTATTTTAAAATTATCTTAAAAATATACATAACATACAACTCACTATTTAACCATTTTTAAGTGTACAGTTCTATGGCATTAAGTACATTTACATTGTTGTGTAGCCATCACTCCTGTGGCTCTTTTTGGCCTACTCTATTTCATGATATCTAAACTTACCTGAAAAATGTATCAGTACTTTTGTTTTGTTGGTTGAGTGTGTTTCCCATGTAAACTTCACGTGGGCAGGAGTTGGTCTTATTCACTCATTGTATCTAACACTTGGAAGCATGGTAGAGACATGACAGGTGCTTAACAAATGTTCAAGTAAGTAAAGAAATAAGTCAATGACAGAGTCCATGTGCACAAGGTGGGCTTTATGGAAGCCCTAGTGATAGGCCTGGCATAGTCTGTACACAGTTCAAGGCTCAAATAGGTCCCAATCTGCCAGAACTGGACCAATATCTGTATAGCATCCCCAGCCCCTGTGAGCAGCCTTCGCCCTCGTTACCCAGCATGAATCTGTAAGTAGCATTGTCACTTGTGAACAGACTTCCATGGGAAGGGGTATGCTTTTTTTTATCTCTCCTGTGCTCTTTCTTTTCCATCTTGCTTTCTTTTTCTTTTTGTTTTGTTTTGAGAGATTTTTTGCTATAGGGCACATGCTCTCTCCAGAGAGAGTGAGACATAGAGAAAGAAGGTGAGAAATCAGTCCCTACGGAAGATGGCCATGCCACAATCCATTCTCCTCCATTCTTCTGTTGGCGTTTTGGGCATGCATGCACATGTGCCCAGTGTGGTTTTTTTGCTTTTCTTTTTTGGAGAGGTTTTTGCTATAGTGGTGCGTGCGCTCGCCAGAAAGACAGAGACAGACAGAGAGACAGAAAGTGAGAAATCACCCCTCAGAGGGGATGGCCATGCCACAATCCCTTCTCCTCTATTCTCCTCTTGGGATCTTGGGCACACACACACACATGTGCCTGGCATGAGTTTTAAGTCATAGGGTCCAGGACTCAAACCGTGGTTGACTACATGGGAATCCAGTGATGTAGCCATTATGCAATCTGCTGGTCCCTGTTTTGTTTTATTTTTCTGAGAGAGCTTTTTTTTGCTACAGGGCACGTGTGCTTGCTGGAGAGACAGAGAAACAGAGACAGAAAGCGAGAAATAAACCCCTGGGGGGATGACCACGCCACAATCCCTTCTCCTCCATTCTCCTCTTGGGATCTGGGGCACACACGCACACATGTCCAGCCTGAGTTTTAAGCCACTCAGTTCAGGTCTTGAACCATGGTCAACTACATGGGAGTCCAGAGACATAGCCATAATGCCATCTGCTAGTCCCAAGCAATTTGTTTCAATTGATGCCTTAACCTCCCACAGAGGACAGCACTGTTCTGTTCTGCCCTTTCAAAACATTGCCCTTCTGTGCCCTTTCTTCTGGGACCTAAGAGGGGGCTGAGATGTTGACTGGGTATCTACGCAAGAGGGTGACTGAGGTATCAAACAGAACTCCAAAATCTAGAGGAACCACTCCTTGTAGTAATCAGGATTCTCCAAGTGAAACACAAGACACACACACACACACACACACACACACACACACACAGTCTTCAAAATGTTCATGGCAATGTGATCATGAAGAAACTGAATAGATTTCAAAAATTTTTGAAATAAATAAATGTGTGCTTTAATTCCATAATTCTATTATTTCCATTAACTCTTTTAAGTCCTTCATGTGTGTGCGTGTGTGTGTGTGTGTATATGCGTAGAGAGATTTATTTTAGGACACAACTGATTGCTGACAAGACCTAAATTTGTAAGGCAGATAAGCAGACTGGAAATTCAAGTTAGAGTTGGTGCTACAGTCCTGGTCCAGTTCCACAGAGCAACAGGCTGAAAACTCAGGCAGTGTTCCTAGGTTGCAACCTGGAGGCAGAATTCTTTCTTCAAGAAACCTCAGTCTTTGCTCTAAAACTCTTCAACTGGTTAGATATGGCCCACCCACATTATGCAAAGCAATCTGCTTTACTCAAAGTCTATTGACTTAAATGTTAATCATGTCTACAAAACACCTTCACAGAAACACCTAGACAGGTCCAATGAGGTGGCATGGTGGTTAAGGGTTCTACACGGCTGGCTGCACAGATCAAGATACTTGAAAAATGTGTTGAGTATGTGTGCATGAGTGCCCAAAATTCTAATAGGGAAATGGAGGAAAAGGGTCTGTGGTATGGTCGTCCTCCCTGGTTGGTACTTTACCACTCCCCTCCCCCACCCTCTGATTTGTTTCTCTCTGTGTCTGGTGAATGTATGTGCTCTATAGAAAAAAAAAATCTAGATTTTTTTAACCAATATCTGGGTCCATGCTTGGTCAAGTTATCACATGAAATGAACCATCACAATCCCCACTGCACACACTCTCTTCCCATAAAGGCAATGAGACAGTTTGGAAGGAGATTTGACAAAGGCCACAGAGGACACAAGTCCTCAGTACCCATCCCTGTCACAAAGTGACAGGCATTGATGACCCCGCTCCAGGCCAGACATCCCAGAACCAGTCAGTGACTAAAGACTCACAAACACTCTGCTCAATGAGCTGTCAGAATCCACATAAACACCAATTATTAGGCATTGTACTCAAGTCATTTATTGGTGGTTGCTTTCATAGCCTCAGGAACGTAAGCCAAAGAGAAAAAATGGCTTCCAGGCCCTGTCATTGTTATTTTCTTTCTTCTTAGTAAAGACCTAAATGTTATCACCCAAAGGAAGATGGAGAGTAGGCTTTAGGTTTTGGGTTCTTTGGGACATACACCAAGATTCAAGAATAGTAGCTGGCAAGAAAGAAAGCCACGGTTTACCTGAAGCTGAAGCTTTGTGGACTAGGCCCAGGTCTAAGCTCTGGAGAGAAGGTTCCCAGTGATCCTGCCCTTCTTAGGATAGCAAACATAGAAACACAATATAAAACTAGGCTGTCACCCTGTGACCTTGATGGCCCTGC
>NW_006159616.1:16595167-16606142 GCF_000334495.1 Tupaia belangeri chinensis
GCTGAACTCTGTCCCTCTGTCTTTTATTTTTCAAGGAACCTTTCTGAACTCTTCAACCCAAGTAGTTTATGTAAAGAAGTTCTGTATCTTCGCTCTGCTAAGTGTCCTTTCCCCACAATCACATCTACACATACACACTCTTGGAAGGTGAGGATGGTAATGGGAACACAGGCCACAAGCCAGAGCCCAGGAACCTTGCTCCATTCCCATAGGCTAGCCAAAGAGAAGCTACTTCTGCCTATTAGGGCTTCTCTTTCTTCCTGAATCAATTCAATTTGATACACGCTCTGCCAGGAATGTGCTGCCTGTGAATTTCAGTGCTATTCTGGGTTCCCATGTTCATTCTAGCATGACTCCTCCAAGCCAGGTATCCATGAAAAAGCCCCCTTCCCCATCCCTGCCAATTTCCACTATGCAGGCAAACTGTCTAAGAGGCCTCTGGGTTCTGATGAACACTCCCACATCCTACATGGCCCAGACTACATGCCAGAAGAGCTACTCAATTCAACTTGGGGGTTCCCTTGAGGCCAGCTGGGCTCACTCCCTCTTTGAATGAACACCATGCCAAGTATACTAGTCAAACACCTAGTCCAGGTGGGCAATAGCCAGGCAGATGTTGGGAGGGGCTGCTCAAGACAACCAATCCAAGCCTTCATTATTTTGTGTTCCTGTGGGACAATAAATGAAAAATAAAATCGCAGGTGCTCAGCAAAGGGCTGCTTCTTGGGCAAGAAAGCCCGGTTATCAGAGTCGATGAGCCAGTGGTTACATTTTAATTAGTTTGATAAATAATTATGCCTCTGAGACACCCAATCTGCCTTACAGGCTCTCTTCCCACCACCAATAAATTAATCTTATTTAACCACATTTTACTTATTACTCAACCCTGTGTTCTATGTTTAAAATACCAAGGTTGCAGAGGTCTCATTTTCAACGCTATCTATAAACACATCTACCTCTACTGACTGGCAAAATTCCTGCCCTGTAAGTCCGCCTGGCGGGCTCCACCAGGAGGACACACATGTGTGTGCTATTGGCGCTTCTCTGAATGTAAATTCTGGCCTTGCTCAGCCTCTGTGTGAAAGCCCGGCCTTGGTTTTCTCTCCAGAGCGAGATGTATATGACTCTCAGGTGCAGGGCCATCTTTTTATCCAGAGCGCCAGGTAGCCTGAAGCGGAAGCCCCAGCTCAAGGGCACCAGGCAGGAAGCTGGTGACGTGCAGAACTGAAAGCGCTCGGCTGCTCTGATGGGCGTCTCCGGGACTGCTGATGTCCCAAGATACTGACAGGTGGCTGCTGGGTAAACTGTCATTTGACCTGTATGTTTGCTTTGATACACACTTTGACAGGAATGTGCTGCCTGTGAATTTCAGTGCTTGGGAAAAGAAAGAGTCCTTTGATTCCCAAAGACATTGATTCCTTGCATTGTATTCCTCATCCCTCAGCTTTGCAGGGCAAACCAGGACTACACTAGGAGTCTGAGATCTAACTCACTTCAAACTTAACAGGAACTTGCCCAGAAAGATACACACAAAAGCCCAGAAGGGTGGCCTCAAGGTCTAACTTGCTTAAGCGACAGTGCCGGTTCTCCTGTGGCGAGCGTTGGACGATACGTCTCCTCCATACTATATGGGTCCCATCAAATTATGGCAGCTATGTCTCAGAGCCTGGATTCAGTTTAAAAAATGGTTTGTCCTAAAGGGAGCTGTATGAGCTTCAGCAAGCAGATTCATCAGTTTAAATTGTCTGCGGAGTGCAAAATGAGAGCTTCCTCCTAAGTCATGCTATGACATGTTCTAGTTAGGAAGTGAGCTTTCCCGCACTCCAGATGCCAGGTGATAAGAATTACTGATGCATTGCTTTCAAAGCAGTTGGTTTTATGGCTTGGCAGGGTTGGCTTTGAGATTCTGCTGGGCTTCATTTGCATACAGAATGGCAGCCTAGGAAAAGGCGACCCTAAGGCCTCAGACATCGTCAGCCTCTTCCATCTCTGCTGCCAGTGATAGGTCATTTTAAACCAACATCTGGTGAGTGTATTTTTAAACCGCATCTGTAGCTTTAATTAGGGATCTCCCGGGAATGGCAGGGAAAGAACCAGAGAGACATCCCCAGGGGAAGATTAAAACATTGGCAATTCCGCCTATGCAAAGCCCTGGAAGCTGCCTTGGCCCAGTTTTATTATATTCTATGATCAACTGTGATAGGAGAGCCCTTTGCACAAGAGGATCTTAATATTAGCTACATGCTAGGATAAGCAGAAATTCTGTTTCCACATCCAAAAGAACCTCTCGCTTCCAGACAGTGGCTTCTGTGCCCCAGCATCTAAGTGGGGTTTCCCTTTCCGCAACTACAGAACCCAAAACAGACTATATGCTGCCAAGGAGTTGAGGTGACCTCAGAACTCTCTTGTCAAGAGCATTTGTGACAAAGAGCCAGTCAAAGTCTTCTCTGTCCTGCTGCGGAGGTGGGTTTTTACCCTCCTTTCTTTTCTGTAAAGACAATTCTTCAATGGTAACTCATGAAATAAAACAGACTGTACTTTCCACATAGACAAATGAGATTTAATATGCATTGTTCATTTCCCTCAGGGATGTTTGAGATCTAAAATACTATTTCAAAAATCTGTAAACTCTTAGGTATGTATATTTTAAACCCAAATAAAAATGGCCTCTCCTTTATGCCTGTCCAGCTAAATAGTGCACTTTGCTTCCACCAGGCTGTAGTCACTGATGAGCAGAGAAGCCCAGCAGCCTAAAGACAGGCAGCCTTGTCATTTGGTTGTTTCTATCCCCACCTCCTTTCTTGATAAATGTAAGTAATAAAAAAAAAAAATCCTCCATTTCACTGGAATGCCCATTAAAATGTAAACACAGAGAGAGGATTTTGAGTAGGCTACAAAAATGCTTTATTCAAGAGACTGCAAAAGGTAAAAGCAAATCTAAAGTTGATTTTTAAACCTAGTATATAGTATGTAAAACAGGAGTCCCTGTTCCTAAGCGGTACACGGAGTCTACGTACTTATGGGAAAATCTGCAACACAGTCTCTGTCCTGCTGCGGAGGTGGGTTTTTACCCTCCTTTCTTTTCTGTAAAGACAATTCTTCAATGGTAACTCATGAAATAAAACAGACTGTACTTTCCACATAGACAAATGAGATTTAATATGCATTGTTCATTTCCCTCAGGGATGTTTGAGATCTAAAATACTATTTCAAAAATCTGTAAACTCTTAGGTATGTATATTTTAAACCCAAATAAAAATGGCCTCTCCTTTATGCCTGTCCAGCTAAATAGTGCACTTTGCTTCCACCAGGCTGTAGTCACTGATGAGCAGAGAAGCCCAGCAGCCTAAAGACAGGCAGCCTTGTCATTTGGTTGTTTCTATCCCCACCTCCTTTCTTGATAAATGTAAGTAATAAAAAAAAAAATCCTCCATTTCACTGGAATGCCCATTAAAATGTAAACACAGAGAGAGGATTTTGAGTAGGCTACAAAAATGCTTTATTCAAGAGACTGCAAAAGGTAAAAGCAAATCTAAAGTTGATTTTTAAACCTAGTATATAGTATGTAAAACAGGAGTCCCTGTTCCTAAGCGGTACACGGAGTCTACGTACTTATGGGAAAATCTGCAACACGGTGTCAGGGTGCTATCAAGACTCCTGTAAAAACGTAGGTTTGGCCTTTTTCCGTTACAAGTTGTCTCCCTGGATCAAATACAAAGATCCTGAAGCCTACGGCTGAACGCAGCAGGAGCCCATGACATTTATCACTGATGCAGCATAGGAAATCTCCCAAAGAAAAGGGGATTTCAGAGCAGAAAGAACGGCATGTTCTGTGTGCGCCATTCCTGACGCGTTTTTCTATGAAGACACACCTATGTGAGTGTTGCCACTTAACTGGAGTCCAGTGTCCGATCACACTCAGCCAAGGCTCTTTTCCTCACTGGCAGGAATGACAAGTCTATCAAACACATGCTCATTTCACAGCTCAGTGACAACTATCCAGAGTAGAAGTTCAACAGGGATGCTCATGTAACCTGTTAGGTTGCCTTGGGACATGGTTGCCATTCCTGCCCCAAAACTGCAGAGAAGACACCATCGAGTCTTCTCTTATTTCAGCTCCCGAGTGCCTGAACTTATCGCTGGGTGACCTAACAGCATTGACGAGGATTCTGTGATTCGTGCCATTTCGGACAGGTGCTAGCAGAAATGGCTGCAGAATGAACAGGAATAGAGCGTGAAAGTCTTCACACCTGCCTCTTTCTCCTAGTTCCACCAGCTCTCCATAAGCTCACAGTCCTCGAGAGAGGTGCCTGGGGAGTCCACTGTCAACCTAGAAAGAATAGCGTCAGCTTTCCCAGTGTCTCTCTGCAAGGCAAGTTCATGCTTTTTGCAAGTGAGGGGCTTACAGACCTACGATGAGTACTGTGTGTGCATCTGTGTCTGTGGATTTGTGCATCTTTATATAATGTGTGAGTGTATTCTTTATTTTTACTGCCTGCTTTGCTCAGACTTTAGACAGCACTAAGATCATCAACAGTCTCCTAAATTATAGATCGGCTCACCAAATACACTGTGTCACTCATTAGCTGCATCATCTTGCAGCTCTGCACAGCAATAAATTAAGTAACACAATAGCTACAGGAAAATTAGGTGAATAATTCTCACATTAAACTAAAAAGTTTTGGACGCCTTTGGTTTCTTTCGTGCTGCTCCTAAGACAATACGGTACCATGAATAGACAACAGACAGGACTCTAAATTCCAAGGGTATAATTCTTCAGCACAAGTTAGGTGTGGTTTACATTAAAAATAGAACAGGCTCCCGCAAACAGACTTGTATTTATATAGAATGTTGCGACAACTGTCATTTTACATTAGTCAGAGAAATCCCACAGGACTGGTGTAAGTATTAAATGTGGCAATTTTTTTTTGTTTACCGACAAAACATAATAAAAAGAACACAGCCTCCTGGATGACATTCTGGGTGATTTTTTTTCCTCTTTCAAAAAATTCATAAAATAAACATGTGTTCCCAGTCCTCACCGGCCCTCTTTATGAGCGTCTCCTGATAGTGCACTAGGAATGATGGGCAGAGCCAGCCCCCCAGAGACCCCAAACTAGTGGCTCCCACTCCAGGCCCAGCTGGCTTCTTGCTTCATTTCCGTGTGCTGCCCAAACAGCGACCAGAAAGCATCATTCTAGAGTCTTCCCTGAACAGTGAAACAAAGATGGAGTCATAGGGACATTTATACCATAGGGAAAGCCATCTTTCTCCACAAAAGAGGGGCCAGAAGTGGCTAAGTCATGAGTCACAGGTCTACATAGCCTGTGACGTGCTTCTGTTGCCAAGATAAGGAGAGCTGAAAAGAGCTCCATGCTCCACGCACCCACTCGAGTGAGAAAAAGGCACATTAGGGACAAGTAAGCTGCTCAGATACAGTCAGCTTGGCGGCTGCCCTTCCCCTTGTCCTAATCCATTGTGAATGAAAAGGTTAAAGAGGCAGAAGACACAGAGCAAGAGGTCACCTCTGGTTTGCTGGCCAGGTGATTTTGACCAGTGCTTCCTCTGGTCAGCTGCCTGGTGGAGGGCCTACGGCAGGTCTACCAGGTAGGTCTAGGGGTTACACAATCCTTGCAGTCGTGCTAAGTTAAGGTTTGCCTTGAGTGTGCAGCAGCATTTTCCAGAGGTTACCGGATATGACGATGTTGCTCTGGAGACTGGACTACACGATGCTTGTGTATTGTTGCATTTTGAAGTTTTCTCACTTTGACACAAATACAGTGAATATCGACAGATGTAACCTGCAGAATCTACAGGAACTTTAGGCAGGGAAGGGCAACAGACTCGCACTTCCCCAGTGTCAGCTACACCATCAGGCCTCCTCCTGCCAGCATGGTCGAGTCAAGAGAACTCTGGGTCTCTTGGTCTATTATTGCATTGTTTAAAAAATACAATTCTGGTGGCTAGAAAGTCCAAAGGTGTAGGTTGGCATTGACAAGACTGCAAAAGCAGAGAGGAGGGCAGTGTATGCAGAGACTGAGACCTGGGGAGAGCTATCTATTATAGTAACCCACTCTAACAAGAACTAACCATGTGGAACCAGCAGTTAGCGTAATGGCTGTGTCACTGGACTCCCATGTAGTTGACCGTGGTTTGAGTCCTGGACCTGGTGGCTTAAACTCATGCTGGGTGCAAGTGCATGCGTGCCCAAGATCCCGAGAGGAGATTGGAGAAGGGACTGCACCATGGCCATCCCCCCTGGGGGTGATTTCTCGCTTTCTGTCTCTCTGTCTCTGTCTGTCTGGCGAGTGCACATGCCCTATAGCAAAAACCTCTCCAAAAAAAAAAAAGAACCAACCATGAGAGCTAAAACTCACTGGGTCTCCCAAGATATCATTAATCCATTCAAGCGTATGCCTCCATGATTCAGTCACTACTCACAGACCTCACTTCTTAAATTTCACTACTCTGGGGACCAAATTCCAAAGTGTGAAACCTTGGGGGTACAAATTATCCAAACCATAGCACTGGGTTTAAGTCCTATTAGGATTAACCATATGGCTGTAGGCTGGCCATTTGTCTTGGGTGTTCTGTCATTTCACTGTTAAGTGAGGTACTATTAGGTGGTCAGGAAAGTCATCAAGTATTTTTCTATGTTTTTCTATGCAAAAATGCATCATTACTTTCCTGACGACTCAATATATAGCTACCTCTGTGAGTTGCTATGAGTAGTAGAGGAGAGCTCATGTATACAGTCCCAACATTGTACCTGGCCAACAATTAACACTCAGTGCATGGAAGGTCCTCTCCTTCCATTCTTAGAAATAATGACCCAAAGCTGAACCCCACAGCCACCAGTTCTATCCTCATATCTGCTGTCTTTATATCTGCTGTCTTCATATCTGCTGTCAAGAAGCCAGAATAAAAAGCATGAGTGAAAGAAGGAAGCACCTCCCACCCCAGGATAGCCTGAAAATCCATTTGTGATGATTGTACCACTGAGCATAGGTCTGGAGGCAGCCATGGAAGAGAGACACTCTTTATTGCATATCTTTTGTACTGTGTCTTTGTATTAGAATAATCATAACTGGAACTTTGTTTCATTGTCTAGCCTGGATATTATAGAACCTCAATAGCAGTGTATTTGGGGTTATACATAGAAGAGAGAGGGCCTTATTTCTGTAACCAAACGTTTCCCCTGTCCCCCACTCCATCCCAATACCATCACACACATTCAGGGCATTTATTAGGAATCACTCTTTTTTGGGAGGAGGGGTTTGCTATAGGGCGCATGCGCTCGCCAGACAGACAGAGAGAGACAGAGAGACAGAAAGCAAGAAATCACTCCCCAGGGGGGATGGCCACACTGCAATCCCTTCTCCTCCATTCTCCTCTCAGGATCTTGGGCTGCATGCACACGCGCCCGGTGTGAGTTTTAAGCCACCGGGTCCAGGATGCAAATCGCAGTCAACTACATGGGAATCCAGCAACATAGCCATGACGCTAACTGCTGGTTCCAGGAATCACTCTTCATGGATGATCAGTGATCAGTTTTTAGGACAAAGTGAACCTCTAAGCCCCTTCGGCTGTCAGGTCTCTGATTATAGAGAGTTTAGCCATAGGAAAAATGTAAGAAGGAGTTTTCCAATTCGGAAAAAATCTGAAGACAAAACACTTTTTTTAGGTCAATGGCAGAAAAATTTGACACCATGGAGTGACAAAAGTTTGAAAGTAATCTTAGAATCTCTTGGTTCTAAGTTTGGTTTAGAATTTTGAAATTTGTTTTAACTAATGAAAAAGTTCTTAAATAAAGGGGGGAAATGATTAATTATGAACAAAATTGCAATGCCCTAATTGTTAAAAATATTATATTTAATTATTTAGAAAACATTTAGTCACAGTTTATGTTCATCTAGGGAAGGAGATTTTAAAATCCCAACATAATTAGAAATTACATTAAGTTATTAATTTAGAGTTCAGGACTTTTTTTTTTCCAAGACATTATTTTAACTTCTTTAGCTTAACACTTCTGCAACCTAGAGGAAGGAGAAGATAACCACACTCCTTGGATTTTTAAGGGCAGATACGAGAAGGATGAAGATGCATTAAGTAGAGTTAAGGCATTTGGATTTTATCTCTGGTGCAGCTTTTGGAGCACAAGGTCATAAGTAAAGTCACCAAGCCTAAGGGAAAATAATCCTCCATAATCAAGAACCAGCACAACAACAACAAGAAGTTAAAAATCAGTTCTACAAAGACTCAGATATTGGAATTATCAGAAACAGAGTAAGATTAGTTTGTTTAATCTGCTAATAGAAAAAAATAGGGGACGACAAAGTATGATGAGAGAACTAGAGAATTGAAAAACCAAATAGCAGATGGGGGAGGGGAGTAAATAGAGCATCTAGAAATAAAAATATAATTATTAAAAATTTAATACTCAATGTAAAGAAAATATTAGGCAATCAAAAAGAAGACTTGTGAAATAAAGACAGTTCAAAAGAGGCCCTGCTGATTCAGTCAGTAATGTGATGCTGTGCAGTGCTGGTAGCCACATGGCCATCTGCAGGATCAAGTCAACTTGAAACTTGCCAAGAATGTGCACACCCAAGATCCAGACTAGATAGAGGGCATTGGAAGGGGATCTGGGCATGATGAGACCCTCTCAAGAGTGTCTGTATCTATCTCTCTCTGTCTCTCTCTTGCACAATGCACACACTCTCTCTTTCATGAAAGAAATAAAATAAACTTTAAAAAAGATCATTCAAGAGATATTACCAAGAAAGCCAATACTGAGAGAAAATGCTGACAAATATGAAATATAAATAAAGTAGACTACAATACAGGTGAGCTGAGTTCAAGAAAGGGGAAAAATAGGGCAGTGGCAACAACTGATCTTGAGAATTTTTAGGACTTTTGAAAGACAGTCAGCCATTCCAAGTCAAGAGGACCAAATGAATCCTAATCATATAAAGCAAAAACAAACCCTCACCTAGTGTATCACAGTGAAAATGCAGAACACAAAGTTAGAGAAACAATCTCAACAGCAATCAGAAGAGAAATGACAATTAGAGTGACAGCTGATTTCTCAACTGCAACAATAAATCCCAGGAGACACTGGACTAATATTTTCAAGTACTTGGGGGGGGGGGGGGGAAGGAACCTGTCAATCTAAAACTGTACATCTAGCAAAACAATCTTTCAAGAATAAAGATGAAATGAAGATATTTTCAGTAACAAAACAAAATCTGAGAAAGTCCACTTCTATCAAGTCTCTATGAAGGTAGGTTCTCAAGAATATACTTTGGAAAGAAGGAAAATCATCCCAAAAGGAAGACCTGAGATGTAGGAATTAATGGTGAGAAAGGAAGTGGTGGAATTGAGAGTAAATGCAGGCTGGTTATCCCTTATTTACAATGCTTGGGACCAAAAGTGCTTTAGGTTTCAGATTTGGGGGGGGGGAGGAGGATATTTGCAGACGCATAATGAGATATCTTAGAAATGAAAACCAAGCCTAAACACAAAATTCATTTATGTTTACTATACATCTTAGTTTTATTTTTTCCTTTCTTTTAAAATTTTGTTGTTGTTGTTATTATTATTATTACTATACACCTTATTCACATAGCCTGAAGGTAATTTTGTACAATATTTTTGTATTACAGTATTTTGACTGCAACCCATCATATGAGGTCAGGTATGGAATTTTATACTTATGGTGCCATGTCAGCACTCAACATGTTTTAGATTTTGGAGCATTTCAAATTTTGAATTTTCAGATTAGAGGTGCTCAACCTATAAACAATCTCTCTTCCCATACACAAGCTCTGCTCCTTCTTGCCTAGTCAGAAACAGTCCTTCAGCAGCTCTCTCCTCGTCTCCTAGCATTATCGATATTCTACTTTCTTCCAGACTATTCCTATTTGCATGCAAACATGCCATTATTTCTTCCTTCTTACAAAAAAAAAAAAAATCTCCACTTTTCTCCAATACTATCACCTCATTCCTTCCCAGTTATCCCTAACGTAGCCATCTTTACTTTTTGTCCCTTCTTTCTTTCCTCCTAATCTCTTAAGTCAACTCCAGACAGACTTGCACCCCTGCCAGCTAGCTCACCAAGGCTGCTCTTGTCAATGACCTCTTCATTGCTGAAGTTTGGCCTCTTCCCAGTCCTCCTGGAACATGGCCTGGAGGCAGCATTTCATTCCCTCCACTCTGATAAGCTTTTGTTCACCTGGTTGTCGGAAAGCACCTCTTCCTATCTTGTAACCATGTTTTCTTCAACTGCTTCTTTGGGTGGATCCTTTCTTTTCCTGTCTTTTCCTGACAAAGCTCAGGGCTGATCTTGGTGTTCTACTTTCATGCTCAATTTTCTCACAACAGTTTTCTGGGGTTGCCATAACAAAGTATCATAAACTTGGATGACTTACAACAACAGAAATTTATTTTCTTGCAGTTCTGCAGGCCAGAACTCTGAAGTCAAGGTGTTGAGGTCAGGATATGTTCTCTCTGAATGCTCTAGGGGGAGGACCCTTCCTTATCTCTTTTATCTGGTATTTGCCAGCATCCCTTGGCATTTCTTGGCTTGTAGGTGCTTCATTACACTATCTGCTTCCTCATTCCATGTCCTTTCCCCTATATGTTGGTGTTCAAATTTCCCTCTTCTTAGATGGACAGTAGTCATATGTAGGCCTCACCCTAATCTAGTCTGACCTTAACCTGATAACATTTGCAAAGACCCTTCTTCTAACTAAGGTCACATTTTCAGGTACTGGGAGTGAGTTAGAACTTGAATACAATCATTCCTCAGATCTGGGGAATTACTTCCAGGACTCCTTGTGTTCTCTGTTTAGTCTGCAGAAGTATCCAGCCCTCCCTAGTAAGAGATACCACATTTCTATTCTGGAAAACAGTGCACAGGCCTCATGCCTACTGGTAACTGGTGTCCCAACTCAAGATATTTTCTCACTTTCCC
>NW_006159616.1:16606445-16628116 GCF_000334495.1 Tupaia belangeri chinensis
AGATAAATTCTCACTTTCCCTGCTAAATACTGGGCCTACAACTAGGATTCAGTAACAGCATAATCCAGTGATAAGGAAGGAAAGGGACTATACCCCAAGAAGCTACATGTCCTAGCTGACAAGTTTTGCCAAAAAGGAGGAAAGACACAGCAGAATGGATTTTAGGGTGCTTGATCAAGGGGGCTTGACGATCAAATTGAGTAGTGAAGAGGGACTCTTCCTGAGATCTACTACCATGGAAAGAACCCCCAAAGGTAATGAACTTACCATGTATTGCCAGAAAACATGCAGATGAGTCTGTTCCATGGGAACGACCAGAGGCCACACTCTTCCTAAGTGTTAAGGAATATGCCAGTGCCCAGTGTCACTAAAACGTTTAGTGTTGGCCCTTCTTTGTAGGCAGGGCTGTGGGGCTAATAGAAGGAGAGGCTACTAGAGAACTTGGCTTGCTGATAACAATGGGATGACAGAACCCCAAAGCAGTAGAGGCTAGGTGGCAGTGCTTGACCACCAGGAGTCAGGGGTCACAATTATTGACATGAGCACCAAGGTCAGAATGGCAGCAAAAACCTGCCGAGTTATAGAGAAAGTCATTAGGACATGGGGCAAAATAGATGGACAGGCAATAAGCTTGCTAAGCAGAAAGAATCAAATATGGGTGCCTGGGAGGCTGAGGGGAATCACTCCAATAAAAAGTCACAATCCCTTACCCCATCTCTGGGCCTGAGTCAGTTTTTAGATCTGGAAACCACTGGAAAAAGAGATGGCCTAGTGCCCAAGAGAAAGAACCCTGAAATTCCACAGCAAGCATGTAACACACTCTGGGGTGATTCTCCCATTTTCCCCCAAAGGGCCTCTCAACATTTATTTGGATATCTGTGCACTGGGGAATATCCAGATATTATGAGGACCACAGAGCTCAAGCACAATTCAGAGATTCCAGCCAGCTATTTTGTGATTTCCCTGTTAGAGTAGAGACCTGCTAAAAAATGGAGTCCTACCCACAGTCCATTTACAGTGAGTCCTCTGGGTCTGTGGATCCATGTGAGGTCATTTTCTCTGTCCTCAAATGTATAATAAGAACTAACTTTTGTGGCAGTCCCACATTGGTTTCTTGGTCTATGAGGTATGATAGGAGATGGGCAAGTAGAAGTCTCTGAAATTATCCTGTCACCATGATGGTAACATAGCAAATCAAAAGTAAGATCACATTCCAGGGGGGATGGCAAAGGTTAGTGCCATCCTTAAAGTTCTAAGCAAGCATAGGTAGTGGTCCCCATTAAGTTTTCACTTAATGTGCCAGTGTTGTCTCTACAGAAACCAGAAGGATTGTGAGGGATGACAGTAGACCATAACAAGCTCAACTGGATAGCATCTTAGATCAATCAAATCCACAAGCTAGATGTCTTTCCTAGAGCAAATCACTACAGCCTCAGATACGTGGCATACAGTGACTGATTTGGTGACTATGGTCTCATACATCTCAATCACAAGATTTTTTTATTTTTCATTCACATAGAACAGATAACAATATCCAGTTACAAAAAAACAAGCAAAAACCTTCAGCAAGCTTGTAATAGAAGAGAACTCCCTTAATCTGATACAGAAACCAAAACTTATAGCAAATTATCACCATTAAAGGTGGATTATTGAAAGTCTTCTTTGTGAGATCAGGAGCAAGACAAAAATGTCTACAATCACCATTTCTATTTGATATCATACTATCAATAGACATCCTAGCAAGTGTAATAAATAAGAAAAAGAAATAAAAGACATAAGATTAACAAAGGAAGGGGTACAAACTTACATTATTTGCATAGGACATGATTGTATAAGTAGAAAATACATAGAATTTTACAAATAATCTATTAGACTGAATAAATAAATACAGCAGGATGCTAGGTAAAATGTCAATACACAATGATTTCTCTATATCAGAAGCCATAAAATATAAAGTGAAATTTTTGTATACCATAAAAGGTTTAGTATAGCATCAAAAATACCAACTCCCTAGGAATAAATTTAACAAAAAATAAACACTTCACACTTTGTTTTCAGGTTCATTTAGGACAAGGATATTATTTTTCTTACTGTTGAACCTCTGCAGAATTTGGAACACATCTGGCACATGAAAAGTGCTAAGTATTTGCTGAATGAGTGAATGAATTAATTAATATTTATGCCCATGACATTTTTCTTCTTTACTATCTAATATTCCTTCACATTTCTACTTAAATGCACTCCTCAAAGACCTTTCTTTCTTTCTTTCTTTCTTTCTTTCTTTCTTTCTTTCTTTTTTTGGGAGAGGTTTTTGCTATAGGGTGCATGTGCTCACCAGAAAGACAGAGAGAGACAGAGAGACAGAAAGTGAGAAATCATTCCCCCACGGGGTTGGCCACGCCACAATCCCTTCTCCTCTATTCTCCTCTTGGGATCTTGGGCATGTGCGCATATGTGCCCGGTGTGAGTTTAAGCCACTGAGTCTGGGACTCGAACCGCGGTTAACTACATGGGAGTCCAGCGACAGCCATTACGCTAACTGCTGGTCCCCTCAAAGACCTTTCTTTACTTCTATACCAAGTCAGTCCCTGTTCTCAAACTTCTTTTTTGAAGTGCCTGCCACAATTGCACTTAAGTAATTAACTATGCAGCTCATCATTCTGTGTGTACCTCACCCACTAGATTGTAGACTCCATGAGGACAAGAAATGTACTTGGTATAGGATGTGGCCCAAGATATCCTTTGACTGGCTGAATGAATGTACATCACCTGCTACTCAAATAAGCTCTTGGAGATTCTTCAACCATGTTTCCACTCATCCAACACATGACTTTGTGCTGCTTCCACATTTTCCTAGTTTCCTCTAATGGTTATATTTCATTTGTCTACTCTCATTCATTTACTCATACAATGAATATTTCCAAGGTACCTGCCTGTTCCAGGCACTGTGCTAGGATCTGAGGACCCAGGACACTTGGCACCGAGAGCTGGCTATCATGGTACAGGTTGAGACTCTGCACAACAATAAGAAATGCCTTCTTGTCCAGCTCCAGAGGAGAAGGGTTCTCCCTTTCTACAACACTTTATGTAATCCCAAAAAGTAGCTAGAAAAAACATTCCTCCCCTCCTATTTGTCACATCCAATAATCCTCTCACATGGATTTCCAATTTGGTAGCTTTCAGCTGAGTAGTCATCTAAGGAAACCCTATTAATATAGTCAGAGCTTATACCAGCTGTGAGTCATTTAATACCAAAATGGAGGAGAAAAATCAATAATGCTTAGCTCTCGTCACATTACCTTTTTTAAAAAAGAAAAACAAGATACGTGTGTCTTGTAAATATCGCCCCAAAATTGTGAAACTCACCGGCCCCGTTAAGTTACCCAATACTATGTTTTATTTCTGAAGTACCGGGTGACCAACCAGGGGAGTCTCCAACTATTACTGACGAAGCTCACTGTCCACCAGGGAAGCTTTTACTGAGTCAATGCATGAATTCAGAAAAGCACCACATCCAGCCAGTATGGTATCCTGCTCACTTGTGTTTGTATAAAACAGCAATGCAATGGGGCCGTCCTCTGAGCAGCAGTGAATTCTGAGCTGGGGTGGGGCCTTTCTGGCACTGCCTGGGTGTGTTGGGCTCTGACATTGCCTTTCCCCACCCCCTTTCTTTCCAGCATGCTAGCTCCACATTACCTGCCCATTTCTCCAGGGTTTCCTCCTTCCTGGGATACATGCACGGTACTGTAGCCACAGGGACCTTGGTGGTAGGAAGGGCCTCTAGCAGCAAAGCAATTACAATTCCCTACAGCTTTAAAAGGTTCAAGGAAAGTGCCCTAGGCAGGGCGAAGATAGAGAAAAATCAACAACACTTTGCTCCGGTCACATTAAGTTTTTCATTAATGAATTTAAGTGTCTCTCGTAAATATGAAACTCACTGCCCTCTGCTCCCTTATTAAACTGCCCAACAATGTGTCCCATTCCAGATATCCCAGCTCACATGTCACTGACCCAGGGCCTGGGCTCAGATAGGACACCCACATATGGATGTCATCTGACTCACCTTCGAGGCTTCTACCTCCCCTGTAGGAAGGCATTGAGCATAATGGAGAGAGCACGGGCAGAGTTGTTGTCAGTTCATTTTAAAACCCCTTTGACTAGGAAGTCTACTTAGATAGTAATATGAGTGCTTTCTGTATCCGGCATTGTTCTGAAGGCTGCAGATGCACTGACTCATTTTTTTTTAAATTATTTATTCAATTCTATTTGTTATTATCATTTTATTTGATCAGAGAGAGGGAAAGTAAGAAAGCAAACCACCAGGTCCGGAACTTGGCCATGTTGGCCAAGTCCACTGTCGGCCATGTGAGAATCCAGCACCTCTAACCACCACGCCACCTGCTGGCCTCTATACAGATCCATTTAACCATCAAAGCCATACTATCATTGTTCCCATTTTGCAGATGACAGGAAGCCACTGAGAGGGTAAGTGACTTCCTCAAGGTCACACAGATTGGTCTGAGATTATTCATCCTGTCAATGGCTACAGCTAACAGCTAAACCGAGCAGCTCGAAGGCTCTAGACCACAGGCTAAGCATGGTCAGATTGTCTGTTATGGAGCCAAGCACATCACTGGGAACACCTTGACCACCTTGCCACACCTGCAGGCCTGTTGCTATGCCTTCCTACTCTCAAGCCTTCTCCCCATGCCGCCTGGCAAAGCAGTGCCTTCCCTTTACAAAGGATCCATCTCTAGGCAGGGCTGTGCTCCCCAAGGCAGGATGCTTGTTCCATTCTAGGAGGAGGGGCCACATACTAGATGTTTGTTTTTCTGCCATCTTCTCTCACTCAGTGTCAGGACAGACCCCATCATGGCCACCAAGGGAGCAAATGGATGCTCTTTCACTTCTCCCAGCTCTTCCACACTCTCAGTTGCTTGGGAGCAACACCTTAGAGTCTCAGCTGAAAGCCACCTCCTCTGCAGATCACTCTGATTCTCCCAGGAGGCCTCAGAGCATCTTCCTCACGGTCTCCCCTGGCACACATGCCCTTCTTTCCTGTCGTTATTTTACTACAGGCTATTACAGTTGGCACCCCTTATCCGAGGTTATACATTCCAAGACACCTCCCCCAGTGGATGCCTGAAACTGCAGCTAGTACCAAACCCTGTACATTCTATGTTTTTTCTAATACATACATCCCACTGATGAAGTTTAATTTGTAAATTACTCATAGTAATAGATTAACAACATTGACCTGCTATGGTTTGAATGTGTGCCCCAAATTTCATGTACTAAAATCTGGTGAGTCATTGTAATGATGTTGAAAGGTGGAGCCTTTGGGAAGTGATTAGGCATCAGGGTGAGGTCTCCAGGTTTGGATACTTTAGGTATCCAAAAGACACAGACATGAATGTGCTCTGCTCTGGTTAAGCTCTTGTCATATGATACCCTGAACCTCCTTATGACTCCACTAACAAGACCCTCACCAGAGGCAGGCCCTTGATTTGGGGCCATCAAATCCATGAGTTAAAAAATTCTATTCTTCTTGGGCTAGCCCATGAGCTGGTGATTAAGGTGGCTAGATTCCATATGGTCAACTGCATAGTTTGAGTCCCAGACCCAGTAGTTTGAGAAACACACCAGGCACATGTGTGTGCATGCCCAAAATCTGAAAAGGAAGGAGAAATGGAGGATAATTCCTCATGGGCAATACTTTCATACTTCCTCACGTTCTCTCTCTGGTGAGTGCATATGTCCTTTGACAAATTAAAAAACAAAAAGGAATAGCAGGAGACATAATGGTTATGTTGCTGTACTTCCATGTAGTTGACTGCAGTTCAAGTCCTAGACCTAGTAGCTTAAAATTCACACTGGGCACATGTGTGTGTGTACCCAAGATCCCAAGAGGAAAATAGAGAAAAAGGGATTGTGGCATGGCTATCTTTCCTAGGGGGTAATTTCTTCATTTCTGTCTCTGTTTTCTCTGTCTCTCCAGCAAGCACACATACCCTATAGCAAAAATCTCTCAAAAAAACCCACAAAAAACAAAAGCAACAAAGCACCTCTATTCTTTATAAGTTACTTAAACTCAAGTGTTTCTGTTACTAGCAATGCAAAGAAATAAAACCATAATTAATAATAAAATAGAATTTTTAAAATTGTTTTATTTAACTATTTATTTATTTATTTATTTATTTATTTATTTTAATTTAGCCAGAGAGGGACAGAGTGAGAGAGAGAGCGAGAGGAGTAAAGTGAGAAAGGAAGCCACCAGGTCCGGGACCCAAACCACAGTTGGCCATGTAAGAGTCCAGCATCCCTAACCACCACGTCAACTGCTGGCCCCCAAAACTGAACAATTTTAATAATATGCTAGCATCACCACTCTTGTACTTTGGGCCAGTATGAAGTGAAATAGGGGTTCCTGAACACAAGTTCTGTGATGCCATGACAGACTATCTGGCAACTGAGACAGCTTCTGAGTAACTAGCAGTGGAGTGGCATAGACAATATAGACTTACTGGACAAAGGGATGATTCACGTCCTGGGTGGGAAAGAACTAGATGGCATGGGATTTCATATTTCTAAGACTAGCAAGCACTTTAAAACTTATTGTTTCTTTCTGGAATTTTCCACTTTAATATTTCTGGACTACAGTTAACTATGCACAAATGAAACTACAGAAAACAAAGCCAAGAATGGGGCAGAAGGGGCAGAATACGTGGTAGTGTGTCTGCATCCCCAGGTTGTGAGTTCCTTGAAAACGAGAGGCCAAGGCTTACTTCCTTGTGCCTGCAGCCTAGAAGGATGCCTGGGACACAAAAAGCAGCAACTGAAGGAATGAGTAGGAACCTTATTAATACTGGAAGTAATAGTAAGGCACCTAGGTAAGACTCTACAAATGGTACAGACGCTGAAACATACGTAACAATAGCAGATACCACTTACTGAGTACTTACCAGGTGTCAGGCATTATGCTACACGTTTCACATGTATTATTTAATTTATTCTTTAATTTTTTTCTTTTTTTTTTCCTGTAGGATGCATGTGCTCAACAGAGATAAGGGGAGAAAGAGAGAGAGTGAGAGAGAGAAATACCCTCTTGGGGGGATGGCCACACTTCAATCTCTTCTCCATTCGGGATTTTGGGCACTTGTTTTTCAAGTCACTGTGCCTGGCACTCGAACTGTATAGCTGACCCTATGAGATAAATTGCCTTAAGTGCCATGCTACCTCATTTAATCTTTAACTTAGTTTTATTGGATTGAATAGTGTCCCTCCAAAATCCATGTTTACCCAGAACCTCCAATGTCACCTTATTTGGAAACAGGGTCCTTGCAGACATAACTAGTTAAGATGAGGTCATATGAGATTAGGGTGGGCCTTATAGCCAATGACTGGTGTCATTATAAGTCAAGTGAAGATATAGAAAGGAGGAGATGATGTGAAGACAGAAACACATGTACAGAACACCAGACTGAGTGTCACATCTACAAGCTAGGAACCCCAAGGATTGATGAAAGAGTGGAGGAAAGATTCTTCCCAAGAGCTTCCAGACAGAGCAGGCCCCAACGGCACCTTGATTTTATATTTCTGGCCCTCAGAACTATGAGACAACACTTTATGTTTTTTAGGGTACTCAGTTTGTGGTCCTTTGTTATCTTCTGGCATTCTCAAAAGATAAAAACAGAGTTCAGAGGAGCAGAATAGTGCAACTGGCAGGTTGAGGCTCAGAGAAGTTTACAGTTGATGTTGACCGTGCTAATAAGTGATTAACCAGGGTCAAGGCCAGGCTTTGATGCTTCTGAAGCCCCCCTGAACCAATGAACCAGTATGCACTGGGGTAAAGAAGTGAAGAAGTAGGGACTAGGAGTTAGCATAATGGCTATGTCACTGGACTCCCATGTAGTCGACTGTGGTTCAAGTCCTGAACCAGGTGGCTTAAACTCACACTGGGTGCGTATGTGTGTGTGCCCAAGATCCCGAGAGGAGAATAGAGGAAAAGGGATTGTGGCGTGGCCATCCCTGCTGGGGGGATTTCTCGCTTTCTGTCTCTCTGTTTCTCTCTGTCTTTCGAATGGGCACATGCGACCTACGGCAAAAACCTCTAAAAAATTTTTAAATAAAAGAAAAAGAAAGAAAAAAGAAGTGGAGAAGTAGTGAAGGTAACTGCCCTGCTACTTCATCCGTGGGTCTCAAATCCTTGGCATAGAAAGGAAAATGCTAAACTAAATTCTGTCCCCAGCCCTCACATGGGTCCAGGCCAAGCCCTACCCTGTGGGTGACAACAGGAATAGTGTCTATAGCTCCAAGTCCTGTACATCCCTGTTTCCAGCAGCACAGAGTCCTAAGGTACACGGTAGATTCAACATGAACCTTGGTCCCAGTGCTGCTCTGTAAGCCAGCAGTGGCCAATTGCTTTCCAGGAGAAAGAGCAATGAAATTGAACCTTCGAGCATGTTCTCATTCACTCTTTGTGTCTCTGACACCCATCACTGACCCTTGAGTCCAAAATCCCTTCAACTTCCTCATCTCTACTCTCTCTTTCTCCAAATCTAATCATTCTTCTTGTTGATGTCTCAAGGTCATGTCTGCCCTTCAGCCAGAGAGTCTCAGGATAATTGAAACTTCAAATTTCCCTTTGGGCCTTGGAAGGAGAGTTGGGTTCTCTGGTGGTCATGGGGCTGTTACTGACAGGTCTCAAATGTATAGCAAAGCACTTTCAGGTCTCTGGGGGTGTGCCTGAAGCTGAGCCTCATAATGTAGAATTGGGGGAGGGAGAGGAATATCCCAGAGGGGGAATCTGTAACTGTCAGAATTGTGAAAGATTTGTCACTCGCACATGAAATCAGCCACCTCAATTTGAAACCTAAGTCACAATTCCATTTGTTACACGATGACTTAAAACCACAGCTCTCTTTCTTTCTCACTGTTCCCTTTTTCTTTCCCATCACAGTCTCTCTGCTCCTTTGGTTTAGAAATATTGGGGACTATCACTTAAGACACCTGGGTTCCATGATGAAAAGAAACAGTAATACCCAAATTGGAAATGGTAGTTCCAAGTACCATGGACAGTGCCATGAATAACACTGACTGAGTGCAGAACGGCCCCCCTGAGAATACAAACTGACTCTCCATCCTCGAGCACATGCCTGGGACTACGCCAAATCCAAAATCCTGAGGCCCTGGTTACAAGGCACAGACACAAGTTGTGTCCACCCAGCACTGCTGGCTTCTCCAAGGCTGGCAGGAGAGGAGTTACTCTGTCTTTGAGTACTTGAACATCTGTCACATGTGTGGTGAAGAAAAGACTTGGTGGACACCAGACTGGAGAAGAGCCCAAGTAATAAAAGTAATTGGCAGGGACCAGCACATGGCATAATGGTTACATCGCTGGACTCTCATGTAGTTGACTGGGGTTCAAGTCCCAGACCAGGTGGTTTAAAAAACTCACAGTGTGGGACCAGCAGTTGGTGTAATGGCTATGTTGCTGGACTCCCACGTAGTTGACTGCAGTTCAAGTCCTAGACCTGGTGGCTTAAACTCATGCCAGGTATGTGTGTATGCGTGCCCAACATCCCAAGAGGAGAATGGAGAAGGGATTACGGCATGGCCCTCGATTATGGCGTGGCCCTCCCCCTGTGGGATGATTTCTCGCTTTCTGTCTCTCTGTCTCTCTCTGTATTTCTGGTGAGTACACGTGCCCTATAGCAAAAACCTCTCCAAAAAATAAAATAAAATAAAGACTCATGGTGGGCACGTATGCATGTGTGCCCAAAATCCCTAGACGAAATGGAGGAGAAGGTATTGCAGCATAGCCATTCCCCCCCCCTGGGGGGTGATTTCTTACTTTCTGTCTCTCTATGATTCCCTGTGTCTCTCCATTTCTCTGGTGAGTTCATGTGCCCTATAGCAAATATCTCTCTTAAAAACAAAAAACAAAAAACAAACAAATAAAAAAAACCCTGAAAGGCAGATTTTATGCTTGTGTGAGAACTCACCAGTAACTCATATTGTCCAGTCTGGAAATGAATTCCTCCCAGTGAAATGAGCTTCCTGCCCTTGCTAATAATAGCCTCTTATGGATATTGGGGTTGATTGCCCAACTGCCCTGGATGGGAGTGTAAATTTCTGATAGAAAAATACCCTTACAACATGTAATCCCTAAATTAAATGGCCCCTAGTGCCTCCAACATCCCTATCTGCCCTCAAATGCCCCCCCTGCCCTGCCTCCCAGCTGCCTACCAAGGATGACTGATGGTTACAGTTAAGTAGCCCACACTGCCCACCTGTCTTCCTCCACATACTGTCTTCCCACATACTTCTTTCCCAGTATACAAGTTAAATTTATAAAGAAAATAGTAAGGACATCTAAGACTAGCTAGGGCAATTTGGCAATGTGTATCATATTTTAATAATAGTCCACCCAAATTCTGTCTTTAATATGTAGAGTAATTATGATGTTACCCCTTCTCCTCTGGGAAATCACCCATGACAACAAAAGAAATACAAATTTAGGTCTGATGTCCAGAAATTATCTCTAATCTCTTTTACAAGTGTCTGGAGAAGGGCTGACCAATGCAATAAAGGTCTAACTGGGTTACAGGAAGACACCTGAAGAGATGTCTACAATGCCAATCTCAGGCAAAGCCCAGAGAGTGTAGTTCATTATAACAGAGCGCACATGCCCTGAGGCACGAAACCAACAAGACTGTGTTTGGAACAAGGGAAACCGTATTCATAGACTAGCAGCAGAGAACTGGATATGAGAGAAAGTAATTGGCAGGGACCAGCACATGGCATAATGGTTACATCGCTGGACTCTCATGTAGTTGACTGGGGTTCAAGTCCCAGACCAGGTGGTTTAAAAAACTCACAGTGTGGGACCAGCAGTTGGTGTAATGGCTATGTTGCTGGACTCCCACGTAGTTGACTGCAGTTCAAGTCCTAGACCTGGTGGCTTAAACTCATGCCAGGTATGTGTGTATGCGTGCCCAACATCCCAAGAGGAGAATGGAGAAGGGATTACGGCATGGCCCTCGATTACGGCGTGGCCCTCCCCCTGTGGGATGATTTCTCGCTTTCTGTCTCTCTGTCTCTCTCTGTATTTCTGGTGAGTACACGTGCCCTATAGCAAAAACCTCTCCAAAAAATAAAATAAAATAAAGACTCATGGTGGGCACGTATGCATGTGTGCCCAAAATCCCTAGACGAAATGGAGGAGAAGGTATTGCAGCATAGCCATTCCCCCCCCCTGGGGGGTGATTTCTTACTTTCTGTCTCTCTATGATTCCCTGTGTCTCTCCATTTCTCTGGTGAGTTCATGTGCCCTATAGCAAATATCTCTCTTAAAAACAAAAAACAAAAAACAAACAAATAAAAAAAACCCTGAAAGGCAGATTTTATGCTTGTGTGAGAACTCACCAGTAACTCATATTGTCCAGTCTGGAAATGAATTCCTCCCAGTGAAATGAGCTTCCTGCCCTTGCTAATAATAGCCTCTTATGGATATTGGGGTTGATTGCCCAACTGCCCTGGATGGGAGTGTAAATTTCTGATAGAAAAATACCCTTACAACATGTAATCCCTAAATTAAATGGCCCCTAGTGCCTCCAACATCCCTATCTGCCCTCAAATGCCCCCCCTGCCCTGCCTCCCAGCTGCCTACCAAGGATGACTGATGGTTACAGTTAAGTAGCCCACACTGCCCACCTGTCTTCCTCCACATACTGTCTTCCCACATACTTCTTTCCCAGTATACAAGTTAAATTTATAAAGAAAATAGTAAGGACATCTAAGACTAGCTAGGGCAATTTGGCAATGTGTATCATATTTTAATAATAGTCCACCCAAATTCTGTCTTTAATATGTAGAGTAATTATGATGTTACCCCTTCTCCTCTGGGAAATCACCCATGACAACAAAAGAAATACAAATTTAGGTCTGATGTCCAGAAATTATCTCTAATCTCTTTTACAAGTGTCTGGAGAAGGGCTGACCAATGCAATAAAGGTCTAACTGGGTTACAGGAAGACACCTAAAGAGATGTCTACAATGCCAATCTCAGGCAAAGCCCAGAGAGTGTAGTTCATTATAACAGAGCGCACATGCCCTGAGGCACGAAACCAACAAGACTGTGTTTGGAACAAGGGAAACCGTATTCATAGACTAGCAGCAGAGAACTGGATATGAGAGAAGGTCGGAGAAGAGGGGAGAGAAAAGAGAGTGCATTGGTAGCACCCCTGCAGCTGCTGACTTCTATTGGCTGGGGAGAAGGAAAGGCTCACAAACAGTCACATCTCTGTGTCCAAGGACCTCTGCAACTCAGGGGAAATTCATTCTAACCAGAAACCCTACCCTAAATCATTCCCCTTAGGAAATTCCTTCAAATAGCATATCTGGCAGTGGAGGAAGGGACAAGGATGGGCGAATCTGCTTTATTGAAAGAAAGAAATAACAGGAAAGAAATCACAATTTAGATAGTATAAACATACAGAAAAATGTAGGAATGAAATAAAAATAAGTAGATGAAGAACACTTTCCAGAAAAATGCCATGAAGCCATTAAAAATCATTGACTAAACATTATCACAAACCTAAAACAAGTGCCTCCAATCAAAATTCAAAGCAGAGATACAAAAGCTCAGGAAAGGCACAAAATGGCATCCGAAGGGAATAAAACATGATTTGGCAGAGCTGGAATAAGAACAAAATAGAGCCATAAGGACAGGAAGGCGACTGTCTTCGTCTGTTTTATGTTGTCTTAACAGAATACCACAGACTGGGCAACTGATAAAGAACAGAAATTGATCTGGCTCATAGTTCTTGAGGCTGAGAAGGTGAAGAGCACAAGGCCGACATCTGGTGAGGGTCTTCACGCTGTATCACCTCATGGCGGAAAGAGGAAGGGCAAAAGTATGAGAGCAAGCAAGCAAGGGTGGACCAGACTGGATAACAACCAGGTAACAAACTCACTCCCATACTAACAACATGAACCCAGCCATGAGGGTGGAGCCCTCGTGGCCTAATCACCTCTTACCAGTCCCACCACTATACCTCACAATGGCAATTAAATTCAACATGAGCTTTGGAAGGGACATTCGAATCATAGCAGACAGGAAGGCCACATTGGAAGCAGCCCAAAGGAAAATAAACCCTGCCAAGAGACAGTAAGAAAGACAGAGGACAGCACCGAAAAAGTGAGCAAAAGTACATGGAAACAGTTCTGGCTCTGGGCAAGAGGGAATGAGTATACTGAATGAAGCTATAAAACCCAACAGATGCTGGAGCAGCAATTCGAGAACTCAGAAAAATAAATAGTAGCAGGCAGATTGGGGAAGAAGACAAGAATTAAAAATATCAGTGAAACAGCCATGCACTCCCATCTTTCCTTCATTCCTGAGCCTGAACCTCAAGGCAGCCTGAAACTAGAATTGGGCACCACAATATGGAAAGACAGAGCTCTGGGAGATCTGGCCGTAGCTGAAGGAGAAAGAAATCGGGTCTCCAAACACTCGGAGAGAATGGAAGGAATCCCCTAGGCAATCCTGTACTGCTGATGGCAGCAACAGTGGGTCCCACGGGTTCCTAAATCCAGGAGAAAAACGAGACTTCATCACCAACAGGAAGACCTGTGGTCCAAAGAGGGTAAGGCCAACGCTTATTGCTTCTTTTCCTCTCTCTGACCCTCTGCCATGGCCCCAGATGTGGGTGCAGTAATGGGCTCTGCATGACAGAGTCAGTAACTGAAACCCAGCTTTCTGGACAGAGGCTGGAAGAGACCCCGGAGACGTGGGAAAGGGAGAATCCCATAAAGTTGTTCGGAACTCTGGTTCCACCTCCATATGCATGGTTCTCATCCTTTATGGCATGCCAAGGCTTGGAGAACTGAGCTCTGAAACAGATAACTGCCCATGAACCAGGCTGGGCACTGGCTGGTACACACACAGGACAGCTCCAGGAGTACGACAAAGACTTGGAGAACAGAACTAACTCTGCAATCGCAATCCACAGGGGCTTGCTTAAAGCTTGCAGCCTGAGCCCCTGGCCTGTTGATTAAGGTGGCTTGAAAAATCACACCCGGCTCATGGGTGTAAGTGCTCAAAATCCCAAAGGGAGGGATAAATGAAGAGGAAGGGATTGTAGTATGACCATGTCCTTTAAGGGGGAGTTTCTTACTTCCCCTCCCCTTCTGTCTCTCTCCAGTGAGTGAAAACGCCCTCTGCACTCGCTCCAAAAAAAGAAAAATCTTGCAATTTGGATCCAACTGGGTTGGTTATCTACTAAAACAAAAATATCAGCATTCTCTTTCAGATTTAAACAAGACCTAAAATCTTAAAACATAATATTCAAAATGTACAGAATCTCATCCAAAATTGGCTGGCATAAGAATGAGAAAATCTCAATTTTCATAGAAAAAGTTACATTCCAGATAGATGGTGGAATTATCTGGCAAAGACTGAAAAGCAGCTATTATAGAAATGTTCTAAGAAGTAAGGGTAAACAGTCTTAAATGAAAAGATAGAAAGTCTCAGAAAATGAATAGAGAATATAAAGAAGAACCAAATGAAAATTTTACAACTGAAAATTACCATAACCCAAACAGAAAACTCACTGGGTAGACTAAACAGCAAGATGAAGGACTGTAGCATAGAAGAAAAGTGGTTTTTTTGAGTAAATATTAACTGAAAACTTTCCAAATTTTTCAAAAGACATAAATCTACAAATTTAAAGAGTTTAGTAAACTCCAAACAGAATAAAGCTAGAAATCTGTAATAAGACAGATCAAAATCAAACTGCTGAAAACCAAAGACAAAAAAAAAAATTCTTGGGACCAGCAGTTAGTGTAATGGCTATGTCGTTGGACTCCCACATAGTCGACCGTGGTTCACATCCCGGACCCGGTGGCTTAAAACTCATGCCGGGAGCGTGTGTGTGCATGCCCAAGATCCCGAGAGGAGAATGGAGGAGAAGGGATTGTGGCATGGTCATCCCCCCAGGGGGGTGATTTCTCGTTTTCTGTCTCTCTGTCTCTCTCTGTCTGTCTGGCGAGCACACACACCCTATAGCAAAAAACAACAACAACAACAACAAAAAAAAACTCTAAAAAAAAACCAACTCTAAAAAAAATTTCTTTAAAGCAGTCAGAGAAAAATAACACATTATATATAGGGCAGAGGTCAGCAAACTAAGGTCCACAGACCAAATAAGGCCTACTACCTGCTTGGTAAGTAGTTTACTAGAATATAACCATAACCATTATTTTATGTATTATCTATTGTTGATTTAATGATAAAATAGCAGAGTTAAGTGGTAGTGACAGAGACAGTATGGTCTGCAAAGCTAAACACATTTACTATGTGACCCTTTACAGAAAAAAGAAAAATTATTGACCTCTTTTATAAGAAAACAATTATTTGAGTGGCTTCAGATTTTATATCAGGAACTATCGTGGCTGGGAAGAAGTGATACAACTTTCTTTCTTTTTTTTTTTTTTTTTAAGAGATTTTTGCTGTGGGGCATGTGTACTCACCAGAGAGAGACAGAAAGTGAGAAATCAACCCCCAGGGGGCATGGTCACACCACAATCCCTTCTCCTCCATTCTCCTCTTGGGATTTTGGACACGCACCCACACACATCTGACATGAGTTTTAAGCCGCTGGGTCTAGGACTCGAACCAGGGTTGACTACATGGAAGTATAGTGATGTAACTATTATGCCATATGCTGGTCCTAACAAACATTTTTTAAGTGATGAAAGAAAGAATTGTCAACCTGGGATTCTGTTGGAATAGATTTACAAAATGAAGGCAAAATAAAGATAGAACCATATGAAAGGAAACAAAGAAAATTAATTACCAGCTGACTTTCTCTAAAAAATTGCTGCAAGAGAGACCAGGCACTAGTACAGTGGTAACACAACTGGACCCACTAGGAAGAATCCTGGGTTCACATCCTGAGACCCTCCTGAACATGCAGGGCATGTGTGTAACCATGTTCTGGGCTAGCTGAGGCCTGAGCTATATCGCAGCCTGCAGAGACTTCTGGGGGTGCCTGTCTTTGTCTCTCTCTCTTCTCTCTCTCTCTCTGTAAATAAATAAATAAAACTTTTTAAAAATCACTAAAATAAGTTCTTTACATGGGAGGGGTATTACATACCAGGAGATTTGGAACATCAAGAATGAAGAAATAACTAAACTAATGAACACAAATATAATGAACTATTATCCTCTTGAGTTCTTAGAATACTTTCCACAATTGAAAACAAAAGTGATAACATTGTCTCCTGGGGTTTTTGATGTAGGGGGACATAATATACAAAACAACTAAAATGCAATGTGTGAGGAGTAAAGAGATCTATATAGTAACCAAGTTTCTACATTCCACTTGAAGCAGTAAAATATTGATTCTGTGATGTAAAAAGTGGAAAATGTGTATTGTAATCCATAGAGCAACCTCTAAAAATCTACACAAAGAGACATAGTCAAAAATACAACAGATCGGGACCAGCAGTTAATGTAATGGCTATGTTGCTGAACTCCCATGTAGTCAAACGCAGTTCGAGTCCCAGACCCGGTGGCTTAAACTCACGCCGGGTGCATGTGCATGCGTGCCCAAGATTCTGAGAGGAGAATGGAGGAGACGGGATTGCAGCATAGCCATCTCCCACTGGGGTGTGATTTCTCACTTTCTGTCTCTCTGTCTCTCTCTGTCTTTCTGGTGAGTGCATGTGCCCTATAGCAAAAACCTCTAATACAAAAAAAAATACAACAGATAAAATAAAACACTAAAGAAAACATTCAAATAATAGGAAAGGAAATAGGAAAGAGAAAACAAAGGAACAAAAATAGAACAAACAAACAAAAATATATTAAAATACCTTATTTCATCAAATATAAATTGTTAATAAACAATTAAAAGATAGAATATCAGAATGGATGATTTAAAAAAAATCAACTATATGTCATTTATAAAAAGTTTACTTCAAATATCATATAATATGAGAAGGATAAAGTAAAAAGATGAAAAATATATACCATGTAAATATTGAGAAAAATAAACTTCAAGGAACTAGATTAATATCAAATAAGATAGACTATAAAGAAAATCCACCAGGAATGAAGAAAGACATTACATAATTATTAAAAGAGTAAGACATAACAACAGGTTAAAAAATATATGAAGCAGAATATTACAGACCTAAAGGGAGAAATGAACAAATCCACACTTTCAGTTGAAAACTTCAATACTTATCTCTCAAATATAGATAGAATGAGTAGGCAGAAAATCAGCAAGGACGTTGAAAAACTCAACATCAACCAACAGAATATGACTGATACTTAGAAAAAGTTCTACCCCACATCAGCAAAATACACATTCATTTTGAGCGTGCATGTAATATTCACCAATATATTTTGAGTCATAAAACAAACTTTTAAAAAGTTAAAAGAACTGAAATCATACAAAGCATGTTCCTTAACAATAATGGAGTTAAACTAGATACTGATATCAGAAAGATAACAGGAAAATTTCCAAATCCTTGGAGATTAAAAAGAAAATATTTCTAAATAACCCACAGATCTAGCCCACCTGTGGGGACACTACAGAAGTACACTGCTCTGCAGTGCTGGAAGCCATATGGAGGATCAAGGTTTGGTTCCCAGATTGACTTGTGTATGACAGCAGGCATGCTTATTATGCCCATGAACCTAGCTGGCTGGAAGGATGGGAGATAGATCATGGCATGAGACCCTGTTCAGGTGCTTTTAAAAAGTAAAATAAAATAGATATACTCTGGCTTCTCTTCAGATCCTATAGATCTTTTGCCTTTTACTAAAAAAATAAAAAGTAAAATAAAATAAATATTAATAGTCCATGGGTCAATGAGAAAGAAGAATCAATTTTTTTTTCTTTTTTAATTTCACTATTGGGTATATTTCTTTTTTAGTTTGCTATTCGGTATGCACATGCATGAGAGGGAGAGAAAGTGAGAAATCACTCCCCAGCAGGGATGGCCACACTGCCATCCCTTATCTTCCATTATTTCTCAGGATTTGGGGCACAAATGCACACATACCCAGTGTGATTTTTAAAGTCACTGGGTCCAGGACTTGAACCACAGAGTCAGTCATGTAGGATCCAACACTTTAACCTTCCTACCACTTGCTGGCCCAAGAAAATGTTTTTAACTTACCCAACAATAAAAATATGACACCAAAATTTGTGAGATGTAGTCAAAGCAGTGCTTAGAGAGAAATTCTTATCATTAAAAACAAGACCTTCATAATATAAGCCTCTTTCTTATGAAACTAGAAAAATAAGAGCAAATTAAACAGAAGCAAACCTAAAGAAGGAGCTCTTAAATGTAAGAGTGGATTGTAAATGAAGCTGAACTAGGAAAAGAATAGATAATATCAATGAAAACAAAAGCTGTTTGCCAGGACTAGAGAGTGATACAGCAGCAACACAAGGCTCTGTGATGCTGGGCTCATATGGGAACATCTAAGGTTCAGGTCCTGAAGCCTCCCTGTACATATTGGATACACATGCAGGTGCCCATGATCTAGGCTGGCTGATACAGGGGTTGGACTGAAGTTTGTGGACTCTGATGAGAGTACTTGTCTCCTTCTGTCTCTCACTCTCTGTCTCTGTCTCTCTCTGTCATAGAAGAAATGCAAAAAATACACCTTTAAAAAAATCTGGTCTGCTAAAAAGATAAATAAGATTAACAAACCTCTACTAAGAAAAAGGAAAAGTACTAAGAATATCATAAATGAGAGAAGATATGTCAGATCCCATACACATTTTTAAAAAATAATAAAATAACAAACAATTCTACATTCATAAATTTAACTTTATGAATTAAATAAATCCTTGAAAACCACGAACTACTAAAATTCACCCAAGATAAAAAATAGATAACCTGAATAGTCTTATAACTATTAACTAAGTTAAAATTACTTTTTTTTCCTGAAAAAAAAAAAAAAAAAGAATTCTCTATGCCCAGATGGTTTCTCTGGTAAATTCTACTAAACATTTAAGTAATAAAGAATTTTTTTCAGAAAACAGAAGAGGAGGGAACACTTTCCAATTTATTTTATGAGACCAGCATTGCCCTTACACAAACACCAAAGATAGTACAACAAAAGATAACGACAGACTAATATCCCTCTGGATCATAGATGCAAAAATATTCAACAGAATATTAGGAAATAAAATTCAGCAATATATAAAGAGAATAATATATCAAGATTAAATGGAATTTATCCTAGGAACGCAAAGCTCATTCAATATCCAGAAATAAATCATTGTAACCCAACATATTAACAATCTTAAGAAGAAAAAGAAAAAAATGCACACATGATTGCATCAATTAATGAAGAGGAAGCATTTTTACAAAATTCAACAGTCACATACAGAAAAAATAAAAAGGCTCAGTGAACCCAATGAAGGGCTTCTACTAAAAAGAACCCTACAACTAACATCATAATTAATGATGATAGACTGAATACTTCTAACATCAGAAACATGGCAAGGAGGTCCACTCTCACTACTCTCAGAAACTCACAGAAATCTAGCCACACACATTTGCCACAATAAGGCAAGAAAAAAAATAGCCAATCAAATTGTAAAGGAAGAAGAAGAATAGTCACTATTTACAGGCAACATGATTGTCTATATAGAAAATCCGAGAAGAGCAGAACCAGCAGATGGTATAATGGTTATATGACTGGACTCCCATGTAGTTGACCGTGGGTTGAGTCCCAGACTCAGTGGTTTAAAACTCAGATTGGGCATGTGTATGTGCATGCCCAAAATCCTGAGAGGAGAATGGAAGAGAAATAATTGCAGTATGGCCACCTACCTTGGCAGTGATTTCTCACTTTCTGTCTCTTTCTCTGGTGAGTGCACACACTCTGTAGCAAAAATTTCTCTTAAAAAATAATAATCAGAAGAAAATCCTAGAAGAGCTGGCTGGCTGCATGGCCTACTGGTTATAAGAGCTGGATTCCATATGTCCATCTGCAGTTCAAATTCTGCCCCAGTGGCTTGGAAAACACAACAGGCATATGAGCATGCATGTCCTAAATCCCAACAGGACGGAGACATGGAGGAAAAAGGATTATAGTGTAACCATACCCAGTGGCAAGGTGGGGAGGATGCTTTCTCTCCCTTCCTGTCTCTCTGGCGAGTACATGTGCCTTCTAGCAAAGGAAAGAAAAGAAAAGAAAATCCTAAAAAATTTACAAAAAAGAAAGTACTCCTAGAATTCAAGCAAGTTTAACAAGGTCACAAGATATAAACTCAAACACAAAAATCAACTGTATTCTTAATCACTGGCAGTGAACTATTGGAAGTCAATTTTTTTAAATGCCATTTAGGGGCCAGCAGGTGGTATGGCAGTTAAGGGTCCTGGACTTTTACATGGCCGACCATGGTTTGAGTCCTGAACCAAACAGCTCGCTTTCTCACTTTCCCTCTCTCTCCTGTTCTGACACTCTCTGGTCAAATTAAAATAAATAAATTAATTAAATTAAATTAAAATATAACATAGCATATATAGCATATGTATGCTAAAAACTACAAAACACTAATGAAAGATATTGACAAAGAACTGAATAAATGGAGATATATTAGAAGACTCAACACATTAAAGATTTTGCGTTTCCCCCAGAGTGATCTATTGATATAGCACAATACCAATCAAAATTTTAGCAGACTTCTCTATGTAGTCATAGACAACTGGTTCAAAAGTTGAAAGGCAAAGGAATCAGGATAGCCAAAACAATTTTGAAAAAGAAAAATAAAGTTGGAGAAATTAGATTATCCAATTTTAAGGCTTATATAAACCTACAATAATCAAGACAGTGTGCTATTGGTGACATGATAGGCACATAGATTAATTAAACAAAATGAATCCATCAGAAATAGACCCCACGGGGCAAGCAGGTGGCTTGGTGGTTAAGGGTGCTGGACTCCCACATGGCCAACTACGGTTCGAGTCCCGGACCTGGCAGCTTGCTTTCTCTCTTTCTCTCTCTCACTCTATCCCTCTCTGGTCAAATTAAGAATGAATGAGTAAATAAAGTTAAATAAAATAATTTTTTAAAAAAGAAATAGACCCCACAGATATAGACAAATTAATTTTTTTACAGAGCTACAAAAGCAAATTCAATGGAAAATAGTTATTTTCAGTTAGTAGAACAACAGGACATCTATATGCAAACAAGCAAATAAATGTTCTAAGCCTGTATCTCACACTTTATACAAAATTGATCATAGTTTTAAGTGTAATGTGTAAAATCACACAAATTTTAGAAGAAAACACAAGAGAAAATATTCATGACCTAAAGTTAAACAAAGATTTGCTAGACATAACACCAAAAAGCAAAATCTATTAAGAAAAGTGATAAATTAAACTTTATCAAAAATTCAAAACTTTCGTTCTATGGAAGACATTCTTAAGATAATAAAAAGTTACTGACTGATTAAGAATATGGAAAAAATCACATTTCTGACTCAACAGCAAGAAAACAACCTCATAAAAAGTGGGTACAGGGACCAGCAGGTGGTGTGGTAGTTAAGGCACTGAACACTCCCACATGGCCAACCACGGTTTGAGTCCTGGACCTGGTGGCTGGCTTTCTCACTTTCTCTCTCTCTCTCTCT
>NW_006159616.1:16631727-16639119 GCF_000334495.1 Tupaia belangeri chinensis
AAAAAAAAAAAAAAAAAGAATTCTCTATGCCCAGATGGTTTCTCTGGTAAATTCTACTAAACATTTAAGTAATAAAGAATTTTTTTCAGAAAACAGAAGAGGAGGGAACACTTTCCAATTTATTTTATGAGACCAGCATTGCCCTTACACAAACACCAAAGATAGTACAACAAAAGATAACGACAGACTAATATCCCTCTGGATCATAGATGCAAAAATATTCAACAGAATATTAGGAAATAAAATTCAGCAATATATAAAGAGAATAATATATCAAGATTAAATGGAATTTATCCTAGGAACGCAAAGCTCATTCAATATCCAGAAATAAATCATTGTAACCCAACATATTAACAATCTTAAGAAGAAAAAGAAAAAAATGCACACATGATTGCATCAATTAATGAAGAGGAAGCATTTTTACAAAATTCAACAGTCACATACAGAAAAAATAAAAAGGCTCAGTGAACCCAATGAAGGGCTTCTACTAAAAAGAACCCTACAACTAACATCATAATTAATGATGATAGACTGAATACTTCTAACATCAGAAACATGGCAAGGAGGTCCACTCTCACTACTCTCAGAAACTCACAGAAATCTAGCCACACACATTTGCCACAATAAGGCAAGAAAAAAAATAGCCAATCAAATTGTAAAGGAAGAAGAAGAATAGTCACTATTTACAGGCAACATGATTGTCTATATAGAAAATCCGAGAAGAGCAGAACCAGCAGATGGTATAATGGTTATATGACTGGACTCCCATGTAGTTGACCGTGGGTTGAGTCCCAGACTCAGTGGTTTAAAACTCAGATTGGGCATGTGTATGTGCATGCCCAAAATCCTGAGAGGAGAATGGAAGAGAAATAATTGCAGTATGGCCACCTACCTTGGCAGTGATTTCTCACTTTCTGTCTCTTTCTCTGGTGAGTGCACACACTCTGTAGCAAAAATTTCTCTTAAAAAATAATAATCAGAAGAAAATCCTAGAAGAGCTGGCTGGCTGCATGGCCTACTGGTTATAAGAGCTGGATTCCATATGTCCATCTGCAGTTCAAATTCTGCCCCAGTGGCTTGGAAAACACAACAGGCATATGAGCATGCATGTCCTAAATCCCAACAGGACGGAGACATGGAGGAAAAAGGATTATAGTGTAACCATACCCAGAATAACAAGACCCTGGAATTTGATAGAAAATGGTCAGATATGGAGGATCTATTGCTGAGTGAAGTAAGCCAGGCTATGAAAGAAAGATATTGTATGTATCCACTCAATATATACCGACTATCCGCACTATATAATAGAGAGCAAAAATTCGGAGGACATAAACACAGTGAAGGCTATTGGAAGTCAATTTTTTTAAATGCCATTTAGGGGCCAGCAGGTGGTATGGCAGTTAAGGGGCCTGGACTTTTACATGGCCGACCATGGTTTGAGTCTCCTGGACTTTTACATGGCCGACCATGGTTTGAGTCCTGAACCAAACAGCTCGCTTTCTCACTTTCCCTCTCTCTCCTGTTCTGACACTCTCTGGTCAAATTAAAATAAATAAATTAATTAAATTAAATTAAAATATAACATAGCATATATAGCATATGTATGCTAAAAACTACAAAACACTAATGAAAGATATTGACAAAGAACTGAATAAATGGAGATATATTAGAAGACTCAACACATTAAAGATTTTGCGTTTCCCCCAGAGTGATCTATTGATATAGCACAATACCAATCAAAATTTTAGCAGACTTCTCTATGTAGTCATAGACAACTGGTTCAAAAGTTGAAAGGCAAAGGAATCAGGATAGCCAAAACAATTTTGAAAAAGAAAAATAAAGTTGGAGAAATTAGATTATCCAATTTTAAGGCTTATATAAACCTACAATAATCAAGACAGTGTGCTATTGGTGACATGATAGGCACATAGATTAATTAAACAAAATGAATCCATCAGAAATAGACCCCACGGGGCAAGCAGGTGGCTTGGTGGTTAAGGGTGCTGGACTCCCACATGGCCAACTACGGTTCGAGTCCCGGACCTGGCAGCTTGCTTTCTCTCTTTCTCTCTCTCACTCTATCCCTCTCTGGTCAAATTAAGAATGAATGAGTAAATAAAGTTAAATAAAATAATTTTTTAAAAAAGAAATAGACCCCACAGATATAGACAAATTAATTTTTTTACAGAGCTACAAAAGCAAATTCAATGGAAAATAGTTATTTTCAGTTAGTAGAACAACAGGACATCTATATGCAAACAAGCAAATAAATGTTCTAAGCCTGTATCTCACACTTTATACAAAATTGATCATAGTTTTAAGTGTAATGTGTAAAATCACACAAATTTTAGAAGAAAACACAAGAGAAAATATTCATGACCTAAAGTTAAACAAAGATTTGCTAGACATAACACCAAAAAGCAAAATCTATTAAGAAAAGTGATAAATTAAACTTTATCAAAAATTCAAAACTTTCGTTCTATGGAAGACATTCTTAAGATAATAAAAAGTTACTGACTGATTAAGAATATGGAAAAAATCACATTTCTGACTCAACAGCAAGAAAACAACCTCATAAAAAGTGGGTACAGGGACCAGCAGGTGGTGTGGTAGTTAAGGCACTGAACACTCCCACATGGCCAACCACGGTTTGAGTCCTGGACCTGGTGGCTGGCTTTCTCACTTTCTCTCTCTCTCTCTCTCTGTCTGTCTCCCTCTGGTCAAATGAAAATAAATGATGAATAAATAAAATTAAATTTAAAAATGGATACAAATTGAATGAATACTTAAGAGGATATAGAAGTAGAAAATAAGTACGTGAAAAGTTGCTCAACATCATCAATCATTAGAGAACTACAAATAAAAACCATAGTGAGATACCAGTATACACCGATTAGACCAGCCTAAAACAAGACATACACACACATAAGCTAAAACAATGAAAGACATTGACAATTTCTTATAAAGTTAGCTACACATCTACCATATAATACAATAATCCCACTCTTGGGTATTTCCCCTGAAGAAATGAAAACTCACACAAAAATCTATATACAAATATTTGTAGAAGCTCTATTCATAGCCACTTCAAACTTATTTATCCAGTGAGTGGACAAACTAATACAGGCATACAGCAGAATAAAGAGGAATGAACTATTATATTTATTCATCCACACAGCAGCTTGGGTGAATTGCAGCAATGCTGAGGTAAATGAAAGAAGCTAGTCTCAGAAGTTTCCATATTGTGTAATACTACTTATAACACATTTTCAAAAAGACAAAACTATGGTGTTGGAGAATAGATTAGTGGTCCTGAGTTTGACGATGGGAGAAGAGTATTTCTACAATAAATAAAACACCAAGCAGGTTTTGATTAGGTTCGATTATCGATCAGAACTCTAATTTTAAAGTTCATTAGAGAAATAAACAAACAAATAAATAAAAGTAGCCCAAGAACAGGAACAGCCCCTTAGCCTAGTGGCTAAGGGAGCTAGATCTCACATAGTTGACCAAGATTCAAATCGCAATGCAGAAGCTGGAAAAATATGCTGGGCACACATCTCAAAATTTCAACAGGATGGAGAAATGAAGAATGACCATACTTCATTGGAGGGGCGTTCTCCCTTTCTCTCATTCTGTCTCTCTCGTGAGCACATGTGGCCTCTGGCAATTAAAAAATAATGGGCAAGAATACTCTGGGGAAAAAAAGGAACAATAAAGATATTCTTCCCCTATGAATATGAGTATGTCAGTAGAATGTGAATAAATAAGACAAATAATTGAAATAGACAGTCTAGAAATAGATCTAAACACAACTGAAAATTTAGTACACAATAGAAAATATACATGCCTACCAGCAGAAAAAAAATAGATTACTCAATAGTCTGGGGACACTTGAGCAACTATGAGATACAGAAAAATAAGACTATTGAGTCATTGGAAAAGTCATGACACATTTTGGATAGAAAAATACATCGATATATACTATCCCTACCCCTTCTACCATAATATATTCTAAATCATTTAAAGATTAAAATTAAGAACAAAATGGAAACATAGAAGTACTACAAGAAGTTTTTGGTATTTTGGGGGCCAATGTCCTCTCACTCTGTCACATATCTTAGAAGTCATAAAAGAAAATACAGATGAATCTGACTGCTTATAAAAATTTTTAATCTCTAGAAAAAAGAGAAAAATACCCACAAAATTAAAAGCTGAGGAAACCATGAGTATCATAGAAAAGGACCTAATTTCTGTAATATAGCAAGAGCCTCTGGTAACTAATAAGAAAAAGACCAACAGTCTAATACAAAGAATTGTAAATATTTGAATAGATGGTTCATAGAAAAAGAAATATGTTCAATTTCATTAATAGTGAGATTAGAAAGTAAAACTATTGTATATGTCAGAATGCAAAACTAAAAAACTTTTTGATAACACAATGTTTTGGTAAGGACTCGAGGAAATATAATATCACATAGTATCAGTTGATATGTGATTAAATTCAGCACGGGAGGGCAATTTGTCAATATCCATGAAAATAAAAAGTCACATAGTCTATATCTAAACATTTCCCTCTAAGAATGATTTATATATACATATATAAAACATTGATGTCAGATTATTAAAATATTGTTTGTTAAAAAAAAAACTGGGACTAACCATTAACAGAATGCTGATTAAATTAAATGCAGTGTTTCCCTTCCACTCAATACAAAGCTCCCATCTTAAGGCCAATTAAAAGAAAAATAAAGCAAAACCAGCTGATGGTGTAATGGTTGCATTGCTGGACTCCCATGTAGTTGACTGTGGTTTGAGTCCCAGACTCAGTGACTTGAAACTCACACTGGACTTGTGTGCATGTGTACCCACCCAAGATCCCAAGAGGAGAATGGAGGAGAAGGGATTGCGGTGTGGCCATCCACCCTGCAGGGTGATTTCTCATTTTCTGTCTCTCTGGCATGCTCCCATGCCCTATAGCAAGAATCTCTTTAAAAAAAAAAAAAAAAAAAACAGAGGTTGAGAGCCAGCCATATAGTCTAATGATTAAGAGAGCTGGATCCCATCTGGTCAGCTCAAATCCCAGACTTGGTGGCTTGAGAACCACATGGTACACATGTGCACGTGTGCTCCAAATCCAGATAGTGCGGAGAAATAGAGAGGAAGGAATTGCAGTATCGCCCATTGAGGGGTGATCCCCCACCCCACTGGGCTTTCTGTCTCTCTCTGGCAAGCACATGTGCCCTCCAGCAATAAAAAAAAATACAGGTAGAACATATATGCCATAACAAGTATCTTCGAGTACACTCTTCAGTGGCATTAAAGACATTCCCATTGTTGGGCAACCATCACCACTTTCTATATCCAGAACTTTTCATCATCTCAAACTGAAACTCTGTACTCATTAGGCAGTAACTCCATTCTCTATCTCCCTAGTTGGTACTCTGTATCTCAATGACTATCTTTATGAATTTGCCTATTCTTAGATAGCTGCTAGAAGTAGGGCCATAAACCCATTGCCTTCCACAATTCTCCTTACTCCAGCTCTTTGCAATCCTCTCACCTCAGGAAGCCCTCCTTGCCCATTCGATTTTAAATCGTGCCCAATCCCAATGCCTTGTCTCTGCTGTATTTTTCCCAGGGACTACCACAACCTTATGACATACTATATATTCTGGATTTTTCTCCATCTCCCTCTCTAGAATAGGTGTCATTGAGGTCTACTACAATACATCTCCAGCATCTAGACACTGGTTTTAGTAGCTTCTCAATAAGCACTTGCTGGATGAATTAAACGATGCAAATAATGTGACTATTCAACAATAGGGTACAACACCACGACAGACCACCATGTAGCTGTTAAAATGCTAATTTTTGTATGATACAAAATAATGTACAAAACATATTTAAAGGGTTAAAAATGACACTATAAGGGATATTTAAAAAGTTAATGGAAACTGTGTATTATGAAAACTTATGCATGAATTTCTAAAATTTTTTTGTATCTAAAAAATTCATATTTTAATTCCATTTTCCATGAAGTCCCCTCATATAGTACAGAGTCATTTTATAAAATATATCCATATGTATTGCATGCATGTGTGTATTCAAAGGATTTAGGGGGAACTTTTACTCTATAAATGTTTATACTGTTTGTATTTTTATAATAGGTTATTTTTATACAAAAAGAAGACATTTCTGGGACTAGCAAATGGTATAATGGTTACATAGCTGGACTCCCACATAGTCGACTGCGGTTCAAATCCTGGACCCGGTGGCATAAACCTCACGCTGGGCACATGTGCATGCATGCCTAAAATCCCCATAGGAGAATGGAGGAGAAGGGATTGTGGTGTGGCCATCCTCCCTGGGGGGTGATTTCTTGTTTTCTGTCTTTCTGTCTCTCCTCATCTCTCTTGTGAGCACACGTGCTCTATAGCAAAAATCTCTCTAAAATAAATAAATGAATAAGACATTTTCAGTGTAGAGAAAATGTAATGTCCCTCTCATTCTAAAAAAAATTTTATTTATTTATTTATTTACTTATTTATTGCTATAGCATGTGCTCACCAGAGAGAGACAGAGAGAGAGCAAGAGGCAAAGTGAGAAATCACTCCTTCCCCCGGGGGTATTCCCACACTGCAATCCCTTCTTCTCCATTCTCCACTTGGGATTTTGGGCACACATGGACATGTGCCTGACATGGTTTTCAAGCCACCAGGTCTGGAACTTGAACCATGCAGTCAGTCATGTGGGATCCAGCTGCCTTAACCTACACACCACCTGCTGGTCCATACAATGTCTCTTGAATTCAAACCTTGTGGTGCTGAAGTCATGTTCTAGTGGCTATGTCCGCCACTATGCAGGAAAGAAGAAGAAATCAATTAATAATAACAGTACTTATACTGGTTAATATTTACTTATTGCTTAATTTGTGCCAGGCACTGCTCTAAATAAATGTGTCATATGTTGTAACTCATGTATACTCCCAAAAGCACACAGAGAAAGCTGTGGGACCACCCCCACTCACAGACTAGGAAAATACAATACAGAGAAGTTTCAGAGTTTGGTCCAGGCCATCATAGCCCCCCACATCGCCTGGCTCCCTCTCCCTTCTGGCTCTCTTCACACTACACTCCCATGACTTGAGAATTTGTCCATCTCCCTAGACAGACAATACACAATTTGGAAGACTAATTCAGCCAACACAGGTCTCAAACACGGTGGATGCTACTGAACCATGGTTATTGGGTCCATACCTCTTAACAATAGAAAAGGTACCAAAGAGGGAAGCACCTGAGAAAGACTCCCCCAACCCCCAGCCTCCCCTCAAGAGGAAAGTTCCTCATGAGAAGCTCTCCAGGGGTGAACACCACAGGGGTCCTGACTGGG
>NW_006159616.1:16642791-16678121 GCF_000334495.1 Tupaia belangeri chinensis
ACTGGGAAACAGATGAAATCTCCCAACTTCTCCCAATTTATAGCACAGGCACGCGGAATTACAAATCTTATAACTGCAGATATTATAGGTGCATATTTCATTACTCTCGGCATTGCATATTTATAATTTAGCGGTGTGTAAAAATTTATAAAGGCACAACTAGTGGTTGGTTAATGACAGCTACCATGGCAGCCCATATTTAGTGTGTTTTTCATGTCCCAGAAATCTGGCCTAAAACAGAATGCCACACGCATAAAACAGGTGATGAAAAAAGAGAAAAAGGGCTGGAGGTTTAACCACAAACCATTCTGAGAACCCTGAAGGCTGTCACCTCTATCATTGGTGAGAGGTGAGCTGCCCCAAAAAGGAGAAGTAAGGCCAGATGCGGGAGGGAGTTGAGGAGCAGCTCTTGATGAGCCAGATGCACATAAGCCCAGTGCCAGCGAGGCTTCAAAGAGAAAAGCTTTCTGATGGAGAATAATTAAGGCAAGAGACCCCCAAGAGAAAGCAGTCGATGCTATTGCTGTATTGACAAATGCATAATTTTATCTTGGAAAAAGAAATCCCCTGCCTTTCCAAAAGTGAGTCCTAAAATAGCTGCCTTTCAAGGACCAGTGTCCTAATCGAGTTTTTATTCATCGGTGGCTGCAGATGAGCCAGAGCAGGTCCTGGAAGTTTACCCCCGAAGCCATGGCTCCGGTCTCACAACTCATCAATTCCATGTGCTGGATGACAGGGGGCCAGGCCCAGGGGCCTGGGAAAGCCCGCAGCCTGTTCTGAAGCTCAGAACAGCTTGGCTCTGGGTGGGGCTGTGCAGAAAGAGGCCTTTGTGCTGCAGATAAGAACCTGCTGGACAGCAGGGAGGCCAGACTGCCCTTGAAAAGAGGGAGCAAAAGGTACCTTTGTCGTAAACCTCCTGTAAGCACCCGCCACTGGTTCCCTAGAACCCACTCTCCAGAGATGATGACAGGACTTGGACTCTCTCCATCCTACCTGTGCTAGGAGAAGATCTATCCTGTCCATGGAACACTCCCAGGCCCCACACAAGTAATCTAAAGGTCATGCAGACCTTGAGGCACTGCCTCTATAGTCCCAGGATTCTCCTCAGGCCCCTACAGCTATCGACAAGGGCTGGGAAATGATAAGACCCCCTGGTACTACCCAAACACAGAGTCAAGGAATTTGATAAACAGAGTCATCTATTTTCACTTAGTGCAACAATTAAAGCAGATCCATATTTTCAAACTATCACCCTGAACCAGTCAAACCGCACTACAAATCAAAAAAGAATAATTAAAACCTACACTCCTCACAATACCACCGAGTAAGGCAATTACAAGACACTTCTAATGAGCAATTTATGTAATTTAAAAAGTCAGATGCATAATATGCAAAGAATGCTTCAAATGAATTATTGCCGGTGACGTGGTGCACTTTGATCCTTGTGTCTGGCCCCTGCTGGCTGTGGCTTCTCTGTCACCCTCTCCTCGTATTTCTGGGCTCCTGGATAATAGCCATGGAAGATTTTCTACATAAGCTCAGGCTGCGACTCGTATTTAGAAAGCACATTTAATACCGACTTGCATAAAGGATGGTGGGTAATTGCTGCTCGAATCCAATGTGTGTGCTGTATCTCATCTATGATACGCAATTTAGAAGCTATATTCTAGTAAGGGAACTTTATGACTTGCTGTCATGATAAATAAAAGTTTATGGCATAATGGAATTAATATTTACTCTGAGTGCAACACAGACTATTCAAATAAAGTTGCTCTGGAATCACTTTAAACCAGGAGAGTTAGAAAATGTCGCCAGCTGACAACAGGACTTGAATTCGCTTCCTCTCATTGCCTGCCAATTATTCACAATCTTTCAATTTTCTGGTTCAATCAATTTCTGTACAATTTTCTAAACAATTATTGTAGTTAGAAACATTGCTGCTGGATGCGATGTAGTAAATATGGAGGGTATCTGCGGAGCCAGGTGGAGTGAGCAGCAACAGGCCAGGAGGGGAAGATGAGAAGGAGACGAGGCGGGCGTGAGGGTGCAGTGGTGAGTCTGTGCCAGGGTTGGAGGGTGACGGTGGAGGACTAAAGGCAGCCTTCAATAAAGGATGACGGAAAAGAATGCTTTCTGAGAGACTCCCTATAATGCAGCTGTTTTCAGGGCATTTGTGACTCATCGGACATTCAGTTTGTTGCTTTATTGTGAAGGAAATTAAAAAAATAAGAAAGAATGGCATCACAAATCTAAATTACACAGTCGCTGCTCAATACTAAAATAAATATACAGCAAGTGATTCATTTTACTTTATTCTAAAATATATGTAAGGTACAGGAAGCAGTTATTCTGGATCTTAAACATATTAGAAACAACAGGTTTACTGTGAAACTAAAGGAGTTTTGGCTTTGTGAGGGAACCCCTCACATTACACAGGCCCTTCTGAGACTCTAGGGATAGTTTTGTGTCTATTATTTTATATTGTTTATCCATATACAGGCCTCTGTATTGACTTCAGGTCCCATAAAGTGGGGATCTGCCTAGATCCGAAGTTAAACCTACATTTTAAAATAGAATGAGACGGGACCAGCAGGTGGCATGGTGATTGAGGCGCTGGACACTCCCACATGGCCGACCAGGGTTCAAGTCCTGAATCTGGTGGCTTGCTTTCTCACTTCCTCTCTCTCTCACTCTCAACCTCTGTCTCTCTCTGGTCAAATTTAAAAAAAAATAATGAATGAATAAATAAAAATAAAATTATTATTAAAAAAATAGAATGAGACAAGCTAATAAATAAGAGGAGCTGAAAATCCTGTCCCCACCCCTAACCACAGGTTTTCAGAAAAGTGTGCTATCCTGGGCATGCATCTCGGTGAGGGGTTAGTGTGGCGTGGCCTGAAGGTGGCCAGGGAACAGATGGAAGCGGAGGGCTTTATCAGAAGGTTCCAGGAGCCCGAGACACAGGGTCAGTGTCTGACTCAGGGGAGCTGCTGGCTCAGGGTGAGGTTGGAAGCTCTCCGAGTCTGAGTCATGCAGCAGCAGGAGGCAAATTGCCCAGACTATAAACAAGTGGGAGAATTCCAGAGAAAGCATGGATTAGTGGGGTGGGCCAGGCCCCTCAGCCCCCGCCCCACTCAGTTGGTACTGAGTCACATACAGGATTGTAAGGGGAGAGACTGCTGACGATGCTGCCTGTAGGGTTAAGGGTGAAGCTCTTCCTCAGAGGCTGAGATGATTTTAGTAACATTTTTAGATTTACAAAGTGCCTTTCATATAAAGAAATCAAATCATTGTCTCCTATGCTGTTTCACTGTGAAGAAGTGATATCTTCTCAATGACCAATCCATGAAAACACAGAAAGTACTAGCAGGGTCCCCATGTCTAGTTGTCTCTGTCTCCTATTTTAAATCAGAATTTTCAGAGATTTTGAATTTTTAGAAACCAGGTTCAAAGAAGAGACCGTACTTGCTTAAGGTCACATAGTAAGTCTAGAGAGGCAAGATGCAAATTCAGGACATATGATTCCATTACATTAACCCCTTAGCTAAAGCAAATGACTTTCTTACTTCATTGCTGTGGAAGGAACCAGTTGTAAATTCAGACACTTTGAACCTGGTCAGCAATGGGGCGGGGGAAGGAGATTGGAATGCTGACCCCTCAAGGCTATTGACCCCTATCTCAGTATATCAAGAGACAGACTCACTCTATCACTGAAATGGTCCCTGCACATATTCCCAGGACCCTAGGTTAAGGTTTTGGGTGACACAGAACCTAACACAACACCTGACATGTCTTAGGTGCTTAATACACTTTGCTGGATAAGTAACTTAATAACTACTATAGAATGTACTGATAAATATGTATGTGATCCTCCCTAGATAGAAGTGATAAAATTCTAATATAAAACAGACTTTGGTAACTGGAAATCCCTTGGGAATAAAACTCTAGAATTTCCCCTGTAACAAATGACCAGAATTCTCTTCCAATGAATGGAGAACATACTCGTGTGGATGGATGCTCATCAGATAAGGCCACCTGTACCAGGTCAGTGAGAGTTACTAGGGTTCTCTTTGAATTCTTGGCTCATGGCTACAGAAAAGACAACCAGTATTTCCTCAGCAGGAAATACATTCCTGAGTACTCTAGGAGCCTGGACAAGACCTATCAGTGATTTTTCTAGAGCAGAAAAGTTTATTTAACATAAAGAAGAATAGCTGTCCTGCACAGGCATGCTCTAGGGGGACCAGACACCTCTAGGGAAGGCTTAGGTAGAAATACAACCCCCGTGCTGCACTCAGGGACCCTGCCTTGTTCCTCTGGTTCTTTCCCTGCACCTTCTGCAGGAAGCCCACTCTCACATTTAGTCCTGTAGCTCTCTGTTTAGGGACTCTGTATTAAATAATCCTTGAAAATCCTTCCTTAGGAGTCCCCTGTAGATAGCAGCCTATAGAGGCAACTGAAGTCTTGGGAACCAGCAGTTAGCGTAATGGCTATGTCGCTGGACTCCCATGTAGTCAACCGCTGTTTGCGTCCCAGACCCGGTGGCTTAAAACTCATGCCAGGCACGTGTGTGTGCATGCCCAAGATCTCGAGAGGAGAATGGACTGCGGCGTGACCAGCCCCCTGGGGGGTGATTTCTCACTTTCTGTCTCTCTGTCTCTCTCTGTCTATCTGGCGAGCGCACGCACCCTATCGTCGAGGAGGCGGACCCAAAAAGCAAAAACCCTCTCAAAAAAAAAAAAAAAAAAAAAAGAGGCAACTGAAGTCTTTACAATGGTCTTTGTTCATTTCCGATTACAAATTGTTTGACCTGATTTTATTTCAACCAAAAGGACTGCACCGTACCACACTACAAAACACACCAAACTGTCATTGATAAAGGTGATGAGCTAGTATAGGGGGTGGGAAAAAATGGTAAACATTAAATCGAAGGGACACTGATTTCAGCCACAATGAGTGACTAGTTTTAGACTTGCCCTCCCACTGTAAACAACCATAGAACTTGACCAAGATATTTAAAGTTACTGTTTCCAAGCATGGGACATCAGGCATTTGAAGTCTGTGATCCTGTTAAAAAGAAAACACGTAAGGTAAGCTACATGTCTACCCAGCTTTCTGGACCATTATGCAGGGGCATGGGACAAAGCTGCTCTCCTGATCAGAGAAGGCAAAAATCAGAGTTTGGAGCTGCCAAAGCAGCTAGAAGTTGCAGGTCTAACCAGAGAGAAAAAATGCAGTGCAGAAGGGAAGCCCTGGAAGTCTTTCTGGAGGCTTCCTGTATGTCCTTGAGTAAGGGTAGGGCTACTCACCTGCAGGGCAAGACTCCATGGCTGCTGTAGTACTGAAAGCTAAGCAAAGACATTGGAGGTCATACAGAGCTTGAGGACCTCTGAATTCTGGCCCAGCCAGTATTAAGAATCTTTGCAGAGTACTTGAAGCATTTATTTAAGACTCTGAGAGGCCAGCAGGTGGCACAGTGGTTAAGCTACTGGACTCCCATATGGGCAAGTACAGTTTGAGCCCCAGAACCAGTCAACGGCTCACTCCCTCTGGCTCTCCTCACTTGTTCACTCTGATGAAAAAAGCTGCCGTGTTGTCAGTGTGCCGTAGAGATGTCTACATCACGAAGAACTGAAGGTGGCATTTGGTAAACAGATAGAACTGAAGCTCTAGGTCCAGCAGCTCATGAGAATGGAATCTTCAAAAAAACCAAGAGAATGAGCTTGGAAGAAGCTCTTACCCACGTTGAACCCTGAGATTACTTAGCCCTGGCCAGTAACTTTTTCACAGCCTTGTGAGAGACCCTGCTTAGAGGATCCTCCTAAGTCATGACTGATCCCTGGCTCATAGAAATGATTAGATAAGTGTGTGTTGTTTTAAACTGCTACCTTTTGGGATGATTTGTTACAGAGAGACAGATAACTAATATGCCCTGCTTGGCTTTCCTTGTGGCAGTGATCACCTCCTGAGAATGTATCTGTCCACCGTCAATCATCCTCCCTCCATGGCATGGATATTGTCTGTCTTGTTCATTTTGGAATCCCCAGGAACTAGAACCATGCCACAGCAAGCACTAAATAAATATTTGTTGAATGGATGAATAAATTTCACATAGTGGGCCTTTTCCCGTGTGACTGTGTGATATTGAAATGATGAACACCTGGAATAAATTTGGAATATACATCTTAATCTTTACTCCCAGACTCACTGCATCACAAACCATCCAATCAGCCAGCATATCCCCTGAACCCTCACCAAGTACCTAGAACTCCACTAAATGCTACTATGCTGACCCAAAGAAGCAAACAACAAACTCCCCTCAAGGAGTTACAATCTATTTAAAAGGAAAGATTAGCCTGTGAAAATAAGTAGGGGGGTTTTGTTCTCAATTATGGGGTGCTGATAGACACTTTAAAGACACACAATGTAAAAGACAGGACTGACATGGGCTCCTTGATAATACAAGCACATGCATTTCCAGCACATGTGCTTCCCCATTTAAACCTCCAACTCTCAGATAGGTGTCACTAGGACCCCTATTTCACAGATCAGAAAAGCAAAGTTAAATGTTCAGTAACTGTTTGGTCCACAGGAGAAGTAAATGGTGGTGCCAGCATGTGAACACCTAAAGTCTGACTATGAACCAGTGCCCCTGACACCATATAACAATTGGCCAGGCAGCAAAGAGAAGGCAGCATATCTCTCTTGGGGTTTGTCAGAGTGTGTGGGTAGCAAAGCCAACACAGATTGATATGGGAGACCAGGTCAAGTGAGGACAGGAGTCATGAAGCAAATGAGAGGATCCAGGAGAGAGGAGGACACACTTGTGATCAAAGATCTTGACCCTAGACACTGTTTAAGGACAGTCTTCTCTTTAACCAACTTCATAAGATACGGGGATAAAAATCACCATGCTCAGAGCCAGCAGGTAGTGTAGTAGTTACAGTTCTGGACTCCCATGTGGCCACCCACGATTCGAGTTCCAGACCTGGTGGCTTGAAACTCTGGTTCAGAGAGAGCCACCACTCCCTTTTGAGGTGACTGCACATCTCTGCGTTTTCATGATACTCAGAGAGCCGCTAAATTTCCCTCCCACCAGCTCTTGGGAGAGATGCACTGCACATAGCGCCCTGCTATGGTTTAAACATGTTCCCTAGAAATTCAGGGGCTGGGACTCGACTGGATTATCTGTATTGTAAAGATATTAAGGGAAAACTTAAGTCCTTCTTGATGTCCCAGGGTGAGCCCTAATGTGTGGTGGTTGGTTTGTGGTGAGTACATCATGAATAGATTTGTGTCTTGTGAGACCCAGTGAGTTCTAGCTCTCATGAGAAGGGGTTAATTCTTGGGAGGAGTGGTTGTTACAAAACAGAGATCAGTCAGGATCTCTCTCTCTACACATGCCCACCATCCTCTGTGCTAGGATCAGCCAAGTTGTGGGCCCAAGACTTTGGACTTTCCAAAGTTGTGAGTTCATGAGTAAATTTCTATCTTCTTTATAAAAGCACCCAGACTTGGGTATATTTCATTAGCAATTCAGTAACAGATTAAGACACCCCCCCTCCAATACTAATCTTCAACAAGAGTTAAACAGTGCAACCTCCAGAAGAGCCATACCCTGGCTGAACAGAATAGTGCCTTCACTAACCCCACAGTGGAAGCTTTCTGCCACTTTGAACCTCTGCTGCCCTGGCCTTGAGCACTCCAGCCACTGTACTTCCAGGGTAAGCTTGTTCTGGGGTGACCTTCTCCAGTGGGCTCCAGAATCAGCAGCACAGAAATGAGGAAAGCCTGGATTACTATGGCTTGTAATGCAGCTGTGTTTCCCCTGGGAAAATGTGTGCTGATGGTATCTGCACGCTTTAACAGGTGGGGAGCGTGAAGCTGCTAGCACAGAGCAGAAAAAGGATTACAAAAGCCAAATGCTCATTACTACAAAATCTCTTCCAACAGGCCCCAAAGAGGGTCCATGGGGCATTTTGAGGTTTTAGAGGAAGGCGAGGGCCGTTGCAGAGCTGGCAACCCTGAGCAGCCATCGGGAGGCAGTGGCATTATAAGAACCAAGATACCCCCTGTCCATCTGTATCCTCAGTGAAACCCCAGGAACTTCAAGTGTTCACCTGTAATCATTCATGTCTAGATCCCCCCACTAAGTGTCCTAAGGGGGGTGCAATCTATTTTTACATAACCCCCAATCTTATTGCAATACTGAGCATTTTACTTGTAGCAGATAAAAACAGAACAGCAAATTATGAAAACCATGGTGATAAATACATTGCACAGTGGATGGCAAGATGAGCGAATAACAAACAAAACCAGGGACACAGGCACATGGATCACAGAACAATCTGGGCCTTCGCCCCACAACACTCGGTATGCTCTATAAATCGGCTCATCGTGACTCTTCTGTCTTTGCTGACAAACGACCAAATGGGTTTTGCCTACACTGAGCGCCAGAGAAATGCCAGCTCCTAACGGCGTCCAGGTGCAGGAAGGAATGATTCTCTCAGGCCAGAAGCCTGCCAGCATACTTCATCCCTTGTCACAGTGGGAGGTGGGGTCCTCTCATTTCTGGGACAAGCTGTGCATGTGTTCCCCATCCTATACTCCCCTCTACAGGAAAGCAGTGAGTGGGTGGGACACAGCTGAAAAAATCACCACAGAAATTAACCTGGGCTTTAGAACTCCCAGCATCAGCAAGGAGTCAGACATCGTGCAGAAGGAGTGCTCGTTGCTCCTTAGGGTATTTCTCCCCCAGGATTCCCAGGAGAATGGGGTAAGGATATGCTTTCTGAGAATTTTTGAGAAATCATTCCCAAAGTGCGTGTGACATGAAACAGGAGGTGGGGTGGATAGGTGAGTGCTTTGCAGGAATTCTCTGCCTACTTACTAAAGGGGAAAGCAAACCTGCAGAAAACACTGCGCTTTGGGTCAGCAGTCTTCTGGAAGGGAGCGCAGCATGTGAAGGGCAACGATGTCAACTCACATAGACAAAATGGCTGAGGTTTTTCAGAATGGTCAGTGGGCGCAGAATAGCCTACCAATGTGCAAGAGGTGGCAGGATCTCCTTCTAGGAAGGAGGAAGAAACAGAACAGCCCTTCGTGATGCTTAAAGGGCTAGGAGCAGGTTTCTTCAGGAGAAATTCAATCAGGGATCAATTCAGAAATTTAAGGCAGAGCTGAGTTTGAGCTTCTCTCTCCTGAGTACTGAGCACTGGGAATTCAGCATGTGGGCTGACATTACTAAGAAAAAAAGCAGCACCAGTATGTATCATCTTTCAGGAAATAATTAAGTCTTCAGGATGAATGGCGAGGCTGGGGAGCGAAGGTTAGGTAGTTTTAATGCCGCAGCCAGCCTCTCCGGAGTGTTCAAGCAATTCCCATAAAGATCCACAAGAGACACACATATTCACCGAAGCTGAAATACAAGGTGGCTTCAAGAAAACACAGAATATTGGCTCTGCCTGCTAAATAAGTTCTTTCAAAGAACTTTTTTTTTTTCTTTTGAAACTGCCAGGACGTAAGAGTAGTTCAGAATTGATCCCCAGAGAAGGCTCTGTCCAATAAGCCTTCCTTCCAGCTCACATCCTAGGAAGCCTCAGAACAAGCCACTGCTTCAGCAATTCAATCTCCATATATTTTATTTTTAAAATATTTCATTTCTGGCCACCAGCCCTTAGATCGCCAATTTGATTTGGTTTCTATAAATGGATTTTTTATAGTGTAGGTAGAAAGTATATTTAATTGTAAATTTCTGCAAACTGAAATATTCAATATAAATGTCAGAGTGTGTTTGTGCCATGCATCCTCTCAGTGAAGCACAAGCCTGCTTTGAGATGGGCCACGTACTCTGGGACAGTATTCTCAGCTGTTTGCATTTTCAGAGCCCAGTCAAAACAGCGGGGGAAGCTGGCATCTGGTTTTATTCCCTGCACCACTTCCTGTTTCCAGACAGTTGTTGGAAAGAGGAATGAGCCTCTAGAGTTCCAGCTAAAGAAGCCAAATGTGGGCGACAACCAAAAATGTCTGAGGGCCATGCCACCAACGCAATGGAAGCAGGCCGGCTGCCCAGTTCACACCAGCCACCCACTCCTGGGCTAAGCTCTCTGCCCTTCCACCTCTACCAGCAAACAAACGCAAAGGCATCAAACCCAGTGCAGGCTGTAGCTGTGGTACCAGCCTCTCAAGCTCAGATAGCTGAAGCAACCCCAGGAAAGAGCCCTCCAGCAGCAGCTAATTCATTGCTAAAAAATAACTTGGGTCCAGAAGATAACCATTCATGAGGTGTGGTACGAGTGCATTTAGCAGAATGGTCATTTGGAAATGGGGCTTAAAATACTCCGTCTCGGAATAACTCATAGGAGTTACACATTGAAACTCCATTTTGGATGAGGAGACTGAGGTTCAGAGAGGCCTACTGTTGTTACATAGCACTGTATGGCAGAACTCGGTCAGGCTGACTACACCGTCCAGGTTCTCCCTATTGACATGGCATTCTTCCTGTGAGGCATCGTTCTACAGAGATTCCCCTCTCCAGCAAGAAGACTGACCCCGCCAGAGCCCAGTCCCTACCCTGCCTCTTAGTAAAAATAAAAGCTGAGAAAAGATGTCTGGGGTTTTCTAGCAACTGAGAGCTTCATTCCATGGATTCAATCAACATGAAGGTTTTGTCCTCTCCTCTATCAGAGAGGGTAACTGAGAGTCATTGTAGTGGCCATTATAATGCCGTAATGAAGATGATGCTGATGATCATTGTAATAATGATAGTAATAAAACGAGTGGTAATATGAGTAGGATTTGTATCCACAGCAAGTGCAGAAGAGCTGGACAGCAGTTTATACAGAGGGAAAGTATTAAAAACGTGTCTTGATGCAAGTACTCCTGGAGTGAATCTCACAGTGACTATTGGAAAAATGTTTGACACTCAGAGAACTAGGAGTAGGAGTTGCAGCTCCAGCTTCGATGCACTTTCTACAAATCTGATGAAGGGATTGAGCTAAACTCTGCATGCAATCTGAAGTCCTTAGAGTCCTTTTGTCCTCATTTACAGAGGAGAAAACTGAGACTCAAGGTTAATTAACTTAGTGCCTGAGGCCTCCCTACTCAAAATGTGGAGCTGGGATTTTCATTCTGGCCTACCTTCTCTCTATTTAGCTTCAATAGCCCCATGAATCTCTACATCATTGACTATTAGGCAGGAATATCAGGGGTCACTTAAGACCTTCACAGTCCAAGCATAACATACTGAGATAGGAGACCCAGCACTCTAACCCACTGCCTCCAAATATCTTTACTCTTACAGAAAAACACTGGCTACCAAAACATGGCATAGAATGTTGATTATATTCATTAACCTCAGTCATGTATACATCCATCCATTAGCACATCTCAGGATGACTGTCCTGCACCTTTGTAATTTCAGGCCAAAGAGAAGAGACTGGATGTGATTGCCTCAAACACACCTGGTCATGGAAGATTTCTATTTGAGATTTTGAAATGCTATAAACAGCTGAAAAACCCCATGACTATCTTCTGGGACCATCTGGAGACTCCAGATCCCAAATCTCTGCTCTAGAAAATTTAAAGCAAGCCAGGTACCCTGGAACCTTGGCCTCCTTGCCCATGCTGTTAACCTGCCAGTTGTCCAATTCTGCCTATCCCATCTTCCTGGCCCTTCAAGATTCTGATCACAAGCTAATCTCTTTGTGAGGTCTTCCCACCAGAAGACTCACCCCTCAGAAGACTCACCCACCTCTTTGGTACTAGGGCTGTGAGTGCCTCAAAGGCAGAAACCATGTGCCATTGGTCTTGGAGTGCTCAGAACCCAGCAAGATAGGCTGCACCACTCAGTGATGAATAGCCATTTTGGAGCAATCATGGCAGAGGAGCAGATCTCTTTATTAGCCTCTGGGCTTTGGAAAGGACTCATGTAGCCTGTGAATTTGCTGCAGACTTAGAAATGTACGTGGTTACCTGCATCATGAACCCTCCTGCTGGTTCTAGTTTTTGCACTGTGGGACTCTCATCCATCGATGGGGCTCGAACAAGTGCATCATCACAGTGACTGCTGTGTGCCCAGTTGTCCTTATGAGGCCGATTGACCCCTGGGAAACCTACTTTCATCCCACAAGGAGGCCATGTAAACATTTGATTTAGTATAAAGAGATGGACCAGATCTGAGAGCTGATTCATCAGAGCACTGGTTTGCCTTCATGCAATGCGATGTTTAGATCAGGGTGTTCTATTGTGCCAATACCTTTAAAATAGCTCAGCATTGTATAAGGCATTGTAGTGTTGTCTGCATCTAAGAATGAAAAAAAAAGCAACCTTAGAACATTTGTTCAGATGAGTTGCCATCAGATGACCAAGGTGCCAGTGGCTCCCCTTGAACAGCCTAGAGAGAACCCTGGATGATCCTTGAGGCACCAGTCAATAGCATCACAGGCTAAAATGTTCCCACAGAGGCAACACCATAGTGAGGGCCAATCTACATATCACAGTACTTCCTGAATAGCATCAGGATAACTATGATAGACTGTAGTGTAATTTGGCCAGAAAGTTGCTCAGACTCTCCCCCCTCTGGTATGCAATCACTTGACAAAAATCCTGTCTTCTCTCAAAATAAAAGAAAGAACAGAAAATGGGTTACTGTTGATCCATGTTCTCATTAGCAGCTGGGTGACAGGAACAGGGTTGTGCAGAAGTAAGCTGCCTAACATATCCACCTTCTGGGTCTCTCTCCAGTCAGGCTGAACATCTCTCACTGGACACACTGTGGCTGCCTGAGCAAGAAGCCCTTGGGATGGCCATCCACCAGAGGCCACCAGGAACCCTGTGGGGAAGCCTTGAAGGAACAATGGGTTACAAGAAGACTGTTGAAGTTGCCTTCTCTCCTCATATATGGGACGGGAAAAATCCAGAGATCTACTCTCCCACATCATCCTCCCTTGTACACATTCTGTGGGTTTTCTGAAAGGAACACCTGACACGAGAGAGATGCAGCCCTGATCATGAGGCCAGAAAGCACTGTAGAGCTGAGCCCTGAAGAATGGACTAGTTAGGTGAAAGGAAGAGGAAAGTGCTCCAGGCAGAAGCAAAGCATATGCACAGGCTCTGTGGTGGGTGGGCACACAATGAGCACAAGAAACTGAAGGAGGCGAGCAAACTCAGGAAAAGAAGAAGCATGTGGCACAGGATGAAGCTGGAGGGACATTAACAACAACTAACATTAATGAAGGATTTGCTCTGTGGTCCATAAGCTCGTGAGCATATTGCCCATATTAACTCATGTGTTGCTTACTGCATTCCCTTAACAACAGCGAAAAAACAGTAACGACACAGCGAATACTAAAATATCATTTTTATGTGTCATGACTGATCTAAGGATGCTGAATGTGATCAACTGACCCAATCCTCACAGAATACAAAAAAAACTGGAGCACAGGAGAATGTGTGTAAAATGCATCTGGCCCAGGCCAGCAGGTGGTGTGGTGGTTAAGGTGTGTACTCTGACATGGCCAACCATAGTTGGAGTCTCAGATCTGGCAGACTTGGTGGTTTGAAAACCATGCCAGTGTGCGTGCATGCCCAAAATCCCAGGAGGAGAATGAAAGAGAAGGGATTGTAGTGTGGCTATCCCCCACTGGGGGATAATTTCTCATTTCCCCACACATTCTCTCTCTGACCCTCTTCAATGAGCATGCACACCTCATGGGAAAAAAAAAAAAAAACCTTAAAAAAATGTACCTGGCCCATAGGTAGTAGAAAAAATGTGGAATCAGTCTGGGCAGCTAACTCCTCCATTGTGCCAGGTACCTAATCAGATATTTAGAAATCTCATCCTAAGAAATAAGCAGGGAATAATGGAGTTAGGACTTTGTAAGGACCTTACAACTTCGGTATGGAGAATGGAATGGGGCAAGAGTAGCAACAAGCAGACAATTTAGAAGGATAACATGATAGCTCAGTGATGGTAGCTTAGACTAGTGTGATGACCGAGGCGATGGAGGAAAGGAATGAACTTTTGAGCCTCAAGAGGTTTCTTAGTCCATTTTCTGTTGCTATAACAGAATACCACACGCTGGGTAATTCGTAACAAACAGAAATTGGGCCAGCTGGTGTTGTGGTAAATGTAGCTGGATCCCACGTGGCCAACCATGCAGTTCAAGTCCTGGACCCAGCAACCTGAAAAACATGCCAGGCATGTGTGTGTGTGCATGCCCAAAATCCTGAAAGGAGAAATGGAGAAGGGATTATGGCATGACCATATCCCTTTGGGGAGACTTTCTCACTTTCTTTCTCTCTATCTCTCTCTAGTGAGTGCATGTGCCCTCTAGTAAATAAAAAGGAAAGAAAACAAACAAACAAAAAATGTATTTGGTTCATGGTTCTCCTTGTCTCTTTCTGTCTCTCCGGCAAGCACACATGCCTTATGGCAATAAATAAATAAATAACACTTAAGAAAACCAAAAAGTACATGTGGAATGTCTCATCGTTAAGGTGGAGTGGAAGTGTATATAGTGTATAATGTATGCAGGTCAAGAAGGGGAAACTGCACAAAAATCTTTTTTTTTTTTTCTTTTGAGAGTTTTTTTTGTTATAGGGCGCCTGCGCTTGCCAGAAAGACAGAGGGAGACATAGAGACAGAAAGCAAGAAATCACCCCCCAGGGGGATGGCCATGCCGCAATCCCTTCTCCTCCATTCTCCTCTGGGGATCTTAGAAAAACACACACACGAGACCAGCGTGAGATTTGTAGCCACCGGGTCTGGGACTCGAACCACAGTCGACTACATGGGAGTCCAGCGACACAGCCATCACGCCAACTGCTGGTCCCTGCAGAAAAATCTTAAGAGCAATGATATTGGTAGATGGTGTAAAAGATGTTTTCTTTTCTTTTTTTTTTATTTTTCTTTATGTTCTTTTATATAATCATTTGTTCAGCAAATATGTGTAGAGCACTATGATTTATTTAACTAGTTCCTTATTTCTGGAGAGTTAGGTTGTTCTAAATTCCCACCATTATCAATACTGCTGTAATGAGCACCTTCGTACAAAAATCTATGACCATTAAGTCATATTTTTATCCTACTCAAAAAGTACAGTTGTTCCCGATGGCCCACGACAAGTCCAAACTGCTCTGTTCCCTGCAGTTATCTAAATGCTGATGACAGTGTTCCACCCGCCCTTCCCAGCCCATGTCCTTTATTCACTGCAGGCTTCTGATTGTGGGTAGCCCCAGTCTTCTTTTTCAGCATGCCCTTTATTCAGTCTTCAAGTGGATTCAGTCTAGAGCTTTACACCTAAAGACAGTGGTGAGAGAGTTCACCGAGACCCAGATTTCCGGGTTGATGAAGCCAAGGAAAAGGAGTTTGAAGAAGCAGGCTGAAAGTATTTAAATTATTTAAGAAACTGTGTGATCAATAAAAAGTGTGTGTGGGGGAAGGAATGGAATACAGACATAGGGGTACATATAAATATATGTATATATATGTATGTACAAGTATAAATATACATAAATATATACATATACTTGTATATACATATATATGTATATACATATATAGGTGAAACTAGAAATGGAAAATTATTGATGATAACATAGATGATTAAGACACTATGCAGTGTATTTTGGATGGGAAACCACTTTTTGTATGCTGTGACGATGATTAAGGGATGAATGTACATTAATTAATTTAAAAAAAGTTTCAGGAAAAAATGCATCTTTGATGACTGCAGTAAGCTATATAGCCCCAGCTAGGTGCTACTTTATAGTATGTTCATTCTACTCACTGAGGTTTATGCCTAAAGTCAGACTTGTGTTCATGGATATGTATATATCAGCTGCGTTTACTAACGGAAATATTCAGATTAATTAAGTTCATTACCAAATCAATAAAATGGGGAGAAAGGCATAGAAAGCAACCATGAATACCAGAGACAGTGTGGGGGGAGGGTGGGACATGGCCGAGGGTGAGAGATAGGGAATCAAGGATGGCAAAAAAGGGAAAACATACAGGAAACAAGAAATGGAAAATTATTTGCTGACAATAACACGTATGTTGATGTGCTCAATTGAGCCAATATACAGTATATTCTAAATGGGAAATCTCATTTTGTAATGATGTATAGTGAATGAATGTAAAGAAATAAATTTAAATTTAAAAAAAGAAGCAGGTTGAGATGAGTTGTTAGCAAGTGCTACCAAGAAATTCAACTGTAATGAGGAAGGAAAACTATACATCTGACTAGCGAAGTGGGAATACTAAGCCCTGCCTACTCAGGGACTTTGCTCTTCCAGATCCAGGGGCAAATATCAGAGAAGCAAGAGAGAGAGAGAGAATGAGAAGGAGGCTATGTAAAAGAGAGAAAAGGCTGGATACCAGTCTCAGAGCTTCTGGAGAACCAGAAAATTTCTTTGTCAGGAGACTCAAGGGTATTAGGGCTGCAGGAGCCTTGGAAAAGCACACTTAGACAAGTGTCATTTGGAGTTCTTCTCTGGCATATGGGGGTGCTTTTATCAGGGTCTATGTGTCAGAGAATCCACAAGAAATGAGCCTCCTTAAAACTCTCTTTCTATAATAAGATGGCATGATCATCTCCCTGTGTTATAAAATGAAGGCCTAAACTGGATGGTCTGTGGGGCTCCTCTCTGTTCTTAGACTACCTTCCGGAGTAGATAAACATTTCTCAGGATAACACACAGGGCTCTGGCCTTGATGGCAAAGCCCCCAAAGGAAAGAAATATTAATTCCTGGCACCACTGTCAAGAACAAGGGATTAGTTATTACCTATTCCGCAAATAGAAATTTGAATTTAGACTCATTAATCTTTCTCCTTCACACACACACACATACACGTACATGCATTTCTTTCTTCCTCCTTCCATAAACAACAACAGCAAATACATAAATTTGGAAGATTTTGCAATGATAATTTAAAAACCACTTAATACCCCATGAAATTCAAGCTGGTAAATTGAATGGACAGTGATATTAAAATATTTCATTAGATGTTTTTTATGCCAAATTAAGCTGCTGCAATTATATTGATATTCACAGTCTACATTAATCTAAAACTGTTTTAATACTTTTTCTAATTTAGCATGATTAATTCTTTCATTTAAGAACACACTCATTTTCAAGTTTAGATTGTTTTCTACATTGTTGCTTTGACTTCTCTTTGCCTGAATATTTAATTCAGAAGGGATTCATATTCAAGGGGATGGAATCCAATTTTTTAGGACACTTAACGTATCTGGGAATAAGGTTCTGCTCTTGTTTCTACAATAATTATTTTTTCTGTGTGGCAGACCAGGCCTTTGACATATCAACTGTGAAGCACTCAATTTATTAAACATATACCTACAACCTTGAAACCCAGAAGGCCATTTTAAAAAGAGATTCTTGAGTTGGCTTGCAAGATTAATATTCTACCTAGTTATAAAGAAGAAAAGTTACTAGTCTGTGGTTTTATAAAACTAAACTAAGATATTTTATATAATTTCTGCAGCTAATAGGGGGGGGCTAGAAATACAAGAACCCTGTGTTTAGGTAAAAATGGCTTATTCAGTGAATAAAAAGAGAATTTCTCTGTTTGCCAGCACCAATAATTTTTCTGTAGAACATTCATTAATGGAATCATTTAATTCTATGTTTGTGAAGAATTTGGCTCTTTAAGTCAAAACAAATGTGTCACATTTTGGATTCTTGTTTATGAAATATTTGTTTTTGCTTTTCAGCAGTTCTCTCCTAATTTGGTTTTAATAATAAAAAAAGAAAGTGTACAAGTTGCAGTGCCAATTTCTTTCTCCAAGATGTGCCACACCATTGTAGTATCAATTACTAAGACAATTTCCATCCATCCAGACACTAATGTCATTAGTCCATGGAGAACCCTTTGAAATAATTTACATAGAAACTGCCTTTACATGCTAAATGAAAAATGTGCAGCTATAGTCAATGGAATTTGAATTACAATCCCACCACATGCAGGTTGGTTTTATTCATGCTATTTATTAAACAGGAAGAAGGTGATGCAGTCAATTACAAAGCAATTACCTGAACAGTTACTGCAAACCTGTGCCACACGGCAATTATAATGCTGCCTCCTCAAGAAGAGCTTGCCCTTGATTGCTCTATTTGACATCCACGTGACACCCTGAGCCCACCGTCAGGGTCCTGCCACCATCATACTTAGCTGGCATCCTCTCGTTCTTAATGTCATAACCTGCTAACCCCAGGGAGCTTGTGCTTGGACCAGAGGTCTCACCATAGAAGGTGGGAGTTTGGGAAGCATTCCAGCTGCTCTCCAATGAGCCAAGGGAAAGCTGACTAGATAAATTCTTCGGTGTTCCTTCCCTGGTGGGCACAATTCAGAAAACCAGAGGGCTTCTGGCTGACTGGTAAGCCAGATGGAGCAGAAGAAATTAGTGTGAGACCAGGTGTCCTGGTGGGCAGGAGGCTCAGATATGCATCAGGCTGGGAAGACCATAGCCACTGGGTTTTTATTTTGTTTGTTTGAAGGCCAACCATCTCTGATGTTAGTGGGAAGAAAGGCCTCAAAGAGGGCTGAGTGGCCAGCCTGGGTTTCTCAAGGTTTCTACAGCAGCCAGCAGGCTCCTTCCTCAGTACCATTCACTTCCTCCCCCTCTGGGTCTGTCTGGCAAGGAGACCACTCCCTGCTCCCTCTTCCTAAGCAGGGGACTCCAGGAGACTAAGGATCCCTCTTGGGATCCACTGGCAGTAACTAGAGGCTGTAACACAAGCTGCCTCTCATTTCAGGGAACATACACAGCAAGAATGACTTGACTTGAAGTGTTTTGCATTCAGGCTCACAACATCCCCAAGCCCCACACTGTGGGCTTTGGAAGTACCAAAAACAGATGCTGGAAGAGAGAGCCTGGCCCACAGCACAGTGAAGTGTGGGGCTGGAGGCCAGGAGGTTATCTCTGCAGAAGCCTGACCATTTTGTTTATGGTGTTCTGACAATGCTCAGAGCCGCTCCGAGCAGCTGCTCCTGGTACCAAGCTGCTTGACATTCTGCCGGGAAGGTAGCTGCGGCTCTGGAAGGATGACTTGTGTGACATTGACAGCTTTCGGGGCCGATGGTCCCCTGGCTTCATTGCTCCAAGACCCGAGCCATCTGTAGCCTCTCACTTCTTAAGCCTGAGGCCCAGAATGTTAAAATAAAACAGGGAGAAAAAAATAAATAAAAGAGCCAGGACCACCTGTTTTCAACATTGAAAGGGAAAGTCCCTCCTATTTGAATCTGCATCCCACCCACCCTTAGTCAATCCATGCAGCAGCCTAAATGAAGTTTGAAAACCACTAATCAGATCCCCTACTTACAGCCTTCCAATGGTTCCCATTGTTTCAATGGTAAATTCTAAACACCTCACACAGCCCTGGGGACTTTTGAGTCAGGATGTGTCAGATGCCCATGCTTCTCACCAGCCTTTCTTCATCACTGCTCCCTTCAGGCTCTGAACTCCGACATACTAACTGGTCTTCATTCCTTTGCCCAGCTCACCACACCTCTGCATGCCTCGGGGGCCTTTGCATAGCTTTCTCTCAAGTGTCTTTCCCTTCCCAGCCCTTCCTGACTAAAATTCTCAATTAAGCACCACTTCTTCAGAGCTGCCCTCTCTACTCCCCAGATTAGATCAGAAGCACTTTTTCTTTAAGGCACTAGTCATAGTTCCTTCATACAACTAGTTAATTAAATTATGTTCCTCTACCAGACTGGAAGCATCACGAGGGCCAAGACTTTGTCTATGCTCCCTACAGAGCTTCTCCTGACCTTTGGCAGGTGCTCCGTAAGTAGTTCTAGAATGAGCCAGTTGGCAGCACTGAGGTAACACAGCTGGATCCACATGGGAAAGTTCCTGGGTTTGCATCCTGGAACCTCCCTCAGCATGCAAGGCTGTGCACTTGTGCCCATGATCCTGGCCAGCTGAGACTGTGGCATGAAGACCCTGCTGGGAGCAGGGCTCTTTCCTCTCTCTCTCTTTCTTTCAAGAAATAAGTAAACTTAAACAAATACATTTCCAGTGTGAATGACTGGATGAATGAACCCTAAAGCCAGGGTGATTATGAAAAGAAAGATTTACAAGTTGAAGGTGAAAATCCATGATGGGAGTTAGAGAACAAGGTTGTACTTGGAATGAGGGCGCTTAGCATTTGAATCTTGGCTCTGTGATGAACTAAGGGGCAAATATGAAACCTCTTTGCGCCTCAGTTTCTCATCAGTGAAACACTGCAAGGTTGTTATAAAGCTAAGATGACGTGTGAAAAGCACTTAAACAGAAGTATCCTTTTTTTCCCCCCATCCTTGTTGCTATTGTTATGAAATGACTGGTAGGTTGGAAAACTCTCTACAAAAACTCTGAGCACACCCTGAAAGTAAACTCCATAGTTCCTCCCAATGAGCTAGATGAGTGTGTTACACACACACAGCCACAGTGATTGGTACAAATAATTTTTGTTGAACCAAAGGTGTCGCCCATCACTAAGTGCATAACACTAGGCACCAAGTGTGTCCCCAGTCCTGCACCAAGTCTTGTGGAGTGCAGCACACTTGGTAAGCAGCAGGACTTCTCAAATTTATCTACTAGTTCCATGCAAACTAATACGATCTTTATGAAGGATAATGGGAGTCGTATGTATCCAATTTTTAAGTGGATGTATCCTTTAACCCAGCCTTACTATTTCATTTATAGGAATATACCAAAAAAAAAAACTGTACAAATATGAAAAGACTAACACATAGTGAATCCTCATATAAATAATGGTTGAAGAATTACTGAATAAATACAAGGATGGGACCAGTAGGTGGTGTGGTGGTTAAGGCATTGGATTCCCACATGGCCAACCATAGTTTGAGTTCCAAATCTGGTGGCTTGAAAAAAAAATCATACCGGATGTATGTGGGTGCATGCCCAAAATTCCAGGAAGAAAATGGAGAAGAGATTGCACATGGCCATCCTCCCTGGGGAGAGGTGTGATTTCTCATTTTCCACTCTCTGTCTCTCTCCAGCACATGTATGCACCCAATGTCAAAAATCTAAAAGAAAAAAATATACATAAATAAAAAACAAGATGTTGCAGTGTGATTTCTAATGGCAAAGAGGAATAATATCGTCAATGTCTAATGGTAGTGAACTGCCTAAGACTATGGCATCACACGATGCCATTTAAAAACGTGTAAATCACTTAACTTGGAATCAAGTGGGTAAATGCAAAATTATATATATATAGAGAGAGAGAGAGAGAGAGAGAGAGAGAGAGAGAGAACGCCAGAGACTATGTGAGCTCACTAGAGAGAGACACACAGAGACACAGAGAGAAGTAGAACACAATCCCATCACCTCTGTTCCTCCAACCTGTCTGTCAGGATTTGGGGCATGTACACGCATATGCCCACCTGATTTTCAAGCCAGTGGGGCTAGGATTCAAACTGCAATTGGCCATATGAGATCCAGCTTCCTTAAGCACTGGGATATAGGGACCAGCCCCCAAATAATGCATTTGATATAATCCCCATTTTAATTTAAAAAAGTGTATGTATGTGTGGTTGTGAAGAATTTAGAAGGATATGCATCATAGGCCACTATATCAATGACCCTATATTTTTTCAACAAATATATATAATATATTCATTTTGAAATCTTAAACAAGGGAAAGATGTTTTTATTTGAAAAGGAAGAGACAGGGAACCAGCAGTTAGCGTAATGGCTATGTCGCTGGACTCCCATGTAGTCGACCGTTGTTCGCGTCCCGGACCCGGTGGCTTAAAACTCACGCCAGACGCATGTGCATGCGTGGCCAAGATCCCGAGAGGAGAATGGAAGAAAAGGGGCTGCGGTGTGGCCATCCCCCCTGGGGGGTGATTTCTCACTTTCTGTCTCTCTGTCTCTCTCTGTCTGGCAAGCGCACACGCCCAATAGCGAAAAATCTCTCCAAAAAAAAAAAAAAAAAAGGAAGAGCCAGAGCAGAAAATGATACATAGTCTCTGCCATGTCTGCTATTGGGGGTTTCTTGGAATGAAAATGAGACAAGGAGTTTCTCTCTCTCTCTCTCACCACTGCTGGAGAATATTGATTTAGTCCTCTAGCCTAACTCCTAGGAAAGTCCGAAAATAAAACCAGAAATCTGCCTACTTAGAATATCTTCTCAATGACACCGATACCACACTGCCTTGATTATTGTAGCTTTAGATAAAGTATTGAAATCAAGTAGTGGAAGTCCTTTAACTTCGTTTTTTTAATCATTTTTATCTATTCTAGGTCCTTTTCATATTTTGTGTAAATTTTAGAATCAGCTTGTCAATGTCTACCACAAAAATGGAACAATTTCTCTAATTTAAGAAAAGCCTGATAGGATTTTGCCTGGGATTGCTTTGAAGCCTAATGATCAATTTGGAGAAAACTGCCATCTAAACAGTATCAAGTCCTCCAAACCATGCACATGGTATATCTTTCCATTTACTTAATTCTTCATTAATCCATATCAACAATGTTTTATAGTTTTCAGTGTACAAATCTTATATACTTTGTTAATTTTATCCTAAAATATTTAAAGTTTTTTGTGCAATTGTGAACTATACGTTACTTTACCTTTATTTTCTGAGTCTTCACTGTTATACATTGACCTTTGTCCTTGTGACCTTCCTGTATCCATCTACCAGTTCCAGTGATTTTTTTTTTCATAGATGTTTTTGTGGAGTTATTTGTACATGCTCATGTTATCTGAGAATAAAGAGAATTTTGCTTTTTTCTATCCCATCTGTATGCTATTATTTCTTTTCCTTGTCTTATTGAACTTCCTAGGACCTCCAGTACAACACTGAATAGAAGTAGTGAAAGTGGATCTATTGACCATTTTCCAGTCTTAGGCAGAAGTACAAAACACACTATTAAGTATGATATTAGGTGCAGGCTTTTTATAGATGTCCCTTTATCAAATTGAGGAAATTCCTTATATTCCTAGTTTGCTGAGAGTTATTTTTTTAAATCATGAATGGGTATAGAATTATGTCTTTTTCTGCATCTGTTGAGATGATTATATGGTCAATATCCTTTGTTCTGTTAATACAGTGAATTACATTGATTTTCAAACATTAAACCAACCTTGCATAACTCAAATTAACCCCATTAATCATGGTGTATTATCCTTTTTACAGATAGCTACATTCCATTTGCTAATATTCTATTAAGGATTTTTACATTTATGTTCATGAGAGATGTTGGACTGTGGTTTTCTTGTAACATCTCTGTCTGATTTCGGTATCAAAACATTAGGTTCATAAAATGAACTAAGAAGCATTCAAGCAGTCAGTATTTTCTAAAAATATTTGCTAAAGTTAGCATTGTTCTTTTCTTAAATGTTTGATGGGATTTTTCCATGAAGGAGTATTCTTTACAGAAAGTTAATTACAAATTCAACTCCTTTAATAAATATAGAGCTATTCAAATTTTCCATTTTTGTATCAATTCTAGTAATTTTTGTCTTTTAAGAAATGTTTTCATTTCATCTAAGTTGCCAAATTTATTTCCATGGAATTGTCATAATATTCTTTTGTTATACTTTTAACATGCATAGTATCTGTAGTTATGTGCCCCTTTTCACTACTAATATTAATAATTTGTACTTTTCTCTTTTCCGTTCTTGATCGGACCATCTATAGATTTTTCAACTTACTGATCTTTGAAGAAATACAACCTTTTGTTGTATTAGTATTTCCCATTGTTGTCCATTATTCTGATATTATCTTTTTCTAATTTGGTTTTAGCTGATTCTTCTTTTTCTAGCTTCTAAATGTGAGTTTGCATCATCTTTTTAAAAATTGTTAATATGGATTATATTTAGCTTTAATGTAAATACAACATAAGCATGTAAAACTTTAAACTTCCTTCTAATATCTGCATTAGCTGCATCCCACAAATTTCATGTTGGGTTTTAACTTTCAATAATTTCAAAATACATTCTAATCTCCTTGGTGATTTTTAAAATTTTACCTCAGCAGTGTGTTGTTTAATTTCCAAATATTTGGGAACTTTTCAGATACCTATTTTGCTATTGAATTCTAAATTAATTCAGTTACTGTCAGAGAAATAGATAGTAATCCTTTTCAATGTAATGAAACCCGTATATGGTCTATATAAGTAAATATTCTATGTGTAGGTGAAAACAATGGATATTCTGCCCTTGTTGGGCTTTTGTTCAAGAAATTGTCAATTAGGTTAAGTGGTTTATATTGTTAGCCATGTTCTCAGTGTCCATACTGATCTCCTATTTATTCTATGAATCACTGAGAAAAGAATGTTGACATATTTCACTACATTGTGAATTTGCCTATTCTTTCTTTCCATTCTGTCACTTCAGCATGCGTTTGAAAGCTGCATAAGTAGGTGCACACATGTGGGACTACTATGTCTTCCTGATGTACTGACTCTTTTATCATTATGAAATGTTTCTCTCTATCTTGAGTTCTTGTCCTGAATAATATAGTCATGTTAATATATAACACTTGATAATACAAGTACTTGGCTTTCTTATGATTGTATTTACACACTATCGTTTCCATCTTTTCACTTCTAACTATCTGTGTCTTCATTAGGGAGGTAATATTGATATAAAATACATTTTACATCACATTAGCAACATATATGGGTGCCCATTTCTTCCCATGCTTGCCAACACTTGTTATCATATGTCGTTTTTTGTTGTTGGTATAGCCATCCTAGTGGTTGTGATGTGGTATATCATCGTGGTTTTAATTTCAGTTATGATTAATGATGAATTTGAAAATCTTTTCATATGTTTATTGGCCATTCTTATGTCTTCCTTAGGGAAATGTCCAATTCAAATTATTTGTCCTTGTTGCTCTTTGTTAGATAGCATGTGTGCTTGCCAGAAAGAGTTGAGAGAGAGAGAGAGAGAGAGAGAGAGAGAGGAGAAAGCATTCTTCACCAGTGGGGAATAGTCATGCTGCAATCCCTTCTTCATTTCTTCCTCTTTTCAGGATTTTTAGCATGCATGACAAAAGAGAAACAAGCCACACACCTGGCTTGTTGCTCAAACTACCAGGTTCAGGACTTGAACCACATGGTTGGCCAAGTGGAACCCTCAACCACCAGGCCACAGAACCAGCCGTGTCCATTTTTAAATGAATTATTTTTCTTTTTTAGTATTAAGTTGTAAGAATATATATATATATAATATATATATATACATACATATATATATTATGCACACACACACACACATACACAAGTCCTTTAGCAGATACATATTTTTGCAAAATTTCTCTCCCAGTATGTTAGTTGCCTTTTAACTTTCTCAATGGCATTTTTTGAAACACAAAAGCTTTTCATTTCAGTGAAGTCCGACTCATCAATCTTCTCTTTAATCACCTGTGCTTTTGGTGTCATACTAAAAATAATCATCTCTCAACCTAAAATCATTAAGATTTATTCCTGTTATCTTCTAAGATGTTTATAATTTTAGCTCTTACATTTAGATCTACTTTGAGTTTATTTTTGTGTATAGTGTGAGGCAGGGGCCCAAACTTCTTCTTTTGCATCTGTATATACAATTGCTCCAGAAACATTTGTTGAAAAGATTATTATATATTTATTACATTGTCTTGGCCCCTTTGTCAAAAATCAGTTGACCATAAATATTAGAGTTTTTTCTCCTTGGACTTTCTATTTTATTCCATTCATCTATATGTCTAGCCTTATGCCAAACTCACTGACATATTTTAAATTTAACATCTCTACCTGTTTTATGTCTATTCAGATTCTTTATTTCTTCTTGCATCATTTTCAGTAATTGTATCTTTCTAAGATCTTGTCCATTCTAAGATATCTAATTTGCTTGTACACAATGGTTCATAGCTTTCTTTTTGTAATCTTTTTATCTTTATAAGGTCAATAGTGACATTCTCTTTCATTCCTGATTTTAGTCACTTGGGTATTCTATCTATCTTCTCTTTGTCACTCTAGTTAAAGGCTTCTCAATTTTGTTGATCATTTTGAAGAAACAACTTTTGGCTTTATTAATTTTATTTATTGCTTTCTACTTTTTATTTCATATATTTCCATTATCTTTATTATTTCCTTCTATATCAGTCTGCTCAGACTGCTAGAATGCCACAGATTGGGTGGCTTAAACAATAGAAATTTATTTTCTCACAATCCTAGAGGCAAGGAGTCATGATCAAGGTGCTAGTAAATTTAGTTTCTGATGAGAGTTCTCTTCCAGGATTGCAGATAGATGCCTTCTTTTTATTTTCTTTCTTTCTCTCCTTTTCTTTTTTTTTTTTTTTTGGAGAGGTTTTTTTTGTTTTTGTTTTTTTTTTTTTTGCTTTTTTTTGCCATAGGGCATATGAGCTCACCAGAGACACAGCAAAAAAGTGAAAGTGAGAAATCACCCCCTGTGGGGTGATATCTATGCTGAAATCCTTTCCGCCTCTCGGGATCGTTGGCACTCACGCACATGTGCCCGGCGTGAGTTTTAAGCCACCGGGTCCGGGACATGAGCCGCGGTCGACTACATGGGAGTCCAGCGACATAGCCATTACCCTAACTGCTGGTTCCCTCTCTCCTTTTTTTTAAAGAGATTTTTTTCTATAGGGCAAGTGTGCTCGCCAGAGAGACACAGAAAGCAAGAAACCACCCTCCAGGGGGATGGCCCATACTGCAATCCCTTCTCCTCCATTCTCCTCTCAGGATTTTGGGCATGCATGTATAGACATCCAGCATAAGTTTTAAGCCACCAGGTCTGGCAGGCACTTGAACTGCGGCCGACTTATGCAGGAGTTGAGTGACTTAACCATTACACCATCTGCTGATCCACCTTCTTGTTATGCTCTCACGTGGTTTTTCCTCAGTACATGCTCAGGCAGAAAGAGAGAAACTCTCTTATTTAATTTTATTTAAACTCTTTTATTTAATTTAGTTTCTGATGAGAAACTCTTCTCATTTAATCTTAGTTATTTTCTTAAAGGTACCATCTCAAAATACAGCTACGCTGAGAATTAGATCTTCAGCATAATAATTTGAGGGAGGAAGAGGAGACTTTGGGTTCAATTTGCCTCTATTTTTTAAATTTCCTACAGTGCAAGATTCAATATTTAGGATTTGTTCTCTCTTTAAGTGAAAGCACTAAGAGTTATAACTTTCTCTAAGTTTTAGTAATGATATATTCTTTACTCTTTTTTTTGTTTAGTTTTTAGTTTGTTTTGCTATATGGTGTGTGTGCTCACCAAAGACAGAGAAAAAAAACAGTGAGAAATGCCCTCTAGGGAAATAGCCATCCTGCAATACCTTTTCCTCCGATCTCATCTTGGGATTTTGGGCACACATGCACATACAGCCAGTATGCTTTTTCGAGCCACTGGGTCCAGGACTCAAACCATGCAGTTGGCCATGTGGGATCCAGTGCCTTAACCTCCATACCACCTACTGGCTCTGGTCTTTACATATTTTTTAAAAATTTGAAAATCAACAAGAAAGATATTTTATGCATATATTTACCATTTCTGGTATTCCTTGTTCCTTTGTGTAAATATGAATTTTTGCCTAGTAACATTTTCCTTCAGCCTGAAAAATTTCATTTAGGGCCAGCCAGATGGCATGATGTGGATCCTGCATGGCTTACTGTGTGGTTTGAGTCTCAGACCCAGTGTCTTGATAGACATGCCAGGCACATGTGCATGCATGCCCAAAATCCTGAGAGGAGAGATGGAGAAGGGATTGCAGTGTGGCCATACTCTGTTGGGGGTTGATTTCTCACTTTCTCTCTCTTCAGTGAGTGTGTACCTCCTAAAGAGAAGAAAGAAAACTTTGTTTAATATACTATATAGCATAAGTCTGCTAGCAATAAATTCTCTCAGGTGTTTTGTTTTGGTCTTGGTCTAAAAATGTCTTTGTTTTATCTTCATTCTTGAAAAATATGTTCATTGAATATAGAAATCTAGATTGAGGTGGGGTTTCTTTTGCTTTGTTTTCCTTTTAGCAATTTAAAGATGTTACATTGTGTGTTAGCTTGAAATGTACGATGAAAAATTAGTGGTGATTCTTATCTTTGTAATGTGTCTTTTTCCTCTGCCTAATTAAAATATTTTCTCTTTGTTGCTGGTATTCAGCAATTTGATTATATTTCTTGGTGTTCTTTTCTTTCATCCCTGGTCAAGTTCATTAAGCTTCTAGAATCTGATTTCATAGATCTCATAAATTTTGAAAAACCTTTATCATTACTTCTTCAAAGATTTTTCTGCCATAATGTTCACCTCCACGATGTAGGCCTCCATTTATATATATGTTAAATCACTTAATAATGTTCTATAATTTACTGAGACTCTAACTTTTTCTCCTCCCTTTCTTCTCTGGATATTTCAGTTTGAGTAGTTTCCATTGCTTTAACTTAAAGTTCACAGATTTTTTTCTTTCTACTGTGTCAAATCTGCTATGAAGCCCCTCATGAAAGCCAGACTCTAAGATGGTCCCCAGTGAAATAACCCTCAGTATCCATTCCTTCATGCAATTTCAATTCATTGATTGGGGGCATATTGGTGACTTGATTGAAACTATTAGGATATGCCATAGATGATGGGATGTCACTTCTGAGACTATAAGAGGCTACTACTTCTGTCTTACTCGCAAACTCTATTGTCTTTTTTGGCTTGTACACTTTAGTGAAGCAAACTGCCATTTTGGAGAGGTCCGCATGGCAAGGAATTGAAGGTGGCTTCTGGCCAACAGCCATCTAAGAACTAAAATCTTTGATTCAATATCTGCCAAGGAACTGAATTCTTACAACCAAGAAAGCTCAAAAGAAAATTCTTAGTTGAGTCTTTGAATGAGACCTTAGCTCTGGCCAATAACTTCATTTTATCCTAGTAAGAGATCTTAACATAGAGGACTCAGCTAAACCGTGTCTGAATTCCTAACCTTCAGTAACTGAGATAATAAATGTCTGTTGTTTTAAGCTACTAAATGTGTGGCAGTTTGTTAAATATCATTAGATAATTCAGCTGTGGAAATTTTCATAGTAGGTATTAGATTTTCCAATTCTAAAAGTCTTATTTGGTTCTTATTTATTATAGTTCTTCTCTCACTCTGTTTATAATTTAAATAATTGAGGATATTTATAATAGCTGTTTTAAAGTACTTGTCTTCTAATTCCACAACTGTTATTTTGGCTCCATTCTACTAACTGATTTTTTTCTCTGTGTTTAATAACTTTTTTTTTTTTTTGAGAGGTTTTCACTATAGGGCGCGTGCGCTCGCCAGACAGACAGAGAGAGACATAGAGACAGAAAGTGAGAAATCACCCCCCAGGGGGGATGGTCACGCCGCAATCCCTTCTCCTCCATTCTCCTCTCGGGATCTTGGGCACGCACGCACACGTGCCCGGCGTGAGTTTTAAGCCACCGGGTCCGGGATGTGAACCGCGGTCGACTACGTGGGAATCCAGCGACATAGCCATTACGCTAACTGTTGGTTCCCTGTGTTTAATAACTTTTTAGGCAGGTCATTGTGAGTGATATATTGTTGAGTGTGGATTTTATTGTCTTATTTAAAACGATGTTGAATTTTTTTGGGGGGTCAGCTACATTATTTGCATATCAGTTTGCTTATTCTGAGAATTATCTTTATGCTTTAAGATAGGTCTAGAGTATTCTTCCTCTAAGGAGAATTTAGTCTTCTGGGGTGGTCTGTACTAAATATCCAGGCATTTAACATTTTTTTTTTTTCACACAGGTTAATCTGAACTTGAGTTCAGAGTGAGCCCTGAGAATTTTAAATTTCTAGCTTCCAGTGGTTATAGTTTATGTTTGTTTGTTTTTTACCTACTCCTGGAATTTACCTTACCCATATATGCCTTAATATTTAGCCAAAGACTATATATTATCCCTTTTCCTCTATACTCTCCAGTGCTCTGCCCTATAAATTCCAGTTTTTTCAGCCTCTCCAAATGCCAATATCCATCTCCCCAAGTCAGCTAGACTTTTATGCTCTGCTTGGTCCCCATCACACACCCATTCCTAATCTACTGTCTGGAAAATGCCTCCAACCAGAAAGCCAGCACCCCCTTGTTTATCTCCTCCTCTCAGATATCCTAACCCTGCACTGCCAATTGTTCAACAACTGACACAATTGTTATGTATATTCTGTCCAGTGTTATAGTTAGTTTTGATGGGAATGGTTAAGTTCACTGCCAGTTATTTTGCCATTGTCATTGTAGTTCTTTAGGCATTTTCAGAGATGTGTAAGAGAGAATGGGATTAGCACCTACTTCACCACTTGGGTTTTTAACTTTGTGCAGATACTCAACTGACTTCCTCATTTGGGAAAAAGACAATAGGTAGATAGGCATCAGAAATTCACTTCACCAACTGTGTCATAGCTCCAAGATCCCAAATCTTCATCAGCAGTGCTCATGACAGCCAATTCCTTTGCCTTCTCAGCAAATAACTTGTCAGTATGTGACATAAATCTCTCAAAAAGTCCTTCAGTCTACCATGGATTTGTCTATTCTATAGGTTGTATGAGATTGCCCATATGCAAAGTAATAGGACCATAAATTCTGAACTAAGACTCTTGGTCTAAAGGTAGGTCTAGATATTCGAACTGGGAATGGTCCCGGGGAATCCTGTTTGTCTCGGGCATCTGGCACACTGTTATACAGAGAGCCTCTGGCTGCCAGGGTTCTTTGTGTCCCCTCGTAGAGCCCAAAATCCAGATCTTGAATTTGGCTGATACACTGAAGCAATCTCCTAAAAAGCTTCTAAAACAAAATCACAAATGGTCAAGTCTCAGCCCGGACCTATTGAATGAGAACCTTGGCGCTCCACAGTGGCTCCCTTGCACAGCCAAGGACCATTCTGTCCTCTTGTATCTCATGAAGCTGAAAAACTCATGGACATGAAAGCTGAAGACTTCACAGTAATGTCAGTCACTGGTAAGCTATCCACAATCAGTCCCAGGGCACATAAAGGTGACTCAATTCTAAGAAGGGGAAAGATTGAGCTCTGTCTGACTCATGGCATTCTTAAATAAGAAGGAATCTTAGAGAACGTTCTGGCCAACCTCCTTCACCTCTCCCAGTCTTCCTACTTTTTAGATGAAGAAACCAACATCCGGAGGACTTAAGGAGTAGGTCTAGTGTCATTAGCCCAGGGCAGGGCTAGCCATCCGGAATTTTCCCCACTACTTCCCAGACTCCTGCTATAATCCTGTCAGTGACCCTTAAAACCAAATCCAATCTCATTCCCAAAGCTGAGCTTCCTTCACCACCTGGCTCCTGGTCCCTGCAGTACCCCTTCCTCCTACCCTCCCTTTGTTCACTGCTTTCCAGGCCTACTTAGTGGTCCTTTTCTTTCCTTCTTTCTTTCTTTCAAATTATTTATTTAATTTTATTTATTATTATAATCTTTTTTTCTTTTTTTTTTTTTTAAATTTGACCAGAGACAGGGAGAGAGACAAAGTGAGAAAGCAAGCTGCCAAGTCCGGGACTTAAACCATGGTCAGCTATGTGGGACTCCAGCACTTTAACCACCATACCACCTGCTGGTCCCTCTACTGGTCCATTTCTGTCAGTAGAACAACCAATGTCTTTTCAGTGGTAGGGCTTCTCCCTATGCTATCAGCAGAGAATGTCCCAGTTCTTCACAGTGATGACTTACTCCTACAAGTTACAAGTTGAATGCTCCTGCCTTGTTTAGGCCCTCCTAGACAACCAAAAGTCAGAGCCCAACCGGTATTCTCCATCTGGGCATGTGCCTCATGTGCCACCCTCCAGCATTTCTCTCAGGGTATCCTAAGTCTTATTGCCTACCTCTGTTCTGTCTGCACTCCCTCCTCTTATTAGGAATTTCTAGAAGGCAGAGCTACCTGTTTTGTGTATCACCATATGTCCAATGCTTAGTAATAGCTCTAGCATACAGTGGGCTTATAATCATATTTCTTGAATGAATGAATAGAAGAATTAAATAATTAATCACCAGCTGATACATGGCAGAAATCCCTTTATCTCTAACCTCCCAAGTATTATACAGGCTAAGGCTTCAAGGTCCCAGGCTATGCCTGCGGTGAATGCCATGGCAGCACTTCCAGACAGAAGCCCTACTTGCATTAGGTTATACCCTAAACATACCGATGCCCAAAGTCCCAACACCCTGGCACATGGCAGGGCGTAGGCACCTGAAATTGTGTTCCTTGCTTCCCCCTCCAAGCACACTCCCTCCCTACAGACCCACCTTGGGGCAGGCCTGCTCTCCTGCCATCCTACTGAATCTGCATAAATGATGATGTAGAATTTAGGATTCACCTGTTTCCACTCTGAAACAATCTGGAAGCTGGCTTCCTCCATGCATGGGCAAAGGCTTTCCTTTTAAGCCAGAAACAATAGCCATACACTGTCAAGGAAAAATTTCTTAAAGCACATTGTTCTCCTATGTGCCCTTCAACTCTTCACCCAAACTGTCTATAAGACCTAACCTTTTCACTGTGCCAAGTTCTGTCTGGTTATGAGTCAGAACCTGATGCAGGACTGGTCAAAGAATGAGAATCAGAGTCTGAATGATGGATATGCTTGAGTATCCCAGTGTTCAGCTTCTCCATTGGCCAATGGCCCCAGTACTGTCCAATAGAAGGATAATACGAACCTTGTTAAAAACTTTCTAGGAGTGACAGTACAGTAAAAAAATAAAAGAAAAAGCTAAAGTTAATTCAATATTAAGTTTTATTTAGCCAATGTATTTAAAATATTATTTCAATATGTAACGGTAAAAATCTAAATGGGTTATTTAAGATTCTTTTTTTCCGCTATAGGGCACGTGCACTCGCCAGACAGACAGAGAGAGAGACATAGAGACAGAAAGCAGGAAATCACCCCCCAGGGGGGATGGTCACGCCGCAATCCCTTCTCCTCCATTCTCCTCTCGGGATCTTGGGCACGCACGCACACGCGCCCGGCGTGAGTTTTAAGCCACCAGGTCCAGGACGCGAACCGCGGTAGACTACGTGGGAGTCCAGTGACATAGCCATTATGCTAACTGCTGGTTCCCAAGATTATTTTTTCATAGTAAGTCTTTGAACGGCACATCAGAATTCAGCAGAGCCATGTTTCAAGCACTCCACAGCCACAGGTAACTCACGGCTACTGGTTTGGACAGTGCAGAGAACGTTCAACAGCTCGTAGGTCACATATCGGGGGCACCACAGCACCTACCCCAACCTGCCTGACAATTTTTCCCACAGAAAAGATAGAAAGGAGGTTTTGGAAGGTTGTGTCCCCTCCCAGAAGCCCCTTTCTTCACCCACTAACCCTAGTTTTAGTGGAGGAAGCCTAGACTACCACGCAGAGCTTTCTCTTGCTGCTTGGATTAATTCACTTATATATTTATTTGGCTTTTTATAAACAAAAGTCAAACTTAATGCATTCCATTCATCATGAGGAAAGGGCAGTACTCCTAAGGGGATCTGTCAAACAGATGCTCTTTCTGTAAATAAATAAAAAGATGACTGTGTAGGAAAGGAAAAATGTATGGAACTGAAATCTGGGATATTTTCTCCCCTTTTAGATCCATAAGCCAAAATATTGTTAAGGCTTTTTATAAACAAAGATAATGAGTTGTATAATTTATGTAAATTAACTAATGCTGCTGCATTTTCTAGAAGTAACATAAACTGCATTATTTATTTGATGTGCTTTTTGGAGTAAAAAATAATTATAATTGGATATTATACCTAACAGGTTTTTCCTATTGTTTTCTTATTAGCGCTTGTGGTTTTGAATATAAAACTAGAATCACTGCGTGCACTACACATGTGGTTTTCCTTTTGCAGGTATGTAAATGAGGATGATCTTTTTGAAAGATAGGAATTTGACCAAAACCCTTGACCACAACTTCTGAGCCAGAAGGAAACTGGCTGAGTCAGAATGTGTCATGGGCATGGCTTAGTCAGCAGGTATTGGTTATTTTCAATTAGCATGGGATCCTAGCTGATCAATACCTATGAAGTACAACTGATGTGATGTACACTCCCTAATGTCTTCCTATCTCCTCGATCCACAGCAGCACCTGTGCCACCGGCTGCATCAGCCTCACCTGAGGGCTTGCTACGAATGCAACATCTCTGGCCCTACCAAGATCAACCAAATTAGAGCAGCCAAGGGATCTATGTGTTCACTAAAGTTTGAAAAAACACTCTTCTATGTCATTTGCAGTGAAGGTTCAGCCCCCTCCTGGACCCATCCTAGAAGAGATAGCTCCAGCTGCAGACAGGAAAGGCACTGGGCTGGGCTCCTCAAGTTTGTTCTCAGTTCACAGTATCAAACCATGCTTCCCCTCACGTCTAACATGTGTTGAAATGAGCACTACATAATCGCACACTGCAATGCTTAATATTATCATATTAGGGGCATTAAAAATGCAAGAAAGGATAATTAAGCAAAATAAATTAAATAAGGATCTTGAAATACACAGCTTTGGAAGTACTTTTGCTGCCTAAATGCTCAGTAACATCTGTTGGCCTCTATCAGCCTTGCAATCCTTTTCTGATAATCAAAGCACAAAATGCAGTGAAATATCCAGTGTAAATAGCTCTGATTCGTAACCTTGTTTACAAAGCAAAAGATGGCCCTAAAGTGGAAGAAGGAATTCTATTGAAAACCCATTGATCTTTAGGGGGATGATCTTGTTTGGGAACTGAGATCTGCCTGTCCCTCCATTCCCCTCCCCAAGGAAGAAGGCTCATTTACTCTCTTCCAGGGGTAAAGAAAAACAAAACAAAAATATCTCAGGCCAAAAAGGAACGGAGGGTAATTTACTGAATTTATTTCATCTCATCTCCCTTAATCATGTAAAAACAAAATCCAAAAATGTTCTACATTCTGGTTTGTGTCCAACACAATGTGCAAACTAATTGAGTGTGAAAAGCGTTGCTTTGCATTATATCAGTTAAAGTAAGTGTAACAATTGCTCTTCCTACCCCCGAGCTCTGTTTCATTTCTGTTTTTGTTATAATTCAGTCCATTCACAATATGTCATTGCAAACACTATTTGCAAAAGAAAGTATAAAAAACAGATTCTTTATTTCTTAGTGCATTTATTTTCATTTCCCCTTCTCAGCCTTTCTACATTTATACCGTGCTTCCATCTGGAGGGCTTAAAAAAAGTTATAGACGAAGTTACTATACATAATGAAGCACACACTCATCTGGTATTTAGCCTGAGAATTTTATTGCCAGGTGTTGTGAAAGGAAAAAAAAAAAAAAAAAAAAAAAAAAAAAAAAAACGGCAAAAAAAACGTTTTTT
>NW_006159616.1:16678226-16681680 GCF_000334495.1 Tupaia belangeri chinensis
ATTTTTTTGCAAGGGGTTGGAAAAAAAAAAAAAAAAAAAAAAAAAAAAAAAAAAAAACGGCCAAAAATACTGTGTTGCATCTCGTTTCCAAACATTTCATATCGTGTCTAAAAGTACTCATTAATTTGTGAGAGAAGCTACTTCAATAAGGTTTACTTAACTGCCTTCCAGCAAAAGGCAAATGCGATCAGTTCTGTAAGTGGATTGAAGCTGCTGGCACCCAACCCCACTGCCAATCTCAGATGGTGTCCCAGCAGCACGAGTCTCTGCTCCACCGTGGGTGAGAACCACCACCCTCCTTTGGTACTAGAAACTGACGTGCCAGCTCTCCAAACATTCAGTCAGTCATTCAGGAAATGTAAGCAGAGGCCCTAAACTTCGCTGGAGTGGAGAGACAGAAGTCAACCAAGCAAACAAAAGGGGAATGGTCTCATTGTCCAAACTGAGGTCCCCTTTAAGGGGAGCTCTCAGTTTCATATAAAGGGGAAGTGAATTCGAGAACAGAACAACCAAGTAACAACCCCGCTGGCTGTGAAGAGACAGAGGGAGCCTCATTATGCCCACCTTTTAGGCGGAGGCTATCATTTAAGTCTCTTTCAACTATTTTGCAGCAATTAAAGAATTAAAGGTCAGGCAGAACTCACTTCCTCATAGATTAGTCCTGTGGAAAGCCAAGTAGATTCTGTTTGTAAGAAATAACTGCTGAATAGTTCAGTGTATACTCTTTTGGGAAATTGAATTTAGTATGGCATTATATTGATAATTAGGCCCAATTCCATGTATAAAAGCACACCACAAATAAGGGACTTAAGTAAAATATCAGTGTCAGGGCATCAAGCCATAGAAAAGAATTAAGCAGTTATTTCAGCTGCGTGCTGCACAGGGACAAAGAAGGAAATTTGGGGAAAATAAGGAGTGGTGAGGGTTCCCAGTTTAGTTTCCCACAACTGCCAGTGGAAAACATGACAGTATTTAATATCTACATAATATTTTGAAAAGAAAGGGAAGTCATGGAGTATTTTGAAACTCAGGCTGTCAGACATCACGAATACCTTTGAAATGTCTCTGTAAGGTGTGTGGGCTTGTGATCTGTTACTAAACGTCACCCCAGAGCTCCACCGGTATGGTCTATTCTGAGGTGGTGGGCGGTATGACACACCTGTGCTGCCTTCAGAAGCGACCTGCCCTCCCCTCCTGACTCTATGTTATTATTATTATATTTTAGAGACATTTTTGCTATAGGGCACATGTGCTCACCAGAGAGACAGAAAGCATGAAATCACCCCCCCCCGGGGGGGGGGATAGTCACATGGCAATCCCTTCTCCTCCATTCTCCTCTCAGGATTTTGGGCATGAACACACACGTGTTAGGTGGTTTTTAAGCCACTGGATCCAGCACTTGAACTGCAGTTGACTTCCTGGGAGTCCAGCAATGTAACCATTGTATCATCTACTGTTCTGGCTCTTTGTTATTTGAGAACAGAACAGCCCCAGAATCCAGTGAACCCAGCCTCTGGACCTGCTGTCCATGGTCCTGCCATTTAACTCTCTTGAGCTTTGCTATCCTGTTGGCCTCTGCAGAAATTAGTTCAACATCCTGCATGAGCTAACCAGACTTCCATCCAAGGTCCATGATCTAATAGTCACTCGAAATGTCCTCCAGGACTTAAATGATTTTTTTTAGGACATTTCAAGCAAACTATCCTAGTCTCCACTGGCATCTCTCTCTAGTGGAGCATCTTCATGATTAGGTGCTAAAAATCATAGACCACAGTAGAGATTTTTAGCATTAAAAGTCAGAAATGGGAAACAACAGTATGGAGAATAAAAATAAGGGGCTTAAGTAAAATATCAGTGAATATTTTATGAATATTACATGAATATGTAATATTAATAAATATAAATAATAAATATCATATGAATGCTATCTACTATCTAAGAAATAAAAAGAAAAATCAGGGCCGACAAGCAATGTGGTAGTTATGTCACTGGACTTCCACAGGACCAACCAAGGTTTGAGTCTTGGACCTGGTGACTTGAAACTCATGCTGGGTACATATGTGTGCATGCCTAAAATCCCAAGAGGAGAATGGAGAAGGGATTGCAGCATGGCCAGCCCCCTTGGGAGGGTGATCTCTCACTTTCCTTCTCATCGTCTCTCTCTGGCAAGTACAGGCACCCTATGGCAAAAATATTTTTAAAAATCCTCAATGACTAGAGGATGTAAGGAACCCAAGGGAGGAGAAACTCACAGCTACTTGCTGTGGAATTTATGTTTCTGTAAGTGAAACATTAGAATTCTCACATAGAGAAGAAATTATTGATACACGTGTTCCCTTAAGGAAGACTTCTCAAGAGGCCCATTCCAGATTTAATAATAATCCATATTCTTTCTCTGAATTGGCAAACCGAATCTTTGATTTCCTTATCACCACTGCAGATACATGAATCATTAAGCTGCAAACCAGCAGAGGTTCAGTTTATCATGCGCCACCTAGAATATTTAATAAAATAAATTCTAAATAATCAATTCGTGAAGAGTCAACATTTCTTATACTTTTGTAATAAATGTCTACCTCTCCCATCCATCCTAACACAGTACGTAAATTGTGTCAGCAAAGATGAAAGAGAGCCTCTCCAGTTTTCTCATGCTGTCATGTAAATACTTAAACTCATGCTGGGTACATATGTGTGCATGCCTAAAATCCCAAGAGGAGAATGGAGAAGGGATTGCAGCATGGCCAGCCCCCTTGGGAGGGTGATCTCTCACTTTCCTTCTCATCGTCTCTCTCTGGCAAGTACAGGCACCCTATGGCAAAAATATTTTTAAAAATCCTCAATGACTAGAGGATGTAAGGAACCCAAGGGAGGAGAAACTCACAGCTACTTGCTGTGGAATTTATGTTTCTGTAAGTGAAACATTAGAATTCTCACATAGAGAAGAAATTATTGATACACGTGTTCCCTTAAGGAAGACTTCTCAAGAGGCCCATTCCAGATTTAATAATAATCCATATTCTTTCTCTGAATTGGCAAACCGAATCTTTGATTTCCTTATCACCACTGCAGATACATGAATCATTAAGCTGCAAACCAGCAGAGGTTCAGTTTATCATGCGCCACCTAGAATATTTAATAAAATAAATTCTAAATAATCAATTCGTGAAGAGTCAACATTTCTTATACTTTTGTAATAAATGTCTACCTCTCCCATCCATCCTAACACAGTACGTAAATTGTGTCAGCAAAGATGAAAGAGAGCCTCTCCAGTTTTCTCATGCTGTCATGTAAATACTTAAACATGGACAGATAGCGACTGCACCTTCCCCATGGTCAGTGTCATAGGGGGGCCTTGTTACATCCAACATGCGCAGGGTTCTTTCAAAGTACTGCAGGACTAAAGATGTGAGCAGCTCAGCCTTTCTACCTTTCTACCTTCTGGGACTTCCCAGTC
>NW_006159616.1:16681691-16713054 GCF_000334495.1 Tupaia belangeri chinensis
AAGATCACACACCACTGGCTCGGCCGTCCCACTGGATAAGGGAGCACAAAGAACATCGCTGAGGTTTGTGTCCTCTCCCCGACTTCCACAATGCCATGAAGCAGTGCCCTAAGCTCTTGGGGAGAAACAGGACATTTCCCAACTCCCACTTTCAACTGCCCTTTGCAAGAACTATCACTTAACTTTCCAGGCTGAGGACAAACTAGGATGAGTCAAAAAAGCCTATGTGACATGAAATTTTTGAAAAAAGGAAGAGGGAAAGAAAGAAAGAAAGCCAGTCAGTCAGCCAGCTTGACCTCACCAGATATGTTGTGAATGAAAGTATTAGTTCGGTGCAGAAATGTAAGCTGAGTATGAACACTGTCAGGCTGCACATGAGTACTAGGACACATCATTGTTCAGACTGAAACCCCTTCACAAGTTTGTGGTGAGTCCTTGATCATCCCCCACACACTCACCAGTTTTCATAGCACCCACTCCTAGAAACAGCTGCCATAATCTAGAGCAGGGGTGGGCAAGTCCAAATCTAGCCTGCAGCCTGCTTTCGTTGTAAGTGAAGTTTCCTGGAACACAGCCAGGCCCATTCCTTGACTATTGTCTATGGCTGCTCTCACGCTACACTAGCAGACTTGAGTTGTTGCAACAGACTGCCTGGCTCACAAAACCAAAAATATTTACTGTCTGGCCCTTCACAGAAAACGTCCATTCATCCAAAATTCACTCACATTCATATTGGACACCAAATGTACCCAGCACCAGGTACCATGCCAAGCACGGGGCTATAGCAATGAACAGACAGGCAAGTTCCCTGTTCAGAGAAGCCAAAGAATACAAGAACAGGGCTATTTCACCTGGAGAACAGAAGATTGAGAGAACTGTTTCGTTATTGCCCATGCGTGTAGTAATAGCGGAAACCTGCTATTCTCTATCCTTCATTGACAAAGGCAGAAAAAGGAATGGTGGGCTTAAGCCATATAATCACAGATTCCAGTGAGTTTTAAGTGTATTTCTTTCTTTCTTCCAAGAGCGAGAGAGAGCGAGAGAGAGCGAGAGAGAGAGAGAGAGCACCCCCCACAGGGTCCCTGGGTCACAATCCACTCTCAGCCTTCAGCCAGCCCTGGATCATGGATAAGCATATGCCCAGTTAGCTCAGGAAGGTCTCTGGACTTGAACTGGGAACCTTCCCAAATGAGGTCGCCTTTCAGACCACTGTGTGTGTGTGTGTGTGTGTGTTTTGAGAGGTTTTTGCTATAGGGCACGTGCACTTGTCAGAAAGACAGAGAGAGACAGAGAGACAACAGAAAGCGAGAAATTACCCCCAGGGAGGATGGCCACACCACAATCCCTTCTCCATTCTCCTCTTGGGATCTTGGGCATGCACGAGCACACGGCCAGCGTGAGTTTTAAGCCAACGGGTCTGGGACACAAACCGCCGTCGACTACATGGGAGTCCAGCGACATAGCCATTACACTAACTGCTGGTCCCCAGACCACTGTGTTTTAGCACTGTGCTAGTGTCTGGTTCCTCAGTGAGATTATTTTTAAAAGGTACTAGGAGTCAAGTAATGAACTCCAAAGCAATGTATGAATTTTTTCCTTAGGATATTTTTCTTAAGATAAAGTGAAAACAAAAAGACAAATAAAAAAACAACCAAACAAATTTGGAAATTATCTGCCTGGGGGTGAGGCACTCAGGTAGCACTACCAGCAGCAGAAAAATGGTCTGTGTCACGACTTTCCAAGTGAGGTGCTCGTGGGTCACAAGGAGATCAGACGTGGAGCCAGTAGATCTGGATGGAGCTTGAAGGCAGCACCAGCAGGCTCCCAGGCGATGCTGATGCTGAAGATCTATAAGCCACACTGTGGGTGGCAAGAAGCAGCACGCCTGCTTTAGTCTCTGTGCTGGTCTCGGGTTTTGCATGAGTGGAACGTGAGGTCCTTTACAATAGGAAGTAAGCCATACCCTGAAGGCACACAACATTACAAGGTGTTGGAATTAAGAAGTGCAAAGAGGAAATGGAAGGTCATTTCATCTGTCTCAGAGAAAAACTCAAGAAGCAGAAAGGCTCTTTCATGAAATCATCTGCTTTCTATCTACAGTTTCAGCCTGGCATCAAGGGAGGGCATCATAGGGAAGCTTAGCGGCCAGAAACCCAAACAACCAAATAGGAAACAAAACAAAACAAAACAAAACAACAGAGGCCAGAGCCAGCCATCACCAAAGCAAGCCCAAGCAGAACAGCTGTGTGAATAGCTACTCCCTTCTTTAATTTGTCCAGTAACATTTCTCTCCCCTACTCCTACTGGTGGCAAAAAAGACCTTCATCTGCACCTCTATTTTTGCTATATTTTTTTGCTGCAATGAGAGAAGCAGACAGACAAGTCTGCTTAGACACAGGCCTAATTAGTTTGCAAATGATGTTCCCTTTGCTGGTGACTAATTCATGTCAACTAAACTTGGGTAGGACTCTCCAAGGAGCAGGCTGAAGATGTGTCCCATCTGAGCATGGCCAGTTCCCACACGGACATAAGCCACAGCAGCCAGTGATGATAAGAAATTTCTCCAGCAATATTAGGGAATCAAAATGCAAAGATCAATATTTCATGATTCCGTCAAGTGAAGGCCAGAGATATTCTTTACCCAATACAAATAACCATGTCTAGCAATTTACTGGGTGGTGGGGGATATATATCTTGTTCTTATGATATATATCTCCAGCTTCTGGACACAGTCATAAATTGTGTTTCCAAATATCCAGGTGGTATAGCCTGGGCACCACCTCACCCTGTGCCTGCTGGATGTTGGGGTCTAGACAGACAGTGGACCCGGTGAATTTTGACAATGGTATTCATGTCATAATTGAATATGCTAAAATTTCCATTCATGTCCTTGTAGGCTAATCTGCAATGATGTTTAGGGACTGTTATGATAATAATTAAATACAAGTTCCGCATACCAAGTTGAAATTTTACCACTTTACCTTCATTAGGGAGTTTCCAGCTTAATAAGGCTCAAATCAAGCTTAGAAAAGGAAATTACAAAATATTTTTATATATTGTCATCTCTCAGAGATATAAGTAAGGTGCAAACTACAATCCCCTTTCCTTCAAAATCTTTCTGGCATCTTTCACTAACAACCTTCTCTCCAAACACCACTGCAGAAGGTCTGCATTCCTTAGGCACAGCCTCTGAAGGTTCTACCTTTGAGTGTCCAGAAGTCCCAGTGACTCCTGGGTGCATTTCAAATAGGTACCCAGGAGTCACTTTTTAGAGGCAGCAAGAGAAGTTGTTGACAGCCAGGAAGGCCTAGTCTCCCTTGCAATGGCCCGTGTTTTTTCTATGATTCCTGTGTCAATAATGTGTCTAGAGATAAACCAACTCACTTCTTTGTGTCTTCAGTGAGACAATAGCCATGGCAGACAAATCTCAAAGGAAATGGCTCTGATGGTCAGAGGTTATCAGATAAAATACAGGTGCTCAGGGAATTGTGAGTTTCAGATAAACAATGGATATTTTAGCTTTAGTTTGTCCCATGTGACTTACATTATCCACTGTTTATCTGAAAGTCACATTTCATGGGCTGTCTTGTATTCGCTTGCATGTTAAATGTGTCCAGCACGCACCGACTCTGGCTACCCTACATAGCAAGAGTGCTCACACAGAAAGTATATCCCAGAAGCGTGAAGACTCCAGCTTCAGGACAAATGGAAATGGACAGTTCATGTTGGGAGTTGATAAACAACTTGTTACCACTAAGTGAAAGTTCGCATGGGAATATAAAAGGCTCTGAAAAGACTCGGATCACATCACAGCTAAGCAGTGACAGCTGGTTATGTTCAGGATGTGTAGGGGCTAACTCCCAACCACTGAAGTACACAGCAAAGAGCCCACCATGTCTTCTTCTCGCAGTCCCTGGATGAAAAGAGCATGAATAACAGTACCTAGGCATAGGGATGCTGCCAAGAAACCGAACGAGATGATGGATACAGAATGAGGGTCACAGGACCAGACAGTCAGCAAAAGCTCAATAAACAATGGAGTTAATGTTGCTATTATTATTACTTGGCTATGGCTAGAGACGGATCCTTGAAAAGATGCAATAGACTTAATATTTGTGTCCTCTTAGGACCAGCAGTTGGTGTAATGGCTATGTCGCTGGACTCCCATGTAGTCAACTGTGGTTCAAGTCCTGGACCCGGTGGCTTAAACACACTGGGTACGTGTGCATGCATGCCCAAGATCCCGAGAGGAAAATGGAGGAGAAGGGATTGTGTCATGGCTATCCCCCACCCCCGGAGGGGGCGGTGATTTCTTGCTTTCTGTCTCTCTGTGTCTTTCTGGCAAGCGCATGTACCCTATAGCAAAAACCTCTTCAAAAAAAAAAAAAAAAAAGGGAACCAGCAGTTAGCGTAATGGCTATGTCACTGGACTCCCACGTAGTCGACCGCGGTTCACGTCCCGGACCCGGTGGCTTAAAACTCACGCCGGGCGCGTGTGCATGCGTGCCCAAGATCCCGAGAGGAGAGTGGAGGAGAAGGGATTGCGGCGTGACCATCCCCCCGGGGGGTGATTTCTCGCTTTCTGTCTCTATGTCTCTCTCTGTCTGTCTGGTGAGCACACGCGCCCTACAGTGAAAATCTCTCCAAAAAAAAAAAAAAACAATTTTTGAGTCCTCTCAACATTCATATGTTGAACCCCAGTCATGGTGGCATGGGTGGGAGAGCACTGCTGTGTGAGGCTGAGGCCACATGGGAGGCCCAGGTTCAGCTCTTAGTTCGACCTAGATAGGCCAATTAGGGTAGTGGTGGTGAGGGGCTTGTGGTCCCTGTTAGCTCAAAACTGGGACAAGAAGGATCACCATGTAGCAAGACCCTGTCAAAATACCAATATCTCCCTCTCTTTCTCCCCACCATGTGTGCTCTCTCTCATTAAAAAAAAAAAAATCATGATGCCCAGCTACTGGAGAATAAGCAGGAGGGTGCCATCGCACCCTATTTGAGGCTGCTTGGGAGGCCAAGGTTGGGTTCCTGACCCAGCCTGGACCGGCTGGATGCAGCAGTGTGCACCTGTGGTCCTCGCTAACTTGGAGGCCAGGGCAGGAAGGATCACAATATGACAAGACGTTATCAAAAACACCTCTCTCTCTTTCCTACTTTCTTTTCCTTTTTTCTCTCTCTTTCTTTCTCTTTCTCTCTGTTTTTTCTTCCCTTCCTCCCTCTTTGTCTCTCTCCCTCATTAAGAAAAATCATTTACCGATAACCCCCTAAGTGATGATATTTGGAAGTGAGGCCTTGGGAGGTGATTAGATCTGAGAATGGAGCCTTACTAAATGACATTAGTGGCCTTAGAAGAAGCCCAAGAGAGACCCCTTGCTCCTTGCACTGTGAGAACATAGAAAAGGTGGCCATCTATGAACTAAGAAACAATCCCTTCACAAACATTGCCTCTGCCTGTGCCTTGATCTTGTACTTCTCCAGACTCCAGAACTGTAGAAATAAATTTCTGTTGTTTAAGCCACCTAGTTCATGGTATTTGTTCCAGCAGCCTGAGTGGACTGAGACAGGAGAAGTAAAACCACCACCTTGTCAGGCCTGCGTTAACTCAGAGAAACGTGAATGGAAAGAACTGCTGTTGCTACTTCAAAACTCACCTAGCTTAATGTTATTTATTAGTTGAAATGTTAATTATATGAGTTGAGTAGAACATGTCACCAGGGATGCTAAGTAATTAGAGAGTAAGGAAATACTATGGATTTGTGCTCCTAAATTGATTCTACCAAAACACATCCAGGTAATAAGAAAATAAATTCTGATTTGTTAGCACCCTAGCAGAACATTGCACAAAAATTCAGATGATGAAAAGTCAGCAGAGAGCCATGAAAAATTCTCCAAGGTATTGCTGAACAGACTGGCTTCCTCCACCAGAGACATCATGAGAATTGGACACCTCACCTACCAGCACTTGAAGCCAGACCAGAGAGGCACCCCCAGATCTGAAACAGAAACCTAGGTTCAAGTCCCAGATATGCAACCCATGGGGACAAAAATATCTGCCACAAATGAATTACACGGTTGAGGTGAGGCTGAAATAAAGAGTTGGCTGTGAAGGATTTAGAAATGTAGCTGATCTCACTGCTTAAAGCAAAGTCTGGGTTGGGGTATACAACATCTTCATTGATAAGTTGGTAATTGTTAAAATTGTTAAATAACTGGTTTTGCTTCTGTATGTTTTTCAAGTATGATGTCGTGTGATATTTACGTCACATGTCCTGTGCTTAACAGGTTACCTAGGATCTACTGATAGACACCAGATACAGGCTTTCTAGTATCTAGAAAATACTAAATACTCAATATGTCTTTATTGAACGCAACAATACTGATATAAAGTCAAAGTAAATTATATGAAGTCAAAGTGAACACTTCCTTGGGAAAGGCACACCGGGGGTCCAGTTCCCAGGGTATAAGCAGTAGTGTACCGCTGAGTGAGGCTGGGAACATGAGAGGTCCTGGGTTTGGATCTAGACCAAACTAAAATCAGGCCGCGTGCACTACTGTACTTGTAATAATAGTGAAGTGGGAGGCTGGGGCAGAGGGCTGCAAGGGCAAGACCCTGTCAAAAATGCTTGTCTCTCTATTGCTCTCTTACTCACTTGTGCACACAGTTTCTCTATCTCTCAGAAAAAAAGAAAGAAAAGCAGAGAGTAAGAAAGGCACAGATAGAATGCTATGGCAATTAAGAGGAATAAATAATTATTCTGACTGAGAAGATCAAGGGAGATAGAAACCATGGAAGAAGCAGAAGCTATAAGACTAAGACTCTGAACACAGACATGGGGAAGAACAGGTTCTGAAGGGTACGAATGCACAGTGAGTCTGAGGGGAATGAAGTGAAATGATACATCTAGACCAAAGACACATAATCATTTACTAAAAGCAAAAAAAAAAAAAAAGTATATGTAAAAAAACACATGGTGACAGCATGCCGGCTCGTTTGCTCTTTGTGAGCGTCTGCTGCTCAGTCGTTTCATTAGCCAGCTTACTTCCTCCTTATCTATTCATTACTGTTTTCTAAACTTGATTTGGGCACCATACATGTGTGTGGCTGGCTATTTAAAATATTTCCCATCAGCTGCAAGCAAGATACCTATTTATCTTATGGCTGCAAGCAGAGCTGAAATGATCTGGCATTGCCACGAGGCAGACAGTTATTTCATGCCCTGTTAATTCCTAATGCAGTAACTACAATATCATTCCTACTTTTAAAACAGGGGCTTTTTTTTTTTTTAATGTGTGGCCTAAGTGCACAAATAAAGAATATCACTTCTAATGGGGCCAAGTCCCAAAACATAACCTTGTTACCACTGCTGCCATCCTAATGCCAGGCTTCTATTAGCTTAAAGATGGTTAATCAAGAAGTCAAAGAAACTTTTCATTCTTTTTAGGCAACATAAACAGGCCAGCAAAACTAAACTTTTTCTTTAAGTCTGAAAATTATAATCAGAGGTGGCGGGCTGATGTTTCTGCCTGAAGATGATTCAGGCCAGGCTTCCTTCTGCTCTATAACGGACTCCATTGGGGAAGGAAGTCTGTCTGTGAAACTACAACTGAGCCAACAGCTTCTCTGCCATGCCTACCCACCAGATCCACAGGCAGGGGGGATGTGCAAGACATGCCTTAGACCAGAGCAATGAAAATCCCACCCCTGAAGGGCAAATATCTTGCCTAAACAAGGCTTAGAAAAATCCTGACATGTCACCTGTTGCTTAAAGCCATATGAGTTGCTTTTCAACAGACTCTATTATTGCCCATTGATATAATAATGACTCTATCATTTCTCTTTCCTACCATATTACATGACCAGCTCCCACCATAACTTGGTACCCCTCCTGCACATCCAGCATGGGACCTTGTCATTCCTCCATCGCAGGCCTGAGAACCTTGCATTTCAGTTGTGTAATTGGTCTCCCCCAGAAATTAGGAACTATAAGCACTTCTTTGCATCACTACATCCCCAATACCTATCACAAAACTGGCAGGCACAAAGCTTTAACAACTAGCAGATGCATGAAGGGTATGTGATGAATAAATATAAGAGTAGGTGCTGACTTAACTTGAGAAAAGTCACAGACCCCACTTATATGCCCAGGAAACACTGGTATAAGGACAGGAGCCTAATTTATAGAACCACATATACCTGGACTCAAGTGCTGGCTCTGCCATGATTTGTGCTTGGTTTGGGGCATGAGAATTCCTTTCTGAGGCTCGATTTCTTTGTCTATAAAATGGACATAATAATATGTACTTTGCATGGTCATTTTTTGAAGACTAAATGAGATGGCATACCTAGGTGACATGGTACTAAATGAGATGGTACTTACAAGACTCAAGAGCCTGTGACTATCCCTGTGCTCAGTGTATGGCTCCCGTTTGTTGTGGGAACCCCACAGGGAAGGAGTAGGGATGCAGACAGCCCAGAGCTGGCCTATGTTCAGAGACGCCTCAGCACTTCCAAGAGAGAGATACAAACCCAAACATAAGATAGTCCTGCAAGCCTCTGGGGCCAGAGAAAAGTGTCATGAACTTGGAAGGAAATCTTCCAGCGCTGCTTGGAGAACAGCATCACCACTGGCTGACCTCATTCAGCTCAACCAAGCACACAGTACTGTTGATCCTGGAGGCACAATGATGCTTCACATCTGGCTCTCTGCTCACAAGGAATCTCCCACCCTCAAAGTTCTTCCCCCCTGTCAGGCACCAGAGAAGCAGGCCTAACTCTGCATGGGAACAGGACCAACTTCAGACCTCCCACGATTTCATCTCGTGAAACGTTGACATCACAACCACCTTCTTTCTCCTCCCTGCCAACCTTTGTCATCCCTGAAACCTTATCGAGCTAGCTTCTCCTTGGCTTACAGACAAGACAACTAATCATGGACTTAACAGCTCGTCAGCTCCAGAAGCTGCTGCCCCCTTCCTGTGCCTGGCTGAGAAAATCAATGTGCCTTTGAGTTGCCATGTCTACCAAGGGCCCCAGCCGTTGAGAACAAAAGGAGCTAGACTGCTAAGCATTTCCCCAACACGGCTAGAAGTTTTCCTGGCCTGAGGGAAGGCTTATAGCGAGCGATATGTTAAATGGTAAATCCAAATATCTTTATCATGCCCTTGAACTCAGGAAACCAGCTCGGGTGGTAGAGAAATCACAGCTCCAAGACCATGTGGGAGGCTGTCTGCTCCATCCAGCAGAAGGGGCAGCTGGCTGGCACCGTGCCTGGCATGATGTAAGTACTGAGCCAATGAGAACTGCCTGAATGAGTCAGCTGAAGGAGGAAATAGGACCCAAACTTGGAAGCCCCCTCATCCTGTGAGATGCAAAGCCCCCTGTACCAGTATATCCCCACTGTGATTTCCCAGATGGCAAGGACAACCTCAGAGCATACCCACTGGACTTCCCAGCCCCCAGACCAGAGCAGAACTAATGCAGGAGGAACACTGGTGACACATGGGAGCTGATATTGCCTGAAAAGTCCTTCTTTGGAGCTGTTTAAAAATCCATGCCTGTGAGAGACCAGTCACAGCAGAAGACCCCCATTAACATAAGAAGGTGCTCATCCCCCACCAATAAATAAGAAAAACTCAAAATCAGATTGAACAGGATACCATCTTTCACTTATCACGTGCAAATGGGGTGGAGAGAAATGAAAATTTTTAGTGCTGGTGGGTATGTGACTAGTATAGCTTCTTAGGAGCAGTTCTGCAGGATAAAAGTGAACATGCTTATCCCTTACAACCCAGCAGTTCCAGCTCCAGGTTGCATTTGTGCACAAGAATACATGTGTAAGGATGTTTATTGAACCATTGTTTGTAATGCTAAAAAGCTAGAAAGAATCTAAAACTCCACCTATAGGGGAACAGCTCAAGGGTTTATACAGTGAAATATTGTAGAACTGTTAAAAGGGATGGAGGAGATCTAAACATCAATATAGATATTGCTCAGGCCACAGTGCTAAATGGAAAAGGTAAGCTACAAATGTAAATGACACACACACACAATCCTACCCGACTTTAAGAGCTCAGCTTATATCTCACCTCACCTAGAAAGTGTCTCTGAACTCTTAGACATTTACTCTAAGAGTTCCAGCTTCTACACTTCTTGGCACAGTTCATGACCTTTATATATGGCCACAACTGTCTCTTCAACTTGACTGTGATTCTGTGGGTCACAGAACATGGCTCCTCTTCTCTCTGTAGACCCCTCTGGGCTCGCACAGGAGGCCCACAGCCATTATTTGCTGACTGACATACTGGGAAACTCCCTGCGCTCGATAGGAAAGGCCATTGCACAACACATAGCCTTAGCTGGCCTCCCTCACCAAGAACCTGGAAGTCAAGGTTTCCCCAAGCTCACCTCCCATCCCTACCACCTCAAAGCCGCCCATGCCCAAAACGTCATGATACCGTCACCCTCCTGTACCTTTCCCTTCCTCCATATCGGAGAAGCCAACTGTAGCCTGCAAGTGTGAGAGCCGTGAATAACTCCAAACATAAATATGACCTAAAAATGGCCATAAATCATTCTGATTCCATCCAATGACAATTCTAATTTATAACATGAGGGAAGAAAATAAACACTGTGGCTTTTTTATCCCAGGGCTTATGAGCTGCTGCTCAGGAAGAATTTCAGTCTGCTGTTACTTACAACCAGAAGTTCCTGATTTACATATTACTAAAGATGAAATATACCTGAGGCCTCTGGGTGCAGGGGCTGTTCACTATGGTTTTAGCATGAATTCCTGCAGGCCCTACTTGCCCCTCTGTGAGCGGCCTCCTCACTCTGAGCCCTACCCAAGCCTTTTCTCACTTTGTACCTACTCCTCCATTGTGAGAGATGAGGTCCTTCCCAAAAGGGCAAACCCACCTCCCTCAGTTGGCTCCCTGCAATGAGGGCTAATGTATTGGTACGAGCACTAGTCTCGTCCTAGAGGTGGCTCCAGAGCTGCAGGTTTGCAGTAATCTGCATGTTAATGTTCCATGCAGTCAATTAAACCATGCTGTGCAAACACTGAGCACAGGAGAGTGTAGGGATCTAGAATTTCTCGGATCGGGGCTTTTCTTTGTTCATCATCATAAAGTATTGTTATGAGGTATAAAAAAGGAAAATACATAAAACAAAAGTTATCTTTCTCTGTGGGGTAATATAATAGAAGTCATTTGGTGCTATTTTTAACAGCCATAAAAGCACATGGGAACTAGAATTTCTCGGATCGGGGCTTTTCTTTGTTCATCATCATAAAGTATTGTTATGAGGTATAAAAAAGGAAAATACATAAAACAAAAGTTATCTTTCTCTGTGGGGTAATATAATAGAAGTCATTTGGTGCTATTTTTAACAGCCATAAAAGCACATGATGAATACAGAAAAAGTCATAACGACAAAGTGCGTCACAAAAAAACGTCAGCATAGAAGGACAACTCGTTGAAACTCAAGTGGGTTTACGGTCTTAACATGCTGGCGAGCCTAACATGCCAACACACTGCAGGATGTCTCCCTTTCACCAGTGTGAACTACCAGGTGGCTCACAAGCCAGCTTCTCAGCTCCTGGCCTGAGATGGCACTCGCCATGTTCCTTCACAGGATCAGTAAGACATGCAGAGAAGTAGGTGCTTAGCAGTTGGCCGGCCAAGAACTTACCAGGGGTCATGGCTTCTCCCTCTACTGTGGCGACACAGGGCTCAGGCCATCAAGGAATGTGAAAGAGAAGAGAAGGAATTTCTCCATGACTGCCCTAGGTTGAGAGTTTGTGGGGTCAGAGTGACAGCAAGGGAACCAGGCTGCATCTGAGGGGCCAGAACCCAAACTCTGCCCACAGTCCTGAGAGGTTTCTGCAGTACTCTGCCTCCACTCAGCCCTGCAAGAATCACACCCATCTGGTGGTCCCATCTAATTGTCTTTAACCTCTCCTGAAGTGGAAATACCCAGAGGAAGATGGATGGGTTTATCAGCAGCAAGAGTGAAGTCAGGCTCTGGGTGAGTCTTATCAGTTCAACAGAGTCAGCCTGGGCTACCTCAAGGGGGAGATTCCTCAGACTACCTCCATGTTCTTAGTGCCTGCAAACTCTCAATGCGCCCACAGGTTCTTCCATGATAAGCACAATAAATGATCCACAGGAACCTTGCAGACCCCCACCTATACACCAACTACTCCCTAGAAACAGGAGTGCTTTAGTTGAATCCAGTCTCCCTGGCAACTTGAATGGAGACGACGGGGTAAGAAGGTAGGGAAAAAAAAGTGAAAACCATAGTCTGGGCAAACAAAAGTTCTTTTGACAGAAGTAACTGGCATCGAATTACTCCAAAGCAATTCATTTTCCATTGCAGCCCAGAAATGACATTTGTGGAACAAGAGAACCTTTTCTGCTCTTTACCTCTACTCCCTGGACTTTGAGTTTCATGTGGTCCTCTCTGGTCGTTTTCCCATCTTTCCTCTTTTTCCAGCAATACCCATCTTTCCTGTATTTCACTTTCTTCCTGTTGTAGAGTATCATTGAGCCATTCTGTGGTCTGGAAACAACAAATGGTTAAGTTACCAAGAGAACCAAGCAGAAGAAAAATTTATGAAGAAAGATATCGTAGACCAGTAAAAGTCTCTACAGAAAAGCAATATTCCACATTTGCTGGAACATAATTTTTCACCTTTTATTGCAGCTCCCTGGATTAACCATGTTTTATGGCCAGCCAAAATTTGCTTGTGGATTTGGTACCTAATGAATTAAATGTGTCAATGATCAGCTTAAAAAACATCCCCTTAGTAATATCCACCAACTAATCAGGATATACGATGTGGGGTGCCCGAGCTCTGCACTGAAAAGTAGGCGAAACAGAGAGAGAAAGCAAAAAGAGCCAGGGGTGTCGTGGCAGCCTGCAATATCTTATCTCTTGTAGAAGGATTTTCTACACATCTTTTAATCCATCACCCAGCATTAGGAAATAAATAAGTTTAACGCAGACGCTAGATGACTATGTTAAGAACAGACCAATGGAAGAGCTAGTCGCCGTGGCCAAATGCTCCTGATTCATTGCCTGCATTTAGATTACCGCTAGATAATAAAGAGTATCTCCAGTCCTCCTTCTCCAGCAAGCTAAGTACCTGATCCTTTCCCATTTAGGCTTCAGCTGTCAGAGGTCTCAGAGGCTGCCAGTTAAATTCATCTATTAGTCCTCAGCCACAACGTCTTAGGAAAATAGTTGCCTACTTGCTAAATGCTAAGAGCAGGATGGCCATTCTTGTGACACTTAAAAAGAACCTCATATTTTCCCAAAAGAAAACACGCATCAAACACAGAGAGCACAGGATTCTTTAGCACATATGTGTAGTTGCAGTGGCCCCAGATTTTGGTCTGGAGACTTGGAGATGAGAAAGAGCTAAACCTCTCCAGCAGCTGAGGATGAATGCTGTGGGAAACCGACTCTTAGAGCAACTTGTAGCGGTTTGGACAGACCCAGCCTTCCAGGAAGACTCCCCTGAGAGCTGCCAGCACACCGCCCAGTGGCCAGCTCTGTCACTCTGCATCTGCCCTTTTGGCACAGGACAAAGCATGCTGCTGCTTCTGTGCACCTCGAGGCCAGCACAGCCATTCCATCTCCCTCAACCAGGTGAGAGAGCTCTTTACACAAATAAGGCAAATGAAGCGGCTGCTGCTGCACGATGGCTTGTGTTCCTCCACTGCGGCAGAGGTAAGGAAGCGATCAGCCAGCCATCCTCCATGTGGCTGGGGCAGGAGTCTCCAACCCCTTTCTTTTCTTTTTCCTTTGAACAATGGGCCATTTCACAATCGGGCACAGAACATTGGCTATTGATGGCTTAATATTCCATTGTCTGGAGGAAAAAAATTGCACCAGGATGACTGCAGCTAATTGTGGTTCCCACCCAGCCCGACGATGTCATTCAGCGGCAATATGATGACTAAACAGCAATTCCATCGGAAATTACAGACGTTCAGCAGTGACTCCCAACACTTCATTGTTTCCCGATCAGGGTGCAATTGGTTTGTGTCAGTGCTGGTTTCCTCCCTGAGTCTGTACTGACTAAAACAATTGGGAAACAGCTTCACGCTCTTGTCACAACGCTGTCACCTGACGGTATCTTTCTCCTGCTTACGAGTCTGCATTGAAAACCTTACAATTCACTTCCATTTCTCAATGGCAGGGAGGCTTGTATGGGAGACCAACTAAGCCTTCCTGGCTCTACTTACATCCCACTTTAGACATTTGGCCCTGATCTTCAGAATGCTATGAGCTCTCTCATCCCCTCAAAGGCCCAGTAGAAGGCTCCCAAACTACTCTGCTTGCCTAAGGAAAAAGCAAAGGAACATATCTGATCCAACAGACAGGCTCTGCGCTTGCCTTTTCCCCTCCAGAGAGGAATCATGAGAGCATGGCAATAACACCCTGGTCAAAGGATGTGCCGGCCAAAGAGGCCCCAACAGTCATGTGCAGCTTCTCCTGAGATGAGGCCTGCATTGTGATTTGTTCTAACCCTTGCCCTTTCTAAACAGCGTCAATAAATTTCAGCAGCACCTTCAGGCCTGATGTCCCCAAATTGTAAGTGGCATGATCCAGAGAGTGGACTTTCCAGAGCAGTCATGTACACAGTCATAATCATAATTGCACCCACCCAAGGACACCCACCTTCCTTCATGACCCCGCCCTTTGGCATATAAAGAACAGCCCTACCTTCTGACACTTTAAGCAAGATACAATCCCACAGGGAACCTAACTGTCCAACTTAAATGGCTTTAATAAATGGAATCATCATTTTAACTTGCAATAATGAGCAACCTAATAGTGTTTAATCCACCAATCTGATTTTATTAGAACTTGCTTCTGCTCTGCGTGAGTGGAGAAGGTCCTTACCATAGCTCAGAGTCCTACAAACTACAAAGGGAAGAAAATACAGGGTGTAGAAGAGCCATGTACCCTACAAGGCAAACAAAATGAGGCTGTGCTGTCAGCCCAGGACCTGGTCAAGAATGAGTCAGAGCTACTGGGAAGAGATCAGGAAAGGAGGGAGGTGGGCCAGGCCACAAGAGGCATGTGGTGGGGGGCTATAATACACTTCTTAACTGCATAAAAAGTAGCTCCACCTGAGAAGAGCAAGCAGATGAAAGTGAAGTCATGGACATAGAGGATAATGGGGACTACAGGGAGCATTGGGCACCCTAAATGTTATAATGCCACCAACTTCCGGATATTGGCCATTCACTGTGTGCCCAGGGCAGGTGGAACCCATCAATGCTTATCTGTATCTCTTCCTGTACCTGTGTCTCTGTACCATCTCCCCAAAATACCATAAGGTAGGTGTTATTGTCATTCCCAACATATAATCAAGCCTTTCTAGACAGAAAGCCTCCAGGCAGGATACATTCTGACTCATCCTGACGCCACCTGTGGGATGGCTGATCCAGACTGTAGAGCCAGTCTGAGTTTGAACCCCAATTCTGATCTACTAGCTGGGTGATCGTCAAGCCCTGAAAGCACTCCTCCTCCAATGGACAAGGACTTGGTGGGTGATCCCAGCTTCTGTGTTCTGTGGTTGGAATAACTCTGAGGCTACCCTCACTCTCCTGCCCTTCAGCAGAAAGAATTCTGTATGTTCTATATGGTCTCACAGAGCTCCTTTCTGGTAGTATCTCTGGTTCCACACAGTGGTGACTTGCCAAGTGGAAAGAAAAAAGTCCTTTATTTGCATTCTTCCTTTTCTTCTTTTACTTCCACACTCTCCTATGGGTATTTCCTGGAATTGCCTTTCAGATAAACTTCTTGCACTGAAATCCTCATCTTAGGGTCTCTTTATGGGAGAAGCTGAACCAAGGTTGACTCTAAGCCTCAGGGAAACCTCCTGGCACCTCCATTGTAACAGGGCAGAGGAATGCCAATGGAAAATGTGGGCAACAGGGAGAGCTTCACTCTAACCAAGAAGGCACCTGGCCAAGTAACGCTTTTCTCTGAGACTAGCAGCTACAAAACCAGTAATGCCCAGTGCACTGTGGTAAAAAAAAAAATTATGGGTTTCCATAGAAACCTACTACGAATTACAACAGTAAATAAGCAGATATAAAATTAAGATATAGTTATTAATTTGATAGCTAGATAGACAAACAAATAGAAGGAATGGTAGAAGATCTTATTTACCACAAAAAAAGGAAAAAAATCAATATTTAGGCATAAATGTAACAAGAAATTTCTAAATTCTAAAAAGAAAACAATAAAAACCTTTTTAAAGAAACAGATTTTGATACATGCAAAAACACAACATGTCTTGGTTAGAAAGAGTTAAGATCATAAAAACGTCAATCCTTCTTTAGTTAACTAATTAATTACTTTTTCTTAATTGTAAGAGGATACATGTGGCCACCAGAGAGAGAGAGACAGAGAGAAAGGAAAAAAGTACCAATGGAGCGTGGTCGTGCCACAAGCCCTTCTCCTCCATTTCTCCAACCTGCTGGGGTTTGGGGCATGCATGCACAGGTACCTTGTGTGTTTTTCAAGCTGCCAGGCCAGTAATCAAGCCATGGTCAGCCATATAGGATCTGGTTCTCTTAAACACTAGGTTATGAGGCCAGTCACCATAAGCTAATTTATAATGTGATAGAACGACAATGAGAACCCATCAGGAGTATTTTTCTGAATAGAGAAAAAAATCATTATAAAGCTTATTTGAAGGGAAGAAACACAAGAATAGCCCAGATAAACCCTAATAAAGAAGGCCATCTGTTAACACATACTATAAAACCCCTATATTTTTCAAAAGAACAGAATTGACAAATAAATATATAGATAGACCTATGGAAGAGAATAGAAAATCCAGAAATATTTCCATTTACATATCCAAAGTTAATACACACAATTCCAGTCAGTGGGGGAGGGAACTGACATGTTAATAAAGAATTTGGGGAAACTGGATAGGCATATGGAAAAGACGGAGTTGAATCTATTCCTCACATCACATAGCAGCTTGGATCCAAACGGACTGGAGGTTTCAAGGTAATACATACAATTAAACATATTCCAGAAGAAAATGTGGGTGAATTTCTCCCTAAGCTAAAGTTGGAGAACACTTCCTTAATCACAATTCAAAATCCAACAACAATCTGTTAAAGATAGGTACATCTAATTATATAAAAATAAAACTACCATTCTATTTTCCAAAGTAGCTATATACCACTTTACATTCCCGCAGATTTCCATTTCTCCACATCTTCCCCAACATTTGGCATTGTCTGTCTTTGGACTGGAGCCATTCTAGTGGGTGTGTGGTAGTTTTAATTTGCATTTCCCTAATGACTAATGATGCTGAGCATCTTTTCATGTCCTTATTAGCCATTCATGTAATTTCTTTGGTGAAATGTCTCTTTGAATCTTCTGCCCATTTTTAATTGAGTTGTTTATCTTGTTTTGAGTTGTAAGATTTCTTTACAGATAATCTGGATATAAGTACTTTACCAGATATATAATTTGCAAATACTTTTCTGACAGCCCATGGCTTGCCTTTATTATTATTATTTTTTCTTAATGGTTTCTTTGAATTAGCAAGTCTTTAATTTTGGTAAAGTCCAACTTTTTTTCTTTTCTTAATGGTGCTTTTAGTGTCATATCTAAGAATTTTTTTTGCCTAACATAAGGTCACAAAAAAACCCTTTTCTTATATGTTCTTCTAAGAGTTTTATTTTTTAGTTCTTTTATTTTTTAAATATCTTTTTATTATTTATTTTATTTTATTTGTTATATTTGTTATTATTATTTTTAATTTGACCAGCATGAGACAGAGAGAGAGAGAAAGGGAAAGTGAGAAAGCAAGTCATCAGGTCCAGGACTTGAACCGTGGTTGGCCATGTGGGAGTCCAGCACCTCAACCACCATGCTGCCTGCTGGCCCCAGCTCTTGTACTTTTTAAAGGTATTTAGTTCCCCCCCCACTTGTGTGTGTGTGAGAGAGAGAGAGAGAGAGAGAGAAGAAAGAGAAAGACTGATAGAAAGATAGCACTTCCAACAGGGTCTTGACCCTGCAATCCAGTGCCAGCTTCATGAATGCTGGCATACTCAGGAAGGTCTCTGGATATGAACCTAGGACCTTCATATGCAGATCAGCCTTGGGGAACATTGAGTTTTACCACTGCATCACTGTTCAGCCTATTTGGTCTTACATTTAGGTCTATAATCCATTTTAAGTTAATTTTTGTGTATAGTATGAGGAAGGACTAAGTTTGATTTTTAGCATGTGAATATCCAGTAATCACAGCATAATTTTTTTTTTAAAAAAAAAGCCTGTCCTTTTCCCCTCATTATGTTGCTTTTGCATCATTGTTGAAAATATATTAACTATAAACTTAAGACTTTATTTATGGACTTTATATTCTGTTCCATTGTCTATCTGTATGCTGATACTAGTTTGTCTTGATTGTTGCAGCTTAATAGGTTTGAACTCAGGGATTGTACATCCTCCAAGTTTGTTCTTCTTTTTCAAAATTATTTTGGCTATGTTAGGTTTTTGTATTTCCATATACATTGTAGGATTGGCTTAGAAATACCTGGGAGAAAGAAAGCCTGTTGAGATTTTGATAGGAGTTACACTGAATCTAGAAATCAATTTGGAAAGAAATGCCATCTTAAAAATATTGAGACTTCCAATCACTTCCAAGTGCAGAACACAGACTGTCTCTATATCTACATAAATCTTTATCTTAATAAGACTTCACAGTTTTCAAATTTTGTAAATTAAATTTATCTTAAGTACTTAATTCTTTTTCATACTATTGTGAATGGGACTATTTTCTTAATTTTATTTTTTGGGTCATTCATTTCCACTATAGACAAATAAAATTGTTTTTCATACACTGTTCTTATACCCTGTAAACTTGCGAAACATATTTGGGTATAGTAGTTTTTTTGTTTCTTATTTTTTCATACATTCTTTAGGATTTTCTACACATATAACCAACCCATGAAAAAAGATACTTTCACTTTCTCCTTTCCACTCTAGTACAATGTTAAAAAGAAGTGGTGAGAATAAACACTTAGCCTTATTACTGATTTTAGAGGGAAATTGGTTTTTTAACATTAAGATGACTGTATTGGGCCCAGCAGATGGTGTAGTGGTTATGTAACTGGACTCCCACATGGCTGACCACGGTTCGAGTCTTGGATCCTGTGGCTTGAAAATCACACTAGGCTCGTGTATATGTGTGCCCAAAATCCTGGGAGGAGAATGTAGAACAGGAGACTTCAGCATGGCCCAGGGGATTTCTCAGTTTCCTCTCACAGTCCTCCTCTCTCTCCAGTGAGCTCATGTGGCCTAAGGCAAAAATCTCTTAAAAAAAATAATAACTATATTGGAGTGAGTAGGTGGTGTGGTGGTTGAGGTGCTGGACTCACATATGGCAAACTGCGGTTCAAGTCCCAGACTGCAAATCACAACAAAAAAAAAGATACATTAATAATAATATTAATGAAAGATAACTGTATCAAAGACTTAATGTGAAAAGAACTCAGGAATCAGTTAGAAAAGGCTCCAACTGATCAATGATGGGGACAATTTGAGCATTAATAAGCATAATAACTACAATGAACCAAAACACATTAAATACTGGGTTGTCAGAAAAGTCATGACATATTTTTCTATGCAAAAATACATCACTTTACCAATGACCCAATATGTTTAATTCATAAGTTTGTAATGATCCTAAAACAAATGAACAATAAACTAATTTCTCATTCTTAGAGAATGCAAATTATTTAACACATTATTTTGAAATTAAAAATAAATGGATAGGGATATAGGATCGAATCAGGCATTTCCCATATCGTCTCGTACAAACTGATCTTGAGTTACCACATAAGAGGCAAGAGGACTTTTCTTTACAAAAGTACTCTAATCAATACATGAAGAAGAAATGATAGAATTAAAATATCCATTTTAGTTAAAAGTTTAATTAAAATCACCATTATGTAATCCACAATGAATTAATAGATTTGGATATGGGTCATCAATGGTGAGTGCTATTGTTTGTATTCCCTAAAAATTCATGTTAAGATTTGGTTATGGGGGAACCAGCAGTTAGTGTAATGGCTATGTCGCTGGACTCCCACGTAGTCGACCGCAGTTCATGTCCCGGACCCGATGGCTTAAAACTCACGCCGGGCGCGTGTGCGTGCGTGCCCAAGATCCCGAGAGGAGAATGGAGGAGAAGGGATTGCGGTGTGACCATCCCCCCTGGGGGGGTGATTTCTCGCTTTCTGTCTCTATGTCTCTCTCTGTCTGTCTGGCGAGCGCACACGCCCTACAGCAAAAAAACCTCTCAAAAAAAAAAAAAAGATTTTGTTATGGGGGCATCAGGTGGCGTAGTGGTTAAGGTGCTGGACTCTCACATGGCCAACCACAGTTCAAGTCCCATACCCAGTGGCTTGAAACTCACGCCGGCACATGTGCATGTGTGCCCAAAATCCTGAGAGGAGAATGGAGAATGGACTATAGTGTGGCCACTCACACAGGGGGTGATTTCTCACTCTCTCTGTCTCTGTATCTCTCTGTCTCTCCAGAGAGCATATGGGCCCTATAGCAAAATCTCTAAAAAAAATTACTTGGTTATGCAGGTATTAAGAAGAAACTTAAAACCTTTGTGGTGTCAAAGGTAGGGTTTAGGGAGTGATTGAATGATTAAGGTGGGGCCCCCATAATTGAGTTCTGGTGGGTTATAAGGAGAAGGAAGGAGAGAAGAACAGAGAAACACATGGTACAGAGATTATGCTCTTCCACCCTCTGCCATGTGATACATCTGAAGATTCCCACAAAAGGTGGCCTCTGGGGACCAGCAGTTAGCGTAATGGCTATGTCGCTGAACTCCCATGTAGTCAACCGCAGTTCGAGTCCCAGACCTGGTGGCTTAAACTCATGTCGGGTGCGTGTGCATGTGTGCCCAAGATCCCGAGAGGAGAATGGAGGAGAAGGGATTGCGGCGTGGCCATCCCCCCAGGAGGTGATTTCTCGCTTTCTGTCTCTCTGTCTCTCTCTGTCTTTCTGACGAGTGCATGTGCCCTATAGCGAAAACCTCTCCAAAAAAAAAGGTGGCCTCTGTACTGGGACCTCCAAACCATAGTGAATAAAACTCTACTTTTATAAATCACACGGGTTCAGGCATGCTCACGTTACTAGCAACAGAATGGACTAAGACAGTGGCTGACATCACAAAAGAGAGACAACCATATGTATATGTCCCCTGATTTAAGTACATTTTGCTGTTGGGGGAAAAAAAAAAGGACCTTGAAATTACACAGACTTCTTGATCTAACCTCCACTTTATAAGATCCACAGAAGTTATTGGAACATGGTCATGGTCAAAGACATCATGGGGATGCAGTCAGCAAAATCCAGACTATAGAAAATTCTAAAGGACAAATGACCTGGCTTCATCAACCAATTGTTTGAGAAAGAATGAGTGAGAATGCGAGCAGGAAAGTGCTAGTATGGGAACATAAAGATTAAAGAAGACTAGGAAATGTATGAACCAACTGCAATTGGTAGATCTTATGTGAATATTGAGGCAAACAAAAAAAATTTTTTAAAAAGTATTTGTGAAGTAACTGGAATTTTGAAGACACTGGATATTTAATGCTATGTAAAATTACAGGTTGAATGGGGCCAACAGGTGGCATGATGCCTGAGGCTCTGAACTCCCACATGGTCGACTGCAGTTCAAGTCCCAGAACTGGTGGCTTCAAAATCATGCCAGGCATGTGTTTCTGCATGCCAAAAATCCCAGGAGGAGAATGGAAGAGATGGGACTGTAGCATGGCCATCCCCACCGGGAGGCAGTTTCTCACTTTCCCTTTCACTGTCTTTCTCTGTCCCTCTCCAGCACACACATGAGACCTATGGCAAAAACCTTAAAAAAAAAAAATTACAGGTTAAATATCCCTTATTTAAAATGCTTTGAGACCAGAAATATCTCAGGCTTCATATTTTTTTTTCATATTTTGGAATATTTGCATATACTTAATGAGGTATCTTGGAGAAGGGACCCTAGCCTAAACATGAAATTCACTTACGTTTCATATATACTGTATACGTATAACCTGAAGGTAATTAAATATAATGTTTTTGTCTTTTGTATTTGACCACAGCCTGTCATATGAGGACAGGTGTGGAAATTTCCACTTGTGGAAAAGTTTCCGATTTCGGAGCATTTGGGATTTCTGATTTTTCAGATTAGAGCAGAAGTATTTTTTAAAAGAAACCTTATCTTTTAAAGATATATACTGAAGTATTTTCTGATGCAATTATACACTGTTTGAGATATGCTTCAAAATAATGTCATGAATAATGGATGAAACAAACTGGCTAAGCATTGGCCATACTTGGAGCGTGGATGATAAGTACACGGGAATTCATTATACTAGCTGTCTACAATTGTAGATGTTTGAAATTTTCCATAATAAAATGTCTTTTAAAAGACAATGGCCATGGAATTTGGAGTAAGATCTAGGTCACATTTTAAATCTTGGCTCTGCTCCTTATGCACTGTGTAACCTTGAACAAATTACTTGGTCTCTCTGTTGTAGTGGATGTGATATACACAAGGTGTCCAGCATGCTGCCTGGCATAGAGTCCACGTTCTTCATGACTGGTAATGGTCACAGACGTGTTCCCCGCAGAGAGCAAGCATGCCAGGCATGTGTTTCTGCATGCCAAAAATCCCAGGAGGAGAATGGAAGAGATGGGACTGTAGCATGGCCATCCCCACCGGGAGGCAGTTTCTCACTTTCCCTTTCACTGTCTTTCTCTGTCCCTCTCCAGCACACACATGAGACCTATGGCAAAAACCTTAAAAAAAAAAAATTACAGGTTAAATATCCCTTATTTAAAATGCTTTGAGACCAGAAATATCTCAGGCTTCATATTTTTTTTCATATTTTGGAATATTTGCATATACTTAATGAGGTATCTTGGAGAAGGGACCCTAGCCTAAACATGAAATTCACTTACGTTTCATATATACTGTATACGTATAACCTGAAGGTAATTAAATATAATGTTTTTGTCTTTTGTATTTGACCACAGCCTGTCATATGAGGACAGGTGTGGAAATTTCCACTTGTGGAAAAGTTTCCGATTTCGGAGCATTTGGGATTTCTGATTTTTCAGATTAGAGCAGAAGTATTTTTTAAAAGAAACCTTATCTTTTAAAGATATATACTGAAGTATTTTCTGATGCAATTATACACTGTTTGAGATATGCTTCAAAATAATGTCATGAATAATGGATGAAACAAACTGGCTAAGCATTGGCCATACTTGGAGCGTGGATGATAAGTACACGGGAATTCATTATACTAGCTGTCTACAATTGTAGATGTTTGAAATTTTCCATAATAAAATGTCTTTTAAAAGACAATGGCCATGGAATTTGGAGTAAGATCTAGGTCACATTTTAAATCTTGGCTCTGCTCCTTATGCACTGTGTAACCTTGAACAAATTACTTGGTCTCTCTGTTGTAGTGGATGTGATATACACAAGGTGTCCAGCATGCTGCCTGGCATAGAGTCCACGTTCTTCATGACTGGTAATGGTCACAGACGTGTTCCCCGCAGAGAGCAAGCATGGAAGGCTATGGAGTAGAGCTAGGAAACCTACTCATGGGAGCAGTCATCCCCTAAACACTTGAAGCCCATGACTCATCCACCACTTTAGGATGTGATACATTTTTTAATTAGGTAGATAAAAGACCATTAATTACCAAAGATCAGAAGGGTGTTATATTCTTGAAAGGTTTTGTGTGTGGATATTATATCAGAATTTATGGAGCAACTGGGGGTTGAATCCAAGACTAGGTTAATTCTACAAAATGAGAAGTATGGACATTCTTTCCTGTATTTAATCTTAGAAATCAATACACCCGAACACGTATCTCCTTCTAAAATCCCACATTCCACACTGCCCAGCATTAACTGATCATGTCCAGAACTTCAATAACCACCAGTTTCATCCGAGCAGACAACTGAGACCCAGCCTGCTGTTCCAGTGAGCCACAGGCTCCTGCGGACCACTCTCTTACCAGTTCCTTCTGCTAGCCCTGGCCTGGAGGCAGCACATTTCTGCAGGAAATTCTGTTCAGGTTGACCAGCTGTTCCTCCATTGAATTCATAAGTTCTGTCTCTTATAGCTTTCTTTCAAGAACAGATGATGTCCTTGCTCCTCGTAGGACTCCATGAGCAATCTCTGGATGGCTTCTAAATAGCAACCATCTCCCAAGAATGCCATTTTACCTTCAGGGGTGACTCTTCCCTTTCTTTCTATTGCTTTTGCTCCTATACTTCCTGCCATAAGGCACACTGAAGGGCCTGGCTAGAGTGAAATGAAGTCCAAGCAGTTTTAACTGCCTGACACCCTGACCCCAAATGTAAAACAGACTCCTGTGACAAGGCACAGACCACAGGGTCCTGGAGCAGTGATGCTATTCCCGCGGTCAGTGCTAAATCTTTGTGCAAGTGGGCAGTTGGAAAATGAGAAATGCCACACTTAATTGCAGCATACATACTTTATGTGCCCTCACCTTTCTTTCTGATTTTTCCAACATGGAGTGGCTTGATTTAAGTGCACCATTAGAGACACGTGGCCTAGACTAAGATGTCGATAATAGCCATGACAGCCATGACAACTATATGACAAGAAGAGCTGTGAAGGATGCAAGTTAGACCCCTTTACATCCATTTCTCATTTCAATCCCACAGTAACTTTAGAAGGTGGGTATCGCTATCCTTATTTTATAGGTGAGAGGACTTGGAGCACAGAGAACCCCAGCAGCTTTCTCAAGGTCACACAGCTAGGAAGGGCAGAAGCAAGAAATCACCCACTGTACCCCTTCCTGAGGTCTTGCTGCAAATCCCTGGCACACCCCACCACCCCCACCCCTTCTTTAGAAGCATCAACTGAAGGCACTTTCAGGGCCCACAGGAACTGCCCGCGGTAGAATACTTCACATAAAGCAGGGACAATCTGCGCCTGACTGAAATTGTTCCTATAGTTCTTCCTTTTGTTACAAGGGGAGGAAAAAAGTGCGGTAAAGGAATGTCTCCTCTGCTTATCTCCCTCTCACACAAACCCAGTGAGAGTGGTAATTGATGGCCAGCGCACAGCAAGGTTGACAGACCGCCAAACGGAACCCCACAAAGCTACAGACACAGCCCGGATCTCACAGGAAGGAGGCGGTTTATGAACTTTCCGTGTGGCATCTTCTTCTGACTTGTTTATAGGGTCTTCACAATTTGGGGGACAAGGAGCGAGGAAGCTGGTCACGATGAGGATTCAGAGTTCTCTCCCCCACCCTCCCGGTCGGACCACTCCAAGCTATTTATGGAATGATAGGGAAGAAAGGGCTGTCAGGCCCGGCCGAGGCTGCAATCTGCCAGATATGAAAACCAATTGCTTTTCATAATAAATTCCAGCTGGAGCCATAGAAATAATAAGGACGAAGAGAAGGTAACACCAATTTGCTTTATTTGATTAGCTCCTTCTTGGGCGGTCCAACCCTGGCTTCTTTTCATTAAAATAAGGGCAAATTGAAAATCGTAAAAGAGGCTTTCTTATCAGAGAACAAATGGCTGGGTAGATTCATAGGCCTAAAAGCCCCCACAAGGCGTTGCGATGCCCGCTCTTACTGCTGAGGATGAGCAAGTCCCCAGGAGCCAGTGCTCCAAAGAGCTTCATTTGAGGACTCTTTGGCGCATGTTTTCATTTTTCTGAATAAAAGTAGAGACAGCCAATAGCACTACCCAGTAGCTGGCGCTTTATGTAATCAATCTTGTATCATCCTCACTACAGCCCCATGAAGGAGGCCGACTGAGCAGCCAAGCAAGAAAATCTCCCAGATTGGGGTTCTAGATCCCTAGATTCTCATCTCTAAGGCCAAAATATCTCTGTGGGGAATTGAAAACAGAATGGGAGTAGCTAGGTCTTCCAGAACTCAAAGATCATTAAAAACAAGCTGCTGGGTCAATGGCATGGTGGATAAGGCACTGGATCCCACACAGCTGACTCTTCATTTCAAGTCCCAGTCATGGCATCTTGAAAAACACACGGGGGCAGCAGATGGCATGGTGGTTAAGGTGCTGGACTCTCAAAGGGGTGACCATGGTTTGAGCCCAGACCTGGTGGCTTGCTTGCTCTCTCTCTCTCTCTCTCTCTGGTGAGTACACGTGTACTGTGGCAAATCAAAAAATAATAATAATAATGGTAAATGAAATTTAAAATGAAATAAAGAAAAGCATGCCAGGCATGGGTGTGTGCATGCCCAAAATCCTGAGAGGAGAAGGGATCGCTGTGTGGCTATTCCCCTGGGGGGTGGGTTCTCATATTCTCTCTCTCTCTCTCTCTCTCTCCTCTGCAAGCACACACACTATATGGCCAAAATCTAACAAACAACAACAAAAAAGCAGGCTTCTAACCACAGTTCACACTTCTGTTCCTACAAGTCATAGCTGGAAATCACTGAAAATGAAAGGCTATCCATATAGAGAGAAGGTAATGACCAGAGTCACTCCAGAAGAGTTTTGGGGGGACTCATTATAAGCTCCATTCCTGGAGCTCCCAGGGGCTCAGCTTGAAATTTAGATATGATACTCAGTGATACATTCAGTTAATATTTATTGAGCAGCTATTATGGCCAGGCGTCAGCCTACAGTGCTATGCCTCCTTACACCTTGCAATCCAGCCAGAATAGAGCAGTGACTGTCAGGGGTCCATCTGTGCAGGCCTGGGAGCTGGATGAGGAAGAGGAGGCCCACAGGAGATAACAGAGAAGCACGTTCACTAACAGCTGGCAAAGGGGTGGGGACAGATGGCCTCAGGGGCCTCTCCCAGGATGCAGCATCTGAGCAGAAGCTGAGGCCAAGGCAAGGGTACAAACAGTTCAGTGGGAAGCAGCTAGGGAAAAAGCAGCAAGTCTTGGGGCCTGGGAAATATGTGCTGGTGTGGCTGGAGGGCGAGAGCAAAGGTGAGAAGATGGTACCAGAGAGCTGGCTAAGCCCAAGTTGAATAAGGGTGACTTCATTCAAGTGTGATAGAAGATGAAAGACACAAACTCACCGGGGAATACACCTGAGTTTGTGGCAGTGAAGAATAAGTGAAGACCCTAGATGTTAGTACAAGTGTGCCACAAAATGTAAGCTAACAGAAATGAATTCTAAGTGCAACCTGAGTAAGTGTACTGAAGGAAAAGCATAGGGTACGTGAACAGAGAGACACTGCATCCAGACTGGGGCAGAGAGACTGTTCCCCCAAACTCTCTGTTCCACCTCCAGCCCCAACAAAGTGATATTTAGGCTGAGAGATGAAAGAGAGTAAAACTTGGCCAAAAAGAACAAGAAGAGGCACCTTCCAGACCTGTAGGGGCCACATCCTAAGCTTATGGGTCCTCTGGGAATTCTAAACTTCACTCTAATGGGGGTGGGATGCAATTAAATGTTGCTTTCTTGTTTGTTTGTTTGTTTTGATTTACCAGAGGACATGTATGCTCATAGGAGAGAGACAGAGAGAGAGAGAGAGAGCAAGTCAGTAAGAAATCGCCCCCCTTGGGGCACGGTCATGTCACAATCCCTTCTCCATTTTCTCCTCCTTTTTTTTTGGCAAGCACATACATGTGTACAGTGGCTTCCAGTGTGTATTTCAAGCCACAAGGCCTTGAACCACATAGTCAGCCATGTGGGATCCAGCTCACGTAACCCCACCAGGCCATGAGCTGGCCCATAAGTGAAAGTTTCTAAGCACAGCAGTGGGTTGATCATTTAGACTTGACATGTCTGGCTCACCCAAACTGTAGCTTGTTCTGTCTCCTCCACCTCTCATAACTTGTAAATATCAAGCACTCCATAAATGCTTAGCAAATGAGTGAATTAATCAAGGAACTCAGCTTTTCTTAAAACAAACAGAAACCATAACTTACTTTTAAATTGATCAATGAGGAGGCAAAGAAAAAGGGAGGGTTTAACATGAGAGAATAAATGGCATCCCCTTTCTTAGGATGTGATATTACTGGAAAGCACTCCTGCTGCTTGGTGCAACCAAGCTTCCAGGAGCTGGAGCCCAGCAGAGCAACAAAGTGTCACTCAAATGCCACCCAGCAAGGGTTCATGTTCAAACCCACAGCAGTCTCTTCTGGCCAAAGTCCATGCCTCCTAAATGGAGCTGGGTGCTTCCACAGTCCCTCACTTGTCACATTCCAACACCGATATTTTATTAATAATCCAATGTAAATCTGCAAGAAAATTAATGTGTCATCTCCTAGCAGGAAGGACTAAACATCTCAATGTGACGGTCTGTTAGAGTTGTCATTTATCATTAGCATGCAATTCAAGGCAAGCTTCCCACATTCTGGTGGGAGCTTTTGAGACGATGAATCTCTGAGAATTAGCTTCTGGTCCAATTATTTCATTCCCCTCCTCCCACCTTCCTACCCAAGAAATAAATTCTGTTTTGATGGGAGGAAAGAAAAAAAACAAGAAAGAAAGAAAGAAAGAAAGAAAGAAAGAAAGAAAGAAAGAAAGAAAGAAAGAAAGAAAGAAAGAAAGAAAGAAAGAAAAGGAGGAGGAGGGAGTTTGCTATTCTCCTTCCTAGTTGAAATCAATTTTTCTCAAGGAGACAAGGCAATATTCATTTTGCGAGCAGGGAATAAGGCTGTACGCTAAAGGCCAATAAATGAAGCTGTTCTGATGAAAACTTCCTCAAATCAAATGTAGGGGAACCTCTTAATGGGCTTTGTTCTTCTCTTCCATAATCCATAACTATTAAGAGAAAGATGGGCAGGGAGAAGGTACCACAAAGGAAGTTCTGTAAACATTCGGCCAGTCATCTTCCAGGTAGCTTCAAAGAGGTCACTGTGAACACTGGCCTGACCATCCCCTCCACATGCTTCGAGTGGAAACCTACATGCCATGCACTGTTGTAGGCTCTAGGGACACAGAGCTACAGATAAGCATGCCCTGGTTCTCAGGACAGGTTCTGCAAGAAAACAGGCCAATAAACTAAAAAATTATAAAAATGGACCAGTACTATGAAGAAGATAACTTTGAGATCGGAATTCTGTGCATTAAAATAGAATTGTTTTGTCTAGTAATTTTTTTTAATCATTAAAGTATAATAATATTCTGGCATAAATCACTCTTCTGGTTCCAAAGTAAACAGGACAGTTGGGATGATCAGACAGGTGAGTTTCTCCTGGCTGGCATGAGCACTGGGAAGCCTGGGGTTGGCCCTCCCAGGCTCACTGCACCATCTAGCACAGATGCAGGCGCATCCACACCTATGGAGTGTCCAAGGACCTTGGTTTGGTTACCATAAGTAGAATTTTTTTGTTTTTTGGAGAGGTTTTCGCTATAGGGCGCGTGCACTCGCCAGACAGACAGAGAGAGAGACAGAGAGATATAAAGCGAGAAATCACCCCCCAGGGGGATGGTCACGCCACAATCCCTTCTCCTCCACTCTCCTCTCGGGATCTTGGGCACGCACGCACACGCACACGACATGCGTTTTAAGCCACTGGGTCCGGGACGCGAACCGCGGTCAACTACGTGGGAGTCCAGCGACATAGCCATTACGCTAACTGCTGGTCCCACCATGAGTAGAATTTGAGACAACTATCCCTCCATGTGCTGCTCGACCCGTTGAGTCCTCCAGCATTGCAGTCAACCCCAGCCCAGCAGGATGGAGACAAAGGGCTAGAGGGCCCTGGACTGGAAAAGGGCATTCAGACTCCCCATCCTCAACAGGCTCTTCCCCCTGCTGTGCACACCCCCACTGGAGTGCTGTCTCCCATGACAATGGATCCCTGCCATGCCCTCCTGTGGCATTGTGTGCATCCCCCATCATGACACTGGCAGGCTGGGCTGTCCCTGCTCTTGAAGTCTCATGAGGGTGGAGAACATGTTCGTTCCATTTGCGCTAAAAAGAGCCTCTCCTTTGATCTGCATAGCCCCACAGGGTGGGTTTGACAGAAGAAGAAACCACATCTCAGAGGCTTGGCTATGGCTCGAGGTCATGGAGCTGCTGAGTGGAACTGGCACTTAGCCCAGGTCTGTCTGCAGATAGACAGGAGCCTCTGCCCCATCTCATTACTTGGGAGTCACACATTGACTTTCATTGGAGGTCTTGGGCCACGTGCATATTAGCAGAGCACATGACAAGTCTTGAGACTGCATGATGCCTGAATATCCCACCCTACCAGCTTGTCCTGCTCATTCTCAGACCTGGCCTAGAGGACTATGGGCTACTTCCAAACTTCAAACCCACAATCAACAGATGAAGATGTTGAGATGATACCTGGGCAGGTACCCCAAGTGCCACTTGCCCTCCTCAGGGAGGGCACCCATAGGTGATCCCAATTTGATTGCACCTGAGGTGGAAGCTCCCTTTCCACCTGTCTGCTTCTTTCTTCACACCAGGGGCCTCAGGACACAATGACTCCTATTCCACCTGCCACATCCCAGACACCCAGGGGCCCCTCTGTAGTATACTGGCTCCCATGAGCAGTGAGCATGAAGCTCGGGGATAGAGACCTTAGAGAAGGAAACCCACTTGGGCTTTGATGGCCTCAGTTGTCATCTCTGACAGAAGTCAATGCTCCAGCCCCTGTGCCAAGTTACAAACTAGCATGGCTCCCAGGGGCTGTGGAATACAGCCAGGCATCTTCTCAGCTGCCCTGCATGGCTGCCCTTTGCCTGGGCCAAGACGTAATGAGTCTCTCCCAGATCTCTGTGGCTTGGACTCCCAAGCAGAAGAGCCCTGAGCAATAGCCCTGCACCCACAGTCAGGACCCTTAGCCTTCACCTCCGCCTGAGCTGAACAGGGACTCTCTCCCATGCATAGACCCCAGCACACACTGGCAGGACTAATACCAGAGTCGGGAATGACCTTTGGTGCAGATGGAGGGGTGATGAGGCAGAGAGAGTCAGGGGTGTTCCAGATGGCAGCAGATAAGCGGGAAGGACACATTCCAGAGGAACACCAGCCTGCGGAGGGCCAATGCAGGGCAGGAGCCCAGGGCCAGTGGAGCTGAGTGGAAGACACATGGAGAGGATGCAGGTCCTGAGTTGGGGCAGCTGGCTCCCCTCTAGGACTTTTTTCTTCATCCGCTCTCCTCTCCCAACCCCGACCACTGGTCCTGCTTCCCAGAGCTCTCATAATCAGTTTCCCAGGAGGGCTCTAGCAGCTAAAGCCCAGAAGTACAGCTGTGGGTCACTACGCTGTCAGTTCAGCCTAGAGCTCTGGGGCCACCAGGATTCAGGCCAGGCATCCCTTTTCCCAGGTGGAGGGGGTGTACC
>NW_006159616.1:16713247-16718489 GCF_000334495.1 Tupaia belangeri chinensis
CACTCTTTCTGGGTGCCCAGGACCAGCTTCAGAGTCCTTCATAGGCTCACAAACCTCAGCCTCCTCACCTGGCTACTCAGGAAGCCATTTTGGAGATGAGAGGATCCCTGGGGATTCTCTTGGGGCCTCATAAGGACAGTCCTTGGAGCTCCAAGGCCCTACCCAGCCTCCCAAAAACACCCAAAGAAATATTTGAACCAGAGTGAAAATGAATATTATTGATAGGTCCATGTTTTTATCAACTTGTTAACTGTGAACCAAAAGACAATAGGGGTCATTTTCTTCTTTTACCACTGTGTATTTCAACTAGTCTACAATGAACAGGTACTATTTTATTATACTATGCTATCATAAGTGGAGTTGGAGTCTCAAGGGGACTTAAGCCGATCCCCTGCCTCTACGGCCCTAGCTCACTCTAGGCCCGACCCTTGCCTTGCTCTCCTTCCTGCAGCCACCACTCAGCTGCCCACTTCTGACTGCCTTGTGCTTTGCATATCTGTCTACTTTTGATTTCTCAGTTCCTTGAGATCAGGGTCCACAGTGCATGCAAGGCCATAATGGCAACTCTGGCAGAGCAGGGAAGGCCTCCCACTCTCACCTCCTCTGCGCCAGGCCTTCATGCTGCCCACCTGGGGCCAACCTCAACACCTCCTCTGGACTCTTGGAGGCTGCCTTCTTGGATCCCCTCCACCTGATCCCGGGCACCTTCCTCACACTCAGGTCATGCCCTTCTAGTACCCTGTGAAGGGCAAGTTCCTCAGGGTGCCATGCAAAGCCCTCCACCATCAGGCTCAGCCAGCAATCCTGCCTTTTTCCATACATGTCTTTAAGTCCTGTGTCCCGGCCCCCTGGTCATCCACAGGATATGCCCTTACTCCTTGGTGTCACTGCATATGCTGTTGTCTTAGCCCAAGTGCCCACAAAGTGCAGCTGTGAAGCACTAAGCTGCTATTTCAAACCCACAGCTTCCTCCCCTGGCCAAAGTCCAAAATCCTGTTCAGTTCTTCAGCGGCCTGTCTTGAATACTGCTACCACCTCCTTCTCCACCTAGAGGAATTAGATGTTGCCTCCTTGACCCTGCCATAGCACAAGCTGGAGTCCCAGTCTGGACCCTTCCTGTGTTTGGCCCTGTATTATTACAGCTGGTATCATAATCTGCCTCCCCAGAAGGCTAGACATTCTTGATCAGGGGCTGTATCTCTTTATCTTAGGGTTTTCTACATAGCTAGAAGAGTGTCTTAGGTCTCCAAAAATATCTCCAATAGAACCTCCTAGAAGTCCCATAAAAGCCAGCACATACTGAGCACTAAGTTAGCGTCAGTAACTATAGCAAGGGCTTACATGCACGCACCTGTTTGATTTTCACGTGAGAATGTAGGTGATACTATCATTCCTCTTTGCGGGTGAAGCCACCAAGGCTCAGAGAAGTAAATAGTTTGCCCAAGTTCACAGGACAATGGTGGGAATAACAGGACTCCCAGGTAGGGAGGTCTGACTCCACTCTGTACACATTTTGACCACTGTGCCATGCTGCCTTCCTCAGAAGATGGTTAAGATGTACACAGAGACACAATTGCCTACCAAACCATCAGAGTGCTAGGAAAAGGTCTGTGCCCCAGCACCCAGAGGAAGCTAGTTCAAATACTCTTAGTTGCTAAATCCCCCCAAGTCAAACGTATGTCCTCCGAAGACCAAAACAAGTACTCTAGACTTTACAAAGAGCCCTTCACACCACCCTTGCTTTGTACCATCACAGAAGCTGGGCTTTAACTTCCATTCATTATAACACGGATTAGGCTGAAGGTGTTTTGGTCAAGAGATCTCTGCTCCTCCCTTCTCCAGAGTTTATGTCAGAGCCCTGTGGCCTAACAGCCTGATGTTCCCCTAATCGTGTTACTGCACTATTAAGAAGGCTGTTTAATTCAACCAGTTCCTTCTAAATTGTCACATAAAAAAATTGGTAAATGTCAGACACATCATTTAATAGAAAATGATGTTTTACTGCCAGGGGAACTAGGTGGATGAAAGGAGGAGTAAAAAAAAAATCCAGTGATGACCTCAGGCAGGCTTAAGGGACAAGGTTCCCCTAGTCTGAGACTCCTGTCTTGGGCCTATCTTTCCTGGCAGTGGGCAGTCACCCTCAGATTCTGATGTGTGCAGGACACTGGGCAAGGATTACTGGGGAGGGAGGGATTAAGGTCAGACTTAGAAAGAAACTGTATTTCCTGTCCTCATGCAGCCCATGCAGGGCCTTCAAAAAGTTCATGGAAAATGCCAGTTATGGTAAACAACTTTTGGATTTCATGGATTTCAAAAAGTTTTTTCACCAAAACAAACTCATCCTTTAATTCCAATTTTCCCACACACTTCATGAAGTCCCCTTGTACAAACTTGCAGCAAGAAAGAGCCACTAGATTTTCTTGGTCACTGGTCACTCCTCACAATGCCCCTTGCCATTAAGGATTACTACCCTCACTTTCAGAGGCCAAGACAGCTGCCAGGGATACCAACCCACATATAAGCAACTTGCCATTTGCAAAGGGATGGGTTCACATGCAATAGCATGAGAAAATAAGTGTCACGTAATTGGCTTGGTGGGGGGCTCAGCCTCGGGCACAGTCCATAGCACACAGGACTGCAGGGTCAGAAGCCACAAGGCTGCTGTGGGTTTGGATCTCTAGATGACCTAAAATGCACTGGAAAAGCATGTGTGTGTCCAATATCCTGACCAGATAGGGGGCTAGAGATAGGGGATTGAGGCATGACCAGACTTTGTCGAAGGTATCTCTATCTCTGTCTCTCTCTGTGTGTCTCATACATATAAACACTGTTATGACTTTTAAAAATGAGGGCAGATCCCACCAATGTTGGCAGATGAGAGCACAGAGATACAGAACAACATGTACCATGGCCTTGTTTATGACAGGAGAAGTGTGGACACCACCTAAGAATTGCTTCAGTTAATTGCTATCATAAATAAACCATAATATACTGATATAATGGAATAGTACACAGTTATTAGAAAGGATGTGTATATCTATATTAATTGACATAGAAAGAGCTCCATTTTTTTTTTTTAAAGCAAGCTGCAAAACAGCTTGGTAGTATAGTAGGATCTCATTTATGTAAGAATTATTTACACACCCAGCACTTATATTATCTCTATTTACATGTAGAAAAGTCTGGAGCAAATAACATTCTCTAAAATGTTGGCCCTAGCTATCTCGAAATAGGATTTCAGGGGATTTGGGGCAGGGAGAGGGCTACCATGTCTTTCTACGTGGTAAAAATGTTCTTCAATGAACATGTACTATCTTTGTCAAAAAGGACGTTAATTTATATAAAACGAAAGGAGAAGGATTACTAGACCAACTCAGAAAGCATTTACAGAGTACCCACTCTGTGTCCAATCTCAGGGATACAAAGATGAATGAAACTCATTCATTACCCAGAACGGAAACCACAAATAATAAACAGAGGACCGGCATTTTGTGAGAGGCAGTTGACGAGAGGCAGACGAGGCAAAACAAAGATCTGAGGAAGAGGCAGGAAGCTCTGTGTTACCTCTTTTTTACTATTAAAACGCCCAGTCTGTGCAGTCCTAAATGCAGGTTTTTCAGAGATGGTGTTGATCCTGAAGCAGAGTTCTCACTGAGCAGAATAAAAGGCTCCTTTTACATCCTCATGGGATACAGGGACAACTGAATTTGAAGCCAGAGACCATATGCTCACTTCCAGGGCCACGTATGGCACCTCGCTGAACGTGCCAGGCTCTTGTGATCCCTGCAAGGTGTGTGTTCGGATCTCGACTTCAGAGATGAAGAAACGGAGGCTCAGAAAAGTTTCTGAGTGGCAGGGACTCTGCAGGGGTGGGTGGAAGGGCCACACACAAACAAGATCTCGACTTCAGAGATGAAGAAATGGAGGCTCAGAAGTTTCTGAGTGGCAGGGACTCCGCAGGGGTGGGTGGAAGGGCCACACACAAACACGTAAGAGGGCGCATTGCTGTCCCTTGCCGTCTTCTGGCAGCGGATGCATGGCCTTTGCCAGGATACAGTGGACCCCGGGCTTCTGCATAGGGACAGCACTCTTGAGGAAACGCAGAGCCAAACAGCAATCCATGATTATGTGCCTGCAACCTTCTCCTCTCCGGAAACCAGGGCAGAGAATGGAACCCCAGAAATCCCGCTAAATGTCCTGAGATTCTCCCCATTTCCCTAGAGTAGCTTTCAGCTCTACTGGTACCTCGCCCTGCATTGCCGACCTCACCACTCCTACTCATGGGTGGTAGGTGGCTGAGGGGCTCGATCCTCTCAGTTATTCTTAGAATTGGCCCTCAGGGAAAGACAAATTCCAAGCCCCATAAAACAAATGCGTTAGCAAACAATTCCACTGAGAGTCAGAGAAAAATTTTCCAGACTTCTCAGGATGTTGTGAATAGAGAGCAAAGGATGATAGTAGAGGGGGGCTTTGTGGGAGAATGAGAGAGACCCGACTGTCAGTGGGCGTTTTCTCAGTCTGCAGCGCCCTGTCCAGCTGGCACTTGTTGGCTTCTAGACTCTTTTCCAACCTCTTCATCTTAGACAAGGAGAAACTGGAACAGGGGTGTGGTAGTGATGTTTGGAAGGGTTTAGCATGCTTTCTGTCACTCAACTGGCTGAGGTGATGAGGATACACCTTGTGTGAGGGCTCACCACAGCAGCTGCTGCCTAGCGACAGTAAATGAAGGTGCAGTGTGGGTGGGCAGGGTGCCATCAATCTAGTCACAGGACCCCAAGTAGCTGCTAGATAAGGCCCTGGGTGCTAAGCAGAGGGGCAGGGGGAATACACCCACCAAACACTCCCACATCAAGAATCCAGGGATGCCTAGGTCAGTGCCTCATTGGCCCTAGAGCTTTGCCTTTGACAATTGACTGACACCAGAAAGAAGGCTCCATCCCTCCACACCTTCAACCTACTTCCAGAGGCACGAGGAACCCACTCAAGCAACAGAAGCCAAAACGTAAAAGCTCAAGAGTTTTGTGCTCCTTTATAAGCTGATGATGCTTAAAAAGAAACAAGTACACAGCAGATTTCCTTAAAAATAAAAATAAAAAGATTCTCAAATGTTGATAAATATCATGAATTTCTACTGGGTAGTCCTCATTAATTTCTTCACTTGCTATTATGACCAACTCAGGGCCTTGGGTGCCTATCTCTTAAAAAATAAATAAATAAATAAATAAATAAATAAATTTTAAAG
>NW_006159616.1:16719275-16795137 GCF_000334495.1 Tupaia belangeri chinensis
CAGTTTCTGAGTGGCAGGGACTCCGCAGGGGTGGGTGGAAGGGCCACACACAAACACGTAAGAGGGCGCATTGCTGTCCCTTGCCGTCTTCTGGCAGCGGATGCATGGCCTTTGCCAGGATACAGTGGACCCCGGGCTTCTGCATAGGGACAGCACTCTTGAGGAAACGCAGAGCCAAACAGCAATCCATGATTATGTGCCTGCAACCTTCTCCTCTCCGGAAACCAGGGCAGAGAATGGAACCCCAGAAATCCCGCTAAATGTCCTGAGATTCTCCCCATTTCCCTAGAGTAGCTTTCAGCTCTACTGGTACCTCGCCCTGCATTGCCGACCTCACCACTCCTACTCATGGGTGGTAGGTGGCTGAGGGGCTCGATCCTCTCAGTTATTCTTAGAATTGGCCCTCAGGGAAAGACAAATTCCAAGCCCCATAAAACAAATGCGTTAGCAAACAATTCCACTGAGAGTCAGAGAAAAATTTTCCAGACTTCTCAGGATGTTGTGAATAGAGAGCAAAGGATGATAGTAGAGGGGGGCTTTGTGGGAGACTGAGAGAGACCCGACTGTCAGTGGGCGTTTTCTCAGTCTGCAGCGCCCTGTCCAGCTGGCACTTGTTGGCTTCTAGACTCTTTTCCAACCTCTTCATCTTAGACAAGGAGAAACTGGAGCCAGGGGTGTGGTAGTGATGTTTGGAAGGGTTTAGCATGCTTTCTGTCACTCAACTGGCTGAGGTGATGAGGATACACCTTGTGTGAGGGCTCACCACAGCAGCTGCTGCCTAGCGACAGTAAATGAAGGTGCAGTGTGGGTGGGCAGGGTGCCATCAATCTAGTCACAGGACCCCAAGTAGCTGCTAGATAAGGCCCTGGGTGCTAAGCAGAGGGGCAGGGGGAATACACCCACCAAACACTCCCACATCAAGAATCCAGGGATGCCTAGGTCAGTGCCTCATTGGCCCTAGAGCTTTGCCTTTGACAATTGACTGACACCAGAAAGAAGGCTCCATCCCTCCACACCTTCAACCTACTTCCAGAGGCACGAGGAACCCACTCAAGCAACAGAAGCCAAAACGTAAAAGCTCAAGAGTTTTGTGCTCCTTTATAAGCTGATGATGCTTAAAAAGAAACAAGTACACAGCAGATTTCCTTAAAAATAAAAATAAAAAGATTCTCAAATGTTGATAAATATCATGAATTTCTACTGGGTAGTCCTCATTAATTTCTTCACTTGCTATTATGACCAACTCAGGGCCTTGGGTGCCTATCTCTTAAAAAATAAATAAATAAATAAATAAATAAATAAATTTTAAAGTAACAACAACAACAAAAAAAACCCTTAATTTTAGCAAGTGGAAAATAGTTTTAGAAAAGTATTTTGTTTTGTGTTGTGTTCTATCTTGAATCTCACTGGGAGTATGAACACAGCCCGCTCAGATTCCACTGGCCCCTGGTTTTTCTTCTTCTCTTTGAGCAGAAGCTGAGCCACCCTACTTTGGTGGCCGTGCCAACTAGGATGAGGGCCTGCAGACTGGTACAAATTTAGGACATCCAGTGGAAGGCTCACCAAGTGCCTCAGACATTGGTTTACAGCTTGACCTTGGGCAGCTACGACACTTCCAAAGAAACCACCAGTCTCTCCTATAGTAAAATGAGGCCAAACAAAACCTAAGGCCTAAACCCTGTGGGACCTCAGCCTCTCCCCAGCAGGTGAGGTGCAAGAATGCCTTGAGCCCTCTTGCTTTATGTGAAGGTGTTGCTGCAAAAGTCAAGATGCTGTCTGGTATATGCAATCACTCCTCATCATGGTACTTGGTAATGACTATAATTATAATTATTCTGTGGCCATAATAAACCCAGAAGATCCCTGGTCATTTGGGCTGATCCAGTTACTCAGGAATCTTCCACTCTATTTTCCGACAGCCCCGTGGAAGACAGGATGAGGTCTTTGCTAAACTTCCCAGAGATCCAAATGAAACACTAGCTCTAATAAATAAATTTAAATACCTCTAATAAAATAAAATTTGAGATTAAAAGGAAGTTGGCTTGCATATTCATGAACCATGTGAAAACTCAGATGAGCTCTTTTAAGCTCCTTATTCATGGGGAGTCAGAGATTTAACATGTGCTGGGAAGATTTCTTAGCAAATATAAGCCTGGCAAAGGCACATTCATCCATGAATTCATTGAACAGCATTTATTAACTATCACTTTGCATTACTATTTATTTTGCATATTCATCCCTCTTTGTAACCCCAGAGAAATGGCAGGCACTTAATTGACTTCTTGTGATGATGCTGGTTTTCTAAGGCCCTAAAGAACACAACCTGGGGCCTCAATTTGCTAGTACTGGTCAAAGAGGTAACTCATTTCCTTTAAAGCCTTTCTGATCCCACAGGACCATATTTGGTGAGTCTGGTATGCATTTTCCTTGCTCTGTCAAGCACCACTCCGACACACATATGCTTCTTTCTGTTCACCTGCTTGTTTGCCTCTTATGAAAGTACCCTGATACAACCACAACAACAAACAAATCCACGAACTTCGAAGTACAACCAAATGCTTTGTGTATGTGATTAGGCATCTCTAGTGGAGTGCCTGTGTCAAAGAACTTTGTTTCAGTGCTTTGCTGTGTGAAGTTATGAACAAATTCTAATGTGCTTCTTTCCATTCATCTGCCTGTTTGCCACTTAGCAAAGTACCCTGATGGAACAAAGAAAACACCAACTTTGGAGTACAACCAAGTGCTTTATATGTGTGGTCAACAAAGGAAGACATTCTGGAAGAATGTCTTCTTCTAGACTTGACATAGAGAGTGAGCTAATATTTTCTGATCACTTCTGTGCCACACAGCGTGGTGAGTTTCTCATGAGTATTGCATTGGATCCTCACAGTCACATTTGCGGCAGGTATATATCCACATAGAGGGTGAGATGAGACTCAGCCAGATAGATAACCCTGCACAATTGCAGAGCTAGCATGCAGTAAAGTCAGGATTGCAGATCCATGCTGACCTGACACAAGCTCTCTCCATGATGGTAGGAAAAACAATAGGCCTTTCCTGGTCCACCATGGGACTGCCACCATGAAGAAAGAGGAGAGTACTCTGTAAGGCACCTTTTAGTGGGGTACAGGGGTGAAGTTACCAACATAGCAGTTGGGTCCCTTAGAACAAAGAGCAAGAGCTTGGGGCTGTCTGGATAGGGCCCCAGTATGCATGACCCCTTCCAGTTCCCAAAAGCACAAGCCTGCTCTCTGCTGAGACACACCCACTACTTCATGGATGGGGGACAGGGAGGAGAAGTGGGGTAGGGAGGCAAGGACACTTTCCTAAATAATGTCTTACTCTTGGTTGCCAGAGTCAGGCAGGAGAAAGAGACAAAGGCAACAGGGAGGAGGAGGAAGAGAGCAAGATACAGGAAGAATTGAGGGTTCCATAAGGATTAAATCTCTGCTTCCCTCTGCAAGTACATTAAGACACAGAGCACAGGTCCCCACAGCCAGAGGGGCCCAGACGATGTATCATCACCCGAGACGAGGACAAAAATAAAAAGACAGCTGTGCAGGGTCCCACGGCCTGTCTGACACAACACTCAAGGGAGTTTCTCAAAAGCATCATCTATTTAGCTGATGGCCCTGAAGTGTTTCATTTAGCTGGAAATCAGGCTTGGTCCATTTCCCAGATCTAACTGACATTATAAGAAGCCTGCATAATGTGTCTGGCAGCAAAGCAGCTCAATAACCCATCACCTTGAGCCAGTCCTGCCACCACCCACCCCCCCCATTTGGGGAGCAGACTGCTCAGATGACTTTTAGAAGGCAGAGTCACTGCTGCCTCCCAGGTCAGGATTACAGGAAGCCTGTGTGTGTGCATGCACTTTGAGGAAAGGCAGGAGTTACCACATGGCACAAGGCAGTCACTGTCCTCTCTGACCAATGGGTACGACTTTCCAATTCCTTTAGCTTCTTGAGTCCTCCCACTGGGGCAGGAATCATTATCCCCAAAGCTTAGAGGGCTCGCGTAGTGCAACCCCACGGCTAGTGAGGAGCAGAGCTGTGATTTTAACCCAGGTCTGTCTGAGTCCAAAGTCCAGGCTCTCGACTGTGACCCCAGTGTTTCTCATCCCACTGACCTGGAGGAGCATTATACTATGCATTCACAGGCCTGCCTGGTGCAGTATAAGGAAGAGCAGAATCTCACAGCCAAATCCGTTTGCATAATTTTCAGGAAAACAAAACTGAACAAGTTTGCTTCTGGAGGGACTTGCAGGAGCTTTTCAAAGACTAATGCACACTGTGAATCCCGAAGCAAGTCACCACTCTGTTCTTTACAACTGCCGGCTTCCTCTGCAAGTGCTTAAGGTGTAAAGCGCAGACCTGGGTCCATCTCTGATTCTCTGTGTCCAGCACAGCTTTTGGCACAAGGTAGAAGAATGTAATATTCATGGAATGTGTTGAGTGAATAAGTGAATGAATGAGTAAGTGAATAAATGCCATGAATGAAAGTTCTGTCAAAAGATATATTGTTTAAAAGGCTCTGGGGAAAAGGCCACACTGTCTGCTGCCCTGGAGTATTTCCTGTCACCTACAGCTCCTCTGAGGCCCTTCCAAAGCCGCCTCCAGCAGTTCCACATGATGGATTCAGAAAGCACCATACCATTAATTCACACTTGCGCTCCCGCTGTGTGCACTTTCCCACCTCCTGCCTCTGGGACCAACAACAGGGCCTGAAAGAGACAGAAATGCTCGGCCAGACTGGAGACGCCTGATCAGGCAGGAGGCATGAGACAAGAGCCCAAAGTACCCAAGGGTCTCTCGTTACAGACCTGCCACCCACACACCCTCTTAGCCTTGTTCTCTCCCACGTCCAAGTGCTCAAGGGAGGTTAAGACCCAAAGCTGAGTCCCAGGTGCCAAGCCCTGGGAGGTGCCATCCAGATGCCAGAGCACAAACTCTTCACCTGACTCACTCTCACTCTTCACCTCACTCTCCATCTTCAGTCGCTTCTTGGGCAAATGGGCTGTTTGTTACATGGGTATGGGGAGAGAGTATTTTCTCCCTGTTCAACCCAGCCTCAGACTTGCTCTCATTTCCGAAAGGCAGCTCAGACTCAGCTGTCACCTACTGGAGAGACTGGTTGACACCCTCACCCTTTCTCTAGAGGGGCCGTAATCCACAGAGCTGAGGTAATCCCTTTTTCTGGAAGCCACTGAGAACAAGAGAAGATGGGGCAAATCTGGAGGACTCCATGTGATAAGTCTCATCAGTGATCTCTGGAAACGGTTGCTGTCCCAGAGACCTATTTGCTCCTGTGAATTGGGTATCCATCCAGAGGGAAAACTGCCAGGCCAGGCCAGGCCAGGGTTCACGAGCCATGGGAGGGGTTGTGCAAATGGAGTTTCCCTAACTTGCTGGGCCTCTCCATATTCCTCTGGCCCAAAGCACAGACACTTTTGAAGCTTGCCCTCTCCTTCAAGGGGGCTTGGGCTTTGTCTACTATAATAATTCACAGGCGGTCTATTTTCAGAACAAAGATACTCTACTCATTCAATGAATGAATTAGGCCCCTGCTGTGGCAGGCACTACACTAGCTCCCTCATTCATACAAAGCTCAATTCTACTTGGGTTTTGAGTCCTTCATGAAAGCCTTGTAAAAATACAGTGGGACGATATCTCAGTTGCTGAAGATGCCATAATGAAGTGCCATAGACCATCTATGAGTTATATAGAAAAAGGCAAAGCCCCCTTGAAGGAGAGGGCAAGCTTGTAAAGTGTCTGTGCTTTTGGCCAAAGGAATATGGAGTGGCCCAGCACACTAGGAAAACTCCATTAGCAAGTCCCCTCCCTTGGCTCATGGATCCTGGCCTGGCCTGGCCCGTTTTCCTGCTGGATGGATACTCAATTCACAGAAGCATCCAGATCTCTGGAGACAGCTTCTATCTTCCCAGAGATCACTGGTGAGTCTTGTCACTTGGTGCTGAGGGGCTTAAATAACAAACATTTATAGGGATATCAGGGAAGTAATGCTGCAGTTCTGCATAGAGAAACATAGAAAAGTATGTCATGACTTTCCCAAAAACCTAATATTTATCACAGGTATGGAGGCTGGAAGCCTAAGATTAAGGTAATTTAGTTCTTGGTAAAAGTTCTCTTCTTGGCTTACAGATGGGTCACCTTCTCCCTGTGTCCTTTCAGAGCAGAGAAAGCGAGTTCTAGCCATTTCCTCTTCTTATTAGGATACAAGTTCCATCTGGTGTCTCATCCTCATGATCTCATGACCTCATCTAAACCCAATTACTTCCAAAGGCCCCATCTCCAAATGCCAACACGTTGGAAGTCAGGGTTTCAGCATATGGATTTGGGACAGACACAAATATTCAGTCCACAATAGACAGTGAGTCTCTTCTCGGTAAAGACCTACAAACATACACACCCCATGGCCCCTGGATCACACTCAACTCTAGCAATAGAACAGTAACATCTTCTCCAACATGCCACACAGCAAAGGCCTCATGGTGTCTAACCCAATATGTGGCTGCAGTATCTATGAAAAACAGCTAGCTAAACAGTAATAGTATAAATAATCTTATGGGGGGGGATACTTAATATTTGTAAGAGAGCATACCTTTCAAGCATGTTCTCAAGATTCATTTGCATATAATTAACATGCAAAGACCATTAAAACAGGCTTGAGTTATTATTGTACTTGAAAATTATATAACTGCACAGAAATCTCTTAAAATGCTATGTAAGGGTCTTCCCAGGAGCCAAATTATATAAAGGTGGTCTTCTCAAGAGCCAAGTTAGGTGAAATCTCTCAACAAAGCCTCCAAAAACTACAGATCAATAGAAGAACAAATAAAACCCACAACTTTAACATGACTAGAAGACAGAGATGCTATACACATCAAATTACTTATACATAGAAAAATAAATGCTAATTTCCTGTGAAGTTTTCTTTTCTTTCTTTCTTTCTTCTTTTTTTGGTTTGTTTATTTTGCTATAAGCTACACACACTCATCAGAGAGAGACAGAAGAAAAGAGAAAAAGGGATAAAAGCTGACAGGTCCAGGAGTCAAACCACACCGTCGGCCATGTGGGATCCAGCTGCCTTAACCATACCACCTGCAGGCCCAAGTGAAGCTACTTCTTGAGTTCCCACCCAAAGCTTTTATAAAAGCAAAGAGTGGGACCAATCCAAAAGAGACAGACAAGAAAGGAGGATTTAGAGTTAAATTAAAATTACCTGCAGACAGAGGAGGTACACCCTAAGTGGAAATTCCCAGAAATGAATCCAATAGACAAAACCATGGACTGGAAGGGAGGATTTTAAAGGTACAGGAGCCCTGGAAAGCAGTTTGTCTGGGGAGAAGAGTCCTAAAGGATGGGCAGGCACCATTCAGAAAGTGTGCAGGGTAGGAGATAAAACCAAAAGGTGGACATGCAGCATCTCACAGGAACAAAAACAAAAATGAAACATTTCCAAAGACAAACAACTCTTCTCACCCCTTCCCCCAAAAGACATCCATAAAGAAACTGTACTATGCTACACTGACAGAAGAGGGGGCTCTTGAACTAAAAATCATATAAACCATGTACGCAGTCTTCATCTACATGAGGCTACTAAAAGAAGAAAAAACAAAAATAGGGATCCAGAGTTCAGCTGATGAAAATTACTCCAAAAATACAACCAGAAATGTTGGAGAGGGGCTGTAACATCACTACAAACCGAGTTAAAAACCTCAAAGAAACATTTGAAAACCACCCTCACAGCCTGCAAATGTAAAGATCAAATAACTTATAAGGGCAAGAGATTTAGCAACCTACAATGCAGAGTATCATTTTCATGAAACGCAAAGATTTTATATCCAGTGAAGCAGACCTTCAAAAATCAGAGTGTAGAAAAAGAGTTTTAAACAGGGAAGAACTGAATGCTTAATGTACCATTGAGCCCTCCTTAAGGAGTCTTCTAGAGAATTAACTTCGGGGACCAGAGGATGGTGCAGCAGTGAAACACAATGCTCTGTGCAGTTCACCTACTAGAAGGCTCTGGGTTTGCATCTGTAGATCTTCCTAAATGTGCCAGGCACATGCCCGCTCATCATCCAGGATTGGATCAGGCTGGGAATGAATCACAGCATCAAGATCCTATCAAGAGGGACCAGCAATTAGTGTAATGGCTATGTCGCTGAACTCCCATGTAGTAGGCGGCGGTTCGAGTCCCGGACCCGGTGGCTTAAACTCATGCCAGACACATGCGTGCATGCCCAAGATCCCGAGAGGAGAATGGAGGAGAAGAGATTACAGTGTGGCCATCCCCCCTGAGGTGATTTCTCGCTTTCTATCTCTCTGTCTCTCTTTTTCTGGCAAGCGCACAAGCTCCTATAGCAAAAACCTCTCCCCACCCCCCCAAAAAAATCCTATCAGGGATTGTGCTCTCTCTGTCTCTCAGTCTCTCTCACACATGGAAAAAGTAAGTAAACTTAAAAAAGAGAGTGGAGACAGCATATGGCATAATGGTTATGTCATTGGACTCCCATGTAGTCAACCATGGTTCAAGTCCCAGACCTGGCGATTTAAAACCCACATTGGGCACGTGTGTGTGTGTGTGTGTGTGTGTATGTGTGTGTCCGCATCCAAGATCCCAAGAGGAGCATGGAGGAGAAAGGACTGCAGTGTGGCCAAACCCCCATCATCCCCCAAGGCGAAGATTTCTAGTTTTCTGTCTGTTTCTCTGTCAAGTGCACACACCCTATAGAAAAAGCATCTTTCTCTAAAAAAAAAAAAAAAAAAAAAAAAAAAAAAGAGCAAAAGTTAACTTCATCCAACCAGGAAATGGCCAGGGACTCTGGCAAGTAGACTTATGAGGAATATTTAATATATTTAATTACAGGCCTAAATGAAATATGTGAAGAAGATAGGACAATAGCACTTAGATGTTACATATGTTGTCGACTACACAACAGCAGGCAACAAAAGAGGGAAAGACAAAACCAGTCTATGACTGCACAGGCAACACACGGGAGCAAAGGAGTGTCAGTGACAACTGACAAACAAGATAATGAAAGTTAATAAGGAACTAAAGAAAATTTATATTTTTAAAATTTGCTATAGGGCAAGTGTATTCACCAGAGAAAGAGAAAATGAGAAAGCAAATTCCTGGGGGAGGAGTGGTGGCCACGCTGTAATCCCTTCTCCTTCATTCTCCTCTCTGAATTTTGGGCACACACATGTGCCTGGCATGCGTTTCAAGCTGCCAGATCTAGGACTCAAACCATGTAGTTGGCCATGTGAGATTCAGCTGCCTTAACCTTCATGCCACCAACTGGCCCTTAGGGAACATTTTAAAGTTAATAAATACAAAGATAACCATTAGAACAGCAATGAAAACTTCTTATATATCAAAAGAAATTTTTAAAAGAACAAAGAAAATGCATCAGATAAAAAAGTACAACAGATAAGATATAAAATACATATAAGGGGACTTTGAAAGGTTCATGTGAAAATGGAACCAAAGGATAAGTTTATTTTGGTGCAGAGAAATTCTGAAATCCTACATAGTTTTTCATAATATGTATTTTCCATGAATTTTTTTGAAGACTTCCCCATAGTATTTACTGCATAAAATATGAGAATATAAAGGACAAGAATATCAATCATATAAATATTGGACATACAAATAAATGTGAATGGGCTTAACTTACCTAAAAAAAGAAAAAACTTTCAATATGGCTTAAAAAGCAAGATTCACCTATATGCTGTATGCAAGAATGTACTTTAAAAATTTATTTTATACACTCAATTACTATACATCACTGCAGCTTGTAAAATGAATTTACTCAACATGAACACACTTCCTACCAGTTCAGTTGAAGATATACTTTTAAAAAGAGATTCAGAAAGGCTAAAAATAAAAGGATGGGTGAAGATATATCAGGCAAATAGAAATAACAGAAAAACAAGTATTATAATCTTACTATCAAAGTAGAATACGTAGAACTCAAAGGAAAAGAGCATTGAATGTGACACACTTTCTAATGCTAAAAAGTCACATTTTACAACAAAAATACAGCAGTAATAAATACTGATGCACCAAACAAGATTATAACTACCTTTTTAAGTAGAAATTGTTGAAAATGAAAGGAAATTTAGATGGAAGCACACTAATAACAGTGTTTACCACATCACATTTAGCACAAAAGAGATTAGATAGACAAAAAATACAGAAGCATTAAACAACATAATCAATCCACTTATTTGACAAATCAAATACATTTGTCATATTTAATGTTTTTTCTTTGAATACACCCTTTTTTTAAGGGTACACAGAATACCCACAAAATCAATGTCTTAGGTGACAAATAATCAAAACATTTCAAAAAATTGAACTAACACAAAAGAATTATTTTCTGATCATAGTGTATAAAGCTGGAAGTTAGTGTTTAAATTTTTTTAATTCTAGAATAACAGAAATTCAAAAATACATATACTGAGTCATCGGAAAAGAAGTCATGACATATTTTTGCATAGAAAAAACATGAAAAAACACCATCATTTTTCCAGTAACCCAATATTATCATTAAAACACTTATGTAACAGAATTTATGAGATAGACACAAAGCAGTGGTCAGCTGAAAATTCAGAGCCTTAAATAATTATCTCGATAAAAATGAATGAATTAAAATTTTTAAATGCCCTGTTCCAAAAGCTTTTAGACAACACCAAAAAGAATTATAACAAAAGCACAAGGAAGGAAGTTAGATGTACAAATTAATGAGATGGGCCAAATTACTAAATCAAAATTCTACATTTTTATCAACAAAATAGGATAACCACTGGCTAAACTTAAGAGTGTGAAAGCACAAATATACCAAATTAGAATGACAAGAGGCAAGAGTATCTGCACAATAACCTTTCAGACAGAAGGCGGCTTATTATATAGATACAGTTCTCAAGTCTGCAGGATCACACATAGACACATAGACCAATGGAACAAAACAGAGAATCCAGAAACAGACTGACACAAATATGCCCAAATGATCTTTTGTCAACTTAATCTTTATTTTATTATTATTTTTAAAATGTTCTATAGGGCACATGTGCTCACCAGAGAGAGAAAGAGACAGACAAAGAGAGAAAGTGAGAAAACTAGCCACCAGATCTGTGACTAAAACCGCAGTCAGCCATGTGGGTGTCTAGTGCTTCAACCATCACACCGCCTGCTGGCCCCAACTGATAATTAACAAAGGCACAAAATTAATTTAATGGAGAAAGAATAAATGGTACTGGAGCAATTAGACATCCACAGGCAATAAATACACAAAAGAACAAAAGCAGACAAATAAACAAAACACCTCAACCTAAGTCCACTCATCTACAAAAATTAACTCAGAATGGACAACAGATCTGAAAGGAGAAAGTTCAGGAGGTAGGGATTGAGAAAGAGTTCTCAGACATAACACCAATAGCAGGATCCATAAGAAGAAAAATTGATTAACTGGATTTCATGAAAATTAAATATCTGCTCTGTGAAAGACATTATTAAAATGAAAAGACAAGACACAGATTAGTAAAGAATATTTCTAAGCCATGTATCAATGGACTAGAATCTTGGACATATAAGGAATTCTCAAAACCAAACACTAAAAATAAAAATAAAATAATCCAATTAGAAAATGAACAAAGGATTCTAAGGGCATTTCACCAAGGAGAATATACAGATGTTAAAAAAAAAACAAAATGAAACCACGGAAAGATGCTCAGCACCATTAGCCATGAGAGAAATACAAGATTAAACCTTGATAAGGTATCATGACACACCTGTGGAATGGCTACATTAGATAATAGTGACAACGGCCAATGCCAGTGAGTGCGGGGAAACCAGATTACTCACACATTGCTGGTGGGAATGTAAAGTTTAGCTACTTGAAAAGTACTTGGGTAGATTCTCAAAAAAACTAAACCTATAATTACCAGACAACCCAGCAATTGCACTCCTAGACATTTATCCCAAAGAAATGAAAATCTATAGTCACACAAAAGCCTGTGCACAAAGTTTATAGCAACTTTATATGTAATAGCCAAAATTGGAAGCACCCAGATGCCCTTCAATAGGTAGGTGACTAGGGACCAGCAGTTAGCATGATGGCTATGTCACTGGACTCCCATGTAGCTGACCGCAGTTCAAGTCCAAGACCCGGTAGCTTAAACTCACACTGGGTGCGTGTGCACATGTGCCCAAGATCCCGAGAGAATGGAGGAGAGATTGCAGCGTGGCCACTCCCCTGGGGGGTGATTTCTCGCTTTCTGTCTCTCTGTTTCTCTCTGTCTTTGTGGAGAGCACACACGCCCTATAGCAAAAACGTCTCAAAAAAAAAAAAAAAGGTAGGTGACTAAACAAACTGTGGTCTAACCATGCCACTGAATATTACTCAGGAATAAAAAAGAACCAATTATTGATGCATGCAACAATCTGGATGAGTCTCCAGAGAATTAGGTCAAGTAAAAATAACCATTCCCTAAAGCTTACTTACTGTATGATTCCATTTATATAACCTTCTTGAAATGATAAAGATATAGAAATGAAGGGGGCAGTCCTATAGCCTAGTGGTTAAAGAAACCTGACCCCACATAGTTGAAATTTGAATTGTAGCCCTACCAGCTTGAAAAATATGCTAGGGACAGGGCCATGTATGTGAGTGCTCCAAATACGGGTGAGACGAAGAAATGGAGAAGGGGCTGCAGCATGATCCACCCAATTGGGGCGTGCTTTCTTCCTCTCTCTCTCTCTCTCTCTCTCTCTCTGGTAAGCACGTGAACCTTCTGGCAATCAAAGATAGAAGGTATCAAAACGAAAAACAGATTAGTGGTTGCAAAGGGTTAAAGAGGATGTAAGTGTGGGTGGGTAGGATGTGGCTAAAAGTGCCACAATCAAAATCTGGGGTGATGGCATTGTTGTGCATCTTGACTACATCAGTGTTCAGCATCTCAGTCGTGATACTGTGTACTATAGGGGTTTTTTGGTTAAAGGATTTTTTATTTATTTAATTCCATTTATTATTATTATTATTTTTTTTTAAATTTGACAGAAACAGAAAGAGAGAAAGGGAAAGTAAGAAAGCAAGCCACCAGGTCCAAGACTCGAACTGCAGTTGGTCATGTGGGAATCCAGGCCTTTAATCACCACACCAACTACAGGCCCCTACAGTTTTCAAGATGTTACCAACAGGAGAAACTGCTTAAAGGGTACATATGCTCTCTGTATTAGTCTTTTTCTTTTTTGCCAGAGGGTATGTATTTCTCTCTCTGTATGTCTCACTAGAGAGACAGACAGAAAGAGAGAGAGATGGAGAAAGCACCTGCCAATGAAGTATGGTCCTGCTTCAGTTCCTTCTTCATTTCTATATTATGGTGGGATTTGGGTCACACATACACACACACCTGGCAGGTTTTTCAAGCCACTGGAGCCAAAATTCAAATCACAGTTGGCCATGTGAGATCCTGCTCCCTTAACCACAAGGCTACAGGACTGGTCCTCTGTATTATTCTTAAGACTGTGAATTAACAATTTCCTCAAAATAAAAATCTTTATTTAAAAATGAAGCAGTATGCAAAGGAGTCTCTATAGTAGCTCCATTGTGTGTAAGGAAAAAAGAAAATAAGACAATACATGTGAGCCCTGCTTGTCTTAGCAAAGAAACACAAACAAAGAGAAATAAATAAGACTGGTTATCTACAACCAGGGCAAGTAGGGGAAGTGACACTTCTATGGGTCTCACTGTTTTCCACTGTTTTGACTTTCATAAACATGTCAATGTTTCACATACTGACAAAAAAATGTCAACACTAATGGGAGAGACCTTAAAATGAAACAAAAACAAAAATGAAAGAACATAACTGTATTTTATTCCCAGAATAATATAATCAGAGTGAAAGGGGGTAGGGAAAAGGCAATTAACCCAGAAGAATTTGAACACATTATTTCTATTATAGGTCATAGGACTAAAGACAAAAAGTTCTATAAACAAATTTTGAACTCCAATGAGTAGCCTGTTTTCTTCACTGTTATTTAACTACTTCACATGTGGTTTAGAATTTAGACCATAAATAAATACATCCAGAAAAATTTCTCCTTGTTGGAGAGTAAGTGCCGTACGTGGAAAGATGAAAGGCTGAAATGAATTCTGTGGTGTTGGACTAGAGTTGCTATCATTGTGAATACCTATTTTACACACACACACACACACACACACACCCATGAACACAAATGTACAGAAATAGATGGAGAGGGACCAGCAGTTAGTGTAATGGCTATGTCGCTGGACTCCCATGTAGTCGACCGTGGTTCAAGTCCCGGACCCAGTGGCTTAAACTCACGCCAGGAGTGTGTGCATGCGTGCCCAAGATCCCGAGAGGAGAATGGAGGAGAAGGGATTGTGGCGTGGCCATCCCCCCTGGGGGGTGATTTCTCGCTTTCTATCTGTCTGTCTGGCAAGCGGATGTGCCCGATAGCAAAAAAAAAAAAAAAGAAATAGATGGAGAGAAATACATTTCTTAAGAAAGACAGTATGCAGAAGCAATGGCATGCCAGTAGTAATGAACATGCCTGGAACCCAGAAAGCATTCTCTACTGAAAGGAGTTGGGGCTCCCTGGAGACAGAGCTAGTTCCAGAGTTGGTGCAGGGGAAGACTGAGGCGACCTTGGAACATTCTGTTGTGCCAGAAAGTCAGGAAGTGCTCAAAGAATGATAGGGAAAGGAATGACTGAAACAATCAGCATCAGGGATGAATCTCAAAATCATTGATGAGTGAACTCATCGTCACCCAAAAGAATGTGTACTGTACATGCTCCATTTAGATGAAGTGCTAGAAAGGCAAAACTAGGGCTGCTCCCATAGCACAGCAGCTAAATCTTGTGCAAACTGCCCCAGCAGTTTGAAAAACATGCAGGGTACATGTGCATGCATGCTCCAAAGCCTGATGGAATGGAGAAATCTTGTGCATAGAGATCCAGATCCCACATAGCCAACTACAGTTCAAATCCCAGCCCCAGCAGTTTGAAAAACATGCAGGGTACATGTGCATGCATGCTCCAAAGCCTGATGGAATGGAGAAATGGAAGAAAAGGATTGTGGTGTGACCATACTCCATGGGGGGAGGGGGAAGTGTGCTTTCTACACTCTTCCCATACCCATGTGCTTTCTGGTAATAAAAAACAACTGAGGGACCAGCATTTAGTGTAATGGCTATGTCGCTGGACTCCCATGTAGTCAATTGCAGTTCGAGTCCCAGATCCGGTGGCTTAAAACTCATGCCGGGCACATGTGCATGCATGCCCAAGATCCTGAGAGGAGAATGGAAGAGAGGGGATTACGGAGCATGGTCATCCCCCCTGGGGGGTGATTTCTCACTTTCTGTCTCTTTGCCTCTCTCTGTCTGTCTGGTGAGCCCATGTGCCCTATAGCAAAAACCTCTCCAAAAATAAAAAGAAAAGAAAAGAAAACGGAAAAGATAAAGAGAAAGGAAAAGGAAAAGAAAAAGAAATAAAAAAGAGGGACCGGCAGGTGCCATGGTGGTTAATGTGCTGGACTCTCACATGGCTGGCCATGGTTCATGTCCCTGACCTGGCAGCTTACTTTTTTACTTTCTCTCTCTCTGTTGAGTGCACATGCCCTGTAGCAAATTAAAATAATAATAATAATCATATAAAATGTAATTTTATAAATAAAATTAAACGAATAACTCTTTATAAAAAGAAAAGGCAAGACTAATGCAGGAAAAAACTCAGAATAAGGTTGCTACTGAAGGGAATGGGAAAAGACTGATTAAAGGAACAAAAGAACTTTCTTGGCAAAGGTGATATTTTACATCTAGAGAGGTGCTTAAGTTACGCAGATGCATGTTGTGGTCAAAGCTCATTAAGTGGTATACTTACTATCTGTGCTTTCAGTACTTAAGTCTCACCTAATAAAAGAACTGTAAACAAACAATGAACTACATAGTATGAACCCTGCCAAAGTGCTCACAGATGAAGCGTACTGATGTCTACAACTCACTTTGAAATGCAATTTTAAAATAAGATGGATTGCTGGAATGGATAGAAGGATGGAGAGATGCATACATCTGTAATAAAGCAAGCATGGAAAAATGTTAATTAAAATACCTAGGTGATAGGTATATGAGTAGTCACCAAAAAAAAAAAATCTTAATTTTCTGTGTGTTTAAACTTTTTACAATAAAATGTTGTGAAAAGCATTATGGCAGTCTGTCAAAAGGATAAAGCAGTCAAATTGAAGGGGTTCCCACTTGACAAATCTGTGGCAATTTAAATATCAAAATAATTAGATTATAAACCACTGGGTAAATACATAACCCCTGAGTATAACTTAGTCAATGTAATTTAGTCAGTGTAACCTACTGACAGGTACCAGCAGGTGGCATGGTAGTTAAGGTGCTTATTTCCCACATGGTCAATTGCAGTTTGAGTCCCAGACCTGGAGGTTTGCTTTCTCACTTCTCTCTCTCTCCCCTCCCCTCCCATCTCTCTCTGGTGAGCACATGTGCCCTATAGCAAATTGAAAAATAATAATAATAATTAATAAAATTAAATAAATAAATCTTTAAAAATAGGAATCATAGCGTTATTGTGAGTATAAATAAATAATAAACAAATGCACAAAAGCAAAAAGCTTTTAAATAGTAGAAAGTACTAAACAATAAATTTAGAAAAAAAATTACCATCTGGCAAACATTGCAATTGATTCAGACAAGGATTATCAATGGATACTAAAATAAGTGCATAAAAGTTAATTTAAAAGAAAAGTATTTACATAGACCTAAACTATCTCCCCACAAAATGCTAATTCTATATAAAAGGAAAACAGCGATAACTTCACACCAGAGAAACCTAGCAGATACCATCTCTACCCCCAACCCCAGTTTTGCTATAGGGCATGTGTGGTCACGAGAGAGAAAGAGATAGAGAAAAGAGAAAGCAAGTAAGAAGGCACCCCCACCGCCCCCTCCCACCCTCCTCCATTCTCCTCTCAGGATTTTGGCCATGCACAAACTCCTGCCCAGTATGCTTATCAAGCCACTGGGTCTGGGACTCAAACCTTAGCTATGTGGGATCTAGCCACCTTAACTACCACACCACCTGTCTGGTTCCCTAGAAGATACCATCTTAACCAATGATCAGAATTAACTCCAGGAACAGGACAGACCTTGTATCTTCTAATAAGATGCACTGAAAAGGACACAGCGTCATTTCTGCAGTCTTCTTACCAAAAATGCATTTTCCAAATCTAGTCATCAGGAAACACAGGACAAACCCCAAACTAAAAGACCAACTACAAAGTAACTGGACCATATGCTTCAAAAATGTCAGAGTTATTAAAGACAAAGACTGAGGAACTCTTCCAGATTAATGGAGAGTAAAGAGACATGAAAGTTAAATACAATGCGAGACCTTGAGTTGGATCCTAGGACAGATCATTATTATGATGATTACATTTTGCTTTAAACGACATTATTGGGACATTACTGGTTACAGAAATGAAGTCTGTGCGTTGGATAATAATATTGGGTCAATGTTATTTTTCTGATTTCGATCATCACACTAGGGTATGCAAGAGAACATCCTAGTTCTTAGGATACACACATTGACATATTTAGGGTTAATGGGCATCTAAAAAAAGTAAGTCTGAAACTTACTTTCAAATGGTGGTGTGTGAGCATTCACAAACACACATATATACACAAACAACAATCTCAATATGACAGAATGTAACAATTGGGGAATCTGGGTGAAGGGTATATGGGATTTCTTTGTTCTATTCCTACAACATTTCTGAAATATTGAGATGATTTAAAAATATAGTTTCTAAACCATAAAGTACAAGTAAAATGTCACAGAATGTCAGAATTCTTTAATTTTGACTAGTCTTTCCTGGTCCAAAATAGGGATTGAGCATTTCTGAGGCTATTTAACGCTCACTGAACAGATCATAACATTCAAGGCATGAACTGGAAGCTAACCAATCAAGGTGCCCTGCAGAAGAGAGAGGTAATGCTCCTGGGCTGAGAAGCGAGGTTGTTTCATACATGACTTTGGCCAATTCCAACAGATTGTTGCTGACAGAGCTCTGGGTTCTCTCAAAGAGAATGCCAAGGAACAGTCCTGACAGCTGCCTCCCCCTGCCAGTTCTGGAGCCACCATCAAAGATGCAATTAATAACCCAAGGGCAAGACTCCTCTTTCTCACACAGCCTCGGATATGAATCAACCCCAAAGTGTTAATAGATCAACAGTTATCTCTAATACTGAATACAATTTGCATTTGAGATGACATCTGCAGTATTTTAAAAGCCAAAGTCTAAAACAACAAACTTGGCAGTTTTTCTGAGTAGCAATTAACACAGTGACTAATCCTATCAAGAAGACAGTAATTGGCATGGAGATATCCTTCTCACACCAGCAGCAGGTTGAAAAACTTAATCCTAACCTCTTTTTAACAGCGTAGACTCTAGAGCATCTCTGCTCATCAAGGAAACTAATGCAATTATTAAGGACAAGGGTAATTACCCTACAGCTTCAACAAAAAATAAAAGTGTTCCAACAGCAGTCGCACAGGAGGATGAAGGATTGAATCATGATTGAGGACTATTTCTGTGTCAGCCAGACCAAGGCTAGGTAGGGTATGGCACTTCCATGGCTGGCCCAGGGCAGAGAGTCAACCACAGCCTCATGCCAGCCAGTTTTTCCACAAGCAATGGCCACTTTAGTCCACAGCTTCCTATACAAAGGTCCCTAGTAGTCAACAAGTCAAGTAGGAGGTCTCAAAGACATGACAGTGAAACATTTGACATATATCATCAAGTTGGTCTTTTCAACATCGCTAGAACCCCTATGCTTATTCTCAGCACACTTAGTCAAATTATTCTTCCCAAGTCTGATATCTTTTCCTAGAATCTATCTAGAGTCTATTCATCCTTCAATGCTCAGCTCCAGTTCTAGGAAACAACCTTAAACCACCTCATCCTCAGTGAACATAACAATTTAATCCCCTTTCCTCCAACCTACAATAATAAAACACGGAGGGGCACGTGTCAACTCATTGTTTCATGTAGGCTGACTTGATTTGTACCCTCAACAGAATCACATGGTTTTCAAGAGTCAAGACCCTAGGCAGCCTTTGGATCACCCATCACAAAGGTAGACAGACAACTTCACAAGTTCTCACAAGCTCAGAGATACCCAATACTCCATGGGGTAAAGAGAGAGAGGTTCTCTCTCTCTCTGTGTGTGTGTGTATGTTTGTGTGTGTGTTTTGACTAATAGGATATTTGCTTAAGTTTCAATATACTCCATGATATTTGTTTACCAAATAAACAAATGAAGGGATGAATACATCAATGAACAAACAAAAGAAGAAACCAACTACCATGAGCCTGGACCCATTTATTTGGTAGGTTAGCAAGAAGACCTAGTAAGGTCAACGCTGCAGACAAGACGTCTGCACAAGCCAACCAACCTCTCCTAGAAAGCAGAGCATCAGCTCAGTCTATTCCCACAAGCTTCCCAACTGCCTCAAGAGTGTGCTCTTTACCACAACAGGATCAAGCAGTAGAGAGAGACAGAGAGTCTGAAGTAACTTGTTACCTTTTTAGATGTAGATGAAGTAACACTTTATTGAGCATGGAAACTTCCCACCCATGTACTACCACCAAATCTTGGTCACAAACCAGGTTTTTAGCAGGTAGCAGAATGAAGGAATTGACAAATGAGGAAATGTCTGACCTTGGGGTAGGTAAGAACTTGGTTTTGAGAACTTCTACAAAGGTGGCAAAAGCCCCAAACGCCATAGGAAGGGAAGATCTCTGATCTCAAGAACACTAGAGAGATCAATGCAAGTTTTGGATGCTGAAGGTACAAGAGGCTCAGAATAAAATGTACTAAAGGTGCTATGGACAGGAAACACAGAACCAATGATTTGGTCATAAGAACACAACTGAACCAGCCTCTGAATTCATTCAAGTTTCAGAATCCTAAAATTTACCCTCTTAAGGATAAAGTTGATACTAGATCTACCCACTAAATGTAGAACTCAGCTCAAAGGTGAAATTTAAGTTATTGCTGATTGTACAGGTTGGAAGGATAAAATGGATTTTTTAGATGATGTATACATTTTTATTAGGATGTATTTAGTCTGTTTAAAACAAGAATAAAAATTCAATGACAGCTATTCCTCCTGAATTTGTAGTATAACATAAAGAAAGAGCTATACTCTTTTCTTTTTACATTTGTTTTATATAGACATTGTTGTCAGCATCAGCAATCAGGCACTTGGCACCCTTATTAGCTATTGCTCGCATTTTCTAAAGGTATGGTCTAATGTAAATATGTCTTTTTTTCCAATTAGACTAAAAGCCACCTGGAGGTGGGTTATTCATCACTAAGCACTATAGAGAGCCCAGCAAAGTACCAAGTGTAAGTTGTTCATAATTATGTAACAGTTTTATATGCAAATAAATTGGCAAAGAAAATTCCTCTTGGAAATCTTTTCCAAAGGTGGACATTACTGAACGAAAAAAGGACAGGTTTAATGTCTATAAAGGCGCCTTTCCCTCTTAGGAGGTTATAAATGAGGCATCATAGTTCCTCATTCCTATCAGCAATCAAGTTCTTTTGAGTGAGAGGAAGGCGCTTAGAGGACACAGATAATGGAGGTGCACAATCCACAGAGACCATGTTCATGTGGGAGGGATCATTTGAGTTAGTTTCAGAAACTGAAAACTAAAGAAGAGTTGCTAAGAACCATGTTTCTCTACCACCTGCTACCCCCTCAGACTGACAAAATTTAAAGATTGACAATACTAATATTGTTAAAAATATGCAGCAGAAGGAATTTTTACAGACTACAGAAAAGAATGGGGAATAACACATCACATTTGAAAACTACCTGACAATTTTAACAAATAGGAAATTATCTAAATGTTTATCTACACATGAACAAACATGGTCTATTCACACAGTGGAATAGTATGCAACAGTGAAAATAAATTTGAGCTATGGACATTAACAAAGATGAATCTCATGAAAGTATACTCAAAAAATCCCCATATATAGGTCAAACAAGTAAAAAGGATTTGCTAAAATGGAATAATACAAAATTAACATTTAGAAATTAATACCATGAATAAAATCCCATATACAATACCAACAACAAAGATAAACCATTTAGGAAATTCATTTAGTTAGGTATGTGTAAAACCTCTATGAAGAACGTTTTAAGAACTAACATAGGGACCAGCAGATGGCTTACTGGTTACATCACTGGACTCCCACATAGTCGACAACATTGTGAGTACTGAACTCGGTATCTTAAACTTCAGGCCAGGTGCATGTATATGTGTGCCCAAGATCCTGAGAGGGGAATGGAGGAGAAGGGATTGCGGTGTGGACACCCCCTTTGAGGGAGTGATTTCTCACTTTCTGTCTCTCTGTCTCTCTGTCTCTCTTTGTCTCTCCGGCAAGCACATGTGCACTATAACAAAAATCTCTCTTTCTCAAAAACAAACAAAACAAAAGAACTAATACAAAACACAAAAATATCCTTGAACAAAGGGGAAGACAATAGCTCTTCTGGGATTAGATAATCAACATTATAAGGATGTTAGTTCTCCCTAGGATAATTTATAAATTTAATGAAATCTTATGGAGCTATACAAATTAATGCTAAAGTTCATGTGGAAAAATAAACCTTTAAGAATAACCAGTAAAACAATGAAAGAGACAAGCCTCACTGGGGGCATAAGCCCTACCAGACATTAAAAATACTGTGAAGTCTCTAAAATTAAAATAGTGTGCTATGGGTACATAAAAAGACAGAAAAGTAGAGTAGAAAAGGAAGTCCTAATATAGGCCCAACTGCATTTAGAAATTTAATGTATCATAAAGATAACTTTTCATATTATTGCAGCAAAAAGATTTTTAAATAAATGTCACTGGTCAACAGGCTAACAAATTCGGGGGAAAATTAGATCCATACCTCACACCAAATATGAGAAATTTGAAATTAATCAAAGATGTAAATTAAAAAAAAAGAAAGAAAGAGAAACTATACACACACTAGGAGAAAATGTGAGTACATCGCTTCACAACCTAAATGGACAGAAAAGTCTTTTTTTTTTACTATGACTCAAAAATACAAATACAGTAAAAAGAAAAAAATTGATAAATATGACAACATATAAATAAAAACATTTTGCACAGGAGACATGGTTTACCTTCAAAAATACAAAAGGATTGAAAGAAAAATGGTTAAAAAGATATATCATATAAAAAGCAATCATAAGAAAGTTAGAATGGCTATACTAATATCAGAAATAATAGGCTTTAAAAGAAATAATGTCACTAGAGATAGAAGCATTTCATGAGAAAAAAAGGGTCAATTCCTCAGGAACATACAACAATCCTATATACATGCACTCAATGACAAAGGACCAAAATAAATGAAGAATAAAACTGATATAAATGAAGGTATAGATAGAAAACTTAACAATAGTAGTTGCAGAGGCTTCAATATTCCACTTTAATTAATGGATAGAACAATTATATATATTCAATAGATACTGACAAGGAAATAGAAGACCTGAACAACAATATAAACCAACTAACCCAACAGACATCTCTAGAACACTCTACCCAACGACAGAAATATACATTGTTCTCAAAGGTACATGTAGCATTATCCAGTAGAGATCACAAACAATGCAATAAAAGCAACCTTGATAAATTTAAAAGCACAGAGTAATACAAAGTATGTTTTCCAATCACAACAGAATAAAATTAGAAGTCAAGAACATGAAAAAAACTAGGTAATTTAAAGATATGTATAAATTAAACAACACACTCCTAAATAACCAATGCATCAAACAAGAAATAAAATGGGAAATCAGAGAACAGTGAAATAAATGAACATGAAGACATTGCATAGCAAAACTATGGGACTCAGTAAAGCTCTCTTTCAAAAGAGCTTCTTCTCATATGAGAAGCCTAGAGGGAAATGTATAGAAGAAGAAAAGTCTCAAATTAATAACTTAACCTTAAGACTGGAAAAAGAAAAGAAAGCTAACCCTAAAGCAAGCACAAGGAAAGAATCATACAGTGCAAATTTATGAAATATAAAATAGAATATAGGTGAAAACAGTAAAATAATCTTTAACAAGACTGACCAAGAAAAAAGATTATAAAGGAATATTATGAAATATATACCAACAAAGTAGATCATTTAGATGAGCAAATTCCAAGAAAGACACAAACTACTGAAAAGGACTCAAGAGTAAATAGACAAGTAATATACTATAGCAAATGAAAAATTGCATAAGTAACCAAAAAACTACTCACCAAAACAAAAGCCCAGGTCCAGATAGCTTTATTAATAAATTGTACCAAAAATTTAAGGAATAATTCATACCAATTCTTCACAAACTCTTCCAAAGACTATAACAGAAGAGAACATTTCCCAACTCACTTTATGAACTCAGTATTATTTTGATATCAAAACCAAGACAAAACCATATAAGAAAAAATTATTTTCAAATACATCTTATGAATATGAATGTAAGAATTCTCAACAAAATATCATCAAACTGAATTCATGATATATGATTATGTGAAAAGTATATGAAAAAATTACATACCACAACCAAATGAGACTTATCCAAGAAATGCAATATGGGTTCAGCATCTGAAAATCAACTAAGTAATATATCATATCAATCAATAAACTAAAAAACAAACATCACATGATCATTTCAATAGACACAGAAAAAACAATTTGACAAAATCCAACCCACTTTCATAATTTAAAAAAACAAGCAAACAAACAAACAAACAAAAATATTCAACCAGAAGAGAACTTCCTCAACCTGATAAAGGGTATCTACAAAAACCCCACATCTAAGATTACACTTAGTAGTGAAAGACTGGATGATTTCCCCTAGATCTGGAACATACGAGAGTGTCCACTCTTACCACTTCTATTCAACATTGTGCTGGAAGTTTTAGTCAGGGAAACTAGGCAAGAAAAAGCAATAAAATGCATGCAGATTAGAACGAAATAAATAAAACTAACTCTATTCACACATGAGATGATCTTTTATGCAGAAAATCCTAAGGAATCCATTAAAAAGCTATTATACCCAATGAACAAGTTCAGCAAGGTTGCAGGATACAAGATCAATATACAAAAATCAATTGTATTTTTAAGCACCTGCAATGAATAATCTGAAAATAATTTAAGAAAGCAATTCCATTTACAATTACATCAAAATAGCAAACTACTTGGGAAAAATTTTAACAAGAGAAGTGCAAGATTTACACTGTGAAAACTACAAAGTACTGTTGAAAGAGATTAATATTTATATAAATGGAAAAACATCCATGTTCATGAAAACTTAACAGAAAAGTTAACATCATTAAGAAGGAAATACTACCCAAACTGCTCTAGAGATTCAGTACAATCCTTTACAGAATTCTAGCTTACTTCTTTGCACATATTGTCAGACTGACTGACTCTAAAATTCATATAGAATTAGAAGGAACACAGAACAACCAAAAAATACTTTAAAAAGAACAAAGTAGGAAAACTTGTATTTTCTGTACTCAAAATTTACTACAAAGCAATGGTAATTAAAGCAATTTAGTGCTAGCATAAAAACAGACATATATATCAATAGAATAGACTTGAGAGTCTAAAAATAAGCCCATACATCTATTGTTAATTAATTTTTGACAGTGGTGTCAAGATCATTCAATCAGGAAAGAAGTCATTTAGACAGATGACCCTAGAGCAACTAGCTAGCCACATCAGAATGGAATTGGACCCTTAACTCACACCATATACAAAAAAATGACTTTAAAAAGTGGATAAAAGAGCTATTTGGAAGAGCTAAGAAAACACAGGTGTAAATATTTAGGGCCTAGATTCAGCAAAACATTTTTAGGTATGACACCAAAAGCATAAGTGACAAAATAACAGATAAATTGGACTTCATGGAAATTAAAACTTTCTGTGTTTCAAAAGACACCATCAAAAAAGTGAAATGACAACCCACAGAATATGAGAAAACTTTTGCAAATCATACATCTGATTAAGAACTTACATCTAGGAAACCAGCAGTTAGTGTAATGGCTATGTCGCTGGACTCCCACGTAGTCGATAGCAGTTCGCATCCCGGACCCGGTGGCTTAAAACTCACGCCGGGCGCGTGTGCATGCGTGCCCAAGATCCCGAGAGGAGAATGGAGGAGAAGGGATTGCGGCATGACCATTCCCCCTGGGGGTGATTTCTCGCTTTCTGTCTCTATGTCTCTCTCTGTCTGTCTGGCGAGCACACGTGCCCTATAGTGAAAACCTCTCCAAAAAAAAAAAAAAAGAACTTACATCTAGAATATATAAAGCACTCATACAATTCAATAATTTAAAAAAACCCTAATTAAAAAATAGGCAATGTGTCATAATAGACATTTCTCCAAGGAAGATATATAAATACAGTCATGTGTCACATGATGATGTTTTGGTCATTGGAAAAGTCATGGTGTATTTTTGCATAGAAAAATATGTCATGACTTTCCTGACAACCCAATACGTATACAATGCTGGTTCCACAGATTATACCATAGAGCCTAGGCATGTAGTAGGCTATACCATCTAGGTTTATGAAGGTACACTCTGTAATGCTCACGCAACAGTGAAATCACCTGCTAACACATTTCTCAGAATATATCCCTATTTTGTTGTTCTTGTTTTGTTTGCTTCTTTTAGGTTTTTCCCATAGGGTGTGTTTACTCACTGGAAGAGACAGAGAGATGAAAAGTGAGAAATCATTCCCAAGAAGGGATGACTATGCTGTAATTCCTTCTTCTCTTGGGATTTTGGGCACACAAGCACATGGTCCCAGGGTGATTCTCAAGCCTCTGGGTCCAGGACTTGAAGCATAGTTGGCCATGTGGAAGCTCGCCACCTTAATCACCACACCACCTGCTGGTCCCTGTATCGCTGTTTTTAACTGATGCATGACTATATATACAAGACGACATTCAAAATCATGGAAATGCAAATCAAAACCACAATAAGATATCACTACAATGCCACTAGGATGGCTAGAATTTTAAAATTAGACAATAACAAGTGCTAATAGGGAAATTTGAACCCTCATACACTGCTGGTGGGACTAAGTAGGTGCTGCCACTTTAAAAACCATTCTGGGGCCAGCAGGTGGCATGGAGGTTAAGGCACTAGATCCCATATGTCTCACTGCATGGTTCAAGTCCCAGACCCAGCAGCTTGAAAATCACACCAGGTGTGTGTGCGTGCATGCCCAAAATCCAGAGGAGAATGGAGGAGAAGGGATTTAGGCATGGTCATGCCCCCTAGGGTATAATTTCTCACTTTCTCTATCTATCTATCTATCTATCTATCTTCCTCTCTTGAGTGCACCCTCTGGCAAAAACTTTTTAAAAAATATTCTGAATTGTAGTCCTCAGCAATTAAATATCAAGTCACCCTGTGACCTACCAATTTTATTCTTTGGTATATATTCCAAGAGAAATGAAAAAAAAAAAAAAAACTATGTCTACCCAAAAACTTGTTCATTAGTGCTTAGAATAACATGATTAATAATAGCCAAGACATAAAAACAATCCAAATTTCCATTCACTGAAGAATGCATAAATAAAATGTGGTATGTTGCTATAATGGAATATTATTCAGCCATAAAAAAGAACAAAGTACTGATACATGCTATGATTTAGAAGAATTATGCTAAAAGAAAGAAGCCAGACACAGAAGTTCATTGTTATATGATTTCATTCTTATAAAAGTCTAAAATAGAGAAATCTAAAAAGATTGAAAATGGATTAATGATTGCAGAGGCCTGAGTAGGGAGATAGGCCATGGGGATGAAGAGGTAATGGAGTGATACCTAAATAAGACAAGATTTCATCTACGACCATACCACCCTGAACGTGCCCAATCTCGTCTGACAAGGTTTCTTTTTGAGGAGATGAAATGGTTAAAATTCATTATGGCACATATTTGTGAATATATTAAAAACCACTGAATTGCATGTACACTTCAATTGAGTAAACTGGATGGTATGTTAGTTATACTACAATAAAGCTGTTTTAAAATGTTTTTTAAGTTTAATAAGCAACTAGATATCCACATAGTCCCCAAGTATCACATCATAAGCTATATATTTAGTACAAAAAAGGAAAACAACAATGCTACAGTAGAGCAACCTTGCAGGTACCACCTTAATTAAGTGATCAGTTAACATCGAGTAGTAATGGGAAAAATAAGACCAGATACTGCTGTGATTTGGATAAGGGTTTGTCCTCCAAAGGTTCCTGTTCTTGAAATTTGGTCCTCAGCGTATGGTCCTCAGTGTAATGACTTTTGGAGGCAGTGAGACCTTTAAGAGGTGGGACCTAGTGGGAGGGCACCAATCAATCTGCTGGGGGGGACATGAAAGAGACAAACTAAAGAAGTGGGGAATTCTGTTTCTTCTCTTGACATGTGCCCACTTTTCTCTCTGCTTCTGTCAGTCATATTGAGATGTAGCTCTGGAGGCCACCCAGATGTCTGCCCCATGACTTTGGACTTTTCAATCACCAGAATTGTGAGTCAAATAAATCTCTATTCTTTATAAATCACCCAGTTGCAGATAGTCCTGTTTAGCAACACAATAATGAACTAAGAGGGGTACTGCTTGGCATGATGGACTGAGAAAGATATAACATCACTTCCGTGGTATTTTGGACAAAACTCTGTAACTCAAGCTAATCATGAAGAAACATAAAACAATTTAGCACTATGGGGCATTCTACAAAGTATAAGATTTGTACTCTTAAAAATTGACAAATTTAAGAAAGAAAGTCTGTGAACTGCTCCAGGTGAAGAGACTGAAGAGATATGACAATTAAATGCAACCTGTGACCCTAGCTTGGATCCTAGACTAGAACCCAAGAAATGATTTGTTTTTCTTTTGCTATAAAGAACACTGGTGGTAGGGCCAGCAGGTGGCATGGTTGTTAAGGCACTGCACTCCTGCATGGCTGACTACAGTTTAAGTCCTGGACATATCAGCTTGAAAATGATGCCAGGCATAAGCACGTGCATGCCCAAAATCCCAGGAGAAAAATGGGGAAGGGATTATAGTGTGGCCATTCCTCCCGGGAGGTGATTTCCTACTTTCCCTCTCACTATCTGTCTCCCTCTTTCCATCTCTCTCTGGTGACAACTTAAAGAAAAGCAAAAACAAACTTTACAAAATCAGAAATGGGGACCAGCAGATAACATAATGGTTATGCTGCTAGATTCCCACATAGCCGACCACAGTTCAAATCTTGGACCTAGTGGCTTAAAACTCACACTGGTATGTGTTCACGCATACCCAAAATCCCAAGAAGAGAATGGAGGAGAAGGGATTGTGGCATGGTCATCCTCCTGGTGGTGGGGGTGGGGGTGGGGGGTTTGATTTCTCACTTTCTGTCTCTGTCTTTCTCTGTTTCTTGATGAGCACACATGCTCTATTGCAAAAATCTCTCACAAAAGAACAACAACAACAACAACAACAAAACAGAAAAATAAAACTACCAAAACAAATAGTAACCAACCAAATATAAAAAAGAAAACAATAATAATTGGCAGCACAATTGTTGAAACTTCTGTAACATAGGAGAATAAAATAATAGTATTATATCAATACTAATTTCCTGATTCTGATATTTATATGGTGGTTATGTACAAGAATGTCCTGGCCTTAAGAAACACATACTGAAGTATTTGGAGGTAAGAAACACCATGTTTTTATAGTATTCTCCAATGTCTCAGAAAAAAGTTAGCATGTTACATATGTGTGCTATTTCATACACAAACAGAGAGAGATAGGGAGACAGAGAGAAAGGAAAAGCAGAGTAATTAAGCATATGTAGTAAAGTGTAAATAACTGAAATATGGTGAATAATAAACAAAAACTTGCACTATTTTTGAAAGTTTCCAACTTTCTAAAATTGTTTTAAATAAATATGTTTATAAAGCTTATTTGCAGTGTGATGTCACTTAGTATAAAGTTCTAAAACTTAGGAAGGGAAGTTATTCATGGACACATATTTGTAGCAAAGGTATACACACTTCCATAACAGTGGTTACAGCTGGGGAAGAGGTAGTGGAGTATTCAATAATGGTGTTTTTTTTGTTGTTGTTGTTGTTGTTGTTTTTGGAGAGATTTTCACTGTAGGGTGCGTGCACTCGCCAGACAGACAGAGAGAGACATAGAGACAGAAAGCGAGAAATCACCCCCTAGGGGGGATGGTCACGCCGCAATCCCTTCTCCTCCATTCTCCTCTCGGGATCTTGGGCACGCACACACACGCGCCCGGCGTGAGTTTTAAGCCACTGGGTCCGGGACACAAACCGCGGTCGACTACGTGGGAGTCCAGCGACATAGCCATTACGCTAACTGCTGGTTCCCAATAATGGTGTTTTATTTCCCAAGCTGGTGCTGGGTACAGAGCTGTCCATTTTGTTATTTCTATTTTTGCATATTTAAAATATGGCATAATAAATTTTAAATTAAAAAAAAGAAACCACTCCACTCCCTGATCTACAATCCTCCTTTTCTTCAACATTGAAGGACTGCACAGGACACTGAGTTCCCATTTGTCCCCAGATAGATTTTGACAGCATGAGAAATTCTCACTGCACACAGGGAATGGATTCCCTAGAGAAGAGGACAAGCAGCGAACACCACATGTGCATGGCTCCCCGTAGAGAAAGGAAGACGTCTTCCACACGGCAGCTGAAGATTTTGCAAATGGCAGAGGAAGGGAGGGCTGGGCACCAGGCAGGGAAGTCACTGGGGGCTGATGGCTTCTCAGCCTTGAGCAGGAGCTCGGAGGAGGTGTCTGGGTCTGGGCAGCAGTGTGGGGTTCCTGCTGCTGAAGCCAGGATTTCCAGTGATGCTGAGCCAGTCTGCGTTTCGCTCCCTAAGGTGGGGCTAACACCACCACCTGCTGTGGCTGGTGAGAAGGAAAGCAGCAGCCTCCTGTTTGGCTCACAACTGGCCCTCTGGCTTAAAATGACAACCCCTGGCCACCACGCCGTCCCCACAGTCAGGCTGGAGGAGCCCTCTTCAGGCAGGAAACCCAGTAAATGGAGCAGGAAATGTGGGCTTGACCCTGAAGCCAGGGCAGGGCAGGGCATCAGGCCAGGGCTAAGGGCAGCCTGAATGTGCTCTCTGAGCAACACTGATGGGTGTTGGAAATGAGGACATATTCATATTCACACCCCAACAAGGAAGGAGTGGGTTCTGTTATGCACCACACAGTCCCAGGACATTAGAGCCTGGAGAGACATGGGGGGAGGGGGGCAGAGACCTCTGCAAGGCCTCAAGAAAAGGTCAGGGAAGATGGTAAAGAAAATGAACAAGTAAACACATCTGTCAACTGATAATGAGTGTTAAGAAGAAAATATGGGCAGGGACAGGGGATAAGAATCTGAGCTGGGGGTATAATTTCAAACAGAATGGTCAGGGAGGTCTTGCAAGGAAGGAGATTTTCAGCAAAAACATGAAGGGATGAGGGAAGACATGGGCATCAGGAGACAGGTTTCTGAGCAGAGGCAACAGCAAAAAGTCCAGGAGTGTAGCCTGTCACTTGCCTCTGAGAGGGTCCTCAGGGAAGGTAGTGTGGCTGATAGCATGTGTCTGAAGGAGAGATCCTTTGGAATGAGACTACAGAGTCTTGGAGTTAACTCAGAGTGAGGTCAGGGGCGCCCAGGGCTTCTGAGCAAAGGAGTGACACCAAAGAGGCATATTCCTGAAGCTTTCTTGAGTGTTTGTAACAGCCATGTTCAAGGGGACACAAGGCATGGATAGGGTCCATGCTTGCATCTAGAAGCACCATGTGCTTCTCACGAGAGTCAGGTCTGGAACAGTTAGGGGCAAGTGAAGTGCATAGGACACAAACTGTAAGGGTCTCCTCTCAGTGCCCCCTATACTCAGGGTCAGCCTCTGAAAGTCCTGGCTCTGCTAAGTGTGCTGAGCAGGGGCCATTAGAAGGAGGTCCATATGCTTGAACAATTCTACTTCTTCTGCAAGAGAAAAGCAAGGACAGACACTGGATTCCTGGGTTTAGAGCACCACAATATCCTAAAACTTACTGAGATGCTATGCCTTGGCCTCGTTTTGCTTGAAATGTTCCCAGTGTCCTGAAAAGGGGCATGGCCTGGACTTGAAGACTGCTCTGTAATTTCCACCTAAGTGACCTTGAGCAAGATTTCCAATCACTTAAAGTTTGTCTTCTCAACCATGAAAATAGTCAAAAAAAAAAAAAGTCCGATTATTGAGAGAATTCCAAGAGACAATGAATGGATAAACAACAAAGTCAGTCCCCTGAATGTCCTAACCGTCCTCTCTCTCCTTACCTCTTCCAAGAATACCCCATATTCTAGTTTCTTAAAAAGAGTCTTGTCATCTCTCAAGTCCCAGGAAGCTGTGAGTCCTTGATTCCTCAGGTAATGAGGCTAAATCCCCAGCTGTGAGAAATGCCTGTGTCTGTGAGAATCAGGCATCTCCCAAACCTAGTTCGGGCTGCTGGGGGGCTACTGCTCATCCCTGGGAACCCCACGAACTCCTTCAGGACAGTTATTTCTCATCCAGGTCTAGCCGAGACTTGCAGGCCCCACGTCTCACCTCTTCCCTGAGCTGATTTCGGTGTCGACTAACCCCTGTGGTCCTTCCATTCTCTAGACTGGCACACATTCACACGCGGCTTCAGAGTTCTCAATGGTGTCACAGCTTAATCCGCCCATGAAATTTACACTTCTAGAGTTCAGAAAACACATACACATTCTTTTTTTCTGTATTCTCCAAGGCACATGGCACAGGGCCAGAATATCAGTATGTTCTATAACACGTACTTGTGAAGCTGAAGATAATAAAATATATATTCATTTAAAATTTTTAATTAGAGAAAAGAAACAACTGAAATTTAGATAATGAAAGTCCTGCCTCACGTACTGAATTTGAACTTTTTCTGGAAATCCTTTTTTGTTATGGACTTTACAAGGAACAAAGCAATTAATGCCTTTTCATTACAACTTAGGACAGAAACTGGAATATTAAAATTGCCGTTCAGTGGAATGTGCATGAAATGCTGAGAGTCTCCTGGTGAATAATTCCTGGTTATAATGGCATGCTATAGACTTAAATCTTACTCTTAGACATGAAAAAAGACAGTTAAATCAACTTTGTCCATTTAAATATCATTTTAAGATATCTAGAACCCATCTCTTTATTGCTCAACAACCCTTAGCAATTTCTTTTGCCCTCATTTATTTCTGGTTCTCAAGGGAATCCTGTCTGATTTATTGGAAATTAGTTCTTACAGCTAGTAAATGCTTTAAACTGTTTTCATATAAATCACTCCAAATCTGTTAGTGCACTGAAGCCCTGTCACAGTGATTTCTTTCAGCAACGTGGAGTCTCGCCACACCCTCTCCTGCTAATAGGCACAGAGCTCCGTGGGAGCAGGCAGAGCGAGCTCTAAAGAACATACATGTTCTTCCCACACACACTCTCTAGTTAGGCCACCCTATGCCCTCCCATTTGTGGACAGTGATTGGTAGTATCAGCATATAGCGAGCTAGTGTACTCATGGGAGCTCAGCTGTTTCCAGCACAGTTAGCATTGCTGGGTGAACGTGAGTACACCACGGGTGATGGGAGAATGTTCCCTTCCCATTGGCATTGCCAACTGCATCTGCCTTATCCGTCAGGATCAGTTAGGCTGTGCTGCTGTAACGATGAAGGTTTAGCTTTTGCTCAGGCCACATGTCCGTCATGGATCAGCTGGGGGTACTGCTGCTCACCAACCTCACTCAGAAGCCAAGCTGACAGACACTCATCTCCACACGTGCTTCTGCAATTGCCAGTATAAAGAAAGGAGTGCCGTGAATGACACAGGGACTCTGACAATCTTTGTTTTGAAGTGGCACATGTCATTCCCACTCAAATTTCACTGGCCAAAGCAAGTGACATGATCATGTGGCCAAACATCAAAGGACATGAGAAAAGGGAACCTCCCCCACCATAGGCCCAGAACAGCACTAAGGGCATCCTAACCACCCAGCCCCTCCCTCTGTTGTGTGCACTGGAAAATAGAAAGCCTCCAGCCTTTCTTGGGTGTGCTGATGTGTGTGTGTGCATGTGCATGTGTGTGTGCATGTGTTTGTGTGTTTTCACCATAAAGCCTTATTTTACGTAGCCAGCAGGCATCTTCCTACACTGAGAAGCTTGACAGTTTGCCACATTTTAGCCCAGGAGATGCCTAATGTACTCTCTATAGGAATCAATCTCAAAAACAAATGGTTGTTATCTAGATAACTAAGAGGAATAGAAAGGGAGCTCTTCAAATTGACAGAGAAGGAGGGAGAGAGGAAGGAGGCCTCGGAGGCATAAGTAGAAAATGAAAATCACAGAATTCCGAAACTCTCAGCAGAAGAAAAGAACTGGATTCCTCTTTTTGCCCCGAGCTGCCGCTGGAGCACAGGAGAGGTGGGGGTCAGATGGGGTGTGCCTGGCCCTAGGCCGCCTCACTGGGCTCCCAGGATGTGAAGACAGAATTCTCCTCCTTATCCTCTCCCTTCTGCCTCCCACAAATAAAGTGCTATTTTCAGAAGAAATCCTCCAAGTATTGCTGTAAAACAGCAGGATGTAATATTCACCACAATAACAAATGTATGTAAAAGATCATCTGTAGAAATCATTTTTAAGTTGAGATATCTTTCAAAGGCAAAAATGATCTATATCCTGAAAGACAGTGCTCATATATCTTTTGGAGAAATGATAGGGCCTTATTCAATGATTTAAAGAACAGCACCATAAAAAAAATTCCACATATAAATATTTAAATATAGTTTATTATATTCAATACCTGTCCAAATATATCCCCCCTATAGATCTTTTCCAACTGCTCTCAAAGCTATGGACTCTAAGAATACTAGGAAGTATGTAAAACCATCAACTAGAAAACTTTGCTATGTTTTGGGGAGACAGAGCCTTTTTTTAAGTGTATATTGATTTTTTTTCTTCTCATACGAAGTATGCACTTGCCAGAGAGAGACAGTGAAAGAGGGAAAGTGAGAAATCACCCCTAGGAGGATGACCCCGCCTCAATCCCTTCTCCATTCTCCTCCATTGGGCACACACGCACATGCACCCAGCATGATTTTCAAGCCTCCTGTCTGGGACTTGAACCATGAAGTTAGCCACGTAGGAGCCAGAGCCTTAACCACAACACTACCTGCAGGTCTAAGGTATTGATTTTATTTCTTTTATAAGCAAGAGAAACAGAGTGAGAGAGAGATAGGAGGGTTTGGATGCTCTACTCCACTCTAGCCTTAGCCAGCCCCAGATCATGGGTACCCGTACAGCAGGTGTTCAGGCAGGTCTCTGGACACAAACCATTATGTAAGCCTCACGAGAGCATTGCATTTTACCACCATCTGGCCCCCAGAGCTGTTTTAAAACCATCTTACCAAGAGCGGGGCGGGGGATGGGGCTGGGGAAAAAATAAATAAATAAAACCATCTCACCAAAACAGTAGCCATATTTTGACCAGATATTGAGGAGAAAAGGGGATGGTACAGAGAAGAAATTTAGCCTAAATATTTTTGTTTGTTTGTTTTCATGTCATGTTTCTGAAGGCCACATTTCATAAAAATACTTCATATTATTAGGTACAATGTCAATTTTAAAATGTATCCTTTAAAGTCAGTGGCATGGTGGTAATACAATGCTCTGTGACGCTGGCCCACTGGAAAAGTCCCAGGTTTGTGTCCCAAGGCGAGTATACCCACTACACAGGCTGGCTGAGGCTACGATGGATCGTAGTATGAAAACCCTGTCAGAGGGGTCTCTCTCTCTCTTGCTCTTTCTCTCTCTCGCCCTCACTCTCTTGCTCTCTCTTAATAAATAAACAAACTTTTTTAAGTATTTAAATTTAGGGCCACATGCATATGTATATGATATTTCCACTCGTGTGTGTCTATGTATCGATGAGATGGAACACCAAGAGCATGAAAGATATTGAATAAAATACAGGTCACCACTTATTCTTTGCTGTCTTCGAGGCTCTGTCATTTTGGCCTCAGAGATTGTGGGAGACATTAATGGAAATCTGACAGCTAGTGACAGCTTCAGGCCAACAGCTCCTCCTGTCATATCTGTCTCAACACCTGAAGGAGCACCAAGAAAAAATAATTTTCCAGACCTCACATTCTCTTTCCATGACACTATAGAATCCTGGGCATCTGAAGTGCTTACACTCTATCCAGTGGTGTCACATTCAGGAGAGCCACCACCGGGGCTCAGAACCAAACCCCAGGGTGTGTGAGACCCGGGCGTCTATGCCCCTCTCCCTTGGGTGAGCACATAGTGGTGTAATAATTCTGTGTCTCCAAGGTCTGTGTCCTTCACCCACCTCCCCCGTTGATGTCCCTTCTCCTACTATACACCCCACCTGAAGTTCAGTGGAACTCATATACTGTTTTCAGAAACAGCAACAGTTTTTGAGAAGCAGTTGCAATTGAGCTGCAGTAACCTACTTAAGTACCATAAATTCCAGAAGGCACTTGGCTTTCATGGAAGACTTGTGAGTTGAAAAATGACACATTCTCTAGAGAGCAAATGGCTATTTTTAAAGGACCATCAGAAGACATTGGACTCCTCAAAAAGTCTCCACATCTGTTGGGAGGCGTGGGGGGGTCTGGCCTGGTACGAAGCCCCTGCCAGTGGCACCTGGGCATGAACTCTCTCTGTGTACAGAAGTCAGGTGCCTGCCCCTGCAAGGTGTGCTGGTGCTAGGAGCTCTCTGGTGTGATGGCTTCTTCTTTTCTTTTGGAGAAGTTTTTGCTGTAGGGTGCGTGTGCTCACTAGAAAGACAGAGAGAGACAGAGAGACGGAAAGAGAGAAATCATCCCCTGGGGGGATGGCCACACCACAATCCCTTCTCCTCCATTCTCCTCTCGGGATCTTGGGCATGCACGCACACACACCCGGCGTGAGTTTAAGCTGCCAGGTCTGGAACTCGAACCACGGTCTACTACATGGGAGTCCAGCAACATAGCCATTAGGCCAACTACTGGTCCCAGTGTGATGGCTTCTTCACAACCTGGAAAGTGAAGGCAGATGACTCCCATTTCGCAGATGACAAAGTGAGGCTCATGGGGTTATGTGACTTGCCAAAGGTCACACTGAGATTAAATGCGGTGGGAGAAGGGACATAAGAGAATCTGAAGGTGAGGTCTTGGGCAAACTTTAGACTGAGGTTCTAAGCCAGGCCCTGCAAGGCATTGCTGACTTCTGTATGATGAGACTGGTCTGTGTCATCATCCTTCACCCCTCATCATGTGGTGCTTACCTCAACAGCTAGCAGCAGGCATAAGCCCAGTGCTTCCAAATGAGCTGTGCTAGCCTCAAGGCCTAGCTCTAACTCATAAACTACCCAATGCTTCTTTCTATTAGGTTGTCTGGAAAGTCATGACACATTGTTACATAGAAAAATACATCACGACTTTACTGACAATCCCATACAATGGCCTTCCTACAATGACTGCTTTTCTATGACCAGGCTATCAGCCTCAGTCCTTCTCACACTGAGATTTGCCCTTAAAGTAAAAGCATGTTCCTCAAGGAGAAAACATAAAGGTTTATGGAGTTTGCAGCTATGAGCATCGAATCAAGTGGCGCTATCTAGGCTGAAGGTCAAGCGCCATAGCTCTCAGCTGGGTCAGACACCCCAATCACAGCACAAGAATAGCCACCAGGGCTGGTCAAACCTTGGCCTCCAAATAAAGAAATGTACAGGGGAAGGGGCTGACTGCCAATACTCACACAACATCATGTCAGTGTCTTACAGACCTGATCCTGGAGCCCTGTCTAGAAGAGCTGAAGGGCCAGGAGTCAAGGAACCAAGAAGACAGTCAAACGCATATCAACACATGCTTATCCAAATAATGCACCTCACATTTCTCCAATAACTCCCGACAAAAGGTGGCTACACTCCTCCTCCAACCACCCCACCCCTTGACAAGCAAAAGGAGGATGTCATGGGCACCAGCCCATTTCACAGATGAGGGTGTTGAGGCACAGGACAAGAACTTGTGTCCAGAGTGGCACACAAGTTCCTAGGGTTCTCAGTGAGCCCTGTTCCCTTGGTGCCTAGCTGCTCTGTACTGTCCTCGCCACAGGAACAAAACTTTCTTAGAGAAATCACGCAGGGCTTAATGTCTCACCAGGAAACATATTCCTGGGGGTTGCAAACTAGCAGTGCAGAAACCGTCAATGACAAAGTGTTTCCTCACCATCCTTTGCATTTGTTATCGCCACTTCTGTCCTCATCCCTCATGCCTTGCAGCTGTACCAGATGTGGAGAAAATTACGTGTTCCCTGAAACTTAATGACCAAATTTAAAGCAATTTCAAACTAATCAGGGTTCTGTTAAGCTGATTTTATTAATTTAACAGTTTTAAGAGTTTAACAAAATGATGCACTTGGAAATCTTTGTTGTGGAATCTGTTCATTTAGGTGCAGAAAAGATGGTGTCACCCAAGAGATCCTATTTCAAAGAAAAGGATGATTTGTAAAGTAACTAAATAATGCTTCTCGAAAATGTACAATTATTGAAAATGTGGTGCATGACGGGATACCATACCCACCATCTAGACTGTTAGGAACAATTTATACATGGTGCTCAGGCAGAAGGCAAATCAATTAGACAATTATATCCAGAATTTGAGAATTCAACAGCAACTTCGGAATACTTTGTCAAGGCTCCATCTACAACTCAGATTCAGAATAGGCTATGAGGTTTCCCACTTAGCAATTCTTTTCATTTAAAATAGAAACACAGAACTGTTCATTTCTGATAGAGACTATTGGCAAGTTCCTGGCACCCTTCCTATGCCCAAGGTCTCTTATAAACAGAGTTGTACTCAAATTAAGCCAAACAAATAAGTAATATGCTATACCTTAATGATCCTAGGATCACAAAAGCACAGTCTGTCATATCTCATTATTTTCAAAAATAAATCAGAACTTAAAAATCTTTATTTTAAAAAATTACCAGTATATTTGTCTAGAAGAAAGAAGTATTAGCATATAAGAATTAAGTATACACTACTCATTGGCTGTGTAACTTTAGGTGAGTAACATAACCTCTCTGAGCTTACTTTCTCACATGAAAAACATGAGCCTATTTTCTCATGTGGAAAACCTCTTTGATACTGTGATTTGCTGGGGTAAATGAGTTACTTAAAGTGCTTAGAATTAAGCCTGCTTCCCAGTAAGCATTTGAATAATATTAACTATTACCATTATGTGTATCTGAAATATATGACATTTAGTGGTACCATAAGTGTGTGTATATATACATATATATATATATATATATATGTATATACACACACACACACATATATACACACACACAGACACACACATATATATGACATACATAAGAATCATTTACATTGAACATATGCATCCTTACACATGTCATAAATGATACAGATACACTTACACTCATATCTATGCATTATGGTGTTTTTTTTTAATGTTATCCTATGGCTTGCTTTTTACACTCAGTGTATCTTCAACCTCATCCAAAGTCAGTACTTCCAAAAACAGCTCTTATTTTACGCAGTGCATGGTATTTCATGATCTCTGCGTGGTGTACATCACCTAACTTTTCTTTTACTGATTGGAATCTAGGTTTTTTCCAGCATATACCTGTTAAAAATCACACAGAAAGGACTTTGTGTATAATTTTGTGCACAAAGTGACAATAATTAAGTGAGGCCACCAAAGGGGATTAAGCAAAAGAAAGGATGGGATTCTGGATAGAGAATGGATGTCTCTTTTGCATATTGCCTGCTAATAAAATATAAAGCCTGAAGTGTAATGATTTGATAGTACTTCACACCCACTGGGATGGCTATTACTGAAACAAACAAACAAACAAACAAACAAACAAACAAAAAAAGATAGTGTTAGCAAGGGTATGAAAAAATTGGAACCTTTGTGCATGGCGAGTGAAAATGTGAAATGGTGCAGCTGCTGTGAAAAACAGTATGACAGTTCCTCCCAAACCTAAATATAAAATTACCATATGATCCAGCAAATCCATTTTTGGGTGTACACCCAAAAGAGATGAAAGCAGGCCAGTCATGGTGGTGTAACGGTACACAATGTGTCTCAATGCTGAAGCCACATTGGAGAGTCACGGGCTCTCCCTGTGCACATCTGGTGCACGTGCATGCCCATGAACCTTACTGGTTAGGTCGGAGCATGGCTCACAGAATGGAGACCTTGTTGGAGGTATCCATTTCCCCTTCTATCTTTGTCTCTCTCTCATGGGATAAAATAAAATAAAAATAAAATTAAAAAAAAAAGCTTTAAAGAAAAAGAAATGAAAGCAGTGACTCATTTTTTACCAAGATTATTCACAATAGCCAAAAAGTAAAAACAACTCAGATGTCCATTGGTGGACTAATGGATAACCAAAATACAGACTAGACTGGAACGTAACGCAGCTCTGAAAAGGAAGAGAACTCCAACATAGGCTACAACATTGATGCACCTTGAAGACATCATACTAGGTGAAATAAGATAGTCAAAGGGACGAATAAACAGTGTGAACCCATTTTTTATAGAGTGTTCTATTCTGCTCTGTTGCTAGTGGAAACTACTTGAGTCTAGGTAACTTTAAACAATAGAGGTTTATTCAGCTCAGCGTTTGGAGGTCCAAGGTCCAGGGGCCACAGTTGATAAGGGTCTTCTGATTGGGTCACCACAGAGTAGAGAGCTAGAGAGCGTACGTCTGTGTCCATAGATCTCTGTCTGTCTCATCCTTTCTTCTCATAAGCCCACCAGAGTCAATCACGGTGCCCCTGCTCCAACGACCTTAATTGTAATCTCCTCCCCAAAGTCCCACCTTTCAACACCGTAGTTAGATTAACTTTTCATCTGCTTAATCACAGCACAACCAAATTTCAATACATGAACTGGGAAGGGAGTGGGGACAGTCAAACCGTAGTATAGTCAAGTTTATAGAGACAGACACAGTAACAGCAGTTACCAAGGCTGGGGCAGAGAGAGCACTGCTTAATGGGTATAGAGTTTGTGTTTGAGAAGAGAAAACAAGTTTGCTGTTGGATGGTGGTGATGACTGCACAGCAATGTGAATACGCTCAATGCCACTGAGTCATACCCTTGAAAAGAGTTAGAATGGTAAACGTTATGTTGCACATATTTTACCTCAATTTTCTTTTCAAAGGGCAATGGTTTGTTTTAGGCTCATCTCAAAAGTCTCTGCATCAAAAGAGTTGCCTCAAAAAGCAGCTCCCAAGAGCTCTATCAAAGTAACTGCATGGAAGCACAGGATCTTCCCTCAAGCACCTCTCATTCACTCTTGGGCTGGGGGAGTGGGGAACAATCACCAATAAAAATGAATTTGGCAGCAATAATGAAGGCAACGCAAAGAAGCGTAGGCTTTTCTGAATTGATATCCCTCTCATTCTCTATCACTTTCTGTATATTTAACATATTGTATAATTGTTTAAATGTTTTTTCTGTTTTGTTTGTTTATTGCTAGAGGACACATGCACTCACCAAAGAGACAGAGAAAGAGAAAACACCCCCATGATGTTGGTCACACCACAATCCTTTTTCCTGTTTCTCCGTCCTGTCAGGATTTAGGGCATGCACATATACGTGCCTGGCATGTTTTTCAAGCCACAAAGGCTAGAATCCAATAGAGATCTGCCATGTGGGATCCAGCTTCCTACGCGCAGGGCATGTAACTATTGGGCCAGCCTGAAAAAATACATGTTTTTTTTTTTTTTTTACTGGAAAGTCCCATGAAACTTTATTCAGGAAGTCTAGGTTCCCAGCTGTTTAGATTTTATGATCCAGTTTTTAAAAATTTAATAGGGAGACAAATATAGGATTGACAACTTTTTATTTTGCTAAGTAAGGACATTAAAAAAAGTTGCCATCTGCTTTCAATATTATTTCATAAAAGAAGGTTGCATTTTATGTTAAAAAATGAGCTAGGAGATAAAATGCAGTCCTTCCCAGGAAAGAGGAGTTAGAATCCTTCCCAAAGGGTATTCAAGCTCTGCACTGTCCCAATTTACCATATTTTTCCAAAGAGCAGAGGAAACAGTGCCACAGGCTAGCACTCGCCCATCAGGGTACCTGAATCTGGGACCACTTCCCCAGCTCACACTCCTCACCTACAAATCTGCAGTCATTTTCAACCAGCACTCAAATGCCCAGCCCTCTCCTGCCCTGTGTTCCAGCACCCTCCCAAACCATCAAGGTAAGTGGCCATCACAGCTTCACTCATGATCCCACATTCCTCTCTTCACAGGAGAGCAGCACCAGCCCTCATACTAGACCAAGTAACTATGAACTTCCCAGGGAGACTGGATTCTCCCATCCAGAAAGAGTGAATTCCACTAACCAAGGAAGATCCTGAATCAGACCCCATCGGAGAGACTCCAAATTACATCCCACCAGAGTGAGCTCCTGTTACACCCTACCACAGAGATTCTGAATTATCCCCCACCAGGAACAATCCTGAGTTATACCCCACCGGAAGACTCCAAATTATAACCCACCAGGGAGACTTAACATTGTGCCCCACCAAAAAGTTTCCTGAATTACATCCCACCAGGGGAACTCCAAATAGCACCCACCAGGAAGACTCCTGCATTACACCTCACCAGGGAGATTCCAAATTACACCCTAAAGGAAGACTCTGAGTTCTACCCCCCAAGCAAGACTCCTGAATTATACCCCTCCAGAAAGATTCCTGAATTACACCCCACCAGGAAGACACCATATTACATTCCATCAGGAGATTTTTGAATAATATCCTACCAAGGAGACTCCAAATTGCATCCCCCAGGGAGACTCCAAATTATACCCACCATCAAGACATCTGAATTAAAACCCACCAGGAGACTCAGAATTACACCCCAGCAGGAAGATTCCTGAATTACATTCCACCAGGGGGATTCCAAATAACACCCACCAGGAAGAGTCCATATTATACCCTACCAGGAAGACTCCTATTTACACCCCACTGAGGAGACTCAAAACTATACCCTACCAGGAAGATTCCCGAATTGCACCCTACTAGGAAGACTCCTGAGATACACCCCTACCAAGGAGTCAGAATTATACCCCACCAAGGAGATTTGAAATTACACTCCACCCCTCTGGAAAGATTCCTGAATTACAACCCACCGAGAGACGCAGAATTACACCTCACCAAGGAGACTCGAGATTACAACTCACCAGAAAGATTGAATTACACTCCACCAGATGGACTCAGGATTACACCTACCTGGGGAGACTCCAAATTACACCTCACCAGGAAGATTTTTGAATTACCCCCACCAGGGAGCCTGTGAATTACACTCTAGTAGGAAGTTCCAAATTACACTACTCTGGAGAGACTCCATATTACACCCATTCTGAATTATCTCACACCAAGAAGACCAAATTTCACCACATAAGGACAACTCCTGAATTACGTTCCACCGGAAAATATGGTTGTACATTTTTCTTTATACCGTTATTGTATGTATTTCTTTCTCCTAAAATACAGTGTGTCCCCAAGGACCTGGTTTACTGCAAGGAACAGAGCTAGGCACATCATTTCCAATAATGATGCCAAAGAGTAAATAAATTAGTGAATAAATGAAGTTCATTTTAAAGGAGGTCTATTAAGAAATTTTTACCCACCCAAAAAAAAAAAAAAGTTTAAATGGGAGCTACCAACTCACAAGCAGGTGTGTTTTAGAGCTGATGAGAACCAGACCACCTGATTCTCAGCTCAGTGTTCTGGCTACACATGAGGCTGCTTCCATCATCCTCCCAAAACAAAGGAGTATCTCCAATAGGTCAGTCCTGAGCCAGCACCCTAAAGCCACCACAGTGCGCATCAACAAAGCTAACATTTCTTTGGCGAGTCCCATGTCCAATTCCCAGCACTAGCACTTAAATGTATTACCTCATTTAATGCTTAAGGCTGCTATGAAGGGTACTCTTAGCTCCCCTTTTATAAATTTTTATTTTAAAACACATTAAGACATAGAAAAAATGGCAAAAAAAAAATAATGCTTGTATATCCACACTCAGGTTCCTGAAAAGTTAACATATACCTCATTTGGTTTCTTTACCTTCCTCCTTGTCTCTGTCCCTCTCCTCCTTCATGCCTCCAGAAACACACACAAACACATCCACACATATACACTTGAACTGTTTAAGAGTAGAATGAATGTCCCTTTACCTGTATATGTCCTAAAAATCAGAATTTTGGTTTTTTTGAAGAGTGTTTGTTTGTTTGTTTGTTTTGCTATAGGGCGCATGCGCTTGCCAGAAAGACAGAGAGAGACAGTGAGACAGAAAGTGAGAAATCACCCCTCAGGGGGGATGGCTACGCTGCAATCCCTTCTCCTCCACTCTCCTCTCGGGATCTTGGGCATGCACGCACACACACCCGGCGTGAGTTTAAGCCACCAGGTCTGGGACTCAAACTGCAGTCAACTACATGGGAGTCCAGCGACATAGCCATTACACTAACTGCTGGTACCAAAAATCAGAATTTTTTAAAAAATATTTTACATGTGCTCGCCAGAGACACACAGAGAGACTGAGAGACAGAAAGCGAGAAACCACCCCCCAGGCTCCTGGATGGCCACGCCACAATCCCTTCTCCTCGATTCTCCTCTTGGGACTTAAGGCACGCATGTACACATGCCTGGCATGAGTTTCAAGTCACCAGGTCCAGGACTTGAACCGTGGTTGGCCATGTGGGAGTCCAGTGACATAACCATTACATCATCTCTGGTTCCCTAAAAATATTAACATTGACATAAAATTATTATGTAATCTACAGGCCTTCAATGTTCACCAATTGTCTTATCCTTTAGAACAAAACAGAGAGCATAAATTTGTCTGGCCCAGCATCGCAGTAACCTAGTCTCTTTAGTCTCCTTCTATCTGGGACAGTTCCTCAGTAACTTTACTTCATGACGTTGACATTTTTCTTAGAATACAGGCCAATTATTTTGTAGACTTCCCTCAGTTTGGGTTTGTTTGATGTTTCCTCACAACTACTAGGTTGTTGGGGAAGTCATGATGTATTTTTCTGTTTTTCAATGCAAAACTGCATTATGACCTTCCTTACAGATTGTTTGTACACCTTGGGCAGAACTACCACAGGCACAGTGCGGTGTCCTTCTCAGAGCTTTATAGCATGTCACAGAACGTCTATTTGTCTCACATGAGTGTCGCTAACTTTTATCAGCTGATGAAGGTAGTGTCTGCCTTATGTCTCCATTGTAAACTTTCCCCTTTGAAACTAAAGAGAATTTTGTCAGGAGAAATGTTGGCACTATATAAATTCCTTCTATATTGTCAACCTACTATACAGAAGCATTGTTCCTGCTTGCCCATCACCCACTTATTTGTATTAATTTTGATGCTTAATTATCCAGATTCAACCAAAGGGAGCCTGTCTCTTGTAAATTTGATCACATCTCCATAATTCTTTGAGCACTTCTTCACTTTTTTTTTTTTTTACATTTTTTGTTAGAGATCATGTGAACTTGCCAGAGAGAGAGAGAGAGGCAGAAAGAGGGTGGGGAAGTGAGAAAGCACACCGCATGGGGAATGATCATGCTGCAATTCCTTCTCCTCCATTTCTCCCCCCTTTCAGGATTTTGGGCATGCACATGCACATGCACATGCACCTGGTGTGTTTCTCAAGCCACCAGGTCCAGGACTCAAACCACACAGTTTATTTAGTGCACTTCAGTCAGTTGCCTCAATCATCTTGCTACAGGCTAGCCCAAAACACTACTTTCTGATCCAAATTGTCCCAGGCTAATTTGCATTTTCTCCGTCCCAGCCCTAAAATTGACCCTATCTTCCAAGATCCTTGGTACCTTTGAGTGGAGAAATTATTTGGAAAACAAGATGTGGGTGCTGTGTTTGCTACTGGGATGTCATTGTATCAAGGCACTTTCGAGGGACAGAGCTACATCAATACATACATACATATTTCTGGATCTCTGTGTGTGTGTGTGTGTGTGTGTGTGTGTGTGTGTGTTCATGCTGATACCTCAAATTAAGAGTAAAATGAAGCCACAATATCCCTTTACCTGTGTATGTCCTGAAAATAAGAATTTTTTCAACAGCCCAATTCAACAACACAGGACTAACTCTAGCCCTCCGCTTTTTCATACATGTAACTCCCTTCACTGAAATGGCTCCCATTACTCACAATACATTTACACATTTCTTCAGTCTTGAATATAAATAACATAATTTCAGAATTGTTAATGTGGGTGCTGTGTTTGCTACTGGGATGTCATTGTATCAAGGCACTTTCGAGGGACAGAGCTACATCAATACATACATACATATTTCTGGATCTCTGTGTGTGTGTGTGTGTGTGTGTGTGTGTGTGTGTTCATGCTGATACCTCAAATTAAGAGTAAAATGAAGCCACAATATCCCTTTACCTGTGTATGTCCTGAAAATAAGAATTTTTTCAACAGCCCAATTCAACAACACAGGACTAACTCTAGCCCTCCGCTTTTTCATACATGTAACTCCCTTCACTGAAATGGCTCCCATTACTCACAATACATTTACACATTTCTTCAGTCTTGAATATAAATAACATAATTTCAGAATTGTTAATCTATATCAATTTTAAAAAAAACTTAAAAAGTATAAAACAAACCTAACTGAAGTAACCATATAATTTTTTCATGGTTTTTCATTGTTTTTATTAGCCTTAGGGTATACTGTCAGAATAGTCCAGAACTACTTGGGGAGTTGTCTCCATCTTTCAGTGTGGTTTATCATCCATTTGAAATATAGCTGGTTTCACTTGTTTCTGTTTTTATTCCACATTGGGTTTGGTCTCTAGTTCTCAGTGGTGTTTTTTAGTTGTTGTTTTGTATTGTAAAATGCTGACATGGTTATTAAGGTCAAAAGCATACACAAAGGTATTTTCTTATCTTATCAATTCTAGTCATAAATAGATTACCCTCTGAAGTAATCTCACTAGATTCTAATTTACCCTTATATATATTTTTTACTAAAATACACAAATATGTGGGATTTTATATTTTTATTTTATTACACAACAGTAACATACTAAAAATGTTCTCTTAACAGTTTTGTTTAGATAAAATTTTCATGCCATAAAATTCACTCACTATACATAGAAAGTCTGATGAGCTATTAAAAACACAGTGAGCTGGGCCAGCCCTGTGGCCTAATGGTGATCATATTCATCCTGCAAGCCGGGGGATTGGGGGCAGGGAGGGTGCTTTCTCCTTTTCCCAGTCTCTTTCTCTCTCTCTCTGGCAAGCACATGCACCCTCTGGCCCAAAAACAAACAAAAATGTAGTGTGCAACTATCAGTGTCATCACCACAAAAAGTCCACTCATGTTCATCTACATTTACTCCTTGATCCCATCCACTCCCAAATATGCCTTTCTGCACGTTGCTTTTGTCACTTACCAGTATATTTTTTAAAGAATTATTTTATTTAACTTTGTTTATTTATTTTAACTTGACCAGAGAAGGTCAGAGAGAGAGAGAGAGAGAGAGAGAGAGAGAGCGTGCATGGGAGGGGAGGGGAAGAGAGAAAGTGAGAAAGCAAACCACCAAGTCCGGGACTGAAACCATGATCGGCCATGTGGGATCCAGCGCCCTTAACCACCATGCCACCTGCTGGCCCTTACCAGTATATCTTAGAAGTCACTTGATTTCAGTTCACAGAGACCTTCCTTTTCCTTTTGCACAGTTACATAGTACTCTACTGTTCTATGTTCTCTGTCTTATCAACAGTATTCCAACACTCCACCATACCTGGACATTGAGGTTATTTCCACTATTTTAGAATGAAAAATAATTCTGTAATGAATAACCTGTGCATGGGTATTTTACACTGTTGCAGTTCATCTTCAGAGTTAATTCCTAGAAGTGAGACTTCTAGGTCAAAATGTCAATGCATGAGTAATTGTGACAGATACAGCCAAATTTCCCTTCAAAAGGGTTATACCCATTTGCATTCCAACCAGTAACGTATGAGATTGTCTCTGTACAGCCTTGCCAACAGATGTGTTGTCAAGCTTTTCAATTTTTGCCAATCAGAAAGGTGAGAAATGGTATCTCAGAGTCATTTTCATTTTCATTGCTCTAATTATGACTGAAGGTGAACATCTTTTCATACGTTTAGAGGCCATTTGTATATTCTTTATGTGAACTATCTTTCATGTCTTCTGACAGTTTTTTCTATCAGGTCTCCCTCCTCAATTTTAACCATTCATTACACATCAGGGATATTAACCCTTTGCATCCAATGTATATTCAAATACAAGAGGACTATTAAAAGTAAATGGAAAAATAGAATTAAAGTATAGGCTTATTTTTGGTGCAAAAAAATGATGAAATCTTTGCATACTTTTTTTTCCCCCCACCTTAGGTTTATTCGTACACACAGCACAGGAGGACACCAGCCCCACACAGAGAGCAGCCCAGGAGTCAGTCCTTCTGTCCTCATACTGGCAAAGGCCTCTACTATGGGGCTTTTGTGGGGGCCTGGACACCTTTGGGAGCCTGAGCCTGAGCTGGAACTGAAGACGGAGCTGCAGCTGAGGCCTGGGCTTTGGTCTGAGCCTTGGCCTGGTTGGCCTTTGGACGAGAAAGCCTGAGGCCCTTGGCTGTACGAGCGCGAGCACACTTCCCAAGCTTAGGGTGGGCAATGTAGGCAAGACGACTGAGCTTGCGGCTGCTGCCCTTTGGGACACCCTTCTGAACCTCCTTGGGCTTTACGAGGGCCTTGATGGCCTCCGCTCACGCACTCATGGCCTTGGCATTGTTGGCCTGCCTCTTCTTCAGACCCTTCCTGTTGTGCTTCTTGGCAAAGCGCATGTTCCTCAGGAATTTGGGGTCCACCCCTTTGAGAGATTCTTATCTTTGCGATTGAGGTTTCTTGATGCCATTTCTATCATTTCTATGCCATTTTCGGGACTGGTTGTGTGTGGTGTGGTTCTTGGACTTGGCCATGTCTGCACCGAAACCCGCCTTTGCATACTTTTTTTTTGCTTTCTTTTTTTTTTTTTTTGGAGAGGTTTTCGCTATACGGCGCGTGGGCTCGCCAGACACAGAGAGAGACATAGGGACAGAAAGCGAGACATCACCCCCCAGGGGGGATGGTCAGGCCGCAATCCCTTCTCCATTCTCATCTCGGGATCTTGGGCACGCACGCACATGCGCCCAGAGTGAGTTTTAAGCCACCGGGTCCGGGACGCGAACCACGGTCGACTACGTGAGAGTCCAGCGACATAGCCTTATGCTAACTGCTGGTTCCCTGCATACTTTTTTCATAACATATATTTTCCATAAACTTTTTAAAGCCCCCGCATATTTTCTTCCAGTCATTTGCATTTTGACTATGTTTGTGGAGTTTGTTGCCATGCCAAAAGTGTCTAGTTTCATGTAATCAAATTTATTGATCTTTTTTACTATATTTAGATTTGAGTCATGGTTAGAAAACTTTTCCCTAGTACAGTCATGTTATAGAAAAAATTCATCTATGTTTTCTTCTAGTATTTTAATGACTTCACTCTGATATTTAGATCTCACAACCATTTGGTATTTCTTTTGGTGTATTATGTAAGGTGTATTCATTTCATCTTTTCTGAAAGCCTGATTTAGTTTATTATTGCATTGCTAACAGAAATACCTGAGTGATTTTATAAAGCAATATAAATTTATTTACTTTACAGTTTAGAGGTTCCAGTCGTTTCTGGTCAGCTTCAACATGGCAGAGGGCAGGCTTGGAAGCAGGAGAGGGCATGGTTTGTATCCTTGTAGCTTTCTTTGTGTTCTAGCCTCATTCCTTCTTATATCCTCACCAGAAGGCAATCAAGGAGGCCCTGCCCTAGTGACTTTATCACCCACAAAGGCTCCACTTCTGACACCATGTTGGCTTAAGTCTTCACCCTCTTTGTTCTGTTCCAATGGCTAAACACACAAATTGTGAGGGGACATATTCATACTGTATCACCATCTGCTTGTCCTGGCACAATGTGCTGAAAAGATCACCTCTGCTCCAGTGACTTGAGATGGTACTTTGCTCATATACTAAATCTCCAGACATGGATCTATTTCTGGACCTTACAAGTATTTAATTATAGTACTATTTGTCTATTTATGAACTTAAAATCACAGAAGTTTTGCAATTCATTGTCATGTCTGGTAGAACTATTGTCCCTAGTGGCTTTTCATGATTATTACATGTTTTTGTTTTTGTTTTTGTTTTTTATTGCCTCGCTTCAAAAAAAGCTTCTGGGTATATTTACTTGGATCACATTAGAGTCATAAATTAACTTTGGGTGAACTGGCTTTATTTTATGATGTTAAATCAACCCATTTAAGAGCTTTCCCTCTATAGATTTTCACCATATCTTTCTGAGGTTTTTGTTGTTGTTGTTTTGTGGGGTTTTTTTCCTTTTTTCTAGTTAAAGGTCAAGAGACAGAGAGATATGTTAAGTGAGAAATCACCCCCTGGGGGATGGCCATGCTACAATCCTTTCTCCTCTAGTCTCCTTTCAGGATTTTTGGGCATGCACATACATGCACCCTGCATGCTTTTCAAGACACCGGGTCTGGGCCTTCAACTGTGCAGTTGGCCTTGTGGGATCCAGCACTTTAACCTCCATGCCATCTGCTGGTCCCATGGGTTGCTGAGTTTTTTCCTAAGTATTTTACTGTTTTACCTTCTTTGTTGCTACTAAGTCATCTAACTAGTTCTTATTTATATATAAGAAAGTTATTAAGTTCTATATGTTAATTTTAATCCTGCTACTTTAACAAGTTATTTTATTATTTACTTTTATCATTGATTCTCTAGGGTTTTGCAATATCTATCATATCACATGCAAATCGAGTTCATTTTGATTTTTCTTTTCTAATACTTATGCTACTACTTGATTCCTCTTATCTACTTTTTTTCCCCAGATTTTGGTCACAGGGTGCATGCACTCACTGAAAGGAGACATAGAGAAGGAAAGTGAGAAAATGGGTCCTTTTTCCATTCTTCTCTCAGGATTTTGGGCCTGCATACACAGGTACCTATAATGATTTTTCAAGCTGCTGGGTCTGTGACTTGAACCATGGCTAGATATATGGGAATCCAGCACCTTAAGTACCACACAAACTGCTGGCCCTGATCTTACCTAATCCTAATACATCCTGTATAATTTAGGGATACTAGTAGAGATAATGGGTATTCTGGCCTTGATCCTGATCTTAGTGAAAATGTCACTAGAGTTTTCTCATCAAAAATGATCCCAACTTGGGACCAGCAGTTAGTGTAATGGCTATGTTGCTGGACTCCCTCGTAGTCGACTGCCATTCAAGTCCTGGACCCAGTGGCTTAAACTCATGCCGGACACGCATGCGTGCATGCCCAAGATCCTGAGAGGAGAATGGAGGAGAAGGGATTGCAGCATGGCCATCCCCCCTGGGGGGGTGAATTCTCACTTTCTGTCTCTCTGTCTCTCTCTGTCTGTCTGGCGAGCGCACACGCCCTATAACAAAAACCTCTCCAAAAAAAAAAAATGATCCCAACTTTAGGATTCAGGTATGTAATATATTTTATCGTGTAAGAAAATATCCATCCATTCCTATTTTATTTAATGATATATCAAGCATGGATACTGAATTCTTTGAGAAATTTTTTAGCTTCTATAGGGATTATCATACAGACCTTTTCCCTTAGATCTATTAATATGATGCCATTATATTCATAGATTTCCTCATATCAAACCAACCTTGCATTCCTGGGAGGGAAAAAAAAAACACTATTTGGTCATAGAGTGTTGATGTCTTCTTTTTTCAAAAGAATTCTTTATCTTGTTTTATTTATTATTATTTTATTTTATTTGCTATAGGGCAAATGCGCTCACCAGAGAGAGACACAGAGAGAGAGAAAAAAATGAAAAAGCAAGCTGCCGATCTGGGACTCAAACCACGATGGCCATGTAGGAGTCCAACATCTTCACCACCACACCAAGTACTAACTCCGTGCAATGACTTCTTAATGTGGTATTGGATTCCACTTAGGAATAATTTATTTAGTATTTTATTTCAATATTATAAGTAATTTTGTTCTATAATTTTTTTGGTATTGCTTTTCAGATTGAGCTATCAACATAATGCTTTCAAAACAAAATGAAAATGTAGTCATTTATTTTCAATACTTTGAAATTACTCAAAAAGAATGGAGAATATTCAGTCTTTGAAAATTTGGTAGGAATCCCCTGTGATCCATCTAGGTCTGTTTTGTTTTTTTTTTTTATGGAGTAATTTCTTAATGACTTTCTCTAGATTTTTCATGGAAATTGTCTTATTTAAGCTTAGTGTATTAAATTGATACTATTATTTTTTTAATAATTATTTTATTTAACTTTATTTATTTACTTTTTTGTTTGTTTTCATTTTTGGGGTTTGTTTGTTTGTTTTAATTTGACTAGAGAGGGCCAGAGCAAGAGAGAAAAAGGGAAAGTGAGAAAGCAAGCCACCAGGTCCAGGACTCAAACGGCAGTTGGCCATGTGGGAGTCCAACACCTTTAATCACCACACCACCTGCCAGCCCCACTATTACTATATTTTATCTAGGTTCTCATAGTTATTTTTATAGAAGTCTGCAAAATAATCTTAATTTTTTTCAATTTATTGTTTCAATGGTTATGTTTCCCTTATAATTTCTTATCTTACATATTTGTGCTTTCTTTCCTTTTTTAATTATTAACAAGAATTTTGTCCATTTTGTCAATCCATTTGGAATTAGATCTACTGTTCTATTCTCTACCTTACATTTTGGCTTTGATCCTTACTATTTCATTTTTTGTGCTTTTGGTTTATATTGTGGTTCTTTAACTAGATTTTGGAGCTGGGGATTCAGTTCACTCATTTTTATTCTTTTTTTTTTTAATGTTTTATACAAGTGTTTAAAGATGTGAATTTCCTCTCTTCATGACTTTAAATGTCTCCAAAAATTCTGGTAGGTAGTGTTTTTATTGTTACTGTTTCCTTTTCATTTTTTTCCTGCTTTTATCCAAGAGTTATTTAACAGAAAGTTTCTTAAATTTCTAGATCATAGGAGTCTTTTATTATTGTTAATGTTCAGTGTTAGCACTTTGTGATCAGAGATCACTGTAATATTCCTACTTTATAAAACTTAGTAACATTTTCTTTGTGATAAATTTTTGTAAACGTTCCATGTACACTTGAGAAGAAAGTATATTCTATATTATCATGGCATAAATGTATACATACACATGAGGTCTTTGAGAAGTTCATTGAAAATGTATATTGTGAAAAAATTATGCATGGTTTGCAATTATTCGCATCAAAATAAATTCACACTTTAATTCTATTTTTCCACAAACTTTCTGAAGCGCCCTTAGGTGTGCCTGTTATATGCAGACACACACACTATCTACCTTATTTTTTATGTGTGTTTTTGTCCACTTGATGGGGCTTATGAGCTTATATTTTATGCTCTTGTATTTAGTAGAATAAGTTAAAATTTCTCCATATTAATGTGTTTTTCTAATAATTACTTTATTTAACTTTATTGTGAGAGTCCAGTGCCCTTAATCATCACGTCACCTGCTGGCCCCTTAATGTGTTTTTATCTAAGTCTCCTGGTTTCTTTTGTAGTTTCTGACTTATACAGTGGTTCAATTTCTGCCTTATAAAGGTGGTTCACTGTGCTATTTCATGCATAGATGTGCATAATGCTATGTAACTATTGGGTTGATGGAAAAGTCATGATGTATTTTTTCTGTTTTCCTATGCAAAAATGCATCATGACTTTTCCAAAAAACAAATATTTTGCATTGTTATTAGCCTCTTTTTTTCTGAATGCTTTAATTAATATCTGTTTTGGACAAGGTGTGATCCATATTGTTTATCTTTCCATGTATTTGGGTACAGTGGCCACAGAGCGGCACAGAAATGTTTTACTTTGGTTATGAAGACATAATGTTTTATACAAGTGTTTAAAGATGTGAATTTCCTCTCTTCATGACTTTAAATGTCTCCAAAAATTCTGGTAGGTAGTGTTTTTATTGTTACTGTTTCCTTTTCATTTTTTTCCTGCTTTTATCCAAGAGTTATTTAACAGAAAGTTTCTTAAATTTCTAGATCATAGGAGTCTTTTATTATTGTTAATGTTCAGTGTTAGCACTTTGTGATCAGAGATCACTGTAATATTCCTACTTTATAAAACTTAGTAACATTTTCTTTGTGATAAATTTTTGTAAACGTTCCATGTACACTTGAGAAGAAAGTATATTCTATATTATCATGGCATAAATGTATACATACACATGAGGTCTTTGAGAAGTTCATTGAAAATGTATATTGTGAAAAAATTATGCATGGTTTGCAATTATTCGCATCAAAATAAATTCACACTTTAATTCTATTTTTCCACAAACTTTCTGAAGCGCCCTTAGGTGTGCCTGTTATATGCAGACACACACACTATCTACCTTATTTTTTATGTGTGTTTTTGTCCACTTGATGGGGCTTATGAGCTTATATTTTATGCTCTTGTATTTAGTAGAATAAGTTAAAATTTCTCCATATTAATGTGTTTTTCTAATAATTACTTTATTTAACTTTATTGTGAGAGTCCAGTGCCCTTAATCATCACGTCACCTGCTGGCCCCTTAATGTGTTTTTATCTAAGTCTCCTGGTTTCTTTTGTAGTTTCTGACTTATACAGTGGTTCAATTTCTGCCTTATAAAGGTGGTTCACTGTGCTATTTCATGCATAGATGTGCATAATGCTATGTAACTATTGGGTTGATGGAAAAGTCATGATGTATTTTTTCTGTTTTCCTATGCAAAAATGCATCATGACTTTTCCAAAAAACAAATATTTTGCATTGTTATTAGCCTCTTTTTTTCTGAATGCTTTAATTAATATCTGTTTTGGACAAGGTGTGATCCATATTGTTTATCTTTCCATGTATTTGGGTACAGTGGCCACAGAGCGGCACAGAAATGTTTTACTTTGGTTATGAAGACACCCTACATCTCGAGAACAGGCATACCTCACTTAGGGAACCGATTGTTTCAGGAAATACTCATTAATCCTGGGCTGTCCCATCTGTTTACTCAGGCAGCATCCTAGACACCTTCACAGCCACTGCCAAGCAATCTACTGCTGCTAAGAGTGGCTGTTTCCAATCCACTCATGTTTTTAAAAGATTAACATGCTCATACATGTACACACACACACACACACACACACACACACACGAAAACAAACAAAACAACAAGGAAATCTGAGGTTATGCCTTCTCGAAACCATGTTGTGTTTAGATGAACTATGGCTTCTTTGGAAGGAGGCTGAGGAGGGTTGTATTCAGTAAGCTCCAGAACAGCTCAGGAAACTCTGCAGCCTGGCTACCTCACCTATTCAGGAAGAGAGATCCTTCTGCAAGAACCTCAAGGCAGAGAGGCACCTTCTTGGGGGCATTGAAAGTAATTTGTAACCAAATCCTGCAGTAGTTGGCTAAGAGTCAAGTTGGGATATAAATGCAGAAAGAACCAGTTAGATTTCATTGATTAGCAGAGTAGGATACAGGCCTCACGTGAACCTAGGGTTAAAGCAGGCTAGGAAGGGGGTTTGGTTTAGTTCAATGCCATTAACAGGTGCTCCGTCCTTGCCCCAGCACACAGTCAAAAATGTTCTTACAATTTGCCAGCCTAATTACATACGCTGAACCTTCATTTGGTAGACAATTAATAGTCACTGGAAATATAAATAAGGGCAGAAACACAAATGGGCAATAACTGTTCACAATCCTTTCAAAAGAGCCATTTGAAAATAGCAGCAGAGATACAGCCTGGCCTCAGCACAGGTAAGGAGGGACCTTTTCTATGGACCCACACTCTGAACCAGCTCTGGCAGCCCTGGGCACAGAGACAGGAGCAAAAGCTACTGAGAACAGACCTCCTTGTCCTTTGCAGTGCTCAAGTCTTTCCTCGGGGGGTACTTCTCAGGAAGAGAGTCATATCAATATGTGGGAGAAGCCTGTATGTCATATCAATATGTAGGAAGGGACTAGCCTATTTCCTGGCCCATCCCAGGTACCCCATGGTGTACATGCTAACCAATGTGTTTTCCTCTTCCTTCGAGGCACATTGCTGAACTGTGTTTTCCAGCCCTTCTGCAATCAGGTGGCGCATGTGACTGACTTCTGCCCAGTGGAATGTGGCATCCGTGATATATACCATGTCCAAGCCTGGTCTGTCTGTAGCAATCTCTCCTAGGACACTGCCCATCAAAAGGCCTGCCCGAGATAGCACAGCTCGTGGGTGGCCTGGCCATTACTATAATTCACATTTTTATCACTATACTATATTGCTTTCCAGTTAATCTAGTCTTACAAATATTTCTTGATTAATACTGTACGGTAGGGTCTACTCTAAAACGAAATGCCCTATTAGTAGTTGCTCAGACAGTGGGTCCTGGACTGTTAGCTATAAGGTCTGCCCTATTCCTATTCCTATTCCTATTCCTGACCCAGGCTGATGAAGAAGTACCAATAGGCTAGAAAGTCCTAAGAACTAGACCTGAAGCTGACAGCAGCTGAACTCAAAAAGCAGCAGAACTGTAGCATGTATTGGCCTGATTCTGCAGCCTGACAGCATCCTGTACATGACCTATGGGCTTGGTATAGACCTCTCTTCCAGAGCTCTTTCAGAAAAGCACCAATCCCAGACACCAGCATGGAAGGTATTAGCAGCCTACCCTACCCCACTCTAAGCTACCCAGGGCTTTTGCATTCCCTAAGCCTCTCTGGGTACACCCAAGTATACCCACTCTTCCTGGTTTCCATAGAGCTCCAAATTCCCTGAGTTTTTTTGTTTTTGTTTTTGTTTTTTTCCTCTTCGGTTTTGCCTCCACACCCATCCTCCTGCCCAGGCAAGAAGACCCAACTGCAGTGACAGGCATATCTCATTTTAAGAGGGCCCTTGCTGCAAAAATCTGATCTGACAGGATGCAGCAGGAGCAGCTAATCCCATTACAGAAGGAGTCTATTATTTTAATATGAATCAAGCAATGTCTGTCCCCACCCTCACCCCCATTTCCAAAGAGGAGGAATCTGGAGTCTGAAGACATAAAGGAGGCAATTCATACTCAAGGCCAGGTACAGCTGAGGCTTCATCAGGCCAAGACCCACCTTCCCTGAGAAGTGACTTTTCTCATCCATTTCAGCATCTGCCTAGAGATTATTTGGGAATACATGGGGAACAACTGACAAGATCAATATCAACAAAAGTAACATATTTGTGAAATCAGTGTTCATCAGTAGGGAAGAGCTTCTTCTAACACTTGGCTTTCTAAAACCTAGGCAGAGCCTGCCAACCCAAGACCTGCAGATGGCCAGAGAGAGTCCGGGGAATCATGCCTGCTCCCCTCTGCTGACTACTGCCTAGAAGGAGGAGAGAGAAGACTCCAGTCAGGGGTGGTGTTCAATGAACTGGGGTTTGACTCAGAACAGTATGTTTGACTCCTGAAGACACTCCCCACTTCTAGTGGTGCGGGTGACTGCAGGATACATCAGAAGGTTTGGCAGTGCAGTGGCTCTCGCCAGGTCCCTAGCTTGGTGTCCACCATGTACCTAATCTACCCGGTCACTGTAAGGGAAAGCACACTTTGGAAGGGTTGGGATTCTGCATTTTCATTCTGATTACAACTTAATGCAACACATAGACCATTTGGCATGGTGCCTTTCTGCTGAATGTCTGAACATTTTAATGGAATTGTGTTATCATGCGAATGGGTGGCCAACTGTTCAAACAAGATACTCTATCTGCCTTTCTTGAAGAGCTAAGCAGGATGCGGGAGAACAAAAAACAGAAGAGCTGCAACTCCAGTATTGGACATTTGTATGTGGAAAAAAATCGCCATAATTTTATTGACATGCATCTGTCTCCATCACATATTCTATGGCATTAACACTGCTGGCAGCACCACCATTAGGTGTCAGTGACTCTGTCTATCTTCCTTCCCAGTGTCTTGGAGGTAAGAAGCAAAACCGGACACCTGAAAACTGCCAGAATCCAGGTGTGTGCTTCGGTCCCTGGACCAGAGTGCCATCTCTCTCGGTCACATCTCCAGCTTCCCTCACGTGCACATACACAGAAGTGCCAAAATAACTTACGAATCTTTTTTTCTAAGTTTTTAATTTCCTAAATTATGTTTTAAAATAGTTTAGAAAAGAATCCCACTCTAATCCTGGAGAAAGGCAGCCTGATGCCCAAAGCCTGACAGGAAGAGACCTGCAACTGAGGCACAACAGAGCGTCTGACGGCAGGCCGTTCCGCTCTGTTCAGCCTCTACAGTTTCCATAGACGCTCTGCACCCAGCAAGGACGAGGCATCCTTCCAAGACCTACAAGCCTGCTTGAAGAGGACTTCAAGGACAGATCTGCCTCTGGGGTCTAAGCACAAATAATTTGCTTCTTCTTTATCCCCCCAAGGAGAAGCCTAAATGCTCCTAGCTCCCTGGGCACAGCAAGTCACTGAGCTGGAAACCAGGCCTCAGGGGGCCTACTTCCTTCTGCTCACCCATAGTTTCTCCTAGCCAGAAGCTGCTGGACTCCTCAGAACTGGGTCCAAGGTCTCCCCCCCACCCCTTGCTCTAACACAGCTCTCCTGGTGTCCCCTCAACAGCAGTCACCTAATCCCCTAGCCAGGTGTCACTAGTGGGCTCATGACAGGCAACGTGCTCCCACTTCTGGTCTGGGAGGAAGGAATATGCTCTCAGCCCCAAGTCATGGCTACAACCCTTCTAGAACCTTCCAGTCACATAGGCGATTCGGGTTAGCTCTCTCTCAACCCAAGGCACCTGTAAACAGCGACTTTTGAAAAAGCACCTTGTATATTTTTATGTACCCAAGATTTATGGAAATAATTAAGAAATTTGATTACAATTCCATTGTGGCTGTTTACTCGGAGAACAAACCTTTTTCTCGAACGCTTCCTCACACTGACGAATGCACTTGAGTTTCTTTTTATTTTTAAAGCATAAATTTTCCTTGTTGATAGTGACTATGTATATCGGTTGCAGCTGGGGCTGTTTTTACTAAGTTTCTAATCTAATAAGTTCTGCAGAAGAATAATACAACTGTTCTCAGTGCCTGACAGCGCGGCTCCTTCAGGGGATACAGGCCGGGAGAGCTTTCTTTGCATGGATCTTGGATGGGCCATTTATCCTCAGGAGAGGAGGTGGGAAGTGAAGAAAGAAGTGGAATGGCTCCCATGTGAATTGATTAGAGGTTTGACAGTGATGATAACAAGGAAAGGTGCCTGAGCATCTTGCACTGTAGGGGTGAGATAACCAAGATAACCTGCAGTAAAGGCTGGGCCCTGTGGATTCCACTGCCTTCTGCTGGTCCCTGCCGGGTTCTGTAAGTTCTACTGGGGCCAAATGGGCCATGCTGGCTTCGGCTGTGTTCTGCAGGAAGAAAAGCTAACTGTTTTCTTTTTCCCCACACCTCTCGCTCCACCACTAACCAAAGGATCATTCAAAGAAGTCTAGAGACAAATAATTCTTTGTAAAGTGGCATGCTGTTCTCCTGCACTGAAATGAAGATTTAAGGATGGAACCAGTGTTAACTCAGCATCTCCCATGTTTAGCTCTGAGTAGAGCCCCCACTTCTGTACCTCATTAATCTTCACCATCAGTGTAAAGATGCAGGGACCAGCCTTGCCAGTTCTGGTGAATGCACCGAAGGTCACAGGACTGGGAAACGGTGGACGTGGGATTCAAATGCAGACAGGTCGACCCTCACGAGGACAGAGGACGCCAAATGCTATTTCTGCCTCCTCTAAGGAAGGCACAGCTGAAGGGGACGGAAGGGACACCATGTCCAGCAGCTTGTGATTCTGAGCCTTGCCCTGAGCCTCCTGCCTAGCTGTCACCAGCCACAGTTTGGCATGGGATGGATGGACAGAGTTGGCCCATCCTCCCCGAGGCACTGAGGAAGGAATCTAATTTTAGCTCTCAGAGCCTAAAACTGCTGGTGCAGGAAAAGATCATTAAACACGCGCTGTTCCCAAACTGAGGAATCACAGACGGAAGGTCTGAAAAGACCCACACAACGAGAGGAGCCAGTGCATTTGCGTCACCGGCCCTCACGCCTCACTGCCCAGGGCCCTGGGATGCCGCCACTCACAGGCGCTATCCTAGGAAGCAAATGTCCTTCCTGCTACTGACAGCAAGTGTCCTCCTGGCTCCCAGGGGAAGGCCTGGCTGGGAGTTGCAGCTGTCTGGTGAGGCAGTTGTGTAAGGATCAGGAGAATCCCCAGCCTCGGCCTCCCTCACCAGATGTATGCATGGAAACTCATGCTCTCTGCACTTAATTCCTTCAATACCTTCGCCTCCTTCACTGGCCATTGTAACAATTCACAAGTCAGTGGCTTCTTCCTCTTCCTGGCCCATCATATGGCTGGCTCAGCTCCCTGACACCTTCCAGAGGCTCTTCTGGGGTATGAAGAAATAGGCCCACTAACCAACCTCTCCCTGACTCCCCAACTCCACCACTCTTCCCAGTCCCAAGTAACCACATTCTACTCTATACTTCTTTTTTTTCCCTTTCCTTTTTTATCTTTTAATTTGCTATAGGGTGTGCACACTCCTCAGAGACAGACAGGGGGCGTTGGTATTTGGGCATGCACACATGCATGCCTGATGTGATTTTCAAGCCACCAGGTCTGGGACTCAAACCACACAGTGAGCCATGTGAGATCCAGCTGCCTTAACCTCTATGCCAAAGGCTGGCTCTCAACTCTCGGCTTCTATGATATCCACTTTTCTAGTCTCCACGTATGAGTGAAATCAGGTGGTAGTGCCTTTCCGAGTCTGGCTTATTTCACTTAACATAACATCCTTCAGACTTTTCCTTGTTGCTGCAAATGATGGGATTTTATTCTTTCTATGGCTGAATAGTATTCCATTGTCTAAATGTGCATTCGTCTGTTGAGAGACACTGATGATTCCATATCTTGGCTATTGTGAATACTGCTGCAGAAACATGGGAGTGCAATATCTCTAGAACATACTGATCCCATTTCCTTTGGCTACGTATCTAGCTGGAGAATGGCTGGATTACAGTTAGATAGGAGGAATAAATTCTAGTATTCCACTGCACAGTGGGCTGACTGCAGTAATAACAATATGCTATCTTTCAAAATAACTGGAAGAGAGGATTTAGAGTATTCTAACCACAAAGAAATGTCTGATGTGATCAATATGCTAATCATAACACATTGTATACATGTATCAAATATCTCACAATAACCCATAAAGCTGTACAATTATTATGTATCAATTAAAAAATATATATGGTCTAAAAAAAAGAATGGGAGAAGAGTTCCATCTCCATTGGATTCAACCTGAACCTGTCCCATGACAGTGAAAAGCAAAATGTTGAAGGAGGGGTCCAAGTGAGAGGAAAGGGAAACTGGGACAAGGATGTGAAATAACTCAAACATCCACCGATGGATAAATGGATAAATAAAATGTAGTCCATCCACACAATGGAATAGTATATACTATAGCATGTTTGAAAATGTTATTTAAAAGAAAAGCAGTCATAAAGGTCACACAGTGTATGATTCCATTTATACAGTTTGCCTATCCAGAACAGGTAAAACCACAGAGAGACAAAGTCGATTTTTGTTTGCCAGGAGCTGGGAGGACAGAGAAATGGGAGGGATAGCCTAATAGCTACAAGGACTTACTTGGAGATTATGAAAATGTTTTGGAACTAGATAGAGAGGTTGTACAACACTGGGAGTGTACTAAATGTGATTGGGACCTATACTTTAAAATGGTTAATTATATATTATGTGAATTTCACCTCAATAAACCTTGTTTTGTTTGTTTCTTTGTTTTAGGTTTTTGCCACAGGCACGTGCACTCACCAGAGACAGAGAGACGGATTCAGTGAGAGGAAAAGTGAGAAATTGCCTCCCAGGGGAGATGGCCATGGCGCAATCCCTTCTCCATTCTCCTCCTGGGATTTTGGGCATGCACACACACGCACCCAGCATGATTTTCAAGTCAAGTGGGAGTCCAGCACCTTAGCCACTACACCACCTGCTGGTCCCAATAAAACTTTTTTTTAAAGAGAGAGATGTGATTGAGTGGGAGGAATAATTCATAGGAAGGATTCTTAGAGGGTAGAAACTATTTTAACAATAAATATTCGTTGATCATTTACTCAGTATCAGGTTGGTGATACTCCAGGAGGTAGAAATGGAAACAATCATAATAGAGGGTAGTCTTTGAGCAGAAACTGGAAAAAAAAAAAGGTTTACCAGGTAAACTGGGGTAGGGGAAGAAAGTAGTAAAGGCTTTCTGGGCAGACAGAACTGCAGTAAAACCACAGCATTCTAATTGTGTAGCCATACTTTTAAATGAACACAAATTAATATTTTAACTGTTCACTGCTGCTGAAAATGATAGATGTGATTCCAACTTTTCCTGAACTGGCACTGGACACATGAAACAAAAAACAAACTATTTTCCAAGAGTTCCAGGAGAACAGATTGAAAATAAATTCACCAAGACGTAATGTAGTCAGGCCAGCAGGTAACATGGTGGTTAGGGCACTGGACTCCCACACAATCAACCATGGTTCATGTCCTGGGGCTGGTGGCTTGAAAATCATGCTAGGCACATGTGTGCACAAATTCCAATAGGGAAATGGAGAAGGGATTGCAGTATGGCCATCCCCCCAGGGAGTGATTTCTCATTTTCCCTCTCTTTCTCTGTCTCTCTCTTTCTTCAGTAAGTGCACATGCCCTATGGCAAAAAAGAACCTAAAAAGAAATAATGTAGTCAGTAAAGGAAAGCTTTGACAGAAAGACAAGGAGAAACTAAAAGACCCACTACTATAATGAGAGATTTGGGGCACAACTTTCTCAGTAATTTATAAATCAAATAAAACTAAAATCAATCAGGATAAACAAAATTTGAATGATACAGTTAACAAGTAGATTTTTGTCTGGCAGGAGTTGGGAGGACAGAGACATGGAGAATGATTGCCTAATATTTCGACCATTGTACTCACAGAATAGATAATCCATATTCCAAATTTATTGGGATCAATACTGTGTCTCAAAAATTTCAAAAGCATCTATAGATTATGTTCTCAGACAACAGTTAATTGAACTAAAAATCAAAAATTCAATTAGAAATCAATAATTAGAAGATTCTAGAAAAATTCCCATATAAAGGGTCTTTGCAGTATGAAAAATGAATATTATGAAAAACTACGAATGGATTTCAAAATACTTTGCACCAAAGTAAACTTTTACTTTAATTTCATTTTTGAAATGTTTGAAAGTCCTTATAAGTTCAAAAATTAAGAAATTAAACAACACAAAATGAAATCATAATGGAAGTTTCAAAATATTTAAGACTAAATGGTAATCAAAATACTACATATTAAAACATGTAGGACATAGCTAAAACATATTTAGAAAGGAACTTGTTAATTTGAATATTCATACAGGAAAGAGGAAAAGTGAATAATTAATGAGCCAAGCTTCCAACTTAAGACATTAGGAAAAAAGTAGAATAAGCTTAGAATGTAGAAGGTAGGAAATAAATATAAAGAGAAACTCATGAGACCAGCAGATGGCATACTGGTTATGTTGCTTGACTCCCACATGGCCAACCACACAGTTCAAGTCCTGGACCTGGCAGCTTCAAACTCACGCTGGGCGTGTATACATGCATGCCCAAAATCCCAAGAGGAGAATGAAGGAGAAAGGACTGTGGCAAGGATGGCCATCCCCCCCAGGGGGTAGGGGGTGATCTCTTGCTTTCTGTCTCTCTGGCAAGCACATACACCCTATAGTAAAAATCTCTCTGGGGGAAAAAAAGAAAGAAATTGATAAAAAAAAAAGAAACAAATATGAAATAGATATGAACAACAAAGTCAAAAGTTAGTTTTTTGAAAAGAACAATATACAAAACATTTGACAAAACCCCAATGCAAAAAGGACAAAATTAGGAGTGTGAAAAAAACATAACCAGAGAATCTATAAAGATTTAAAAGTTATTGAGGGGCCAGATACTAGTGCATTTGTAATGCAACTGGACCACATGGGGAGGTCCTAGGTTCCCGCCTCAGGCTTCCCTGTGCAGGCTGGAAGTGCACCCACATCACCATGACCCAGGCTAGCTGAGGCTGGACAGATCTCAGTGTGAAGACCATGCTGAGGGTAACTGCCTTTTTCTCTCATGGAAGAAATAACATATAAACTTTAAAAGTTACTGAGAAGATATATGACCAACCCATGACAATAAATTGTCAACTTAAATGAAATGGCACATTCTAAGAAAATAAATTTATCAAAACTGTCTTAGGAAAATATAGAAACCTGATATTCTTATAAACGCAAAGAAAAAAAAAAAAAAAGAAGTAGCAGCAGTAGATAAAAATACCATGCCCAGATGGTTGTACCAACCAATTCTTTTTTTTTAATTTTTTTTTGTAATTTGCTATAGGGTGCATGTGCTTGCCAGAGAGAGAAAGTGAGAAAGCATCCTGGGGTGGTAGCCATGCTGCAGTCCCTTCTCCTTCATTCGCCTCTCAGGATTTGGGGCATGCACACACATGCACCTGGCATGTTTCTCAGGCCACCTAGTCTGGGACTCAAACTGTGAGTCAGCCATGTGAGATCCAGCTACCTTAACCACAATGCCACTGGCTGAGCCTGTACAATCATTCTTAATAGCTGCATTAAAGGCATCTAATAATTTTTTTCTTTTAGAGATTTTAGCTATAGAGTACATGTGCTCACCAAAGAGACAGAGAAATCACCTCCTACCCCCAGGGCGGATGTCCATGCTGTAATCCCTTTTACTCCATTCTCCTCTTTGGATTTTGGGCACGCAAGCCTTATACCCAGCATGAGTTCTAAACCACTGGATCCAGGACTTAAACCTCAGTCAGCCATGTGGGAATCCAGCATCTTAACCACATGCCAACCGCTGGCCTTCAGCATCCATCCATTCATGATTTAAATAGATGAATAAATAAATACATAAATACATAAATAAAACTTTAGCAAAGTAGGATCAGAAGGAAACTTCCTTGGCCTAATAGTTTATATAATACCAACTGAACAAACAACAAACAAAAACCGCTACAGCAACAGCACTATTAACCAGCTTTGTACTGGAAGTCCTAAGAACACAAAATAAAAGCTACAAGATCTAGAAAGGAAGGAAGGACACTCTCAATTTCACAGAGGATGTGACTATCTATTGGGTCACTGGAAAAGTCATGACGCATTTGTCTGTGTTTTTCTATGCAAAAATGCATCATGACTTTTCAGATAACCCAATACATAGAAGCTAAAGAATCCTGAAGCAAAGAGCTGTATTAAATCAAAAGATTTTTACCAAGATATAAAGTCAACATATAAAAATAAGTTAACTTTTCTATGGCAGCAACAAAACAGAAAATATAATTTTAAAAGTATCACTTAAATTTACGATTTAAAATCTGAAGTTTCTAAGGAAAAATTGTCAGGATTTATCTTAAGAATAAATTAATGAATAAAATACAAAACTTTACAGAAGATAGAGTAATGGTTGTGTCATTGAACTCCCATGTAGTTGACTGCAGTTTGAGTCCCAGACCTGGCGGCTTAAAACCCATGTCGGGCACATGTGCGTGCATGCCCCAAATCCTGAGATGAGAATGGAAGAGAAGGGACTGCAGCTGAGATTTCTCACTTTCTTTCTCTCTGTCTCTCTAGCAAGTGCACGTGCTCTATAGCAAAAATCTCTCATTTTTGGGACCAGCAGTTAGCGTAATGGCTATGTCACTAGACTTCCACGTAGTCGACCATGGTTCGCGTCCCGGACCGGGTGGCTTAAAACTCACGCCAGGCGCATGTGCGTGTGTGCCCAAGATCCCAAGAGGAGAACAGAGGAGAAGGGATTGCAGCATGGCCATCTCTCCTGGGGGGTGATTTCTCGCTTTCTGTCTCTCTGTCTCTATCTGTCTGGCAAGCACACGTGCCCTGTAGTGAAAACCTCTCCCCCTCCCCCCAAAAAAAATCTCTCATTTTTAAAAATATCCCCCTCCCCCCCAAAAAAAATCTCTCATTTTTTAAAATATATAAAGAAGTTTACAGAAATATGTTAAAAATGGCTGAAATGAGAACAAACTTCAAAAAGTTCCTGGGAGTCCAGCCTGGTGACACAGTTGGTAGCAAATGAACTGCAGTGCTGGAAGTCACATGGTCAACGGTGAGTCTGGTTCCTGTGTTGGCCTGAAAACACACGTGCCCAGAATCCTGATGAGTTGGAAGACTCAGGAAAGGGGATCACAGCATGACAAGACCCTATCAAGACTGCTTCTCTCTCTCTATTTCTCTCTTTCTTGAATAAAAATAAACGTGGGGTCAGGAGCAGTGTAGTAGTTAAGGCTCTGGACTCCCACATTGGGTTCCAGAACCAGTGCCTTGAAAATCACACTGGATGCATGTGCATGTGTGCCCAAAATCCCAGGAGAAAAATGGAGAAGATGGGATTGTGGCATGGCCATTCTCCCTGTGGGGTGATTTCTCACTTTCCCTCTCACTGTCTCTCTGTATCTCTCTGTCTCTCTGTCTCTCTCTCTCTCTCTCTGGTGAGTGCATGAGCCGTATGGCAAAAAACTAAAAATACACACATAAACTTTTTAAAAAGTTTGTGGGGCTGGGGACTAGCAGATGGAGTATTGATTATGTTGCTGGACTCCCACAAAGCCGACTGTGGTTTGAGTCCCGGATCCAGCGGCTTAAAACTCATGCTGGGCACATGTGCATGCATGCCCAAAATCCTGAGAGGAGAATGGAGAAGATGGGATTGCTATTTCTTGCTTTCTAAGTCTCTTTCTCTCTCTGTATCTCTGGTGAACACATGTGCCCTATAGCAAAAACCTCTCTAAGAAAAAAAGTGTTTGTGGGGTTGGCCCATAGCACAGCAGTTAATCTGAATCTGACATTTGGCTGACTGCAGTTCAAATCTCATCCCTGGTGGCTTGAAAAACATGCTGGGTACTTTCTCCTTTCTGCCCCAAATCCTTAAGGATGGAGAATGGAGGAAAAAGGACTGCGTGTGACCATGCCCCAGTGGGGGGTGCTAGTTCTCTCTCTCTCTCTCTCTGGCAAGCGCATGTGCCTGTTAGCAAAAGGACAAAGAAAAACAAAAGATTATGGAAAAATGAAATTAATGCACAAGCTTATTTAATGTGAAAAAATTCTTAAATCCATGCATAGTTTTCCATAATATGCATTTTCCACAAACGCTTTGAAGACCTCCCTCATATATGTGGAAGTACATCATGTTTAAATATAGAGTATGACCGAGCCACAGTAGTGCATACCAGGTGTTGCTGCTTGGTAGGCTGCGGCTACTGGGAGCCCAGATTTGATTTCTGGCCCTCCCTAAAATGCCAGGTGCAGTGGTTTATGCCTGTAGTCCCAGCTACTCAGGAGGCTGAGGCAGGAAGACTGCAGCACAGTAAGACCCTGTTTAAAAATGCTACACTACACGCACACACACACGACTCAATATCATGAAAAGGTCAATTCTCACCAAACTGATAATAGGTTCAATGTATTTCCAATGAAAATTTTCACAGGAATTTGAGGACCTTGACAAGATTATCTTCTAATGCTCATGGAACAGCAAAGGCCAAGAACAGGCAAACTGAAGAACGCATCTGAAGAGGACATATAAAGTGTGGGACATGCAGGTAGGGAGACCATAATCTACTGAGTAAGACTTATTGAAAAGCTATAGCACTTAAGAGGACGATGCACTGAGGCAGGAAAAGACAAACTGTTGGAATGAAATACAAAGCCCAGGAATAGACCCACCAACATATAAGACAGAAGTCATATATGAAAACTTAATGTACTATGCAGATCATGGGAGAAAGATGAACAATTCAATACATGATGTGGTGACAAATGATTTTCAACATGGGAAAAAATGAGAATTTTTCTACATAAAATTAATTCTAGATAGATAAAAATTTAAATATGAAAGCCAAAGTCCTAAAATTTTTAGAAGAAAATATAGACGATAACATTTATGGTTAGGGTACAGAAAGATTTATTAAACAAGAACAAACAATACTAACCAACCATAAAAAAATAAGATTGATGGTACCAGCAGTTTGTGTAATGGCTATGTTGCTGGACTCCTATGTAGTCGACCCGGGTTTGAGTCCCGGACCCAGTGGCTTAAACTCATGCCAGGCACGTGTGTGTGTGTGCCCAAGATCCAGAGAGGAGAATGGAGGAGAAGGGATTGCAGCATGGCCAGCCCCCCTGGGGGGTGATTTTTCAATTTCTGTCTCTCTGTCTTTCTGGTGAGCACACGCACCCTATAGCAAAAACCTCTCAAAAAATGATAAGATTAATAAAAATTAAACTGCATTGAAATTAAGAATTTCTATCTAGCAAAAATAACATTCAAAAAATTGTAACAAACACAATAATGCAAACTTATTTGTTGAGGATGACATGTATGGTAATATCTTTGACCTGATTGACATGCAATGTATGTATGCTTTGAAAAACCGTGTTGTATGCTGCAAAGGTGTACAATGATTAAATGTATTTTTTAAAATTTCTCGAAATGTAGAAGACATTTTATATTATATATAGCTAAGTATCAGGATTTCATCAGTATAAAGAACCCCTACAAGTCAAACAATAACTAAAAGAGAAACAATCCAAAAGGGGAGAAAATGGGCAAAGGGAAAGAATAGCAATCATCGACGAAGATGGCCAACAATATATGAGAAGTAGCTCAACTTCACTGGTAGCAAAGGGCATGGAAATGAAGACAACAGTAAGGTATTTTACAATTTTCAGATTGGAAAAAATTTTAAAGTCTGTGATGGCAATGTGAAGAAATGGGAACTATCACATGCTAGTAGTTGGAAACATAAATCAATGCAATCATTTTGTAGAGCAATCTGACAATTGCTGAAAATGCATGTACTCTACCACCAAGCTGTTCCACTTTAAGGAATATAAGGGTATCTAAATAAAGACACACACACACACACACACACACACACACATAAATGTTAATGTAATGAAATTCAATACAGCAGTTAAAATAAGTAAGCCAGAAATATATATATTTCTTGTTATGATATATATATCTTTAAGATATTTGATACTTATTATATTTATGCCACCCACACTTTATATATATATATATATGTACATATATACACACACATATATATGTAAATATATGAACAATTTTGCAAGAGGCTATTGGACAGTCTCATTTATATGAAGTTTTAAAATCTGCAAAACAATACTACGTATTGTTAACAAATACATAAATATGTGATAAAGTATAAAAAATACATTAGAATGAAAAATATGCATGAGAAGAAAAATACCATTGTTGGAGCAGAAGGGAGGAGAAATTAGACCAAGATTGTATGTTATGCTTTATTTCTTTTTAAAAATATCAAATTAAATGGGGCAAAGAGAAAGTTTGATAAGCCAGTTGGTAGGTAAATAGGCCTACATTATATTATTCATTATATTATTTTCTATGTCTATCTGTAGATATCATATTATAAGCAGTTAATAATCTATTTTAAATAATGACCTTCAATCACTGGTTTATATATTAACAACTTTTATCCATACAAGGGTGATTCTGTAATCTTTACTAATTTTAAGCGATTTGGCCAACTTTAGTTGATTTAGTTTTCTTCTTAAAAATAGATCTTTTTTTCGCCAGTGATATCTACTTTATTATTGTCATACTTTCATCATTTTTCAATAATATTGTATTCAAGCAGCTTTTCCAAACACTTTCTCATAAAGAAAGTGACAGTTCCAAAAGGGACAAAGGATGGCCATATTTATGTAGACTATTCCTAAAAGAATAATACCATTATAGATTTTTTACCATTGAAAGATGAAACAGAGGGCATAAATATTAGATCACATCATTTCTGCTGGCATTCCAGTAATTACATTGTCCTAAATATACTCACACACAATTAGTGTTTGTCTCTTAGTTCAATTAATCATACTTTATAAAGGCGAAATAAACATTACTGCTGAAATGCTGCGAAAACCAGGAACAACTCATTTTAATTTCCAAACGACCTGTCTGTTCTGACTTCTCCCTGGTTTCCAAAGGTGCAACTATGAGTTCAGCACTTCCTGTGGGAGCTAACCTGAAGCCCAACTCCACACATGGCAAGGAGGGGCCCATTCTGGGCATGGGCACCGACCCCAGAATCTGGCTGCTACATGTTGCAGGGGTGCAGCTCTGGAATTAATAAAGCACTAGGCAGGATGAGAAATGCCAGCTCAAACACAGACCATGCTGGCATCCAGCCACCTGCCCATCAAATCCCCTTCTCTAGAATCCTCAGATTAAATAAATATTTGGCAAAATACTGCTAGCAAAAAGGATAATAAATTTAATTCAGTTCCCACCACAAACTGGCAAACTCCTTCAACAACTCACTCCAATCTGTCTGCCTCAACTTCCAAATAGCTAGTAATGGGGCCAGCTGGGGCCTGTGGGATCCCAGCAGCTCTAAGTCAAGATCTTATACCTTGTTAGTGGCCAAAAACACTGAAATAAAATGTTGGAAGGACTTAACTTCTACACGAGGGTCAGAATGAGAAGGAACTCAGAGCAGAGAATGGGAAAGCCTCTAATTTTATACCCCCTTCCCACAGGCCCTCAGATAATTGCTGCTATATTTGCATTGGAACAGCATCAAGGAAAGGGTCTCAATCATTCTCCCATTCATCCAACAAATATCGCTGAGCACAGATGAGGTGCTAAGAGCTATGCTAGGAACTGGAGATAGAGCAGTGATTTTAAAAAGATACCCTGATAAAACAGACTTGGCCATCTAAAGGGGAGGACAATTATACCAGTAATTCTAAGAGAGTTTGATAAGGGTGTGACAGGTATTAAGAGCAGCCAGCTTCTTACTCAGACATTGTTCCTCCATGCCCTGCTTCCCCTGACCTCCACGTCCTCCAAATGTGTCCCACTGCATCCCATAGACTGTCATCAACATACTGCCCAATACCATTCAGGGGTCAGGCCTTAGAAGAAACCTGCTGTTCCCCGAAACACCTTCTCTCTCTCTAGCCTTCCAAAATGCTACTTTGTCTCTCACACCCCAGCTATCACAGAGCTGAAATGTGAAGCTGATTCCTCCTCGTTCGCTATCGCAGTTCCATTTTCCCCACTTCCTTCTTCAGTACCCCAGTTCTCTTAAAGCTGCTGCCGTTCCAACCTGTTACCTCTCCTTCCTTCTTATCATAGCCACGTGCAGGCTCCTGGCCATCCTGCTCACTCTGGTCTGGTCTGTCATCCTGGGCGAACTCAACATCCTGTGAAGATCCTCCCTCCCTGTGGCCTCTCAGCTCCCTCCCACCCTGGGAACCCATGCCAACAACAGTGCCACCTCCACGATCAACACTGCGAACCTTTCCTCCTCTGAGCAGCATCTACCCCTCTAATTGTCCTGTGTGAGGACAGACGCCCAGTCGTTCTCACATGAAATAAGACTTCTAACCATCATTCCTCTCACAGCCTCGGTTTTCTCCTCAGCTAGATTTCGGGGTCTGTTGCTATTTCCTCCTGAATACCCTGATCACCTTGGCTCTCTTCCACGATCCAATGAACTGGAAGAAAGAGGAGATGGAGAAGGAGGAGACGAAAGAGGGAGAAGAAAAACAAAAAAGAGAACACAGGAACAGAGGGGAGATGGAGAAGGAGGAGATGAAAGAGGGAGAGGAAAAACAAAAAAGAGAACACAGGAACAGAGGAAGGAAGGAATCAAACTTTTGGAACTTCACTCGGGCATCCAGAAGACGGACAGCAGAATGTTGCTAGGACTGGGACGGTCGGCTCTGCTGGTGGGTCTCAGGAAACGCACTATACTCATCCTCCTTTGGTCCCTGTAGGTTTACTTAGCCATCCCCAGAGGTGACCATGTCACACGCACCTTTCCACCCCCCAAATATCCAGCATCACTCCGTCCCCCAAACATCGGATTCCCAGATGATGACTTGCTTTTACATTTTCCTGAGAAAACAAGAGCAAGCGGCTATGAACTAACCCCCAACTCTCCCCCCACAGTCTACGATTCTTCCTACTGTGACACGTGCCCTTCCCTGCTCTCTTTTCTGCCCCTGCTCCTCAAAGACCACTGTTCCCCCTAGAACTGGTTGTGTCCTCTCTCACCTCCCTCCTCAAGAACTTCCCTCACCCAATTACCTTCTCTCCCCTGAATTACCTGGTTCTACTTTTCTAATGGTTTATTTCCAACAGTACCTAAATATTATAAGAAATCTGCCTTGCTGGGCCAGCACATGGCATGGTGGTTAAGGCACTGGACTCCCACATGGTCAACCGCAGTTTGAATCACAGACCCGGTGACTTGAAAGGGCACATGTGTGAGCATGCCCAAAATCCTGAGAGGAGAATGGAGGAGAAGGGATTGCAGTGTGGCCATCCCCTCAGGATGTGATTTCTCACTTTCCCTCTCTCTGTCTCTCTCCAATGAATACATGCACTCTGTGATAAAAATCTAAAAAAAAGGGGGGGGGAAGAGAAAGAAAGAAAGAAAGAAAGAAAGAAAGAAAGAAAGAAAGAAAGGAAGGAAGGAAGGAAGGAAGGAAGGAAGGAAGGAAGGAAGGAAGGAAGAGAGAACAAGAATCTACCTTGATTTCACATGCCCCTACAAGAACCATCGTATTTCTCTGCCCACCTTCACAGCTAAATTTACTGAAAGTTTTACTGTTACCACTTACTTTCCTTTCCCTCTTACATTCACCCAAGTCATTTTAGCATGCTCTCCACTCCGCTGAAATTGTTTCACTAAGGTCTCTAAGGCATGTATATGGCCACGTGCGGTGGTCCCTTTTAGCCTTCGAATGGCCATGACTTTCAGTAGCACGTGACAGAGATGCCCATATACTTGTCTCTGTTGCCATGATATCTCCCCTAGTCTCCTGACTTTCCTCCTCCATTCATCATTTTCAGTCTCCTTTGGTGGATATTTGGTAGACCAGCCGTCTGGCAGCCTCGAAGCTTTCAAACTTTTGAAACTATATCTCTGGTGGGAAAATAAAATGGAACAGCCACTTTGGAAAACAGTTTAGCAGTTTCTCAAAAGATTTAACATAGAGTTACTGAAAACCACAGCAATTCCACCCCACCCCCGTGTATACAGTCAAGAAAAATGAAAACATGTCTACACAAAAACTTTTATACATAAATGTTCACAGAAGCATTATTCATAATAGGAAAACAGAGGAAATGATCTACATATTCATTAACTGATGACTAGATAAACAAGATGTAGTATGTCCATACAGTGGAATATTATTCACCCGTAAAAAAGGAATGAAGTGTTGATGCATGCTACAACATGAATAAACCTTGCAAAAAAATTGGTAAGTGAAAGGAGTCAGTAACAAGAGACCACATATTGTATGATTTCAGTATAAAATGCTCAGAATACACAAATCTAATTAGGACAGAAAATAGATTCACGGTTACTTTGGCTGGAAGAATTGGGGGAGAAATGGGAAGTGACTCCAGAGTAGAGTACAGGGTTTCTCTGGGGGGTAATGAAAGTTGATTGTGATTCTAAAATTGTACCAATGTTGCACAATTCTGTGAATAGACTTAAAAATTATTGACTCAGAACTTTCATATTGTATTGTATATGAGTTGTGCCTCACTGTAGCACTCCCTTGGTTAGAACCTTCGAGTGGCTTCTACTGCACCAAAATAAAATCGACTCTTCATCGTGACCTACCAGATAATATTATGTCATTGAGAAAGCCATGATGTATTTTTATATGTTTTTCTATGCAAAATGCATCATGATTTTCCTGACAACCCAATACATAGCTTTGTCCTAATCACCACTGGGTTTGTCCTAATCACCACTGGGTTCTGATACCTCATTCTTCCTCTTGTACTCACCACCTCCAGTCTTCTCTCTTTTTTTTTTTTTTTTTTTTTTTTTTTTTTGAGAGGTTTTTGCTATAGGGCGCGTGTGCTCGCCAGACAGACAGAGAGAGACAGAGAAACAGAAAGCGAGAAATCACCCCCCAGGGGGGATGGCCACGCTGCAATCCCTTCTCCCCCATTCTCCTCTCGGGATCTTGGGCACGCATGCACACGCGCCCGGCATGAGTTTTAAGCCACCCGGTCCAAGACGTGAACCACAGTTGACTACACGGGAGTCCAGCGACATAGCCATTACGCTAACCACTGGCCCCCCCCAGTCATGTTTCTTTCTACTTTTCTAATGGTTTATTTCCAACAGTACCTAAATATTATAAGAAATCTGCCTTGCTGGGCCAGCACGTGGCATGGTGGTTAAGGCACTGGACTCCCACATGGTCAACCGCAGTTTGAATCACAGACCCGGTGACTTGAAAGGGCACATGTGTGAGCATGCCCAAAATCCTGAGAGGAGAATGGAGGAGAAGGGATTGCAGTGTGGCCATCCCCTCAGGATGTGATTTCTCACTTTCCCTCTCTCTGTCTCTCTCCAATGAATACATGCACTCTGTGATAAAAATCTAAAAAAAAGGGGGGGGGGAAGAGAAAGAAAGAAAGAAAGAAAGAAAGAAAGAAAGAAAGAAAGAAAGAAAGAAAGAAAGAAAGAAAGAAAGAAAGAAAGGAAGGAAGGAAGGAAGGAAGGAAGGAAGGAAGGAAGGAAGGAAGGAAGAGAGAACAAGAATCTACCTTGATTTCACAAGAACCATCAAGAACCATCGTATTTCTCTGCCCACCTTCACAGCTAAATTTACTGAAAGTTTTACTGTTACCACTTACTTTCCTTTCCCTCTTACATTCACCCAAGTCATTTTAGCATGCTCTCCACTCCGCTGAAATTGTTTCACTAAGGTCTCTAAGGCATGTATATGGCCACGTGCGGTGGTCCCTTTTAGCCTTCGAATGGCCATGACTTTCAGTAGCACGTGACAGAGATGCCCATATACTTGTCTCTGTTGCCATGATATCTCCCCTAGTCTCCTGACTTTCCTCCTCCATTCATCATTTTCAGTCTCCTTTGGTGGATATTTGGTAGACCAGCCGTCTGGCAGCCTCGAAGCTTTCAAACTTTTGAAACTATATCTCTGGTGGGAAAATAAAATGGAACAGCCACTAAAACAGTTTAGCAGTTTCTCAAAAGATTTAACATAGAGTTACTGAAAACCACAGCAATTCCACCCCACCCCCGTGTATACAGTCAAGAAAAATGAAAACATGTCTACACAAAAACTTTTATACATAAATGTTCAAAGAAGCATTATTCATAATAGGAAAACAGAGGAAATGATCTACATATTCATTAACTGATGACTAGATAAACAAGATGTAGTATGTCCATACAGTGGAATATTATTCACCCGTAAAAAAGGAATGAAGTGTTGATGCATGCTACAACATGAATAAACCTTGCAAAAAAATTGGTAAGTGAAAGGAGTCAGTAACAAGAGACCACATATTGTATGATTTCAGTATAAAATGCTCAGAATACACAAATCTAATTAGGACAGAAAATAGATTCACGGTTACTTTGGCTGGAAGAATTGGGGGAGAAATGGGAAGTGACTCCAGAGTAGAGTACAGGGTTTCTCTGGGGGGTAATGAAAGTTGATTGTGATTCTAAAATTGTACCAATGTTGCACAATTCTGTGAATAGACTTAAAAATTATTGACTCAGAACTTTCATATTGTATTGTATATGAGTTGTGCCTCACTGTAGCACTCCCTTGGTTAGAACCTTCGAGTGGCTTCTACTGCACCAAAATAAAATCGACTCTTCATCGTGACCTACCAGATAATATTATGTCATTGAGAAAGCCATGATGTATTTTTATATGTTTTTCTATGCAAAATGCATCATGATTTTCCTGACAACCCAATACATAGCTTTGTCCTAATCACCACTGGGTTTGTCCTAATCACCACTGGGTTCTGATACCTCATTCTTCCTCTTGTACTCACCACCTCCAGTCTTCTCTCTTTTTTTTTTTTTTTTTTTTTCGGAGGTTTTCCAGACAGACAGAGAGAGACAGAGAAACAGAAAGCGAGAAATCACCCCCCAGGGGGGATGGCCACGCTGCAATCCCTTCTCCCCCATTCTCCTCTCGGGATCTTGGGCACGCATGCACACGCGCCCGGCATGAGTTTTAAGCCACCCGGTCCAAGACGTGAACCACAGTTGACTACACGGGAGTCCAGCGACATAGCCATTACGCTAACCACTGGCCCCCCCCAGTCTTGTTTCTATGCCTCTAACTTTCCCCCAAAATACACTCACAGCCTTTCACTGGCTCCTTCTGTTTGGACTAGCCTTCCCTCTGATCTTTGCATGGCTCGTTTCTTCGACTTGTTCAGGTTTGAATTCAAATGTCATCAGGAGTAGCATATCCGATAGTGCCAACACATACAAACACACGTAGTAAACTTTGTGCTACATGACCTTGCTCTATTTTCTTCTGTTGGAATCTATCATATCAATTGTTTATGCCCTTCCTC
>NW_006159616.1:16795168-16804138 GCF_000334495.1 Tupaia belangeri chinensis
TTTCCCTCAATGGCTGTCAGCTTCCAGAGAGTAAGAACTTTGCTCTTTTTCGGCACTCCTTCTGCAGGGCCTGGACGGAGTAGACACTCAATGAATATTCACTGCATTAAGGAAAGAGATCAGAGAAGACTTCCTGGGGAGGTGGCAGCTAAATTGGACACTAGAGAATGAGCTGGAGTTATCCAGTGAAAGGGGTAAGAAGGAGAATTACAGGAAGAAGGAGCCAAGATATGGAATCCTACAATGAAAAAGCACATAGCAGTGGCAGAACCTGAGAGGTGGAAGGAACAGAGCGGGATGAGGCACTGCCTTGGGAACTGAATTCAGGAGTTTAACCTTTTTTATTTTATTTTATTTTATTTTATTTTTTAGGCTCTTGCCCTAGAGTGTGTATGCCTGACAGACAGAGAGAGACAGACAGAGAGAGGAAAAGTGAGAGATGATCCTCCAGGAGGGATGACCATGCCACAATCCCTTCTTTCTTCTCCTTCATTCTCCTCTCAGGATTTTTGGCACACAGACACACACACCTGGCCAGAGTAAGTTTCAGGTCACTGAGTCTGGGAATCAAACCACAGTCATCCATGCAGGAGTCCAGAATCTTAACCACCATACCACCTGTTGGCCCCCAGGAGTTTGAATCATATTCAAGAGAAGTGGAAGGCACTAAAATGTTTTAGATGAGGGGATGGCATATAATCAGAATTGAGGTTTAGAAAAATTTTTAGTTTTAGTAAAGAGAATGTTTTGACAGAAAGCAAGAGAGGAAACAAGGAGAAGAATAAAAGATCTTTACAGTGGGTCTGGCAGCTTGTCTGGTGGTTAAGGGCACTGGACTCCCACATGGCCGACAGCAGTTCAAGTCCCGGACCTGGCAACTTGCTTTCTGGCCCGTCCCCTCCCCGCCACCCACCTCTCTCTCACTCTGTCCCTCTCTGACCAAACTGAAAATAAATAAAGTTAAACAAAATAATTCTTTATTTTAAAAAAGAAAGAACCTTGCAGTGATCCAGAAAAGAGATAACAGAACCCTGAACTAAGATGGGTACAATAAGGATGGAGAAAAAGAATTTACTTCTAGTTGTTTAGGAGATAGAGTCGGCACAAGTGGTGATTGATTGTACATGGGAACAGAGAGACAGGGAGAACTCAAGTGGGTGGTTCCATACACTGAGACAGAGGACCCAAGAGAAGCCCAAGTCAGGGGCAGGAGGAATTGGGAATGGGGTATCTGGGAAGAGGTATCTTTAGTCCAGTGTTTATCTTTCTGAAATGCAGGAGAACCATCAGGGCTATAGATAAAGACTTGGTCGTCTTCATTGAAACCAAAAAGGTTTTCAAGTAAGGAAAACAGAGAAACTTGGACTGAATCTTGAGGGTCACAAATACATATTTTTTAACTTTCACTATGTAATACTTAATATATTACAAAAATCCATATTCTACATTGGTAGATTACAAGATTTAAATAATGTATCATGAAAGATACATTGCTTACTTTTTCTCCATTTTATTATATAAACTATCAAACATACAGAAGGACCAAAAGAATTTAATTTTTAAAAATCCTTGTCAGGGCCAGCAGGTGGCATAATAGTTAAGACTCTGGACTCCCATCTGGATGACTACGGTTCAAGTCCCAGACTGGCAGCTTGAAACTCATGCCGAGCACATATGTATGGGTGCCCAAAATCCTGACAGGAGAATGGAGGAGAAGGGATTGTGGTGTGGCCATCCCCCCCTAGAAGGTGATTCCTCACTTTCTGTCTCTCCAGCAATCACATGTGCCCTATAGCAAAACAACAACAATGAACAACAACAAAAAAAAAACCTCTCCAAAAAAAGAGAAAAGAAAATCTTGCCCAACATTTAGATTCTACAATTAACAGTTTGCTGTATTTACTCTATATTGTAACTATCCAACCAGCCATTCTTCTGTGCATTCATTGATTTATTTTCCTTGATGCATTTCAAAGTAAACTGCAGACACCAGTACTCTTCTGCAGACCTATCCTTAACTAGAGTTCAGTATTTGTTTGCAGTTTTGTTTTAGTTTCATTTTTTTTCAGTTTGAGTTTTTTATTTAATTATTAATTTTAGGCAAAATTTACAGACATTGAAATGTATGCATCTCAAATGCATCATGGAATGAATTTTGAGAAGTGCACGTACTTGTTTAACCCCAAATCTATCAAGGTACAGGACATCGTAATAACCTACTGATGTTCTTCTGTGTCTCATCACAGTAAATTACAGGCATTTGCCCAAAACAGAGGCACCCATACTTTTCATTCTTTTCCACCATAGATTAGTTTTACCTACTCTAGAAGTTCATATAAATGAAATATATAACATGCTTTCCCTTGTGGCTGACTTCTTTCACTCCACATGATGTTTTTAAGATTCATTTATGTGGGGACCAGCAGTTGGCATAATGGCTATATCGCTGGACTCCCATGTAGCGAACCATGGTTCGAGTCCCAGACCCAGTGGCTTAAACTCATGCTGGGTACATGTGTGTGCATGCCCAAGATCCCGAGAGGAGAATGGAGGAGAAGGGATTGTGGTGTGGACATCCTCCCTGGGGGATGATTTCTCGCTTTCTATCTCTCTTTCTCTCTCTGTCTTTCTGGCAAACGCATGCTCCCTATAGCAAAAACCTATCAAAAAAAAAAAAGATTCATTTATGTGTGGTATGTATCAGCTATGTATTCCTTTTTATTGGTGAGCAGTATTCCATTCTATGAGTAACCCTCTTATCCATTTATCCATTGGTGGACATGTGAGTTGCTTCCAGTTTTTAGTTATTATAAGTAAAACTGCCAAGAACATGCTTATATGGTCGCTTTGTGAGCATGTTTTCATTTATCTTGGTAACTGTCCAAGAGAGAAATTGCTGGGTCATAGGACAGACATATATTTAGATTAGCTATAAGAATCTGCCAGATATAGTTGTATCATTTTACAGCCCTACCAAAAATGTCTGGGACATCCTATTGCCTTTACCAACTTTTGGTGTCCTCACTGCCTGTTCATTTGTTTCAGTTTTCTACTTGTAAGACGAGGTCTTGCTATGTCACAATCCTCCTGCTTCAGCCTCCTAATTAGGTCTACAGGTGCACACCACTACTCTGGCTCTTTTTAACAGGGTTTCCTTATGTTTTCCCAGGCCACCTTTGAGCTCTTGATTCTCCTGCCTCAGCCCCCCAAGTTGCTGGGATTACAGGCTCATGCCACTGCACGTAGGTGTCAGATTAGTTCAGGAATTGAATGAACCCAGGCCTCCCATGTGGACCCATCATCTTAGCAGTGCACTCCACTGCAGCTGGACCTATCTTTTAAAATTTAGTATGGTATGTGTATTGTGTATTTCTCTGTGCTTTAAATTGCATTTTCCTATGCTATAGTTTTTTTTTTTTTTTTTGAGGTTTTTGCTATAGGGTACGTGTGCTAGCCAGACAGACAGAAAGAGACAGAGAGACAGAAAGCAAGAAATCACCCCCTGGGGGGATGGCCACGCTGCAATCCCTTCTCCTCCATTCTCCTCTCGGGATCTTGGGCACGCACGCACACGTGCCCGGCGTGTTTTAAGCCACCGGGTCCAGGACGCGAACCGCGGTCAACTACGTGGGAGTCCAGCGACATAGCCATTACGCCAACTGCTGGTCCTCCTATGCTATAGATTTTTGATAGTTACATTGTTTCAGATTAAAACAAGGCCCTTCCATCCATATCTTGCTAAAAATTTCTATAATTAATTTTTGTGTTACATGTTGTCAGATACTTTTCTCTGCATACAAATTATTTCTGATCTATGACTATTTAAGGTCAAAGAAACTGAGAATTTTTGTTTTAAAAGCTTCTATCTTACAAATTCTACTGGTTCAAAAGCCACCAGTGATAATAAGAATAACTAACAGGAACCAGCAGTTAGCTTAATGGCTATGTCGCTGAACTCCCATGTAGCTGACCACGGTTCAAGTCCAGGACCTGGTGGCTTAAACTCACACTGGGCGTGTGTGCATGCGTGCCCAAGATCCTGAGAGGAGAATGGAGGAGAAGGGATTGCAGCATGGCCATCCCCCCTGGGGGGGGTGATTTCTCACTTTCTATCTCTGTCTCTCTCTGTCTTTCTGGTGAGCGCATGCTCCCTATAGCAAAAACCTCTCCAAAAACAAAAGAATAACTTACATAGATAAGAATGCTGGTGGGAGGGGCAGACACTGGCACAGTGGTAAAAACACAATGTTCTATGAGGCATTCTAACATGGGAAGATTCCCGGTTCAAGTCTGGGGGTCTCTCTGAGTACACCAGGCACATGCTTGCCTGTGATCCAGGGTCAGCCAAAGGCTGGAGGTAAATTGCCGCAAGTGAACCCTGGTTTCTCTCTCTTCCTCTCTTTCTCTTTCATTCATGGATGAACTAAAAGATAAATAAATAAATAAATAAGAGAGGGACCAGCAGATGGCATAATGGTTATGTCATTGGACTCCTATAGAGTTGACTGTGGTTCAAGTCCCAGACCCAGAGGCTTAAAATTCACATCAGGTCGTGTGTGTGCGTGCCCAAAATCCCAGGAGGGGAATGGAGGAGAAAGGATTGTGGCATGGCCAAGTGGAGTTTCTCATTTTCTGTCTCTCTGGTGAGTGCATGCATTCTATAGCAAGAATCTTTAGAAAAAAGAAGAAGAATGATGATAGTAGTGGTGATCTTATCAAGGAGAGAAAATAATGCATTCGAGGTTTTATTTTTAAAACCTTTGCTTAGACCAATATCCTGAGGCTGTTCACCTATGTTTTCTCCTAATAATTTTATGGTTTCTAGTCTTACATCTAAGTCTTTAATCTATTTTGAGCTAAGTTTTGGTGAAAGGTAAGGGTCTAATTTCATTCTTCTGCATACATCTGTCCAGTTTTCCCAGGGCTGTTTATTGAAAAGATGACTGTCCTTTCCTGAACATTCACTGACTCCACTGAAGAATGTTCTTGAGATCTTTGTCAAATATTAGCTGGCTCTATGTTTATATATTTATTTCTAGGTTCTCTGTCCTGCTCCATTGGTCATTGGTCTCCGGGTCTATTTTGCTTTGCTTTTTTGCTAGTATCACATAGTTCGGGTTACTATGGATTTTAACACATCTTAAAATAAAATAATAGAAGAAAATATTTGGTCATTAGAAAAGTCATGACATGTTTTTCTATGCAAAAATACACCAGGACTTTTCTGATGACCCAATATTTGCAAATTATACATCGAGCAAAGGACTGATAACCAAAATATATAAGGAACTCAACAGCTCACAAGCAAAAATAAATAAATAAATAAATAAATAAATAAATAAACAAACAAACAAACAAACAAACAAATTTTAAAACGGGCAGAGCCAGATGGTGGCACAATGGTAATACAATGCTCTGCAATGAGGGACCCACATGGAAAGGTCTTGGGTTCAGTTCCAAAGCCTCTCCCGTTACACACTAGATGTGCACACAGGTGCATGATCCAGGCTGGCTAAGGTTGGGAATGGATCAAAGTGTGAATACACTGCAGGAGGTCTGTCCCTCCCTACCTCTTTCTCAGAAAACAATGATAAATACTGACTTTTAAAAAACAAATAAAAATGGGCAATCAATCTGAGCAATTTTCAAGAGAAGATATACAAATAGCCAATAAGCACGTGAAAAACCTCTCAGCATCATTAAGCACTGGCAAATCAAAACCAGAAAGCGATATCACCTCATCCTAGGTAGAATGGTTGCTGTCAAAAAATATATATGGAAGAATAACAAGTGCTGGTGTGGTCACAGAGAAAGAGGAACTCAAGCACTGTTGGTAAGAATGTAAATTAGTACAGCCATTATGGAAAACAGCATGGACATTCATCAAAAAACTAAAAATGGAACTAACCACTCCACTGCTAGGTATATAGGCAAGGGGAAGAAAATCAGCATGGGAAAGAGAAATATGCACTTCCTTACTCATGGCGGCACTATTCACAACAGCTAAGATATGGAAACAACCTAAGCACCCAGTAACTCATGAACAGATAAAGAAAATGTGGTCTATGCACAACAGAATACTATTTAGTCATCAAAGGAAGAAATTCAGTCACTTGCTGCAACATGAATGAACCTGGAAATAATGCTAAATGAAATAAGGCAGCCACTGAAATATAAATGCAGTATGTCCTCACTCATTAGTGGAAGCTAAGTTATTTAACTGTACAGAAGTGAAGCGTGTAGGACCAGCCAGTAGTTCTTAAAAAAAAATAAACAACATATTATACTCCATAAATAAGATATACATTAAAAATTATAATAGAAAAAGGAGGAAAATCAAGGAATGAAGTCAATATTAAAGGTACGAATTGACCTGTCAATAGATCTGAAATCACAAATGGTCTGCTTGCCATGAAAGTAAACTTTGGCCACAGAACAGTCAAAAGGATAGAAGTTATGCTGGGCGCAGACCGTTACTGAAATTGTCTTCATCTTGGTATACAGTAAGCTCAAACAGGCTGAGCAAAGCTGTAGACAACTTGTGAAAAGTATACCTTCCAGTATTTTGTATTCACCATGGCGCTTGGTTCGACCTCTTGCAAACAAGGTAGGTGCCCTATAATATCTGCAGTACAGTTGAAGAGTTAGCATCTGTCAGAGGAAGCTCATGTTGAAGGGAATTCTGTTCAGGTATCACCTCCTCGTTGATAGGCACAACTGGACACGTTTCTCCCCAGCCTCACTGTCCTGCCCACATCACATTAGCACTAGTCACATGATTGTGTCCCCCACTTGAGTTCCTCGAAGACAGAGACCACCGCTATTCATCTTTGTGTCTCCTCTTTGGCTCAGAGACACCTGATAGATGTGGAAACGAATGAAATTAGTGGCAAATGTGTGTTGCCCACTGCCACCACTCACAGGGCAAACTGCACTTAGGGAGATGTGTACTTTGGAGCTGGGGTTCACTAGGCTGTACAGGCATGAGGCAGGGAGAGGGCAACCAAGTCGCTCCCATGGGACTTGGGTCAAGCCCATGTGGCTCATTAACAGCTCCTGGTTCCTTTGGTCCCTGCTTCAGGATACCGCTTAGCCCTCTGGGGGCTGCATTCTAACTCAAGCCTCTTCATGGCATGTGTACTGTCATTTATGAAATGCCCTCAAGACCTAGAATGCCTCCTTCTCACATGAGGGACCCCCAGAGGGAAAACCAAGAGGATCAAGAATCTGTAGTGCCCTTATGCAGGAAGCTAGCCCTAGGAGGGGCTCCTATCCCTCCCACCCACTGAATCACCTTATACTGATGGTCCCCTGGAGTAAGGAAAGACAGGAGGCGCCACCTACTCACATCATCTATCTCTTTTCCCTCCCCTCATGGTCTCCAGACTTTTCTCCTTGCATACTTTGCTCGTGTCCCTTGGTTTTTATTATTTCTTCAGATGGTCACCTACAGTGGAGTGAGAGACAGAGCCTCTATCTGGTGTAGGTAAACAGGGGGGAGGGTGGAGGCAGCAATCCTTTGGAAGCCAATGAAATCTGAAAATCACTTGTTTTGTTTTTGCTTTTGAGAGATTTTTGCTATAGGGCACTTGAGCTCACCAGAGAGACAAAGAAAGCCAGAGAGACAGAAAGTGAGAAATTACTCCCTGGGCGGGGGATAGCCACACCATAGTCCTTTCTCTTCTATTTTCTTCTTGGGATTTTGGGCAAACACACACACACAGTGTGAGTTTCAAGCCCCCGGGTCCAGGACTCAAGCCGCAGTTGACTACATGGGAGACTAGTGCCTTAATCACTACGCCACCCCCTGGCCCCAGGAAGCTCGTTTTGCAAAGTACATACCTTTCAAACAGTAAACCAAGATGCTTCCAATCCATTTTTAATTTCTTTTCCTTACATCAAGTGACAAAAGATCACTCCATTCTTTGTACAGAAGCTCAGTTTTACACTGCTACCAAGTTTCCTACATAGCAGGGACTTTGACTTTTTCATGAATACAAAATCTTTCCATTAAAGGTCTACTTGTTCTTTTTTTTTTAGTGCCCTATAATATCTGCAGTACAGTTGAAGAGTTAGCATCTGTCAGAGGAAGCTCATGTTGAAGGGAATTCTGTTCAGGTATCACCTCCTCGTTGATAGGCACAACTGGACACGTTTCTCCCCAGCCTCACTGTCCTGCCCACATCACATTAGCACTAGTCACATGATTGTGTCCCCCACTTGAGTTCCTCGAAGACAGAGACCACCGCTATTCATCTTTGTGTCTCCTCTTTGGCTCAGAGACACCTGATAGATGTGGAAACGAATGAAATTAGTGGCAAATGTGTGTTGCCCACTGCCACCACTCACAGGGCAAACTGCACTTAGGGAGATGTGTACTTTGGAGCTGGGGTTCACTAGGCTGTACAGGCATGAGGCAGGGAGAGGGCAACCAAGTCGCTCCCATGGGACTTGGGTCAAGCCCATGTGGCTCATTAACAGCTCCTGGTTCCTTTGGTCCCTGCTTCAGGATACCGCTTAGCCCTCTGGGGGCTGCATTCTAACTCAAGCCTCTTCATGGCATGTGTACTGTCATTTATGAAATGCCCTCAAGACCTAGAATGCCTCCTTCTCACATGAGGGACCCCCAGAGGGAAAACCAAGAGGATCAAGAATCTGTAGTGCCCTTATGCAGGAAGCTAGCCCTAGGAGGGGCTCCTATCCCTCCCACCCACTGAATCACCTTATACTGATGGTCCCCTGGAGTAAGGAAAGACAGGAGGCGCCACCTACTCACATCATCTATCTCTTTTCCCTCCCCTCATGGTCTCCAGACTTTTCTCCTTGCATACTTTGCTCGTGTCCCTTGGTTTTTATTATTTCTTCAGATGGTCACCTACAGTGGAGTGAGAGACAGAGCCTCTATCTGGTGTAGGTAAACAGGGGGGAGGGTGGAGGCAGCAATCCTTTGGAAGCCCATGAAATCTGGAA
>NW_006159616.1:16804312-16810396 GCF_000334495.1 Tupaia belangeri chinensis
ACACACACACACAGTGTGAGTTTCAAGCCCCCGGGTCCAGGACTCAAGCCGCAGTTGACTACATGGGAGACTAGTGCCTTAATCACTACGCCACCCCCTGGCCCCAGGAAGCTCGTTTTGCAAAGTACATACCTTTCAAACAGTAAACCAAGATGCTTCCAATCCATTTTTAATTTCTTTTCCTTACATCAAGTGACAAAAGATCACTCCATTCTTTGTACAGAAGCTCAGTTTTACACTGCTACCAAGTTTCCTACATAGCAGGGACTTTGACTTTTCATGAATACAAAATCTTTCCATTAAAGGTCTACTTTTTCTTTTTTTTTTTTTTTCATTCTAAACACCACAAGAGGCAGAACAGGGCTCGAGATATTTGTGATGCATTTCCCACGATGCTTCTGCGGCAGAAGCCTGATAAACTACGGCGATTCAATATCGTCGCATCCCGCCTAACTTGCTTCAAGTGTCTGTGAAATGACCTCGAGGCTCTTGCAGTTTCTGCTGCTGATGCAGTATGCAGATTTTACAAACAAGATTTAGCTTCACAGCTGGTTTTCAGAACAGCTTAGAGTCAAAGATTCAAAATACAGAACACGGTGAATGGGTTCTTATCAAAATGTCACAATCGATTTTGCCAGAAAACCTTGGCCTGAAACATCTGTGAAAGGTTAGGGGTGAGCACCACTCCCTCTGGTTCATACAGATGCCAAATTAATCAGAGCAAATGAAACATGACAAAGCCCCAAGAGGCTCCAGAGCTCTCCCTGAGCCCACCCACCTTCTTTCCCAAGAGGAAGTGAGTCTTGGGCTCTCGGGTTAGAAGGCACCCTGAGGAACCTGCAGAAAGACAGAACATTCCACTAGAAATGGAAGGAGAGCAAAGCTCCCCCTTCTCCCTGGGGAAGGGTGTGGTGACCTCAGAGCAGGGGCTGGACATCAACCCTTTCCCAGCATGGCCTAGGTGAGAGCTCTGGCCCCATTCTCCAGGCAGGTACCATCATCTGTCAAAAACAAAAGCTGGAGAAGTCTGGGTCCCGGGGCTTCAAGAGCCCCCTTTGCAAATGGGCAGAAATCACTCCTGCCCTGTATATTTCCAGGAGGGCTAGTCTAGGTGCGAGATACTTTACATGGAAGGAAGAGCTTTACGCCATTATAAAGAGGAAGGAGAGAAATAGCAGTAGCAGTGATAGAGAGGCAGGTCGATTTCAGAGGAGCTCAGACAAAGGGCCCCACCGCTCGCCCGGAGGCTCTGTGAGGCTCTGTGAACTGCCCAGCCTTGATCGTGTATCGTATAGTCGGCATCATCTGCACGGTGTGGGCCTGTGCTGAGGTCAGAGCTAATTACTGATTCTAATTTTTTTCACTTCAGACAAAATCATAACACTATTAAGATCTAATACATTTATTACTGTGATTCTCAACCGGGCAGTATTAAAACTTGTGAAAGTGACTTTGCAAATTACTAAACAGTCACCAAGCTAATGAAGCAGGACTTTTAAAGTGACTGAGAAATAATTCCTATATTATAAGGACAGCAATCTGTGAAGGGAGATTTGGTTTAAAAAAAAAAACACATTATAACATATAATGGAAAATGTTAATCTGTGGTGAATCCAATCAGAGCCGGCTGAAGAGAGAAATATAAGGAACGTGAAAATACAAATGGAGAGTGCACACTGGAGCCCCCAGAAGAAAACTTTCAAAAAAAAGGTTCCGCGGGGCCTCCCCACTGCTGCCGGGCACTACACCAACGGCCTGCAATGCGTTCCGCTGGGAGATCCTCCCCAAAGCCATTTCCTCTGGAGGAGCCTCTACTAAGAAAGCACTCTGAGAAAGGCCCATGGACATGGCCACGAATGGGCTGTGCCCTCGTGGCTGTCAGTGTTGCATCGTTCAGATGATCTACCAAGAAAGAAGCACAGGTCTTAGGGGGTGGCTACACTTAGAGATCTGGGGGATGGCTACACTCAGAGATCTGGCTCCAGGCTAATGATATACCAATCTCTCTCTCTCTCTCTCACACACACACACACACATACACCCAAGGTCCAGACAGCCCAGTGAGGGAAATCTGGGGCTGCCCACTGCCCACTGCCCACTGCCCGCTGCCAAGAGGAGACTGGGAACAGGAACGGGAGCAGGTGGACACAGGTCTGCCTTAGTGCTAATGATGAATCACGCGTCAGTTAATTAGGCTCCGGTGTTCCCTTTCAGAAGCAGCTCTCTCCATAATGAAAACACTTTAGAAGGTGCCACATCAAAGCACAGAGCAGAATAAAGCCAAGGAGACAGGCGCAAACACCAACACTGGCCAAGGGAGAGGAGGCCCATGTTTCTTGTTAGCATTTGACAGCAAGCACCGTGTGCTACTTAGTGAACCAAATCCTCCTTTATGCAAAAGCGTTTTTCTCATTCTTGGCCCAGTGGTTTCAACGGGTGCTCCCCCCAGCAGATTTCAAATCCTATTATACAGTAAACATCTGTGGCATTAATTTTCGCCCTGTAAACAAATGCAGGCAGCTGCGGCAGATCATTTGATGAGTCAATCAATACATGAGCAGCACACTACGCCTGCTTTCTTTACTCGGGCAAAAGGAAATGGTGCTTTCTGAGCCCGTCTGCAGCACCAGCCGGTAGTGACAAAATCCGGAGAATCAGACTTCCTGCTTGTATGTCCAACGAGGACCCAGGCCCTTTCCCTCAGAGCACCCAGAAGGAACGATGGCAGCCCACACACATGGGCTCCACACCCTGCCCTTCCACACATGCCCAAATTCAATACTAAAACTGCTGAGAGCCCACATTTCTGCATCATGTAGAACAGTGGTTCTCAGTGGGGGTGATTCTGCTCCCCCAAAGGGGCACTGGGCAATGAAGACATTTTCAGGTGTCCCAGCTGGGGACAGGGGGAGGCTATTAGCATCCAGGCCAGGGATACTGTTCAAACCTTTAATGCACATGACAGTCCCCCACCACCAGCAAAGACTTGTCCAACCCAACTACCCACAGCATCAGTGGGTCTAGAGACATCCCCATATTTGAGGAAATACATCTTTCCTCCCTGATATGTCTCTTCTCCCTTCAATGAAGGGAGCTAGAATTTTGCTAGATGATGTCCTGGGGCCTCATGGCTTCCCTTTCCATTCACCAGTTAGAGAGGTAGTTATGTTCCTGCTTAATTAGCCACATCCAGACCGTCACATGGGCCTATCTGGGCCAACCTGCAAAGGAAGGCCAGGGCCTCCCCTCCCCCAGGCAAGCCTACAGTGGCAGCGGAGGAGGTGAGTAGCTGCTGCGGCCTGGGCAGAGGCTCTGTCTATACCCACCTTGGTCCTAGGCAACTGTGAGCAGTGGTCGGGGTCCTCGTAGAGGCATACAGAGAGATCCTTCACTGGGGTGGTCATTGGACTGCTGCTAACTGTCAGGCAGGGGGAGTCTAATGCCACCCTTCCCTTGTTAGAACAGTCTTGACTTCCCCATATGAATCCTGGGCAATCTTTCCCCCACAGTGAAATAAATGATATCGATACTCTCCTGGCACAACAAGCCCTTAAGAATGGCAAGAACTAGAGACTGCCATTATTCCGTGCATCGTTTTCTAGATTTTTTTATTGCCATAAGATGTCTTGTTCCCTTCCCACACTGGCCATCTATCTCCCTTTGACTGTTGCCAGCATCCCCTCAGCCTGGGCACTATTGGCACCTCTGGCCTGACCCTGACCTGCTGGCTGCCTGCCCAGGCTGAGTTATTCCGAGAATTTAGCTGGACCTGCCCTGTCACCCCATAGCTCAGGGACAGCCATCCTTGGAGAACTGAGAACCCAGTGGGTTGCCTCCTGTTCTCAGCATGTGACACATGGTCCCTTGTGTCAGGGACAGGAAAGGAAATCTAGCCCAGCTGTTCAGAAATAACTTATGTCACCAAGACTTTGCCTTTGTAGAAAGTAACTCATTAGCTCCTCCTCACAGCCCTGGGAGATAGGTATCTCATTCCAAGCTCAGAAAGTGAAACAATGGACCCAAGACCACACAGCCCCTAAGGAACCAGGACATGAACCCAAGCTACAGTAGCGGCTGGGGAGGAGAAAGCGTCTCTTCTGCTACATTTCATGGCAACAGAGGGGCAGAACGAAGACAAACTGCCTACAGTGGGAGATCCCCAGCAGCTTAGTCGAGCCACCCCCAGAGCCTGTGTTCAAGGTGAGGCATTTTAGGTTACAGCTTGTGAACCATGGTTCGCCCAGTCAGACAGTATCTGGGTGAGCACACGGAGTACATGCACGAGCTGCTCAGAAACAAAAGGCCAAGATGCTCAAACAGGAAGATGCCCCTCCTCCAGGGAGAAGAACTCTGGGTGAAGGTGGATATCTGGGACCCATGAATATCTCTGAGAAAAGCTGTCCATCCCACCCAGCAGAGGCTTGCCTGGGGAGCAGCAAGAGAGGACTCAGACCCTCCCCCAGAGGAGCCACTGCTGCCACCTCGGCCATATCCCAGGTTCTGGGGAGCTGTCAGGGAGGGCATCCCAGGGAGGTCCTGGGCCCCTTCCCCTCCTGCCTATACCCATGGGGCAGGAAGACCTCTCCAATGGGCATGCACATCTCCAGCTGCCAGCAAGGCAACAAGCAGGCCTAAGCATGCACTGGGCCCCGGGGACAAGCAAGCCTGGCTCTGAGCATAGGGCCCACGTGCGGCTGTGCAGAGAAGCAAAACATCCAACAGTGGGGTGGCCACAGGCAACATGACATATACGGGGTGTGTGTGAGTGTGAGGGATGAGGGGAGGGTGTGTGGTGAGGTGTGTGTGTACGATATATGTGTGGGGTGTGTGTGTTTGATGTATGTGTTGTGTGGGGGTGGAGTGGGTGTGAGTTGAGGTATGCGTGTATGGTATATATGTATCTGTGCACAGTGTGTATGATATAGCTGCGTGGTATACTGTGTGAGCAGTATATGTACAGTGTGTGTGGTGTGTGTATGAATCTGAGGTCTGTGTGCACGGTATATACATGTGTATGCATGGTATGTGTGAGTTGTATATGTGTGCAAGTCCTATATATGTGGTGTGCATATGTGTAGTGCATGTGTAAGTTGAGGTATGTGTGTATGGTATATATTTATGTGTGCATGGGGTATGTGAGTTGTATTTGCAGTGTGTGTATGTGTGCTGTATGTATAAGGGGTATGGAGTAGATGTGTGAGTGACGTGTGTAGCAGGTGGGCAGATGTAGTGTTGTCTGAGTGGTGTATGTGTGTTGTGATGAGTGGTATGTGGTTTCTGTGTGAGCACGGTGATGCCTGTGTGTGTGTGTGTGTGTGTGTGTATGGTTATGTGTGTGAGTGGTGTACATGTGATGTGTGTGTGGTTATGTGTGTGAGTGGTGTATGTGTAGTGTGTGTGTGTGTGTGTGTGTGTGTATGTGGTATCGTTGAGTAGTGTGTGTTTTTTGTGTGAGCAGGGTGGTGCCTCTGTGTGTGTGTGTGTGTGTGTGGTTATGCACGTGAGTGGTGTACATGTGGTGTGTGTGGTTATGCGTGTGAGTGGTATATGTGTAGTGTGTGTGTATGTGGTACTGTTGAGTAGTGTGTGTTTTTTGTGTGAGCAAGGTACCTCTGTGTGTGTGGGGGGGGAGGTTGTGTGTGTGTGTGTGTGAGTAGTGTATGTGTGGTGTGTGTGTGTGTGTGTGTGTGCTATTGGTGAGTGGTGTGTGTTTTGTGTGTGAGCGAGGCATATCTGTGTGTGTGTGGTTATGTGTGTGAGCAGCGTGTGTGTGTGTGGTTATGCGTGTGAGCAGTGTACATGTAGGGTGTGGGTGTGTGTATGTGGTCTTGGTGAGTGGTGTGGGTGTAAGTGGTGTGCAGAGGTGTGCACATGAGAGAGAGGCTCTTATAAGCCCGACACCATGTCTTCCCCCTAGTCAGTCCCAGCGAGCCCAGGCCCTGGGCAGTCTTGGCCCCCAGAGGCTGGCGTGCAGGGCTGGATCTGGGCTCCCTCAGGAGGAGCCATCAGGCTGCAGCAGGTGTCAGCACATGAGAGGCAGAGGAGGCGGCCCCCTGGGGCACAGTGTTCACGGGGCGCAGCATA
>NW_006159616.1:16811055-16814133 GCF_000334495.1 Tupaia belangeri chinensis
GTTTTGTGTGTGTGGTTATGTGTGTGAGTGGTGTATGTGTAGTGTGTGTGTGTGTGTATGTGGTATCGTTGAGTAGTGTGTGTTTTTTGTGTGAGCAAGGTACCTCTGTGTGTGTGGGGGGGGAGGTTGTGTGTGTGTGTGTGTGAGTAGTGTATGTGTGGTGTGTGTGTGTGTGCTATTGGTGAGTGGTGTGTGTTTTGTGTGTGAGCGAGGCATATCTGTGTGTGTGTGGTTATGTGTGTGAGCAGCGTGTGTGTGTGTGGTTATGCGTGTGAGCAGTGTACATGTAGGGTGTGGGTGTGTGTATGTGGTCTTGGTGAGTGGTGTGGGTGTAAGTGGTGTGCAGAGGTGTGCACATGAGAGAGAGGCTCTTATAAGCCCGACACCATGTCTTCCCCCTAGTCAGTCCCAGCGAGCCCAGGCCCTGGGCAGTCTTGGCCCCCAGAGGCTGGCGTGCAGGGCTGGATCTGGGCTCCCTCAGGAGGAGCCATCAGGCTGCAGCAGGTGTCAGCACATGAGAGGCAGAGGAGGCGGCCCCCTGGGGCACAGTGTTCACGGGGCGCAGAATACCAAAGGACCTGTTCTCAGCAAACCAGGGAAACAGATATTCCTCGACAAGACTCTTGACAGGAGGAATTACTGCCTTTCTTAATTGAAAGATAACCTTCCTACATGTTCTTATCTCTTCAGTTCTCCTTTCATACGTGCTTCTTCCCCCTGCAGGGTCTGCGAAAATTGACTTCTAATATCTCAAGGCCCTGGCTGATCCGCACAAGCCAGGAGGGAGACCGGCTTGTTGGCAGGCTCGGGCGAGGCCTCTGCCAAGCTCCTGTCACATAGACCGTGGTGGGCAGGATGGTAGGCCCATCGGCTACTTCTGGAATGACCAACACCCAGTCCCAGGGTAAGGAACAAAGAACTGCAGTTACTGAGCAGTTTACCCCCCAGGGCAAGACGCTCAGCTGGGCCTTTACAAACACATCCTCATCTGTAGGAAATGATCCAATGAAAGTACTCCGCACGGCACCATACTCATAGTAAGTGTTCAATGAACAGAAGCTATTATTTACGTAAGCAACAACTTAGATGCTCAGTATTATCTCTACTGCAGAGATGAGAAGAAGCCTGAAGTACAGAAAGATTAGGAAACTGGCCCAAGGTCAGACAGCTCACAAACAGTGGCACAGAGATTTAAACCCAGGACAATGTTATTTATTCCAAAACTGTATGCTTCAAGAACCCCTCATCCCTTTGTATTTCTCTTAAGGGTGACTTCTTCCTCCCGTTCTCAGCTAGAGGCTACGTACATCCAAGAAGCTACTGAGTGCAAAGCATTAAGCTCTGAGAATGTGGGTGTCTCAGCCCCCAGGAGCTCACAGACTCGTGATTAATATTGGTCAAGGCTGTCAAACCAACTCTAGCTTCTGTAGCAATTCAACTCAGGGTCACTGGACACTAAGCTGCCATCCTTCTGTGCCCTTACCCTCTCGAGAGTAGCCATGGCTCCAGAAGGGCTTTCCCTGCCCTGAGCTCCACCACGTTCCAAATCAGCCTCTTTCCAAGCCCTGTGGTTTCCCTGGCACATCCATCCCTATTTCCATTTTCTCTCTTAAGTTACAGAACAGCCTCTGCTCCTCTTGTATTAAAAGCCCAATTTTCCCTGCACTATTAAACAAATTTCTTCAAAGATAGAACCTTACATTGAATTAAACCCTTTCTTGAAGTCTTTAGTGGTTTCCATAAATACAATAGATGAATAAGCTGGCAGCCCACTAAAACCCTTATTTAATGAAAGAGAAAGAGGCACCTGGAGCCCCACCTAAGCCATGGAGAAGCAGCCACAGGAAGGTGTTCCCCCAGCCGGGCCCCTGCAAGGTGAAAGGCAGAAACACGTAGGGGGAAGTTCCAGCTGAGAAGGGGCATCTCTGGCTCCTGGGGTTAACAAGCATTTTCAGAAGGAACAGTCCAAAGGGCCTTGGCCAGAGGCCTCACTTTGCTCCTCACCCCCAAAAGACTGTTGGTCACGTCACTGAGCCTCATTCTCACTCCTTCCCCAGAGCAGAGCTGAGTGATGGATGCAGCACAGCTGGACACAACTCAGGGAGAAAGTGAACCCAGCTCAAGTCTGGCTTCAGCTACCTCTCAAAGTAAAGTTGGAGCAAGCTGCTTGGACCTTCTTGTATCTCTGTGCCCTCTTCTATAAGATGGGACAAATAAGCAAGTGCCATCTCATCGGTTTGTTATGCAAATGATCAACAGAGTTGCTCAAATTATTGGGAACATTTTCAGGTGCTCTACTTTAATAATAAAGTTCTCTTTGGAGAAAACACATTAGCTGAAAGGACCTCAATCAACACTAGTTTGAGATGCTATACAAGTCACCAGACGAAACTGGTAAAAGGAGGCAAATAAATCTGAGACAATTGCCATAATTATTTTGAGTGGTATGACAGCAAAATTCAAAGTTCTTATGTCTATATACACAGCTTTATAAAGAGCTGTCAAGACAAAAGCCCTGGGCCAGCAGGTGGTGCATGGTTAAGGTGCTGGATTCACACAAGGCCAACCATGGTTCAAGTTCTGGACCTGCTGGTTTGAAAATCATGCTGAGCACATGTGCACGTGTGTCCAAAATCCAGAAGGACAATGAAAAAGAATGACAGTGTGGCCATCTCCCCAGAGTGATTTCTCATTTTTCTTTTCACTGTCTTTTTCTCTATCTCTCTGGCAAGCTCATGCACCCTATAGCAAAAAACTTTTTTTAAAGAAGTCCATACAATATAGAGATCACAAACATATACCTACAAGGCAAATGTTTAAAAGCCTACCCAGTGTTTATATATATTCTTGTATAATGGACTAAATTATATTTTCCTAAAATTCATACATTGACACTCTCCCTCTCAATGTGACTCTATTTGGAGATAGACATTTTAGGATGTTATTAAGGCTAAATGAGTTCATAAGGGTAGAATCCTAATCCAGAAAGACTAGAGGCCTTATCATAATAAAAGGATCTCTCTCTCTCTCTCTCTGTACACACACACACACACACACACACACACACACTTAGAAAAG
>NW_006159616.1:16814331-16815698 GCF_000334495.1 Tupaia belangeri chinensis
CACACACACACACACACACACACACACACACACTTAGAAAAGGCCATATCAAGCCCTAGCCACTGCAATAAAGTGGTCATACAAGTGCCTACAAAGCTGGAATCCATATGGTTGACCATGAGTTTAGATCCCTGGGCTGGCCTGAAATCATGCTGGGTACACATGTGGGCAGCCAGAATTCAGAGCTGGAGGGCTAGAACAGGGAGGTCATGGCATGATGAGACCCTGTCAAGGGCGCCTCTCTCTTGCTCTTTCTCATGAGTGCACACATACTCTATCAGAGAAAGGAAGGAAGGAGGAGGAGGAGAAGGAAGGGCGAGCCATACAAGGACACGGAGGAAAGGCAGAGAGCTCTCACCAGAACCCAGCCATGCTGTTACCCTGATCTCAGACTTCCAGTCTCTGAAACTGTAAGAAAATTAATTTCTGTGGTTTAAGCCAACCAATCTGTGGTATTTTGTTATGGCAGCCTGAGCTGACTAAGACAGATGGACAAAATTTCCAGTGCAGCATCATAACCTAGATTCAAAAAGTGATGTATCTCAAACAACAGAGAGGTGAACATGTCCCTGCGTTTGGTGACATGCAGAGTGGCTTCACTGATGACAAGATGCACATGAAGAATTGGAACAAAACTATTTTGTGACATGTAAGAATACAAAAAGCCATCTTTCCACAAATATGTTAGTGTGTGTGTGTGTATCTGTATACATGTTCCCACAACTAAATTAGTACATGTAGTATAAGTTGACATTTGACTATCTTATCTAAATCCCTAAAAGTCAGTAGTTCAAGGTGACCAAAAATCCATTTTTATCCCATCCTCAGGAAAGGGGGGATTTGCCTTATAATAGAGGTCATACGCAGGAATTGCCCTGTGCTGACGCCTCTGTAGAGGGTGAGAAGATTGGATGAAATGATACACAAAATATCTCAAGTCCTGGGGAAAGAACCTCAGGGTTAGCCACAGATGCAGACGGGAAAGGAACTCCTGCAGCAGGGGACCCTGCTCTGCCTAGAATAAAGAATCATCAGACCAGAAAAGCCCGCTACATCCAGAGACAGGAGGAAGCCAACTGTTGACACTTAAGAGTTTGTATAGCTGTGCCAAATGTCATTAATTTTGGCTTCACACATCTAAAATGTCTCCAAACAATGCTAGCTCTGGAACATTCCAAAGTGTCTCAAGGAAGGTTTTTGCTTCTTGTGACTAATACTTGAGAATGGGATTGATATTCAAAATGTGTAATGATTAGTTAGGATGGAGAACACTGTCTGAGCTCCATGTCTTGACAGGAGCTCCGAGGGCTTGACTCTCAGATAAAATTGCCCCTGGAGTACATCTGAGCCTTCCCTCACCACCCTTC
>NW_006159616.1:16816117-16822925 GCF_000334495.1 Tupaia belangeri chinensis
CTCCCCACCATAGGAGCCGGCACCCAGGCCCTTCTCTGCACATTGCCCCCCACTACACACACTGTCCCCCATGGCCCTTGGAGGAGCCAATACTGAGCTCAATAGCCTGTCTTTCTTCAGGGTCACCTGGTAGGAGAGAGGTCTAGGCCTGGGTTCTCACAGTGGGCCTTACACTGACAAAACTAAGACTCGCATGTGCAGGAAACCCTAGTCAGAATTGATGTGCATGGTCCCACAACACTGGGAAAGCCAGAAGGCCCAGCCCTACAGTTTTTAGAGAAGGAACCAGAGGCCCAGATACATCACCTACCCATAATCACACACCAGGACCAGGTGGGTAGGACCTCTCCCTGTCACTGCCAACTGTCCACCTTCATCATGCTGTCTCCCTAATGTTCTCCACGTCCACCTTTGCCCTGTGAGGAATTTCCTTCCTCTTCTGAAAAGGGCAGCCACACAGCACCTTAACTGGAATCACAGTGAGCACAAGAACCATAAGGCAGCTAGTCACCATGACTCAACTTGACTGTCCCTATAGTCCTAACTCACAGTGATGCCTCAGCCAGTCACTGAAACTCACAGGATGACATGAAATACAAATAATGTCATTTGTATGTACACTGTCCTTCTGTCATCTTTTCCCTCCAACAGGGCTACAAACCTCTCAAGTACAAAGCCCAGGATGAGGCTGGGACTGCCTCCCAGCATCCCTTGCTCCCTGCCCCCGTGTCAGTATACCAATCTACCAGGAGCCATCAGGGTTCTCTTTCCACTTTACCACCTAAAAGACAGGCTGCCTGAGGACTCGTCTGCTCTTTGGAGTGTCCACCCAATTTTGCCACTGGTGTGGTAGATGATGCATCATACTTCCTGCCCCACACTCATATGCATGTGAGTGTTTTCCAAGCCTTCAAAAGCAGAAGTTTGGTTGGTCCTGAGTCCCCGGAGAGTTTCTTCAGGTCAGTCTCAGAGCAGAATATTTTTATCACACTTTCTCCCAAGACTGACCCAAGTCTGATCCTTTGACACCCAAACACTGTAGTCTCTGGGGGCTGCAGTTCCTGAATCCTTGCCTTCAAATAGCTTCAACACAACCATGCTCCAACATAAGGAGAGAACGTGGCATTCACTATAGTGTGTTGATGGTACTGGAGGCTTAGCAGGCCAGAGAGAACGCTCTCCCCAGCACAGAGGACATCGGATCAGCTGAGAACAGCCACGTGACGAGGGAGCACGGGGCTACTCAGAGAAACCTGTTCTGCCATGTCTGGGTGGGACATTCAGATGAGGCCCTTCTTCCAGTAGGAGCTCCTATTTCTCTTCCTCAAAAATGGGGGCATTAAATGAGATGATCCCTACATTTCCATCTATGTCTAGTAACTAACAGGTCTTCTGGGCCATGTAAGAAATTATTTGTTTCCTTTCTTCCTGCCTATTGGCAGGGTCCAGAAGGATCCTTAAAGGGCCTACAAGGATCTCATTATAGTTAAAATAATAAAATATTCATAACCTCAACAATAGCCAATATTTACTTAGCATTTACTGTGCCCCAAACTCGATGTCAGGTAAGTTGTAAGGACTGGTCTCATTTAAAAAGTTACACTGAGTGTGTTGACAGCTGTTAATTACCAACAGCCAGAGCCAAACTTAGGGAGAATTCCAGTGCCCAGCATGCCTTTCTGTGTCCTTTCCCCTCTGCAAAGGCCATTTCCCGGGCACCAGTATCCAGTGTCACTAAGGTCTTACATGAAGGACTTGGGATTTTAGTTATAACAAGGTGTCAATGCCTGAGAATACCTACCCACTAGCCGTCTACATTTTAACAGAGAATAAACCTTACCTTTAAGGGATAACATTCTCAGGGGAAAGGGGGTCAAACATTAGAAAGTTACTAAGAAAGCTGTTTGGGGACAACATGTGCAAAAGGTCCTCCCTGGGACCCTGACGTGCCATTTTGAGAGCAGACATCATCTAAAGCCATCCACACCTCGCCAGGTCAGGAGAACCAGGCAGGCGTTGGAGCCTACCTTCGCAAAGTCTGATTGCATTTCTTGACTTGTGGAACTGACTAAAGGATGTGAGAAGGTTCAACCAGCCAAAGGCCACATAGCCTGGACCATGTCAGACAGGCAAGGAGCTACCGTTTGGCCTGGAGAGGGATCGAGCCCAGCTGAAGAGCCACAAAAATTAATATTTAATTGAAAAGTTATTTCCTGCATAAACATCCCCAAAGGTTCATAGAACAGTCATGCTGCTTCATTTTCTGCCGGTAAATTTTAAGAAAGAGAAGAAAAGGTAGCAGAGAGTGGGGCTGGTTCAACTTTAAGGTACATTTTTAATTAAAAGAAAAAGATCAGAGCTGTGATGCGGCATCATAAAGCAGATAATTTTACAGCTGGATGGTCTCCCTCTGATGTACTTGAAAACCATTTTCAAGCGACATAAAGTTTAACATACCGGTACATCTGCCTACCCACTAGATTCTACATGGAATTTAAAATTTAATTATATTAAAGCTTTGTTACAGTGTGCATTGCAAGCATGCTAACCAAGTGGAACTTTAACAAAATCTCCACAGATAGCTTTTTTTTTTCCTTTTAAACTCAGTTTTGTAGAACCCAGAGTTGAGTTGGACAACAGTTGATGATTCTGTCCAAAGTGTTTACTGCTTACATAACAAATCACCCAGGGCCCATTGTCAACTCTCTTGGGTGAATTCTCATGAGTCCATCTTCTCTTTGCCTTCTCGTTGCTAGAGCAGAAAAGCAGCCAGTGAATGAAGAAGTCAGAAAACTGAAGTTGACCCTTTTTTCTTTTTGGAGAGGTTTTTGCTATAGCACGCATGCGCTTGCCAGAAAGACAGAGAGACAGAGACAGAAAGCGAGAAATCACCCCCCAGAGGGGATGGCCACGCCGCAATCCCTTCTCCTCCATTCTCCTCTCAGGATCTTGGGCACGCATGCACACACGGCCGGCATGAGTTTAAGCCACCAGGTACAGGACTTGAACCGTGGTTGACTACATGGGAGTTCAGCGACAGCCATTACGCTAATTGCTGGTCCCGGGTGCTTTCTACAATTAAAAATGCAACTATTTCCTACAGGGAAAGAAATTCCATACAGATCGGATTCTCTAAGTTTTTTGTTTGTTTTTGTTTTTGTTTTTAATGGCAGTGCTCTACCACAGCTAAATAAACCAGCAAGGTTCCCTAATATACTGACGTAAGAAAGCTCATGTCCCACCCAGCAAACCTGTACAAACTGAGACATGAAGCACTGTGAGGTATTGCTTAGGAAAAAATTAAAATAGTAAAAGAAAATGTAGTCCTTTCACTTTTGCATTTATTAATCCATCCAACAAATACCTAAGCCCATAACTATGGAAAATGCAAAATCATAAAAGTAACACGCTACTTATTCCCCACGGAAATTGTAATTTAATGAATTAGATAAATAAGTAGTGATGTTACTGGCAGAAAGGAGACAGCAGAAGACTATGTGGAAAGCCCCTGCAGGCTGTAAAAGGGAAATGTCACAGACTCAAGAACCAAGGCTTTCTAAGGAGAGGCCTTTTATTGTTTGTTTTTAATTTGCTGTAAGTTACATGTGCTCACCAGAAAGAGACAGAGAGGGAGAGAGAGGGAAAGTGAGAACTCACCCCCCAAGGGAGATGGTCACACCACAATTCCGTCTCCATTCTCCTCTCGGGATTTTGGGAACACACACACGTGCTCTGTGAGCTTTTTAAGCCAGTGGATCCAGAACTAAAACCATGCAATTGGCCAGGTGGTATCCAGTTGTCCTAGCCGTCATGCCACGACTGGTCCAAGGGCCTTTTTTTTTCGTTTTTTGCTATGAGGTGTGTGCACTTGCTAGAGACAGAAAGGAAGAAATCATCCCCTGGGTGGATGGCCACACCACAATCCCTTTTCCATTCTCCTCCTAGGATTTTGGGCATGCACACACATGTACCTGATGTTGAGTTTTAAGCCGCCGGGTCCAGGACTTGAACTGTGGTCAACTACATGGGAGTCCAGTGACATAACTGCTAAGCCATCTACCAATCCCAGCAGGGCCTTTTAAATAGTGAGTTTAACAAGTGGAACATACTCCTTAAGGGAGGGAGGAGGTAACAAAGTGGAATCAAGGCCATTCTTAGAAAGTATATTCTAAAGTTCCAGAGGCACTAGCACAGAAAATCTTTGGTATATTTTTAAGTGAAAACAAGGTGAACTATATAGTACAGAAAGAGCTACCATTTTTAAAAACATGTTTATGTGCATGAGCTTGTTTCCTCTGTGCAGAGAAATGGTGTGCACAAAACTGACCACAGAGGTCTACAACTCTGGAACGTGTGATGGGAAGAAGCAAGGACAGGAGTAAATGTGAAAGTCGCAATCTTTCACTTTTTATTATGCACTTCTGTACAGTTGGAGTTTCTCAGAATTAGCATAAATTGTTCTTATAATAATTATTAACCATAAAATGCACATTTAAATTTTAAGCAATTTATTTCGATTGAGTCATATTTAATTCTGAAATTTAAATTAATATTAAAGGAAGCCATGGGATTTTTATGTTTATTAATCAAGGACATGCACTAAGATTTATTTATTCTGAAAAGATTTACTGAGTCCCTATGACAAACTGGACACTATTCTAGGTACCAGTAAACCAGAAAGTAAGAATACCTGCCCATAAATTTAGTAGAGGGGGACAGACACAGCAATTATATAGCCAGGTGGGAGGACGGGAGGGAGAATGACAGAAGGGATGAGGGAGCTGCTTTACGTAGGTGGTCAAAGAGAGGCTGCTGCAGGAGGTGACACTGGAGGAGGCACCTGAAGGAAGTGAAGGAGGGACTCACAGAGGTCAGGGGAAAAAGAATTCCAAGCAGAGAAACAGGAAGTGACAAGGCCCTGAGGCAGGAGCTCATGTGGCATCTTTAAGCAACATGGCTAGGGCAGAGCCAGAAAGCAGGAAGTGGGGTCACAAAGGTGGCAAGAGCCACAAGAATTTATAGCCCTTGAGTAGAACAGGAGCTGCTGAGGGCTTTTGAAACGCGTGGTAATGTGATTGGATGTCAGTGTAAAAGAAATCCTGGGGGAAGGGCCAGCACGTGGCATAGTAGTTGGGGTACTGGACTCCCAGTGACTGATTGAGGTTCGAGTCCCAGACCTGGCAGCTTGAAAACAACACTGGGTGCATATGTGTGCACACCCAAAATCCTGAGAGGAGAATGGAGGAGAAGGGATTGCTATGGCCATCCTCCCCAGGGCAGGGAGGTGATTTCTCACTTTCCCTCTCACTGCCTCTCTCTGTCTCTCTCCTCTCTGGCTAGGGCATATGCCCGATGGCAAAAACCTTAAAAAAATAACCTAAAAAGGGATCTAGTGGGGGTCCAGGAGAAAGATGAAGGAGGTATAGACTACAGTGAAAGCAGTGACGGTTTTAAAGGAGTCAGAGCTATTTTAAAGGTAGAGTGATGGGATTTGCTGCTGCATTCGACAAGGGAAGAGGGGGGAAAAGGAGTCAAGGAAGATCCCCAGGCACTGGGACTGTTGGATGATGCCTACTTGACATCCAAGTAGGTAGGTGAGTGTGAGGCTCAGGGGAAAGTTGGAGCTGGAACTGCCAATCTGAGGTCATCGGCTTACAGATGGTGTGAAAAGCTAAGGCTGGAAGATGGCCCCCCATCAGGAGGCTTCAAGAAATAGAGACCATGCTGTCTGAGCCCACGGCATTCCAGCATTGAGAGTCTGGGAGATAAAGAGTGGCTGGGGAGACTCTAGAGGAGCAGTCACTACTGGTGGAGCAAGCCAGGAAAGAGCAGTTTCAGAGGAAGAAGTGACTAGTTGCATCAGATCTCGCAGGCCAGCAAGGTGAGGGCAGAGATGATTGCTGGATTTGGTGTCCTTAACAAGAACATATTCAGAACAGTGGAACAGAGAAAGCCTAATTAAGAGACAATGCAGAGAGGAGTGGAACCAGCAGATGGTGTCATGGTTACACCGCTGGATTCCCACGTAGTCGACCACGGTTCAAGTCCCAGACCTGGTGGCTTAATCCCACGCTGGTCATGTGTGTGTGCATGCCCAAAATCCCGAGAGGAGAAAGGGTTGCAGCATGGCCATTCCCCCTGGGGATGATTTCTCACTTTCTGTTTCTCTGGTGAGAGCACGCACCTTATAGTGAAAATCTCTCTGAGAGAGAGAGAGAGGCAGAGAGAGAGAACAGGGGAGAGGAAGCAGATTGCTGCTTTGTGCAGCAAGAAGTTAGGCAATAACTGTAAGGCAGGGTTTTTTGGTTTTTTTTTAAGAGAGATTTTTGTTACAGAGCACGTGCGCTCACCAGAGAGACAGAGAAACAGAAATCACCCCCCACGCCACAATCCTTCTCCTCCATTCTCCTCTTAGGATTTTGGATATGGACATACATGCACCCACGGTGAGTTTTAAGTCACCAGATCCGGGACTTGAATTGTGGTTGACTACATGGGAGTCCAGTGAGGTAACCATTATGCCATCTGCTGGACCCAGAAGGTTCTTTTTTTATTTAAAAAAAGAAAAAGTTTAAGGTGGGGCTACTATAGACTGTTCACACTGATAGGAATTACCTCAAAGAGAGGAAATCGCTAAGGTTGAAGGAGAGGGAATGACTGTAGAATGGGACCCACAGGCATTGAGAGGCTGGCTGTGTCTAGGAGTGCAAACAGGTACCCAGGGAACAGGAAGGAAGGCTGCCCATATGGGTGTAAACACAAGTAGTGGGTAGACATGCTGGCAGGAACATGCAAAATTCTCTTCTGC
>NW_006159616.1:16826122-16846812 GCF_000334495.1 Tupaia belangeri chinensis
CTGAGCCCACAGCATTCAAGCATTGAGAGTCTGGGAGATAAAGAGTGGCTGGGGAGACTCTAGAGGAGCAGTCACTACTGGTGGAGCAAGCCAGGAAAGAGCAGTTTCAGAGGAAGAAGTGACTAGTTGCATCAGATCTCGCAGGCCAGCAAGGTGAGGGCAGAGATGATTGCTGGATTTGGTGTCCTTAACAAGAACATATTCAGAACAGTGGAACAGAGAAAGCCTAATTAAGAGACAATGCAGAGAGGAGTGGAACCAGCAGATGGTGTCATGGTTACACCGCTGGATTCCCACGTAGTCGACCACGGTTCAAGTCCCAGACCTGGTGGCTTAATCCCACGCTGGTCATGTGTGTGTGCATGCCCAAAATCCCGAGAGGAGAAAGGGTTGCAGCATGGCCATTCCCCCTGGGGATGATTTCTCACTTTCTGTTTCTCTGGTGAGAGCACGCACCTTATAGTGAAAATCTCTCTGAGAGAGAGAGAGAGGCAGAGAGAGAGAACAGGGGAGAGGAAGCAGATTGCTGCTTTGTGCAGCAAGAAGTTAGGCAATAACTGTAAGGCAGGGTTTTTTGGGTTTTTTTTAAGAGAGATTTTTGCTACAGAGCCCGTGCGCTCACCAGAGAGACAGATAAACAGAAATCCCCCCCCACGCCACAATCCTTCTCCTCCATTCTCCTCTTAGGATTTTGGATATGGACATACATGCACCCACGGTGAGTTTTAAGTCACCAGATCCGGGACTTGAATTGTGGTTGACTACATGGGAGTCCAGTGAGGTAACCATTATGCCATCTGCTGGACCCAGAAGGTTCTTTTTTTATTTAAAAAAAGAAAAAGTTTAAGGTGGGGCTACTATAGACTGTTCACACTGATAGGAATTACCTCAAAGAGAGGAAATCGCTAAGGTTGAAGGAGAGGGAATGACTGTAGAATGGGACCCACAGGCATTGAGAGGCTGGCTGTGTCTAGGAGTGCAAACAGGTACCCAGGGAACAGGAAGGAAGGCTGCCCATATGGGTGTAAACACAAGTAGTGGGTAGACATGCTGGCAGGAACATGCAAAATTCTCTTCTGATTTATTCTATTCTCAGTGAAATAAGATGCAAGGCCACAAGCTGAGAGTGAGGAGGAGGAAGGGGTGCTATTTGAGGGAGTATAGTTTGGCACAGATACGGACAAAGTAGAGTCTAGAATCCCTGGATAGTACTAGGATCTGGGGGGTGGTAAATGTAAAATGACACCAGTTAGCACAGTATCTATTTCCCTCCAGCCACACTGGACTTCTTGGACAGAAGCCTTCAGAAGAAAAAGGCTAGATTTAAGCTAGATTTAAAGAGGCATGGGGTTTTGCCAGGTAAGTACCAGGGAGGTGTATTGGATTTCACATAGGCAAGAAATAATCATTTACTGGGTTAAGCAACTGAGATTTTTAGGTTTGTTTGTAACAGCAGAAAATATTACTTACTGTAGCTAATACTCCTAGGTTTTGAAAAGATCTCTATGTGGATATTAAAAATCACCAACAATTACGACAGATGTGGAGTTGGAAGGAGACAGTGATCCAGGTGTCATGATCTTCAAGGAATGAGAGAGAGTTAACTTAGGGAATTTGTAATAATAGCAGTAAGAAAAGACATTGGTGCCGCCAGCAGGTGGCATGGTGGTTGGGACACTAAACTCCCACATGGCCAATCATGGTTCAAGTCCCAGATGTAGCAACTTGCTTTCTCACTTCTCTTTATCTGTCTCTCTGCTGAGTACATGTACTCTATAGCAAATTAAGTAATAATAATAAATAAAATTAAATTAATATTTTTATTTTAAAAAAAAATAAAAGTCATTGGGAAACAGAGCCTCAAAAGCGTGATTCTCATAAGAACAGGAAGGTTTTCAGGAAGATGTTAGAACAATGGTCCGGGAGTAAAACTGAAGGACAAGGAAGTTGCCTACCCTACCTTCAGGTCCAGAAGCAGAGAGAGGGGGGAGGGGAGAGGGAGAGAGAGACAGAGACAGAGACAGAGAGACAGAGAGAGCATCCAGCGCTTAAGAGGGCCAGATAGGGAGCAATGACCCGAGGAAAGGTCAAGTTTCCAGCAGAGCAGCAGTTCTCCAACTTTCTTACCTCACAACTAACTCTTTTCTTTTTTTTTTGGAGAGGTTTTTTTCGCTATAGGGCGCGTGTACTCGCCAGACAGACAGAGACATAGAGACAGAAAGCGAGAAATCACCCCCCAGGGGGGATGATCACGCTGCAATCCCTTCTCCTCCATTCTCCTCTCGGGATCTTGGGCATGCACACACACACGCCCGGCGTGAGATTTAAGCCACCGGGTCCGAGACGCGAACCACGGTCAACTACGTGGGAGTCCAGCGACATAGCCATTACGCTAACTGCTGGTTCCCACAACTAACTCTTTTATGCCCTCAAATTACTGAGACTTCTGCTGTCAGCCATGATGGAGTGACAAGGATTGGGTCTACCCTCCCATCTTAAACTTTTTTAAAAGGACAAAATAAATGAAACAACAGCTTTTACATACTGACAGCATAGAAAAGTGATGTCTGGGAGAAATATCAGTGGAATTCAAAGGTAGCTTTTGGGGAAGATCAACAAAATTAATAAACTTCTAGACAAACTAATTAGAAAAAGAAAGAAGACACAAATTACCTGTATCAGGAATGAGAGATGTACAGTCCTATAGATCTTGCAGATATAAAGTATATACTAAGGGAATATTATGAATAATTTTATGGCAACAAATTTGATAACTTAAATAGAATGGACAATTCCTTAAGAGATACAAAGTACCAAGCTCACTCATAAGGACACAGAAAATGTAAATAGACCTTTGTGTATCAAAAAAATTAAGTTTGAAGTTAAAAACTTGACCACAGGGGGTCAATAGGTAGCATGACAGTTAAGGTGCTGGATCCCTCGTGGTCAGGACTGCAGTTTAAGTCTTGGACCAGGTCGTCTGAAAGACACACCAGGCATGTGGTGTGTGTGCCCAGAATCTCGATGGGAGACTGGAGGAGAAGGGATAGCAGTGTGGTCAACTCTCCAAGAGGAGATTTCTCACTTTCTCTCTCTATTTCTCTCTGGTGAGTGCACATGCCCTTTGGAAAAAAAAAAAGAAAAAACAAAAACAAACAAACAAACAAAAACTTTAAAGAGGGAGGAAAAAGAACTTGACCACAATAAACACTCCAAGCCCAGCAGACTGGTATGTCACTGATGAATACTACCAAACATTTAAAGGGAAATAACACCTATTCTACACAAATTCTTCCAGAACATAGGAGAAGAAGGAACAGTTCCCAACTTATTTTATGAATTAGCCTTACTCTGTTACCAAAAGCAGACAGAGATAATTTAAGAAGAGAAAGTTACATGGACTAGTTGTGGCCTGGTGGTTAAGGGAGCCATATCCCATATGGCTTACTGCACAGCTCAAATCTCAGAATCTGGGACCCAGAAGCTTGGAAAACACACTGGGTGCATGTGTGTGCATGCCCCAAGTCCCAAGAGGATGAAGAAATGGAAGAGAAGGGGTTGTGGTGTGACCATATCCCATGGGAGAGGTGCTCTCTCCTCTCCCTCTCCTTTTCCCTCTCTCTTCCTGTTTCTCTGTCTCTCTCTGGCCAGCACATCCACCATCTGGCAATTTAAAACAAAAACAAAAAGCTATAGTCCAATAAGCTTCAAACATTCACACTACATTATTAAGCAAATCCAGCTATATAAAAAATAATAATACATTATAGTAGAGTAAAAGGTTGGTTTAACATTTAAAAATCAGCTAAGGTAATTCACCATATTAACAGACTAAAAGAGAAAAATAATGTGATCATCTCAATAATACAAAAAATAGCATGAGACGAAATATAACATTCACTCATGATAAAAACTCACAGCAGAAATCCAAGTAAGATCCGTAGGTCCAGCTGATAGTATTGTGACAATGTCAGTTTCCTAGTTTGGATAACACCCTATAACTATGTAATATGTTAATACTGGAGAAAGTTGAATAAAGGGTACTGAGAGCCTCTTTGCATTACTTTTACTTCTTGAGAGTTTATAATTATTTTAAAAGTCAATCCCTTCTCCTCCCCCCCAAAAAGAAAAAACTCTCAGTAAATTAGAAATAGAAGGGAACTCCAGGCTATGAAAGAAAGATATTGTATGTATCCACTTAATATATACCGACTATCTGCACTCTATGGTAGAGAGAGAAATATTGGAGGACATAAAAGCAGTGAAAATACTTAAGGAGAAAAAATGTGTAATGGGGGGGGGGTGAAGAGAAGAGGATAGAGAAAGATAGCAAGAGAACAATAGAGAGGCAGGACGTTAGTGGGAAACAGATATGGCTTATTACCTGTTTATGATGACATGTATAGTATTCTCAACTGGATTGGTCTGAGAAGTATTTCATGAAGGGTAAAGTCTTTTTACAAGCAAAATGAGAAGTAGTGATTGACTGGTTAAAAGAATAATTGAAATAATAATAATAATGAATGGGAAGAACAATGAGAAAATATTGAATGATGAAGTGGGGATTTTAATGTCTCGGTATTGACTGACATGCATGGCATTCCCTTTTGAAAAAGCAATGTAATACACTGTAAAGTTATATGCAATTCAATGTAATATAAACAAGATTATGATGATAATAAATAAAAAAGAAAAAGAAAAAAAAGAAAATAAATAAATAAATAAATAAATAAATAAATAACTCAGGGAAAAAAAGAAAAGAAATAGAACAGAACTTCCTGAACCTGTAGAAGTCAACTATGAAAAACCTCCTGTCATACATAATGGCAAAATACAATGCTTTTCCTCCAATATCAGAAAGGAGGAAAGGATTTATAATTCACCATTTCTTTTCTATATTATATTAAGGCTTCTAGCCAGTGCAATAAGTCAAGAAAAATAAATTTTCCTGTTTTTCCTTTTCAAAAAAGGAAAAAAAAATAAAACTCCTTATTCATAAATGACAGGATTGTCTAGGAAAAAAAAACCTATGCAATTAACTAATGAGGTATTTGAACAAATAGTGCATTTAGCAAGTTTTAGGATACAAGGTTAATATGCAAAAATCAACAGTATTGCTATATACTATCATTAGATATAGAAAATTGAAATTTTTAAAATGCCATTTATAATAGTGTCAGAAAATATTAAATACTTAGAGACAAATTTGACCAAAATATATACAAAATCTATATATAACACTGCTAAAAAAATAATAAATAATGTAAATGAATACATGGGGACAGCCCTGTAGAACAACAGTTAAACTCTGTGCATAGAAAGACAGATCCCATATGGCCAAACACAATTTAAGCCCTAGCCCCAGCTGATAAGTGGACCAGCCTATGGCCTCATGGTTAAAGCAGCTGGATCCTACATGGCCAAGATCCTACATATCCAAGTTCAAGTTTCAAACCAAGCAACTTGAGAAACACTCTGGGTGCATGTGTGTGAGTGTCCAAAATCCTAAAAAGAAGGAGAAATGGAGGAGAATGGATTGCAGAGTGGCCATGTCCCTTGGGGCGGGGGTTCTCTCTCTCTCTCTCTCTCTCTCTCAGGCACCTTATAGCAAAAATTTTTAAATGCCAAGAGTGTGTATACATGCCCAACAGCCTGACAGAACGAAAGAATGGAGAAAAAGGAATTGGAGCATGACCATGCCCCAGTTAGGAGGGAAGATGCTCTTTCTCTGGTGAGTGCATGTGCCCTCTGAGAAGGAAGGAATGAAAAAGGGAGAAAGGGAGGGAGAGAAGGAGGGAGGAAGGAGAAAGAGAGGGAGGTAGGGAAGGAGGAAGGAAAAGAAAGAGACAGAAGGGAAAAAGAAAGAAAGAAAGAATGGAAGGAAGGGAAGGGAAGGGAAGGGAAGGGAAGGGAAGAAAGAAAACCATATACCATGGTCATGGAAAGGAAAACTTAATGTTGTTAAGATGTCAATTCTCCCCATATTCACCTGACACTCAACGTGATCATAATCAAAATCCTGGGCCAGTAGGTGGTGCGGTGGTTTAAGCACTAGATTTCCACAAGTCCAACTACATTCAAGTCTCGGACCTGGCAGTCTGCTTTCTCACTTTCTCTCTCTCTGGTGAGCACATGTGCCCTATAGCAAATTTTAAAATAATACTAATTAAAATTAAATACATAATTCTAAAAATAACCCTATCAGACTTTTTGTAAACATTGATAAACTGATCTTAAAATATGTGCACATAAAAAAAATGTGCACATGAAAATAACTTAGAAAAGCTAAATTAGAGCTAGCTCTGTAGGACAGAAGTTAAGCAGTGTTTAGTAGAGACTTGATCCCACATGGCATATTGGAATCCTGCCCCTTTGACAACACACCAAGAGCATGCTTGCATGCCCAGGATCTTGACAGGATGAAGAAAGGAGAAAAAGGGATTGCTGCATAACCAGCCCCATCTCTCTCTCTCTCTGTATGTGTATATATGTATATGTGTGTGTGTGTGTGTAAATAATATCTATCCCTCCCTTCCCTCACCAACCTCACACACGTAGACATGCTATCATGTGTAAAGATAAACTTAAAAAGAAAGTCAAGATAATTTTGAAATGAAAATTTTTTAAATATTTACAGGATGAGTACATAGAAAACTATATCTATAATACATCTATAAAGCTATAAAATGTGGGGTGCAGGACCAGCAGTTAGCGTAATGGCTATGTCCCTGGACTCCCATGTAGTCGACCACAGTTCGAGTCCCAGATCCGGTGGCTTAAACTCATGCTGGGCGCATGCCCGCCCAGGATCCTGAGAGAATGGAGGAGAGGGGATTGTGGCATGACCATCCCCCCTGAGGAGTGATTTCTCACTTTCTGTCTCTGTCTCTTTCTTTCTGGTGAGTGCACGCTCCCTATAGCATAAATAAATAAATAAATAAAAAAAAAAAAAAAAAAAAACCACGTAAAAAAAAAAAAAAAATGTCGGGGAGCAACAGGCAGAATAGTGGTTAAAGTGCTGGACTACCACATAGTTGACCATGGTTCAAGTTCCAAACCTGGTGGTTTGAAACTCACACTGGGCACATGTTCATGTATGCCCAAAATCCCAAGAGGAGAACAGAAGAGAGGGGATTGTGGCAAGGCCATTCTCTCAAAGGGGTGATTTCTTGCTTTCTGTCTCTCTGGCAAGTGCACTCATCCTATAGCAAAAAAAAAAAAAAAAAAAAAAAAAAACCCCTGCTCAAAAAAAAAAAAAAAAGCGCCGACATTATGGGAACAGCAGGTGACATGGGAGTTAAGGTGCTGGACACTCCCACATGGTTGAGCACGGTTCAAGTCCTGGACCTGGTGGCTTGCTTTCTCACTTTCCCTCTCTCTCTCTTTCTCTATCTGTCTGTGTGTCTCTCTCTGGTCAAATTAAAATAAATTAATGAATAAATAAAATTAAATAATTCTTTAAAAATAAATACATATAGACATAAAAACATGGAATGGGATAGAAAGTGTTGAGAAAGAACCACACACAAAATTGGAGGACATAAAATCAGTGAAGGTACTTAATGAGAATAGGACAGTGTGGGATGGGGGAGGTGAAGAGAAGAGGATAGAGAAAGACAGCAAGTGAACAATAGAGAGACAGGATGTTAGTGAGAAACAGATATGGCTTATTAACTGTTGATGATGACATGTATAGTATTCTCAACTGGATTGGTCTGAGAAGTACTTCATGATGGGCAAAGTATTTTTACAAGCAAAATGAGAAATAGCAATTGACTGTTTTAAAAAAATAATTTGAACAATAATAATAATACTGATTGGGGAAAACATAGAAAAGATATTGAATGTTGAAGCGGGGAGATTAATGTCTCTGTATTGACTGACATGCATGGCATTCCCTTTTGAAAAAGCAATGTAATACACTGTAAATTTATATGTAATCCAATGTAATATAAAGAAGATTATGATGATAATAAAAAATTTTAAAAAGAGAAAAATAAAAAAGAACCACACACACACACACTCTCAATTATTTTCAACAAAAAGGCCAAGGCAATTTGTTGGGGAGGATAATAATTTCAACAAATAGTGCTAAAATAATCAGGTAGCCATACAAAAAAATTAAGAGAAATTTGACCCTTATCTCACACCACATACAAAAGCTAACTTGAAAAGAAGACAGACTTAACTACAAGAGGCAAACAATTACATTTCTAGAAGAACTTAAATATAGGGGGGATAAATCTTAACGATCTTGGATTGCTAAGAATTTCTTAAATGTGACACAAACATCAGAAACCATAGAAGAGTTAACAAATTTATTTCTTCAAAATTTAAAACTGTTTAACTTCAAATGTCCCTGTTACAAAAATGAAAAGACAAGTAAAAGACTAAGAGAAAAATTTGTGAAACATACATCTAACAAAAAATATTTATCTAGAATATATCAAGAACTCTTACAACCCAACAATAGGAACACAACCTAACTTTTTAAACAGGCAAATGATTTGAATACACACTTCATCATAGAAGACATATGGGTAGAAAGCTGGCACATGAAAAGATGGTCAACATCATTCGTCAATAGGGACACAACTACATACACACTAAACATACATCCAACAAAAAATATTTATCTAGAATATATCAAGAACTCTTACAACCCAACAATAGGAACACAACCTAACTTTTTAAACAGGCAAATGATTTGAATACACACTTCATCATAGAAGACATATGGGTAGAAAGCTGGCACATGAAAAGATGGTCAACATCATTCGTCAATAGGGACACAACTACATACACACTAGGTAAGCTGAAACTTAAATAAACAAACTGACCATACCAAGGGTTGGCAAAGATGTGGAGCAACTGGAACTCTCGTGCTCTATAGGTGGGAATGTATAATAATTGTGGCCACTTAAGAAAATGGTTTGGTGGTTTCTTACAAATTTAAACATATGCCTACCATACAACTCAACCACTCTACTTCTAGGTACCTACCCAAGAGAAATAAATAAATAAATAAATAAATAAATAAATAAATAAATAAATAAATAAATAAATAAATAAATATGTCTACACAAAAATTTATACATCTGTGTTCTAGAGTTTTGTTTGTAATAGACAAAAGTTACTACAGAAAAATACATATGGTTTAGCAGATAGATAGGGGAAAATGTGGCATATCTATAAACTGGAATATAACTCAGCAATAAAAAGGCATGAGTTTTTGATATATGAATGACACAACGTAAATAAAATCTCAGAATAACTATGCTGAGTATAAGAAGCCAGATAGAAAAGAACACATACTGGATAATGCCATTTTTAAGACTTTGCTATAGGTACTTGCTGATGATGACATGCATAGTATTCTCAACTGGACTGATCTGAGAAGTATTTCACGTTAAGAAAATTCTCTTTACAAGCCAAATGATGTATAGAAATTGAGCATTTTTTAAAAAATAAGAAGAATAAAAAATAGTAATAATAATCTAAAAAAATGAAAAGCTATTGGCTGCTGATGATGTGAATAGTAGTGTCTTTGTCTTGACTGATAGGCTGAAATCGTGCTGGAAAAAGAAATGTTATACACTGTCAAGATATATGTGATTAAATGTAATATAAAAATTTTTAATAAATTTAAAACTAAAGAAGAGCACTGGCCCATAGAAAAGAATCCAATCAAATTTCTTACATAAATAAAAAGCAAGCTACATGTTTAAAGAAAACAAAAACAAAAAACACCTTGCTGTAGGGCACATGCACTTGCCAGAGAGACAGAAAGAGAGAAAGAGAGCATCCCCCGGGGAAGATGGACACCCTACGATCTCTCCTCCATCCTTTCAGGATTTTAGGTACGCACACACATGTACCCAGCATGTTTTATTAAGCCACTGGTCCAGGACTCGTACTACTCAGTCAGCCATGTGGGATCCATCTGCCTTAATCACCACACTGTCAGCTGACTCCTATAATGCTATTTGTATGTATAAAATTCTAGAAAATGCAAATTTAAGGGACAGAAAACAGATAAATGGTTTAGAGATGGGAGAAGGGCGTGGATTATAAAAGGGCATGTGGTAACATTTGGAGTGATGAATATGATCATTATCTTAATTGTGATAATGGTTTCATAGCTGCACACATACATCAAAACTCATGGGACCAGCAGTTAGTGTAATGGCTATGTTGCTAAACTCCCATGTAGCCAACCGCAATTCAAGTCCTGGACCCAGTGGCTTAAACTCATGCCGGGTGCATGTGCGTGCATGCCCAAGATCCCAAGAGGAGAATGGAGAAGGAGATTGTGGTGTGGTCATCCCACCTGGGGGGGTGATTTCCAGCTTTCTGTCTCTCTGTCTCTCTCTGTCTTTCTGGAAAGCGCACATGCCCTATAGCAAAAACCTCTAAAAAAATAAAATTAAAAAAAATTCATCAAGCTTTACACTTTAAATATGGACAGCTCAATTACACCTCAATAAAATTGTGAGTAAACAATCTTACTGATTAGGCATTTTTACTATCCCCATTTTACAGATACAGAAACTGAGGCCAAAAGGAACAAAGTCCACTTCCTGAAGTGAAAGCCTCACATAGCCAGGATTCCAGCACAGGCACACTAAACCCAGGTAGGACTCTTTGACACAAGGCTCTTCCCTTCCCCCTCAGTGGTGACTGCACCCACACTCTTCCAAAGCAATGAGCCCTAGAGAGATAACACCTTCAAAAGAAAAGAAGAGATAAACAGCAACGGGTGTGAGCACGCGCCCTATAGTGAAAACCTCTCAAAAAAAGGGGGGGGGGTGCTAATCTTTGCTATTTTGTAGGGTTGCTGCAAAAATTAGAAATAAGGTCAAATCCAAATTCCTTAGCCCAGTTAAAAGGCCCAGCATGATCTGACCACATCTACCTTTCTAAGCCCATCTCACACTGTGCCCTCCAGACCAACACCCCTAACCACTCTAGCCTGTTTCTACTGCTTCCTCGGTGCCTTTGCCTAGGATGCTTTTTAACAAACTCTGTTTCACCATTACCATTCCTTAAGGTCTTAACCAAATGCTATCTCATTGAGGAGGCTTTCTCTGACCACCTATGTTGGGGGACTCCCAAGACCAGCCCCACATTTCACCAAATGACTCTCAGACACAGATACAGTTGTCCTCATGGCTAAGATTTATTACAGCAAAGGGTACAGAACAAAGCCAGCGAAGGGGAAGGATGCGGAAGGTGAAGTCTAAGTGAAAACATGTACAAACTTCCAAGGGTCCTCTCCCAGTGCAATCACAGAGAATGCACTAGTTTCTTCGAGCAAAAGGTTGTGACAATACTCACAAAGTGCTCTCTGTTAGGGACATACCTCAGAGACTCCAGTACTCAGGGTTACATGGCATCATCTCCAAAGCGCATATCAAAGTTCCAGACTCCAAAAAGGAAAGTGGATGTTCATACAAATGCACTGTTCACACAGTTTAGCCACAGTAAGCCACTTCTATCACTTAGTGAAAGTGTTATTCAGTACAGGAACTATTTGCCGGTCTAGTTCCCAAATACCAGCCAAGAGCCAACTTTGCAAGCAGGCCTTTCTAAGCATAACTAGCAGGTCCACTCAGTTAACTCTTTTCTGCATACCACTCCAGGGTAGACTACGTTCCCTTGCACATTTCCTTTGTAGCTTCAGTCACATCTGGAATTAATTAAGTTATGTATTAACTATTTGTATAGGTATTTCTTAACATCCATCTCCTCTTCCAGGCTGTAAGTTCCTTAAGTGCAGGCAGGGCGCTTGTTCAGCACAGAGTTAAAGTTTAATAAATATGTGCTGAGTAAATGAATGAAGAATGAATGAATGTGAAGAGTCTAACAAAGCAGCTACACACAAGCGACATCAGCACATGGCCCTTCTATTCTGATTAACTGTGATTCTTGAGTCTCCTTGAGAGCTCTGGGAAAATATTGATAGCCGTGAACAAAGAAAGTCAGAACTGTGACAGTGTAGACAGAAACAGACATGAAACTTAAAATACGATGGTCAAAAGTTCCAATAAGGGAGCTGGCAGGTGGCATGGTGGTTAAGGCACTGGACTCCCACGTGGCCAACTGCGGTTTGACTCCTGGGGCTGGTGGCTTGCTTTCTCACTTTCCCTCTCTGTCTCTCTGATCAAATTTTAAAATAATAAATAAATTTAAAAAAATAATTCTTAACAAAAAGTCCCAATAAGAAGCATAAAGGTGAATTTAAGGAGCATGAGAAAAGCCTTTGGCATAACAGACTTCCCATTTTATATCCTGAGGAAACAGCTTCAAGCCCAACAACAGCCAAAAACAAGTTCCAAACTCTCTCTGGCCTCTCCTTCACCACAGGGAACCAGGGAAAGCAGAATGGTCTGATAATTCCCCCTGGGGTTCACCCAGTGTCCAGCTGCTGGGCTGTCCCCACAATCTCCCCAGACCCCAAACTGCTCATCCCTCAAAGGAAGTGGAGTCCTGGGAGCAAGAGAAAGGAAGAGCACACACAGACCAACTAACACCAGAATTTCAAATAGGAGGCACAGGCTTTACATTGGTTGAATCTTCAGATACTGGGAGCCTCAAAATTATAAAAATGTACCAAGTCTAAGGAGGATTCAGTTATTTTAATACAGCCAGCTACTACATGATCAATATGAATCCTTGTATTTTTAATGTGAATCATTATTCAAAATATGTCACTGCCCAATCAATACAAAAGTTAAAATTCATCAATATTTAAATTTTCCCAATTGACATACTATCAGTCTATCCAGGAAAGAGCTCGGCAGATCACAAAATCCATTGTTCAATCTTTCAAGTTTGCAGAGTTCAGAATTAAACACCACTCTGTGTCATTAGCTGCCTGAACAGAGACTGGTGACAGATCAAATTAGGGAGGAGAACAGAAAGCGTGGGTGGGGAAACCTGCTCCAGACCCAGATAGTCTATGGCCTCAGAAGACAGATAGGCATTTGTCTAATGCCTATAAGGTCTTTTGGATTTGGGGCTTTGAAGCTTTGGGAAGGAAAGGTAGAGAGAAGTAGTAGAGCCTCTTCCACATGACCCGGCTGCAACCCAAAGCCAAACTCCTACTGTTAGTGACATATGAGACCCCCCCACGACCTATTTCCTCAACCTCCAGTCCCTCTAAACCTTACAATAGGACCCTACTGACTCTTGGCCTCCAGATACTGCAGGCTGGCTCCCCTGCCTCCAGATCTTTGCAATACTGTTTGCCACTTGAAATGTCCTTCTCCCACCTTCCTCTTCCCATTATCCTGGCTAATTTCTACTATTACAAGTTTTTCCCAGAAATGGCCCCCAGAGAAGGTGACATCAGAGAGGGATGAAAGTCACTGCCTTTCCTTGAGTCCAGCCTCTCACCCACCAAACCTCTGTAGAACTCAAAGACACAGAGTCATTCCAAAAGAGCAACCTACAATCACATCATGTCCCCACCTCCCCCATTGTCGATCCTTCACCAAGCGTCAACATCAACAACCAAGAACAGAATCCACCCACGGGGATTCCAATGTGCCACCCCTTCCATCTCAGACTATGAACTACTACCCCAGCCAGCAGAGGGGACAAACAAGACACGGTCTTTCATTCTAGCAGTCTGATCTAACCTTCCAGTAACTCAACAGGGGACATGTTCACCAATGGCTTCTGAATCATCAGAGAAAAGTGAATTAATGGTCCATTATCATGGCCCTCATATTAGGTACATTTTGACTCGTGTACATTTTGACCTATAATTTTAAAAATTTTCTAATTCTTACATAAATGACCATTTCTATTGGAGAATTTGTGGTTGTTCTCTAGAAACCAGAACATTCTGTTGACTAGAACATCAATTCCTGACCCAGTTAGAGTTCAGTTTAATCTGCTTTATTTAACCACTGCATATTGGAAATTGTAGCTCTTTTTTTTTTTTTTCCTTTTTTTTCTTTCCTATTGAAACCCAATCCTGGGCCAGTCCTGGTACAAAGCCAGGGTGACTCCATGGCATAGAATGCACAGAGATATTTGCTTCATACTGTGCTCAATTCTCCAGTCCCTGTGCTTGACTTGGCTACTCTTAGAAGATACTTGTTTTCTTCCAGTTGTGAGCACCAGGCCCTTAGGAGGCCATCTGGATGATTAAAACCACTGGCAGAATCACTGGTTTTTCTTAGATGCCAAAAGTGAGAGTGTTTCTACAAGACAACCTTTGCCGTTGTCATCTCTCCTGGAAGCAGATGCACTTTCTTTGAAAGATAATTCTATAAAATGTGTAATGCTGTACCTTATACATTAACCAAAAGTGTGGCTCAGAGACTTTAATTCTATCCCTGATAATATCAGAGATGTAGAAAACAATGGAAACTGTATCACCAAAAAGAGGCAATCCAATTAAACCTCTTGGCTATATAGAGAGTCAGTCAGTCGGGCCTTTTCTATCATGTTCAAAGGTAGCAAAGCCTGAGCATGGCCCTTGGTGTTTGTGGTGGACTGACTCTAAGATCTCCTCCAATTATTCTCACCTCCTGGTATTCATGCCCTTATGTAATCCCCTGTCCTTGAATGTGAGCAGAATGTGTGCTTTGCTTCTGACCAACACAATACAGCAAAGCTGATGAGAGGTTATTCCCATGATCAGTTTACGTTAGGCACAATGTCTGTCTTGCTGGCAGATCTCTTCTTTGCTGGCTTTGATGAAGCAACCAGCCACCTTGGAAGGGCCCATATACCCTGGAATTGAGGGTGGACTCCACCAACAGCCAGCAAGGAACTGAGGCCCTCTGTCCAACATTCTCTAAGGAACTGAATCCGGCCAACTTCATTGCCTTGAAACCAGATTACTCAAATGAGGTTTCCCATGAGACCACAACCCCAGCAGATACCTTGATGCCAGTTTTGTGAGAGATCTTGAAGGAAAAGACCCAGCTAAGCTGGACATGGACTCCTGACCCACAGAAACTGTGAACGAACTGGTATGTACTCTCTTAATCCACTAAGTGTGGACAATTTGTTACACCGCAACAGATAACTAATACAAAGATAGATCTGGGTTCCAGTCCTCATTCTACCAATTACTGTTAGTATAGCCTTTTTTTTTTTTTCTGTCTTTGTAATCTTAAGCTAGTTATTCAGTATCTTTTTCCTTCATCTATAAACTGGTGATCATAATCAGGGGGTGGTTGTAAGAATGAAATGAGACAACTGGTCAAAAAGGTTTGGCCTTCTTTCATTATCTACACTCATCTGAAGTTCCCCAGTGAGTTAAGCCCTAATACCCTAAAGCATTTGTGAGAAATTTATCATAATTTCTCTCTCAGACGTCAGAATGGTACTGACTAGGCACCATCCTAGGAAGAACTGAGAAAGCCACACGAATCATTTTCTGTATGGCTTATCTTCTGTTACTGTTGTATATTATATCAGATACCCTGATTCTACAAAGGTAGAAATTCAATAATGTCTGATCCACTATCAAGGGACCCTTCCTGAGCCCCTTACTCAAGCTACAGAAACAGTTGCCTACTCTACCCACCAATTAGTACAGAAAACAGAGCTCAGAGTGATTTCCTGACAACAGTATTTCTCACCAATATCAAGCATTTCACAATGTGTGGGGCTCAGGGAGCGTTTCATCCATGTTAATTCTCCAGGGCTCAAATTTGGAGGACAGAAATAGAAATAATGTCCCACCTCTGTTAATTGTAGTCCTTTTCCAGAGGTTATATTGTTTTTGGAAAGAAGAGCAGGGCTGAGGAGTTTAAGGGCCCTCGTGGTTTGTGTCTCTCGTGTCCGATGCTCTAGAGTCACTCACGTTTTCTCCGCTCCGCAAGGCTTCATCACCACCTTCTGTGCCGGGTTTTGTCTGGATCCCAGCTTAGACAACAGCTGGACAGAAAGGTGGAGTTTCAGCAATGCCGCAGTGGCTCTTGATTGGTTTTGGGGGAGACTGCACCAAAGGAATCATTGTAATGAAACAGATCAAGTGCGAGCCAGTCTTTGGAGAAAACAGAAAGCGTTTAATCCTTTAATTTCTGAAAGTTGAACTGACATCAGGGGTCCTTTAAGAGCTCTGTGAAGTAAGGCGATTTCCTGTGCTCCAGACCCCAGGCTGCATGCGTGTGAACTGCATGGGTATCTGGGAAATTCAGAAGTTACTGGCTTAGCAAATTATTTCTCATTCCACACAAAGATAAACTCTGTTCATTACACATGCCACACTCTGCTCCTCAGCATAAAAATCAGCTTCTGAAGTCAGCTCCTCTTCTGACAAACACATCTTGTTATACAAATGGGTCTGTATTCAGACAGTCTGAATAGCAAGTTCTCCATTATGTTCCGTTCCCTTCAATCAAGGTCTCCTGCCTCAGTACCTGACACACAAATGGTGCTGGTGCCACCAAACCATATTCCCCGCTTAGAATGCTTAGTGCGTATTTGCAGTAGCAAACAAAAAGCTATTTATCTAACACACTGGAACATGCATTTTTTAACAATGAAAATTTTCAAACAATATGTAAAAACACAGTCATAAACATTTCTGACTCCAAAAAGCACCTTTTGAGTAGAATCAAAGCATTGAAGCTCAAACAAAGTGGGATACCAGGAATTTGAAGTCTAATTCTGAGCCATCCTACTCCTGGCACTTGGTTCTGGAATTACTCACCAGTGACAGGAAGAGCAGTGGGAGGACCCAGAAAAATATTTTCCCTTAGAGATGGCTGTGTCCATCAACAGAGACAACCATGGGTTATGAGGATTTGAGCAATGGATGCTCTGAGACCCCGAAATGCCCACACAAGTCAGCCTGTCATCCAGGCTTGGAGGTAAAGAATCCTTTTGAAAGCCAACACCTTGGCTGAAAATGCTGATTAAATGAGTCAGCCAAAGGCCTAGTTAGTCCCTCAGGGACTAGAACACAAAACAGAGAAGTTTCATAGGAAGAGTAAAAAGCTAGAAAATTTCAAAGGGCTGTCTGAGCAGGTCAGGCCTGATAGAGAATTACTGACAGCCGATGGCAGCATGAAAGGTTTTGAGGACAAAACAAAAAAATGAGGGATGACTTGAAGAAGGGGGGAGGGTCAATATTCAGCAAGGATCAGGGATCACAAACATGAAAGAGGAGGAAGCTGGTTGCTGAGTGAAGATAAATCAGGGCTGAGATATGCTGATCTGTAAGAATTGTAAGAGCTGTCAAAATGGGTGTCCCCATCATCAAGGAGTCAGGTAAGCCAGCTCTCTCCATTTCCTCTATAAATCTCAATGTCTGAATCCCACCGTCTGCTCAGTCCACAACAAGGGTAGTGGGCAGTAGTGTGTTGGGGTTAACTTGTGCCCTCTGGAGCTAGCCACTTGTTAAATTTTCAGGAAGTTTTTTGAGCCAGATGGGTTGTTTATTAACTTTGGTAACTTGAAATCAGTCACAGTGGGGGTATTTACACCAGGGAAATTGGCAAATGCTACAATTTAGCAAACCTCTCCACATGTTGTTGCACACTGACCAGCACAGGGACCTCAGGTAGTAATTACTCTCTAGGATATTGTGCATTTCTTATTCCATTGGACGGATTTGCACATGTACAGAGAGTCAGTTAGCGTTATTCCTAAACCTGTGTTTGCTGACTACACTTTTTATTATTATAATTATACAAATAAATAATATATAGATTAATGAAACATTGTATACAAAGAAAAAGAGTTGTTGTTTCTGTGAAAACTAAGTAATATTTAAAGAGATTTGATAAGTTGCCTGAAGAGTTCAACTTAAAAAGTACTAGGGAGGTCAGAAAACTCTAAAAGGATTCCATACTCTAATTGCTTCTCAAGCATCCTTATGTTTCCACTCTACTTTGTAGAAATCTAAATTAGACATTGTAGGCAAGAGATTATAAGATAACCAGTGAAAAAGACAAGTGTCCCCCACAAATAGCCTCACACAAAGGAAAACTAAAAACCTTGGCCCTACATCAAAATCTTGGTAAGTCAATACTCATACCTTAGTTTTTTTTGTTTGTTTGTTTGTTTTGAGAGATTTTCGCTATAGGGCATGTGTGCTCGCCAGACAGACAGAGAGAGACATAGAGACAGAAAGCGAGAAATCATCCCCCAGGGGCGATGGTCACGCCGCAATCCCTTCTCCTCCATTCTCCTCTTAGGATCTTGGGCACACACGCACACACGCCCGGCGTGAGTTTTAAGCCACAGGGTCCGGGACACGAAACGCGGTCGACTATGTGGGAGTCCAGTGACATAGCCATTACGCTAACTGCTGGTTCCCTCATACCTTGGTTTTAAACTAAAATTCTTAAGCTATACATCTATAATTAGTATTATTCTCTCTTTTAAGTAACTTTTTAAAAAAATTAATAGATTAATGACTCAACCTGGCTAGGCCAGCAGTCGAGTGCCAGAAGTATTGCCATAAGACGATGAATGAATGCATGGGGGTAGAAAGCGAAGAGTAAAACATGGGGGAAGGACCAGCAAATGTAGCAGAGAAAGAGGACTCCAGAGGGAGGTGTGATGGTTACTTTTATGTGTCAATTTGACTGGGCCATGGGGTACCAGATATTTAGTCAAATACGATTCTGGGGATATCTGGGAGTGTACTTTTTCATTAAATTAACATTTAAATTCATAGACTGAATAAAGTAGATTGTTCTCCCCAATATGGATAGGCCCCATCCAATCAGTTAAAGGCCTGAATAGAAAAAAGGTGGGGGGGGGGGAGGCTGACTTTCTCATGAACAAGTGGGAAGTCCTCCTGCCTGGTTACCTTAAGTAGGGACATTGGTCTTTTGGTCTTTTTCAACCTTCGAACTCAAACTGAAACATCAGCTCTTCTTGGGTCTCGAACTTATACCATCAGCTCTCCTAGTGCTCTCAGACCTTTGGACAAAGACTGAAACTACACCATCAAGTTTCCTGGTTCTCTACCTTACTGACTACAATCTTGGGACTAGTCAGCCTCTGTCATCACATGAGTCAATTTCTCATAATAAATCTCTTTGTTTACAAACTCACACACACGCATGCACGCACTGCACCCTTTTAGTTCTGCTTCACTGGAGAACACTGACTAACATAGAGGACACCTGGATGGGGCAGTGGAGCCTTCCCTACCAGCTACTGTCACTGTGGTCTGGGCATCTGTGGCCCCATTAGACAGGGACCCTGAGGGTAGGTCAGAGCCTCGGCACAAGCTGTGTGCTCTGTGGCGTCGACTGAAGAGGACTGACAAAGGGTCAGCAGTCTGAGAGTCGCATACTGCACAAAGGCAAGGGGAATGAGGACGGAGGGAAAGTCCCAGCACTGGGCATGTCAGCTGGTCACAGCCATCCCAGAAGGGGCTGTAGTAGCTGTGAAGAACCAGAAATGGTGGCTTATCAACTGACCAAAAGAGAGACCAATATGGCCATGAAGCCAGTGATTACCTCATTGGTTCACCCTCCCAGACAGTCCCGGACCAAAAGAGAAGAAAGGTAAAAACGCCTATGTCGACGTGACTTCACTTTTGCCAGGCATTGGGATACAAGAAGCACTCACTTCTTTCTATCTGTTACTTTTTTGAAGCATAAAATATATGGCTAAAGTGAGAGAATATCATAAAAGGTTAATTATGAGAAACTTAAAGGTTATTTTTGCATATCTCACCTCTTGGACAAAAGGCGCTTCCTCATTACCATGCTCGAATATAAATTAATCTGTAAAGCATTTAAAATGCCACAAACTCTTTAGCTTTATTATGATTTTAAATACCATGAATAAATATACGCTGCCATGGCCTGTGTGTGGTGGGAGGTCTGGCCTGAGACCCTCCTTCCTCTTCTGGATTCTTGGATGCTCTGACCTGAAGCTGCTCTGGCCCTAGGTCCTTTTCTCTAGACCTCTCCCAGAGGGCTGCGAGTCACAGCAGCGCTCTCCCTTCAGCCCCACCTGCTGAAAAGGGCCACGCTGGCACAAGGCCAAGGGCACACGCAGGACGCCCAACCCAAGCTCACTTGCCAGTGCTCTGCCCATGGCTAGCCATGGTCCTCTGGCCCCCAGAATCATCCGGGTCCCAGGGCCTCCCACTGATCCAGCCTCCATCTGCAGCTCCTGAGAAAAAAGGATGATTCCAGCCTTAATAAAGTTAGGCTGGGTTTACTGAATAATTTATCTGCATACAATGCATTTCAGAAAGTTGCTGCCTCTCCTGCTGATGCTACACTTCCCTGGGACACACTGCGAGCCAGTGTGCAAAGACCAGGAGAGATAGGGCCAGGGCCCCTGAAAAGGGGAACATGAGGCTGCCCAAGAAGGCTTCCATTCATAGGGTGGAAGGAAGATACACAAGGGAAATGCACCAACACATTCTACAAGGCTGCCCCAAAAGGCAAGAGTCTCATACCCAAGGCACCCTGACACCCATGCAAATAAATGAGGTCTAGAAAGAGGAAGAAATAAACAGATGACCTCTGTAACCAAAGCACTATATCTTGATTTTTACATGAAAGCAATTGGAAAAACACCTGGAGTCCTTGGACCCCTGAAAAACACAAGCCAAAGAGGACAATTCAGCTCTGTGGGACCGTGGCCCCTTGTCCTTTGTGTATCAAGGACAGCAGGAGGCTGTTGGCCCCCAAAATGTTGTCCCATGGAACCATATCACACCTGATTTGGTAAACAATACAAAA